>NC_089503.1:177742811-178367811 GCF_036850995.1 Saccopteryx leptura
AAACTGGGAGGAAAAGTAGTTAACAAAATAGACGCATAGGAAATCCATTTTTGGAGGACTTTAAAATTACTTTCATTGAAATGATCAAGGACTTAGATGAATAGGAGAGAAAATTTCAGAGAACTAAACTGATATCACAGTAGCAAAAGCAAATAGTTTTATTTTGCTTTTATCTAATCACTAGATTTCACTTCAAAAAAATCAAATGGATATTCCAGATCTAAAAATACAATAACTGAAATTACTCCAGATATGGAAGTCAAGGGTAACATTTATTAATTTCCAAAAGATTTAAGAACAACAAAGAGATGAGTGTAATTTTTTTATTTTATTCAAAATGGTGACTAATAACTCTTTAATCAATTTAAGAAAACGTCATTTAAATGAGTTGCTAAGGTAAAAACAGAGTAACTTTCCTAAACTCTATTTTCTACTTTTTAAATCCAAACACTGATGTGCACTGGGCCTGGCTAAGCACTCATTACCAACAAGAACAAATCTTCAACCTCAATATCTGCTTCTTGACTTACACTGATATATGAACGTTTTCTCTCTGTGATAGTTTTAGAATAAATACTAGCCTGAATACAAACTTGAATCTCTAAACTTGTAAGTTATGGCTAAATTAATGCATATGCAAGATAATTCAATACTCTTTTTTACACAGCACACCAACCTATGTCTGTGCACCATCCACAGTCTTGAGTAACTTAAGAGCTGATATATCACTAAAAGGCCCAGCTGTTGCCCTGGCCGGTTGGCTCAGCAGTAGAGCGTCGGCCTGGCATGTGGGGGACCCAGGTTCGATTCCTGGCCAGGGCACATAGGAGAAGCGCCCATTTGCTTCTCCACCCCCCTCCCTCCTTCCTCTCTGTCTCTCTCTTCTCCTCCCGCAGCCAAGGCTCCATTGGAGCAAAGATGGCCCAGGCGCTGGGGATGGCTCCTTGGCCTCTGCCCCAGGCGCTAGAGTGGCTCTGGTCGAGGCAGAGCAACCCCCCCCCCCCCGAGGGGCAGAGCATCGCCCCCTGGTGGGCAGAGCCTCGCCCCTGGTGGGCGTGCTGGGTGGATCCCGGTCGGGCGCATGCGGGAGTCTGTCTGACTGTCTCTCCCCGTTTCCAGCTTCAGAAAAATACAAATAAATAAATAAATAAATAAATAAATAAAATTAAATTAAAAAAAAAAAGGCCCAGCTGTTTACATCTTGCTTATGTGTTTATCTCAAATATCTTTGATGTTTAATAAATTAGTGCTATGCTTCAGTCATCATGATTATTTGCAGTTACTAAGACAAAAAGAACAGAACACTGAATTGAATGATAGCAATGGATAACATGGAATTATATTCAAAACAACTGAGAAAAAACATTTCACTGCATTTAACTTCTAGCAAATGAATACTGTGCTGTGCTTTGCATGGAGAGACAGCAAGACAAAGAAGCTGAGTAGCAACTATAATAAAATTATAGCTCCAAACCATGACTCACTAGTGGGAATTATTAAATGTACCCGCAGAGATCCTCTGAATGACTTTTAATCAGAGTGACATGATCGGGTTTTCCTATTAGAAGGATCACTTGTGTTATTGTTAGTCAGAAGAGTTTTCTTGTCCCTTTTCCAGGATGAGAGAGGATGCTGACAGGAAAGAAAAGAGCCAGTTCAGAGGGAGAAGTAAGAATAACAGGAAAGGGGGAAAAAAAGTTAACAGGAGAGACAGTGCTAAACAAAGATGGTGCAAAGACTGAGGAAGTGGGATGGCATCCAAGACACAGGCCTGGGGACAGCCCTTAACCGGGGGAAGGGGCACACTTTGTATTGAGGCAAAAGGATTGGGAGAAGGACATTACAATGGAGTTAAGTTGGAGGCATTTGCATTCCGCTATATATCCTTCTCAGGGAAACAGGGAGCAGAGTATTTTTGCTGGAGGCAGGTGGAGGTTACAAGGAGCAGTGGCTTGGGAAGCACAGAGAAGCCAGTGGGATATTGCAGGGCTGCTGTTGAGGGCCCACTGAAATTAGTTCTACTATAAATTCATGGTCTCCATTCTACTTGGTTATATACACTGTCTTCAAGTTAATCTCATGGTGCACCCCGCCCCCCCAATAGCAGCTAAAAGGAAACTCTTTTACCATAATGTTCTACATCAGTAGGAACACTGGAGTTTTCTCACCGTAATGGAAAGAGAGATTTCTTCAATCTATCTCATTACCAACTTCCATCTGTACTCCTGCCATTCATTCTGCACAGCTCACCCTTCTTCTCACATATGCTTCACGCCCACAACTGAATGCAGACTATAAAATCCTTGCCTCTGGTTCATTTCATTGAAGGGGAATGAATTCTTAAAATCCTGATCAATGTTGCAATTGTACTCAAATGTAAACCAGAATTTTATTTAAAAAGTGATAGCACTGCATTTTAAATCAGAAAGCTTGAGTTGTTACTATCTCATTTCTAGGATCTAAGTTCCCCGTAGGATTCATCCTAACTTGGACATTTGATGCATCTCATTATTAATTCCCAAGTTCTCTGTTATTTGTCTTATAATGCTTCAAGTCTAAAACAAATATCACTTTCTAGTTCATTGTTATGTGAGCTGTAACACTCCTTATGGATGGCTACAGGCTAACTTACACATTTTCTTCTGCCACCTGTCACTGTTCACTGCCCCTTATCTGGAAAAACAATGCTACAAGGTTGCCCTCTGAATGGGAACATGACTCTCCTGTCCCACATCCAGGAGAATACTAGTTTTAAACTATTTACACAATACAGGCGTTAATTCTTTGTTTTTCACCCAGTGCTCCTTGTAATCGAAAGCACACATTTGGCCAGCACTAAAGGGTTAGTGTGAGGACAGGAAACAGATCTCCACATGGAGACTAAACTCTGATCTCAAAGCGCTGAGCTAACCTGATGTTAATGTCATCGATTGGGATTGTCTAAGATATACTTAATAGATACAGGGGGAAAAGAGAGAGACAGATGAGACACAACCTGCCCTTAAGCGTTTATAATCAGATAGAAAATAGCTAAAAACCCTGTCCTAACCTTCTTTCTTTCATAAAAAACAAAAAACAAAAAAACCCAACACAAAAAACCTTTGCTACAGAGAAATGTGATAAATGACAGGAAGGTTCTTTGAGAATTCAAAAGAAAATGACTTTACTAGTAGGGAGTATGTGATGGTTGAATATTTAAGAATATTCAGTTCTATTACAGAAAATAGTAGAAACAGACAAGGAAGAGAGATGAAACCAAGAACAGAATCAAACCGCCTGACGTGTTAGATATAGAGAGACTCAGTAGAGTACTTGTGTGCTAACCATAGCTAAGATGGAATGAAAGAGCCTAAGACAACACAATATTTATGACGCCAAACAGGAGAAACCCAATATTCATGCAGGCACTGATGTTCATGAGTATTTAAGTCAGCCATCCACTGATGACACCCATTCTAGACCTGCACACCCTTTCCCCAGGAAACACAGATGAAATGCATAGCTGCTCATCACACTAGCTGGTGGACGACCACACAAGTCAGGTGTGCCTTGCCCTGCATCTCCCATGAAGCAAGTGAGTTCTGGCTCTAGGAACCTTCAGTCTGCTGAGGTGCTTGTCCATCCCCCGCTCTGGTCCACACCATCAGCTGGGAGCAATGACACAACAGGGAGAGGACAGGACATAGGAACACCGTGCAACCCTGTCCTCGGGTAGGGTGGTTCTTCCACGCTACTTACACTTGAAAGAGCAGAAATAAATATGAGCAAATGAAAAGGTGAGCAAACACATGGTGTGTGTAAGAATAGCAGGTGGCCGGACTCTGGAAAGGAAGTGCTGTTGGAAAGCAGTGATTGGAGAGACTGATAAGCTGAGGGAGGCGGGGATGTACCATGAAGACAGAGGAATTCAATCCTGCCATTCTCATACCACCTGCTGTGAAAGACCAACATTTTGTCCTCCAGTAGGCCTCGAACCTCTTACTAGAAAAGAGGCGAGAGTAAAGACATATAAAACACAAACTCGATTATATTCAAACACAATTTACTCTGTTGAAATGTCATGAAGTTTCTGAACATTCTTGATTTCTGTGATGAACTCACTGCATACAGGTAACAAACTCTCTGGTGAACTGTCACTGGCTGAAAGACCCCAATCGGAACAGCCCTGGTTTAGACTGTGGAAGAGACTGGGAAGCCATGAAAGGCTTTTGAATAAGGGGGTTAGGCTGTCAAACTGTGCTTTATGTAGACTAATCTGATGCTGACAGACCTGCTGGGTTAGAGACGAGAAGCTGGGTTAGAGATGGAGAAGCAGAGTTAGAGACAGGGAAGCAGGGTTAGAGAAGGAGAAGCAGGATTAGAGAAGAAGAAGCAGGGTTAGAGATGGAGAAGCATGATTAGAGAAGGAGAAGGGTTAGAGAAAAAGCAGGGTTAGAGAAGGAGAAGCAGGGTTAGAGACGGAGAGGCAGGGTTAGAGAAAGAGAAGCTGGGTTAGAGATGGAGAAACAGGGTTAGGGATGGAGAAGCTGAGTTAGGGATGGAGAAGCTGGGTTAGAGACGGAGAACCAGGGTTAGAGACAAGATGAGAGAAAAACGAGATCCTGAGCAAGGATGAGTGGTAAGAATTTAAACAAGAGAGACTCTGGAAGTAGAAGGAATGTGGAAGGTAAGAGATAGTAAAGCATCCAGGATCCCTCTAAGACTTTGGTCCATGGGTCTGGGAGACAGCAGTGTACTGAGAGAACGCAGGAGGAGGAATTATTTGATTGACAGGTGCCTTCTTCCCAGTCACAGCTTCTCTGGCCGCCTGTCCCATCACTTTTCCCCAGCCATCAGAAGTAAATGACGAGAGAGACCAGAGTGGGAGAAGGCAGATGAAAAACCAGCAGCAGAGCTGTACTTAATTTAAGCCTTCCGATTTGCGTGAAGGTTGTTATTCTTTGTGTGAAGTCAGAACATCTCATCATTCTTAGCAATTATATCTAAATAAAGTTTTATCTCATTAAAGATAAGGAGCACTTATAAGATATTAACAATTTCATACTTGAATGATATGTACAAAAATTTATAATTACTTTTTAAATTTTGACCAAAAAATGCCTCTTCAAACTCAAATGGTATTAATTATACTGGATATCACTAAAATGATGAGAAATCATACATTAAAAAAATACTTTTGCTTATGATATCCAAAGGCAGATTCCTTAGGGAAGCATCAGAATGTGAGTGGATGTTGTGATGCATTAAATTTTTTTAAATGTCATAAACAGTCAGAAAGATACCAATGTTCTCAAAATTAAATCTAGATATAATATGCTCAATCTTTAGAAAATTATAATTCAAATTAGAAGTTATATGTACTGTGCTAACACTTTACATACCTTATTTTATTTCATTCTCTTAGAAACCCTACCATTTTCTCCATCTTACAGATGAGCAAACAGAGATCCGTAACTTGCTCAAGACTAGGCAAGCAGCAGCGCTAATATCTGAATCCGGGTCCATGCAAACGTGGGGTGTTCACTGTTAATTACCATACTCTGCCACTTTTTACAACTTCTTCCTAGCACCAAGGCTAGTGCTAGCTGAACAGTCACTCAAAGACTGTCTGCTGACTGAACAGTCTCCTTCAGTGTAAGTTTGTTATGGGAAACCCTGACAACAGGTAAGTACCTGGTAGATTTTTAAGAGTAGAAATACTATTGGATGACACTTCCAGTCATGTTTTATACTTGAATTACAGTAGTAAAATATTTCTCATATTATTTGTGAAATCATCAGTTTTCTAGTGATAACAAGATGCATGATATTAAGAGTTGAACAATTGTTTTATCTGTCACCATCACCGAGACAGAACTCCCTGAGAAGAATGTATAAGCTTGTGGAGAGCACGTGCACACACACATACACACACACACACCCTCGTGGGGAGCAAGGCACAATAAATATTTAACAGGAAAAGTAAAAAGGAAGAGGAAGACTAGACCAGGCATCTGCAAAGCCAATGAATGATAAAAGTACATTTTCTGGTACCATCAATTCGCTACAAAAATTGGGGAAGGAAAGCAGATACTATTTTTATGTTAAAACAGATTTATAGCCCTGGCCAGATAGATCAGTGGATTCAAGCATCATCCCGAAGCACAGAGGTTGCCAGTTTGATCCCTGGTCAAGGCACATACAGGAACAGATTGATGTTCCTGTCTCTCTCTCTCTCCCTTCTTTCACTAAAATCAGTTAAAAAAGAAACAAATAGATTTATAGAACAGGGTAAAAAAAAAAAAAACTCCAAGAAATCTTTAGGTTCAAATAGATGACCTAACAGATGTTTAATAACAAATATTTATACACTGCTTATTCTGTGCCACACAAATATAATACTCTTTTATCTTCACAACAATCCTATTAGGCAATTATTATTAGCACCTCCATTTTATGGATAAGAAAACTATTGATTCATAGGTTAAGCAACTCATCCAAGGTCAAACAGCTGTCAGATTGGATCTCAAACCAAGGCGGCCTGGCTCCAGAGCTTACTGTCTCTGGTGGACACAAACATAAGGTGAAATTTGAGCTAGATGACAAAGAGTTTGGACAACTGAGAAAACGGAGGAAAGGAAGTCCTAAGACTTTTTATCATGTGGCCTGAGGAGATCATTTATCATCAGAGTTTGAGGCAACAGCTAATACAGAATATACACTAAAACATTTCAAAGACTTACCGTACGTTTTAAAATAAAATAAGCACTGTAGTTTCCAAGTATATAGTGGACACTATCTACAGCTTGCTTATGCATTACTGTAGTCTTTATCACAAGTAATTTCATGCCCGTCACCGGGCTAGCCCGGTGTTACTTGCTAAGAAGACTTCAAATGCCTGAAGCCACAGAATGGGTTTCTTCTTTTGCAATCCTTACCACAACAAAGCCCTAGGTACACAACCTTTTACCTAAGGTAATAGATTTAGAAAAAAATGGTTACATGACTTAGAATGATGTTTAAAATTTACATTTTTTTTAAAGAGAGAGTAGGGGAGATACAGAGACAGACCCCTCCTGCATGTGCTCCGACCAAGATCTACCTGGCAACCCCCATCTGGAGCTCTGTCCATCTGGGGTTATATTTGCAACTGAGCTATTTTTAGCACCTGAGGTAGAGACTCCACAGAGCCATCCTTAGCACCCTGGTGGCGAACTTGAATCCATTGAGCCATAGCTGCAGGAGGGTTAGAGAGAGAGAGTAGGGGGAAGAAGGAGAAGCAGATGGTCGCTTTTCCTATGTGCCCTGACCGGGAACTGAACCCAAACTTCCACATGCAGGGACGATGCTCTCTACCTCTGAGCCAACTGGCCAGGGCCTAAAATTCACTTAACTATAAAAAAACAAAAATACTATCTGGTAGGAAACAGAAATAGAGGGGAAACTCCAAAGCAAAGAGTATTTTTGTCATTGAAAGATTAAATATAAGGACAAGTCAGCAAATTCCCAAAAAAGAAGCATGAATTAGTAAGATGGACCAAGAGAATGGCTATAGGGTTTTAGAAAGAGAATTGGAATAAGGAGGTAAAGTAGGAGAGGGAAGGGGGTATGAGGGGATAACATAGGTGTGGGGGGGGTATAGAGGTAGAAATAAATAACGAAGTCTAATAACAGTACAAAAGAATTTTGTTGTGCTGCTTAAGTTTTTTCTATTTTTAAAGAAAGATAAAGGTGATGAGAGGAGTGGGAAGTATCACCTCATGGTAGTTACTTCTCTTATGTGCCTTGACCAGGCTAGCCCGGAGTTTCAAACTCAGCATTCCAGGTTGATGCTCTATCTGCTGTGCTATCACAGGCTAGCCTATATTGCTTAAGTTTTTATTTCAAAGGAATTATGAACTTTGAAGATGTTTTAACCACATAAACATTTGCACCTGAATGATTTTTTTTGTTTGTTTTAAGTGAGAGGAGGGGAGATACAGAGACAGACTCCTGCATGCACCCTGACCAGGATCCACCAAGCAACCCCTGTCTGGGGCCAATGCTTTCCCATCTGGGCTCATGCTCACAATTGAGCTATTTTTAGTGCCTGAGGCAGAGGCTCAATAGGAGGCTCCACAGAGCCATCCTCAGGACCCAGGGCTGATATGCTTGACTCAATCGAGCCATGGTTGTGGGAGAGGAAGAGAGAGGGGGGGGAGGGGAAGGGAGGGAGGGAAGCAGATGGTCGCTTCTTCTGTGTGACCTGACCAGGAATTGAACCTGGGATTTCCACACACCAAATAGACTTCAAATGCCTGAAGCCACAGAATGTGTTTCTTCTTTTGCAATCCTTACCACAATAGAGCCCTAGGAACACAACCTTTAACCTAAGGTAATAGATTTAGAAAAATCAGGTCCATGTTCTACCACTGAGCCAACCAGCCAGGGCCCTGAATGATTTTCTTAGTACATGTTCCTTTCCTTACTAAAAGTTATAAAACTTAAGCCAGGAGCTAACTTACTCTCTACTCTTCCTTTAAAAAAGGAAAAACTCGCCCTGGCCGGTTGGCTCAGTGGTAGAGCGTCGGCCTGGCGTGCAGAAGTCCTGGGTTCGATTCCCGGCCAGGGCACACAGGAGAAGCGCCCATCTGCTTCTCCACCCCTCCCCCTCTCCTTCCTCTCTGTCTCTCTCTTCCCCTCCCGCAGCGAGGCTCCACTGGAGCAAAGATGGCCCGGGCGCTGGGGATGGCTCCTTGGCTTCTGCCCCAGGCGCTAGAGTGGCTCTGGTCGCAACAGAGTGACGCCCCGGAGGGGCAGAGCATCGCCCCCTGGTGGGCAGAGCGTTCCCCCTGGTGGGCAGAGCGTCGCCCCCTGGTGGGCGTGCCGGGTGGATCCCGGTCGGGCGCATGCGGGAGTCTGTCTGACTGTCTCCCCGTTTCCAGCTTCAGAAAAATAAATTAAAAAAAAAAAAGGAAAAACTCATTAATTCTATTTCAGAAGTTATAAAATTTCAAAATGAGTTTCAGTGATGTTTACTTTTAATTAAGGCTCTCGTCATCTCACACAGCCCTTTTAATCCATCCTGCATATCAGAGGCAGATTACTCCTCAGAAAACACTACCTTTGTGTTTTACACCATAAAATCTGTGACTTGATCTATATGTGGAATGAATATTTCTTTATGTTGCAAAGATCTATAATGACATCTGATTGGTCAATTTAGCTAGTGTCACCCCAATCTTATCTTTTTACTGAGCAACAGAACAATCTAATCATGTCAGATGAGTATCAATATTTCCAACATTCCACAAACATTATCCGATTACCTAAATTCCTATTCTTTTGTGACAGAGACAGAGAGAGAGAGAGAGAGACAGAGAGACAGAGAGAGACAGAGAGGGAAACAAGAGGGACAGACAGACAGGAAGAGAGAGAGAGATGAGAAGCATCAATTCTTCCTTGCGGCACCTTAGTTGTTCATTATTTTCTCATATGTTCCTTGATTGGGGGAGGAGGGACAATGGCCTACAGTAGAGCGAATGACCCTTTGTTCAAGCCAGTGACTTTGGGCTCAAGCCAGCGACCTTAGGCTTCAAGCCAGTGACCACAGGGTCATGTCTATGATTCCACGCTCAAGCCAGATGAGCCTGAGCTCAAGCCTGCAACCTCGGGGTTTCAAACCTGGGTCTTTTGCATCCCAGTCCGACCTCTTATCCACTGCGCCACTGCCTGGTCAGGCTCTAAACTATTCTTTTCACTCTCATTTCCTTACTGTCATTTCCCCTGCTGCTATTACACAGTTCAACCACATCAGGAACTCCTGACTCCTGCTTTCCATGGAAGACAGAAGAAAGAAGTAAAAGGTTAGGTTAGGAGAACAAGCTACAGGGTATTCTGGAAATCCTTTCACATGTGAGGAGCTAGAGCAAAACGGAAACTCTAGCGAAGGCTAAACAAAATACATGCTTTCATACAAAGCATTACACAAGTCCATGGAAGCTTTACTTATGAGACAGATCTTAGAATATGTTTCCTCAGCCCAGACATGTGTTTCCAAAGCAGAACATTTGTTTATTAGTTTTTTGCACACATAGGTATAATCTTTAAGGCTGACAGGGAAGGTAAGCCATATATACATGTCAAAGCCCTGTTGAAGTTCGCTGGGAAATTCCTAGGTTTTCCCCAGATATACATCTGAGAAAGGTCTAAAAGTCCATAGGCATCAAAACCCACAAATTAATAATTACCCAAGAGGCCACATGATATAGTAAGAACTACCTCCTGAATGAAATAACTTTTATTTTTCATTTCTTTAACTTTAGGTTAATTTGAGATAGTTCTTTCTTTGGCTGGTGACAATGTGAGCTTTGGTGGATATAGGACCCAGTAGATAATTTTAAAATTAAAGTTCAAATATAAGACTAAAAAGACAAACCCTCATTTTTCTCTTTAGTCACAAAACATTTATAATATATATATTTAAAATAAGAAAGTCACATGACATTGCTTCTAATTTTGGCTCTTTACAGAGCTTACCCAATGCTAGAGGTATAACTAATTAGCATGGCAAAGAACCTCACAAAAAATGGTAAAAAAAAAACCCAAACAGTTGGAGAACCTAGTGATTTGTAAACTGTTGAAGAAAATAAAGCCTGATGACAATTTGGATTAAGAAGTCACAAAATGGCCTGACCAGGCATTGGAACAGTGGATAGAGCATTGGCTTGGGATGCTAAAGATTCAAGTTCAAAACTCTGAGGTCGCTGGCTTGAGTGTGGGATCACAGACATGACCCCATGATTGCTGGCCTGAGCTCAAAGGTTGCTGGCTTGAAGCCCCAGGTCGTTGGCTTGAACAAGGGGTTGCTGGCTCGGCTGGAGCCCCCATCAAGGCACATATGAGAAAGCAATCAATGAACAACTAAGGTGCCACAACTATGAGTTGATGCTTCTCAACTCTCTCCCTTCCTGTCTGTCTGTTCCTGTCTGTTTCTCTCTCTCTCTCACACTCTCTCTCGTTTAAAAAAAGAAAGTCGGCCTGACCTGTGGTGGCACAATGGATAAAGCGTCGACCTGGAAATGCTGAGGTCGCCAGTTTGAAACCCTAGGCTTGCCTGGTCAGGGCACATATGGGAGTTGATGCTTCCAGCTCCTCCTCCCCTTTCTCTCTCTCTGTCTCTCCTCTCTCTCTCTCTCTCTCTGTCTCTCCCTCTCCTCTCTAAAATGAATAAATAAATTAAAAAAAAGAAAGTCACAAATGGATATAAATAGTCTTTTATAGAAAACTAAATTTTATAATTTTCTAATTAACATAGTTTCTACATAGTTTCCTTTCACTTGAGTTGAACTTAAGGGACAAAATCATGACTTTTCCTTGGTATGAATCCTTTTAAGACCTGATCTAAATTAAAAGTTTTCATTCTCCACAAATGGAAAAAAAAATCTAAGGTAACCGTTAGTGCTTCATAAGATAAAAATAACCCTGTTAGGCTTCAATAAATTAAGTACATTTTCACAAGTATAAATCTTAGTCATGTTTTATAGCTCATCTAAAAATTCTTTTTAAAAGAAGTAGTTATAAATTGGTAATACCTACAGAGAGGAAATAGTGAACAAATAAAACAATGTATGCATAAAATCAAAATATAAATGGTATGCTCTCAAATATCCAGGAACAGTATTTTTTACATTACCAATGAGTCCACATTTTTTTTTTTTTTTTTGTATTTTTCTGAAGCTGGAAACGGGGAGAGACAGTCAGACAGACTGTCTCATGCACCCGACTGGGATCCACCCAGCACGCCCACCAGGGGGTGACGCTCTGCCCACCAGGGGGCGATGCTCTGCCCCTCTGAGGCGTCGCTCTGTTGCGACCAGAGCCACTCTAGCGCCTGGGGCAGAGGCCAAGGAGCCATCCCCAGCGCCTGGGCCATCTTTGCTCCAAAGGCGCCTTGGCTGCAGGAGGGGAAGAGAGAGACAGAGAGGAAGGAGAAGGGGAGGGGTGGAGAAGCAGATGGGAGCTTCTCCTGTGTGCCCTGGCCAGGAATCAAACCCGGGACCTCTGTACGCCAGGCCGACGCTCTACCACTGAGCCAATCAGCCAGGGCCGAGTCCACATATTTTAAATAAATTACTTATATATCTGTAATATAAAAATTATTTTAAAATGCTAGTTGACCTTCACTAAATTAGAAAACCACAGCCACCTCATTTACTGGGTTTTTAAAACGCGGCTAACATAAGAAAAACAAATGTGATTATTCATTCTGGTGTTACTTTACCAAAAAAACAGGCGAAGTATTCTCATAAGAGAATTTAATAGATATGAGAATTACAAAATATTGAGAATTCCTAAAATCTCCTATATATTATCAATTAAAATGTTAAATGCCCAATGTCAACAATGTTGACTAATTTTGTCACTTACTGCTTCAGAATTCTCCCTAAAAGGGAAAAATAATCATGATTTTTCAGTATTTTGATAGATACATACTCACTTTCCTTTTTATATTGCCAATGATGAATAAAAAACAGGAAGTCCTACGGAATAGCAGGGAGGAGCGGAATATGGTAAAAAATTTCCATTTCCCAATATGAGGGGACAAAATAGGTTTATAGTTGTTCATATGGAAAATAAATTAGTAAGTAATAATACAAGAAAAAACTGTTTTGCGGACTCATGACTGTAAACCTACTTTTGCCCCAACCTGTATGTTAAAGAGCAGAATCTCAAAACTGTTGACAAAAGAATTTAAGAAATCCCAAGCTATTATAAGATTGAGAATTTTTAAATGTGGTATTTTTTTTTTTTAGGGTTTTCCAAGCCCTGGCTGGATAGCTCCATTGGTTAGAGCAGGCACGGCCCACATACGGCCCGTGTAATGAGTTTATGCAGCCCGTGATTAAATTTTTAATATTCTCCGCTACTTTAAAATCTCAGCTACTCAGAAGCAGAAGCGTCTTTGATTATTGAAAATCGAGATATTTAAGAGATCGTGATACGCGGAAAAGAATTCCATGTGTGACTAATCTAGGGTTAACTTCCAATAATTGGTCAAATGGATTCGCGATACTTTTTTTAAAAAATTCCATTATAAAGATTTACAACTTTTGTACTCGTCTGTACTCACTATGAACTGTTTGACGTTTAGCAGTGATGTGAAACCCACATTCTTTTAGGTGGAGTTTGCCAGTGCGTACCCAAGACCAAGCAATTCGTTATTTTTGTAGTCAAGTGTGCTGAATCAAGTGGCATTGAAGCACAGACAACAGCTGCAGCTGATAACTGAAAACGTGTCCAGGCTGTTTGTAAAATGAAATAATTGTTTTATTTGCGATATAACCCTTCCAAGCTCATTCTATTAATTAAATATTGTTTCGGAGAATATATTTGACAATGCGTCTGATAAGGGTTTAATAACCAAAATTTATAAAGAACTTGTAAAACTTAATACCAGGAAGACAAACAATCCAATCCAAATATGGGAAAAAGAAATGAATGGACAACTTCTCCAAAGAGGACATACCGATGGCCAATAGGCATATGAAAAAATGCTCAACATCACTAATCATTAGAGAAATGCAAATTAAAACCACAATGAGATATCACCTCACACCAGTCAGAATGGCGCTCATCAACAAAACAACACAGAATATAAGTGCTGGCGAGGATGTGGAGAAAAGGGAACTCTCCTGCTCTGCTGGAGCGAATGCAGACTGGTGCAGCCTCTGTGGAAAACAGTATGGAGATTCCTCAAGAAATTAAAAATTGAACTGCCTTTTGACCCAACTATACCACTGTTAGGAGTATACTCCAAGAACACCATAGCACTGTTTGAAAAGAAGAAATGCACCCCCATGTTTATGGCAGCATAGTTCACAATAGCAAAGATCTGGAAACAGCCCAAGTGTCCGTCAGTGGATGAGTGGATTAAAAAGCTTTGGTACATATATATGATGGAATACTACTCAGCCATAAGAAATGATGACATTGGATCATTTACAACAACATGGATGGACCTTGATAACATTATAGTGAGCGAAATAAGTAAATCAGAAAAAACTAAGAATTATACGATTCCATACATAGGTGGGACATAAAAACGAGACCCAGAGACATGGACAAGAGTGTGGGGGTTACAGGGTGGGGGGGAGGAGAGGGAGGGGGTTGGGGGAGGGGTGGGGCACAAAGAAAACCAATTAGAAGGTAATGGAAGACAATTGGACTTTGGGTGATGGGAATGCAGCATAATCAAATGTCAAAATAACCTAGAGATGTTTTCTCTGAACATATGTACCCTGATTTATCAATGTCACCCCATCAAAATTAATAAAAAAAAAACAAAAAAAGAATTTGTCTCACGGCTAATTCAGGCAGTTAGAAGAATAGTATAAGGATGCTAATTCTGCTTCTCAGGCCACATCCTGCAAAAGGGGCCCCAAGAAAATTGGTGATTTGGCTCCTCTGATTTTGCCAATTGGATTTAAAAAAAATAGGTCAGGAACGCCCTGAAATGAAACTAACAATACAAGGGCATAAATTTAAAGGACTTTTAGATACTGGAGCTGATGTATCTGTTATTGCTAAGCTACACTGGCCTCCTTCCTGGCCCACTCATGCAGCAGCCACAGAATTACAAGGTATGGGGCAGAGTAAATCCCCTCAACAAAGTTCTAGTTTTTTACATTGGGAAGATTAAGAAGGTCATTCTGGATTTTTTAAGCCTTCTGTGCTCCCTGGGTGGCCAGTTAAATTTGTGGGGTAGAGGTGTTCTGAAAAATATAGGAGCATTGCTTGTAAGTCTTAAGGGTTTAGTCAGTAAAGGGTTAGATCAGATGCTTGATCGGGGACTTTTGCCCACTAAGGGACTAGGGAAAGGACAGCGAGGAATTCTCACCCCCATAGAAGTGGCTCCCAATACCAGAAGGTGTGGATTAGGATATCAAAATTTAGCATAGGGGCCTTGGTAGCTCCTGCTACCCCAATAATGCATTGTACAGACCCAATTACTTGGAAATCAGATAATCCTGTATGGGTAGACCAATGGCCCCTTTCTCAGGAGAAATTTAGGGCAGCTGCTCAATTGGTACAAGAGCACCTACAGCTTGGGCACATTGAACCATCTAATAGCCCATGGAATACACTTCCATATTTTGATCTTGTCGCCTCCTGGATTATCAAGGGGCATAGGCGACCCTTACAGCTTACAGATTTTGAGCCTCAAAATTATTGTTGTTCCTTTTTTCAAAGGATCAACAACAATGGCTCTGGGAAACTTCCACTAAATGGCAAATCGCTTTTGCAAATCAATGGACAACTTTATACTGAAATAGTCAACTTACAATCAGCTCAAAGACTAGGATTATATGCCATTATCATGGCTTTTCAGCATTTGCCATATTCCTCCTTCAATCTATATACGGACAGCAAATATTTACTTATGGTTGTTTCCACTATAAAGACTGCTGCCTTAGGGACAACTGCTGATGAACTATTTCAGCAGTTCCTCCTTCTTCAAAGACTTCTATGTCAACATAGAGCTCCATGTTTTATAGGACATATTCAAGCTCACTCCATGCTCCCTGGAGCTTTAGCACAAGGGAATGCCCTTGTTGATCAAGCTACTCAAAAGAAAATTATTTGGAGCAACCATGACAGATAGAGCAATTCAGTCTCATACTATTCATCACCAGAACGCTGCAGCCCTGTGTAAACAGTTTCAACTTTCTCGGGAAGCAGCATAGCAGATTGGTAAATCCTGTCCAAGGTGTCCTATACGACAATCTGTCCCTTCATTTGGAGTTAACCCTTAAGGACTCCTACCAGGACAACTTTGGCAAATGGATGTTACTCATAAACCTTCATTTGGCAAACAGTCCTGTGTCCACGTTACAGTGGATACTTATTCTGGATTTATAGTAACCTCTGCCAGAACAGGAGAGGCTGCTAAGCATGTTATAGCTCATTGTCTGTATGCATTTTTCTATTACTGGATTTCCTAAACTGGTTAAAACTGACAATGCTCCTGCATATGTAGCAAAAGCATTTACTGTATTTTGTCAAACCTTTCGAATTATGGGTATTTCTTACAATCTTTAAAGTCAAGGTATTATTAAAGTGTACCCAGCAAATATTTTAATGTCAATTTAAAAAAATTTTAAAGGGGAGAGTCATATCCTGGAACTCCTACGGGTCTACCATATCATGCTTTTTACTTAAAAATTTTTAAATTTCTTTTGAATGCTGATGAACAGGAGAGGCCAAATTTTTTTCTCCTGCAAACTTCTACCTTCTTTTATTTGATCTAGCTAATAACACTGTTTTGTCTTTTTCCAAATAGCTCCAGATATACGGAAAAGGTTTATATAGGCAGATGGGGATCTTAAAACCCTTCAGCGAGATCTTCTGAGCATGGCTTTTAAGGCACCAAGAGGCAGAAAAAGCCCAATAGAGATCAGGTGAACTACCAGCTTTTAGGATACGCCCTTAAAAGATCCAACGCCCCAAAGAGGTCTCATAGGATTCCATCTGGGTCCTGCTTCAATAGTGAAAAGGAAGGTCATTGAGCTAAAGCCTGCCAGGCTTACATGCCTTTGCTGTGAGGAAAAAGGGACACTAGAAGGTAGGCTTCCCCCTCGCTCCTCTAAGGGAGGGCTCAGTCTCTTCCAGCCCTGCTCCAGCCACCTATGACCTAACCTTGCCCAGAATGCTGGGGTTTGCCACTGAAGGCTGAAGGTGCCCAGGGCCGTCAGCCCCATCTACGACACTGTGGACGAGCCTAGGGTATTTCTTCCAAGAAGCAGGTAAACTGATCTCATTTGCACAAGGGCCACTTAACCATGTCTTGCCTGAATAGTCAGGTTTTTTATTCTTCCCTTGAAGATCTCTGTTGTGGGTGTTGATAGTCCTATTTTCTGCTGCTTTGTTTAATATATAGTGTTTCCTTTATTCCTCCTACCTCAATGCCCCACTCATATTTCAGGCTGGGACCTACTCCTAATTTAGAGCTCTCTTTCCCCCTTTGCCAACTTCTATTCAATATTATGAATTTACCTTTGCCACCCAGCTTAGTGTATCCCAAGGTTCTCTTTACCACACCACAGTTGCAGAGCTCCAGGGAAAGGCACCCTGGTCTCATCTCTCCAGGCAGAGGAGAACAGAAGCTCCATCTCCACACATGCTGCAGATGGCTTTTCCAGTCTACCTGAATCATTACCAGCTAGAAGCAGTGGTCATTGGGACCTGGACGTGAGCTGCAAAGTATAGAATTGTGACAATAATTCCAGTGCCATGTGGACTTTTCCTGGATGTGGACTTTTCCTGGACTCCTGCTCCTTGTGACAGCTCCTAACAGACTGAACTGGGGTTGGGTTGCATTTGCAGGGATCTGGAATGGTGTTGGTGCCAACTTGGACTTGGTGAACATGTTAAGGACACTACTCTTTTATAGATTGTTGTTGTATTGGCCAAGAGTTTGCTTAAAGGCTTTAATCACTGTAAAAAAAAAAATAGAAGACTGGATAAAGAAGATGTGGCACATATACACTTAGGGTATGCTCCTTAGCCATAAGAAATGATGACATTGGATCATTTATAACAAAATGGTGGGATCTTGATAACATTATATGGAGTAAACTAAGTAAATCAGAAAAAAACAAGAACGGCATGATTCCATACATTGGTGGGTCATAAAAATGAGACTAAGAGACACGAACAAGAGTGTGGTGGTTGGGGGGGGGAGGGAGAGGGGAAGGGGAGGGGGAGGGGTACAAAGAAAACTAGATAGAAGGTGTCGGAGGACAATCTGACTTTGGGTGATGGGTATGCAACATAATCGAAGGACAAGATAACCTGGACATGTTTTCTTTGAATATATGTACCCTGATTTACTGATGTCACCCCATTAAAATTAATTAAAATTTATTTATAAATAAAAAAAATATTGTTTATATTGTTTCGATTGATTGTGATACAATTTGGATATTTATACAGCATGTAATTATATTTTTATTAAAATATATTAAATTTTTTTTCACTCACATTTATTCATAAACAAATTACATAATAAAATTTTGTCTACTTAAACAAATCGTTTTTGTATTTAACATTTTTTTAATTTTAATATTTTGTCCAGCCAGTGAAAAAAGTTTTCTTTCTAATCTGGCCTGGGGGCAAAACCTGTTGGCCATGCCTGGGTTAGAGCATCAACCTGAAGCACAGAGGTTGCTGGTTTGGTCCCTGACCAGGGCACATACAGGAACAAATCCATGTTCCTGTCTCTCTTTCTCTCTCTTCCTTTCTCCCTTCCTCTCTCACTAAAATCAATAAGTAATAATTGTAAAAAAAATTGTTCAGACATGATTTTTATTATTTATGGAGGTATAATTGACCAATGATGTATTTCTTTAAAGATTATAAATGAATTACTTTAAATGCAAAAAAAACAAAAGTATTCCCTGACTAAAGCAAATATAACTTCCTCCAAGGGAATAATTCCTAAACAAAGAAAAGAAAAGCTGGGCCTGACCTGTGGTGGCACAGTGGAGAAAGTGCCGACCTGGAAAACAGAAGCTGCCAGTTCGAATCCCTGGGCTTGCTTGGTCAAGGCACATAGGAGAGTTGATGCTTCCTGCCCCCCTTCCCTTCTCTCTCTGTCTCTCTCCCCCTCTCTCTTAAAATGAATAAATTTAAAAATCTTTAAAAAAAAAAGAAGAAAAGTCTGTATTCCTGTGAATCCTAAAGGCCTCAAACTGGAGAGAATGCTCCAAAACAGTATCAAGACACAAACATTGAGCGTACAATTTCTCAATAAAAACATCATCCTTGCCTGACCAGGCAGTGGCACAGTGGATAGAGCGTTGGACTGGGATGCAGAAAACCCAGGTTCAAGACCCTGAGGTCACCAGCTTGAGCGCGGGCTCATCTGGTTTGAGCAAAAGCTCACCAGCTTGAGCCCAAGGTCAGTGGCTCGAGCAAGGGGTTACTCAGTCTGTTGAAGGCCCGCAGTCAAGGCACATATGAGAAAGCAATCAATGAACAATTAAGGTGTTGCAACGCGCAACAAAAAACTAATGATTGATGCTTCTCATCTCTCCGTTCCTGTCTGTTCGTCCCTGTCTATCCCTTTCTCTGATTCTCTCTCTCTGTCTCAAAAACAAAACAAAACAAAAATCATCCTTGTAGAAGCCACTTAAATCATATTAAAACTTAAAAAACAAAGTGAAAGTTTCCATACTATCAAGTATTCTTCCTTAAATAACAATAAAAAAAAATTGCTTAGACTACCCTGGCCAGATAACTCAGTTGGTTAGAGCATCGTCCCGAAGGCATAGAGGTTGCTGGTTCGATCTCGGTCAGGGCACATATGGGAACAGATGGATGGTCTGTCTCTCTACCTCTCTCCTTTCCTACCTCTAAAATCAATAAAATAAAAACATTTTTAAAACACAGAATATGCTTGTACCTCTCACACAACAAGCAACATTCCATAACTATCCCCTTCCCTAATTCTGTCTTTGAGTCTGTTTACTGACCAGGTGGTTTAAGACTTCTTTATACCATAAAAGGTTGGGGAGGGAGCATGCTTTCTGTGTTAAATTACACTGAATACTAACTAATTAGGCCTTCAGATAAATTTCGACACTAAATGTTGATGTAAATCAGTGCAGCTAAAGTAATATTTAGGAAAGTTTACTAAAGTACAGAGGTCAAGTTAAGAACCATGATTGATCCCTTCTGATCCCCATGGAGGTAAGTTAGCTGCAGGGTTACCTTTATAACAGGGTTATCTTTCAATTATAACAGTTCTGAAGAAGAGAAGTTCCTAGGCAAATCACCACCTCTTTCGCAAAAACAACTTAAAGCACATACCCTTACCAATCTGTCAGTAACTTTCTATAACTTCCATATTTCCTTTTAAGTTTACCTAAACCACCATACACATGCGTTATTCTTTTGTTATTACTCAGGTTCCCAGAGTTTTACAACCAAAAATCATATCCTCTTCCTTTCTCTTTTTAAAAAATATATCTTTAAAGATTTTATTGATTTTACATAGAGAAGAAGGGGCAGGAGAGTTAGAAGGATCAAACATAGTTGCTTCACTTTAGTTGTTTATTGATTGCTCCCTGTATGTGCCTTAACTGGCAACCTTAGGATTCCAGGGTTGACGTTCGATCCACTGGGCCACCACAGGTCAGGCACCTCTTCCTTTTTACATTTGGCATAAAAAATTTTATTTTATATTTGATACGAAATACCATCATATAGAGAAACACATCTAAAAAAACTCTTAGCCATAACTTAATCTTTTTTATTTTTGAGAAAATTTTTATAAGCTTATTTGAGCCAGGGAAGTGTGGTCTCAAAAACTGCCAGCCATACCTAAAATTGATTGAGAAAATAAGTCTACAACAGCAGGTATTCCACCTATTTACAATGAAGTTCAATCTTCCTGTATCCTTAACTTCTCCTACTTAATAATGATAGATACAGTAGCCAAAACTTGAATAGGGCCTTGACACATTGTTGATATGCAGATGTAAATTAATGTAACAATGACACCCCAGGAAACGACTGAGCACACTATCATTTTATAATGCTCACTAAACAAGACACTGGACACCTGTCTATCTGCCTCTTTATTAAGTCAACACCAGAGGAAGTGATTTTTTTGAACCTTCTTCCTGCATAGAAACTTCTCAGTTTGAATATGGCAGCACTTTAGGAAAAGAATTTTTAAATTTACCTCACAGAATTTACCCCAGATTTTCAGGGTAAGAAGACAACTTAAGAACCACACAGTAATCTTAGAGATACGTGCTGCCCAATGAGGTCCCAGCTACCTGTAGCTATGTAGCTACTGAGCACTTGATAAGTGGCTAGTCTGAATTCACATATACTATAAGTTAAAATACACAGCAGATTTGATAGGTTTAGTAAGAAGGAATGTAAAATTATCTCATTATTATCTTTTAAAATTAATTACATATTAAAATGATATGCACTGTTGTAGGCCTAAGCCTTAATTATGACAGCAAAGAAGAACTATCATTTGGCATTTTCCAATTACAACTGCCACTCAAAAGCCAAAAGAAAAAGCAGTATTTCCCCTTCTTTATCAATCACACTGAGATAGTGATAAAAATAATTTAAGAAGAGTATACAGATAATCAGAATCATTTTGCCCTGACACCATTTAAGAGAAAGGTTACCTCAAAAAGGCAAAAATAGTACAGGATGTAAAAACCATACCTTGTAAGAAAATAAGATGTTAATACACAAACTAAGTGTTTCTAAGGAGGTTGTTCTAAAAGCTGATTACAAGGTTCATCTTTAAAGTGAAAAGGACATTTCCAGCATGTGGGGCCACAGAAACAAAATGCACAAGATTCGTTCTCTTTACTATTCAAATACCTTCAACCACAAACAAGTCATTAACACTATGAAAATGGAAATAATTATCATAACCTAATTCTTTACCTCAAAACCAAAAGAAAAGAACTACATCAGTTTCTATAGGTCAAGTTTGCCACAAATATTATATCCCACAAATATTTTGGAATATAAAAAACATACTTAAAAGTAAATATTCTTAAACCACAATTTTGAATGTATTTTTTTCAAATGAGAAACTCAACAATACATTCCCATAAATGAACCATGTCTTCCTTTACCATAAAACATCATTTTGCTTTGATTTAAAAATATTTAGGCCTCCAGGGCTCTTGGGGGGAAAACTCCACGTATTTATGAATCTATGAAAATATTTCTTTAGGGGGAGACAGTTCAGTAAAGAATGGTATTCAGGTGTTTAGAGGATGCAAAAGTTACTTACAGAAAATTGTTAATTTTCTAATGTACAATAAAAAAATTATGAAAATTAAGATCGAGTCCTCAGGGCCTCCACAACAGTTGATTAGATACTTTCCATAGTGTCCTAACAAATTTATAGTCCAAAAAAGGCCATATTTGATATTCACTAGCTGAGTATAACCTTCAGACTTCTGGTTGATAGATGACACATTCCTTAGATACCTTTTCCTTGTGCATTTAAATGCCAAGCTCAATTACACTCCCAATACAGTAAGCAGAAAGGATTGTACAGTACTTGTTTTCAAATAGGAGTAGCTTGGCTGCAGTTTTCTTTCTTCGTGGAAAGGGTAAACCATAAAGCTCTGAGTATAATCAAACACTGCAATCACTTGTAAGGAATCGAGTCCTTTAACATTACCCAGTAGGTAAAAAGCCTGCCAAGATTTCCATTAGAGCATCCTATTTTTAGTGTATTTGGAGCTGGACTTTTAAATTGCATTCCACAGTACAATTTGTTTGACTAAGTTTACACAGGGAACAGAGTAAGTATTCTAAAGTCTTAATCTTTTTTAATCTCCGAAAGGAATTTTAAGCTTTTAAATCTTAATTTTTCGATTTTAACTTTAAATCTTTTCAACAGGCTAATTAAAAATTAAGGAGATATTGACCCAGAGGAAGAAAGGGAGGGAAGACACCAGGTGGTTCTTGACAACCAAAGTGCCCGGGGTGGGGGGTGGGGAGCAGGTACGAAGGAAAACAGAAACCCTGCACGCGGGGATGCCGCGACTGCGGGCAGCAGGATGGAGAGGTACGGTGGACGCCGAACGCTCCCTACGGACCCTGGAGAGGACTGGCCACTGGCGCTGGTCCCCTGAGGAGGTAGAAATTGGCGCGATGTGCACGAACAGACCACACAGGGGAGAAGAGAAAGAGGAAAACAGGGGAGCGGCGAGGGGCGGGGGTGGGGGAACTAGGCTACACCTCACCCAGAGGGCAGGGGCGGCGCAGCCGGAGGAAAGCAGCGCAGACGGAGGAGCGCAGGGAGCCAGGAGGCTCTGCACCCTGGCTGTAAGCCGGCCGGCTCCCTGCATCCCGCTCTCCGTCTCCTCACCTGGGAACTGGAGGCGAAAGGAGGGCTACCGCTGGGCGCCGGGGCTGTTTGCAGCCCCACTCGTTGACATGGCGGCCGACGAGCTGTCACAGAGCTTGCTCTGGTCTCCCGCCGCTCAAGTAGAGGAGACACCTCTCCCTTCTCGCCCCGCCTCCCTCTGCACACCCTTCCCGCCTGGGCGGCCCGCGACCGCGGAGCACAGAGCGCTGGCGGCTAGAGAGGAAGCGCAGAGGGCGGACAACCATAGAGTCCACTCACAGTCCTCTAGCGTCAGCACCTGGCCGGAAACGGAAGTGAGGGGGAAAAGCAGGAGAGGTATTCCGCATGCGTAGTTTGTAGCGTTTGCAGCACCGTAGCTTACCCAGATGGTGGGGACATGTTGCACGTGGGGCTCCTCGTGAGGATTTCGCCGACGTTGTAAGGACTCTGGGTGACATTGGAACAGACCCTAGGATGTAAGGATGTGGGTCTCAGTGGCGGGACTCCCTTTGCGGCTCACGCTGTCAGCCTTTTCTGGTGCTGGTCGCTTTTGCATTTTGAGTTCCGGAGCGGCGAGATGGAAGGACGTCCCGGCGAGGAACCGCCGTGATTTGTCTGACTTCCAGCCGCAGCTGGTGCCCAGTCAGGATTTTAGAGAATTGCCCTCGAGGGTGTCCAAGTGCCGCTTACCGTCCAGGCGTTACATAACCAATCCGACACTGGCTGAGACCGTGGTGCAGTTCCTCCTGGGAAAACGAGACGGTTGCAATCTATTCCTAGAATGCAATCCAGGTGAGTCCATCCTGGACTGCATTTTCTTAGATGTTCATCACATCTGCAAACTTTTGACCACCCGTGGGTTGCTGTATAAGACATGGCTCTTTCCTTTAGGCAGCTTATATGGTCAGTATTAATCAAGACACTACAAAATATTTCTGGAGCAGTTCTTATTTTACACTACATTTTGACAGAATATGCTGTTAAATTACATACACCATTTAACCGAGATAGTTACAGTCGCCTCTCCCCCCCCCCTCCCCCAAAGGACTTTTACTCTGCCTTGGGTGAATCTCCTATAGACCAGGGGTGGGGAACCTATGGCTCGTGAGCCAGATGTGGCTCTTGATGGCTGCATCTGGCTCGCAGACAAATCTTTAATAAAAAAATAACGTTAAAAATATAAAACATTCTCATGTATTACAGTCCATTTCCTACTGCTCATGTTCATGGTTGCCATGGTTGCGGGTGGCTGGAGCCAATCACAGCTGTTCTCCGGGACACTACCAAATTTTTATTGGATAATGCCTAATGTACACAGGTCGTTCAGTGGCTCTCACAGAATTACATTTTAAAATATATGGCGTTCGTGGCTCTCTCTGCCAAAAAGGTTCTCGACCCCTGCTATAGACCATTAGTAGGATGCTGACAATACTATATAGATTTATAGACTTTGTAAAAAAAAAAAAAAAAACTAATTAAAGCACCATTTTCTATCATGAGGAGTCTCTTCTGTTTAGGATAGCACATGATTAAATGGTAGGCTGGAGGCAACCCTGTTTGGTGTTTTCCTGAGAGGTAGTGAAACATTGTGATCTTGAGCGCAGGTTTTGCAGTCTTTGCCAGAATGAGTTCAAAGCCAAGCAGCACCACTTAAACCAGTTGTGAAGTTGGAGTCCAGTGACTGTACTAATCCCCTGCTTCCTTATATGTAAATAAGGAGTGGAATATCTACTTTGGGGATGTTGTAAGAATTAAAATTAGATAATACATGTAAAACATCTAATTTTTTTGGTACTGAAAGAAATTGTTTCTTTTGTGTATAATTTTTTTGTTCTGTTAATATACTAGGTCCTGGAATCCTGACTGAAGCATTACTTAAAAGAGGTGTCAGAGTGATTGCCCTCGAAAGTGACAAAACTTTTATTCCACATTTGGAGGTAGAGTTTTAGTTTCTGAAAATAACTTAATGTTCAATCAGCTGGTGTTGCAGTGGTTTTGGGAAGTAAACTTAAACACACTATTTATTTTTGTAGAGTCACTTTTAAGGGCCATGCCTTAAATATGTTGTCATCACCAGTGACTAGAACATACCTTATTTCCCCACGTATAAGACACTCCCATGTATAAGACACACCTTAACTTTGGGGCCCGAAATTTGAAAAAAATGTATTACATAAAGTTATTGAACTCAAGTTTTATTCATCATAAAATTTATACAACTCAAAAAAAAATTATACAACTCATCACTGTCAAAACTCCCATTAGCTTGTCCTCATCTGTGTCTGATGACAAATCACTGTCTTCATATATTACCTCGTCCTCAGTTCCATCTATGGCATTTGAAATGCCACAACTACTGTATAAGACCCACCCAGTTTTTAGACCCCAAATTTTTCGAAAAAGGTTGCATCTTATACTTGGGGAAATATGGTAGTTAGCAATATTGTTAAATAACTAAAAGTAGAGAAAGTAAAAAAATAAGTATTTGTTGAGGGTGTTTATTTAGTTTTTTTAGGCTCTTTTTTGTTAAGATAGTTGTACTTTGTCAGGTATTAATTGATTTATAATATATAACAAATTTTAGGGGATAGTAGTAATGTTTTCTTTACATTTGTATTAAGGTGATAATACTTTTTTGTTTTTTTGTATTTTTCTGAAGCTGGAAATGGGGAGAGATAGTCTGACAGACTCCCTCCCGCATGCGCCTGACTGGGATCCACCCGGCACGCCCACCAGGGGGCGACGCTCTGCCCACCAGGGGGGATGCTCTGTTCCTCCCGGGCGACGCTCTGTTGCCACCAGAGCCACTCTAGCACCTGGGGCAGAGGCCAAGGAGCCATCCCCAGCGCCCGGGCCACCTTTGCTCCAATGGAGCCTCACTGCAGGAGGGGAAGAGAGAGACAGAGAGGAAGGAGAGGGGGAGGGGTGGCGAAGCGGATGGGCGCTTCTCCTATGTGCCCTGGCCGGGAATCGAACCCGGGACTTCTGCACGCCAGGCTGACGCTCTACCACTGAGCCAACCGGCCAGGGCCGATAATAATTCTTTTAAGAACTTTTTTTTGAAGTAGGTTTTTGCATAACACTGAAATTTCTTAACATTTTACCTCTGTCTTTGTAGTCCCTAGGTAAAAAGCTGGGTGGAAAACTAGACGTGGTCCACTGTGACTTCTTTAAATTGGATCCTAGAAGTTATCTAGTAGTAAGACCTGTTGTGGATTCGAAGGTGCTTTTTCGGCATTTGGAAATAAAAACACTTCCTTGGTCAAAAGGTAATTTATGTAATTCACTAAAGAAAATACCTTATAGTTTGCCAGCTTTCTCTAGCAGTGCACCTGGATTGTTGACAAGATTTCTGTGCAATATATTGGCAGATGCTCTTAAGTTGAATATCGTTTTCCCCTCACCTAGACATGAGTAATCTGAGCAGTTGTGCTAAAGCCAAGTTCCTTATCAAACAAACATGTTGAGGCTTAGTTTTTATTGAAATAAAATTAATACAGTTTGTTAAACTTAGTTTGATTCAGTAAAATAAGGTCACAGGAAACAAGAATTTACTCAAACATTTTTGCTTATATTCTTAACAGGTATCCCTTTAAAAGTAGTTGGAATCTTCCCAAATAAAAATGAGAAAAAGGTGATTTGGAAATTTTTACATGACGTATATTCCTGTACCTCTCTACATAGATATGGACGGGTAGAACTGAATTTTTTTATTAATGAAACGGACTGCCAGGTAGGTTATTAACAACTACTTGACTAGTATTTTGTCTTGAAAGAGTTCTGTGATTTTTCTCTATAGTCTTTTTTTTTAAGTGAGAGAAGGGGAGATAGACAAACTCCTGCATGTGCCTTGACTGGGATCCACCTGGCAACCCCATGTTAGAGGCCAATGCTCTCCTCATCTGGGACTATGCTTGCAACCAAACTATTTTTAGCACCTGAGGCAGAGGCTGCATGGAGCCATCCTCAGCACCCTCGCCAATGTGCTTAAACCAATTGACCCATGGCTGTGGGAAGGAAAGAGAGAAGTGGAGGCAGCAGGATGGAGAAGCAGATCTTCTCCTGTGTGCCCTGACTGGGAATTGAACCTAGGACATCCACATCCACACGCTGGGTTGACACTCTACCACTCAGCCAATTGGCCAGGGCCAATTTTTCTCTAGTCTTAATCTGTGTGATTTTATTATGGGCTCATGACATAAAATTCACCATTTTAACTATTTTCAAGTGTACAGTTTAGTGCCATTAGGTACATTTACATTGTGGTACAACTGTTAACCACCATCTGTGTTTTCTCAGAACTTGTTCCTCATTCCATATGGGAACGCTGTATTCACCAAACACTAACTCTATACATTTTCCCTTTCCACCAGCCTCAGCTATCCCTCTACATTCTGTCTCTGTGACTTTGACTATTCTAGATTCCTCACATAAGTGGAATTATACAGTATTTCACTTTGTTTCTGGCTTATTTCACTTAGCATAATGTCTTTAGGGTTTATTCAAGTTGTAGCCATGTGTCGAAATTTTATTCCTTTTTAAGAATGAATAATATTCCATTCTATATATGTACATCACCTTTTGTTTATCTATTTATCTGTCAGTGGACACTTGAGTTGCTTCCACATTTTGATTATTGTAGAGAATGTTGCTGTGAACATCGGTGTGCAAATATCTCTGAGTCTCTGCTTTCATTACTTTGGGTATATATCCAAAGTGAAATTGCAGGATCATATACTGATTCTGTGTTTAATCTTTTGAGGAACCACCACTGTACTGTATTCCACAGTGGTTGCCCTATTATATTCCCACCAGCAGTACACAAGTGTTCCAGTTTATCCATATTTTCTCCAATGCCTGTTGTTTTCTGTTTTATTGTTTGTTTTTGTCATACATACTCAAATGGTTTAAAGTATCATTGTGGTTTTGAATTTCCATTTTCTTAAATGATTAATGATGATGAGCATATTTTATGTGGATACAGATCATTTGTATATGTTTTTTGGAGGAATTAATTGGGTTGTCTATTTTTTTGTTGTTGAGTATTAAAATATTCTTGATATTAATCTCTTCCCAGGTACATGATTTGTAAATATTTCCTCCCTGTTTATAGGTTGCCTTTTTACATTGTTACGGGTTTCAGTCCCCAAATTTATAATTTTAATGATGTCCAATTTGTCTTTTGTTGCTGTTGTTGCCTGTGCCTTGATGTCATATATCAGAAATCACTGCCAAATTCAATGTCATGAAGCTTTCCCTGCTTTCTTCTAATAGTTTTATAGTTTTAGCTCTTATGTTCAGATCTTGATTCATTTTGAATTACTTTTTCAAATAGGAAGTTTAAGTAAGGGTCCAGGTTCATTGTTTTGTATATGGATGTGCAATTTTCCCAACACCTTTGTTGAAAGACCGTCTTTCCCCATTGGCATCGTAGTTGAAAAACCACTTGACAATATACATGAGGGTCTGTTTCTGAACTCCGTTTTATTCAGTTGTTCTATATATTTGTCTTTATGCTAGCACCACACTATTTTGATTACTGGAACTTTGTAGTAAGTTTTGAAATGAGGAATTGTGAATCCTCCAATTTTGTTCTTTTTAGAGATTGTTTAGGTGATTTGTTGTCTCTTGAGATTCTTTATAAATTTTAGGATATTTTAATTACTACATAAATATATCTTTAGGATTTTAGTAGGGATTGCATTCGATTTGTTGATCACTTGGGTAGTACTTACATGTTAACAATGTTAAGTCACTCTGGCTATCAGAGGTAGAGCATTGCCCAGTGTATGAATGTCCCAGGTTTGATTTCTGGTCAGGGCACACCGGAGAAGCGACCATCTGCTTCTCCACCCCTCCACCTGCCCCTTCTTTTTTTCTCTCCCCCCTCCTGTAGCCATGGCTTGATTGTTCAATTGGTTTGAGCGAGTTGGACCCCCAGCGCTGAGGATGGCTTTGTGGAGCCTCTGCCTCAGGCGATAAAAATAGCTCGGTTGCAAAGCAATGGCCCTAGCTGGGCAGAGAATGGCTGCAGTTTGGGGGCTTGCTGGGTCAACCCTGGTGCCAGATATAGGCGGAATTCTGTCTCCCTGCCTTCCCTCCTCACACTTAGAAAAAACAACAACACCCCACCATCACCAAAATAAAACAATGTTAGGTCTTTAAGTCCATGAACACAGGATGTCTTTTCATTTATTAATGTTTTGGTTAGTTTCTTTCAGCAGTGTTTTGTAGTGTTCAATGTAAGGTGGAATTGTTTTCTTAATTTCCTTTTCAGATTGTTCATTGTTAGTGTATAAAAATACAATTGATTTTTGTGTGTTGATTTTGTATCCTGCAACTTTGCTGAATTCCTTTATTCCAACAGTTTTTTTGTGTGTGGAATGTTCACGGTTTTAGATTCTACTTTTAATTTGCTGTTATGGAAAGTCCTCATGAAGTCCTTGATACTGCGATGAAAGTTATGTTTCTTTTCTGCCCAGGATGCCTCTTGATATTAATCTTCATACAACAGGAGATGCTTATTTGTATATTACAGAGCTATGGGTTAGAATAGTGGAGCAGAAATGAAGGGATAATTTATTCATCAAGACCCAGATAGTAAGTAAATATCAATAGTAATTATCTGTGGAAGGAGAGCAGGGGATTTAGAACCTTGTAGCTGGACATACAGTAAATACATGAACAAATGGAAGGAAGAGAAATGGGAAATGCTTTATCTGGCTTCATCTGGCTGCTAGAATGCTACTTTTTTTTTTTTAATTTTATTTTTTGTATTTTTCTTTCTTTTTTGGGGGGGGTATTTTTCTGAAGCTGGAAACGGGGAGGCAGTCAGACAGACTCCCACATGCGCCCGACCGGGATCCACCTGGCATGCCCACCAGGGGGCAATGCTCTGCCCATCTGGGGCGCTGCTCTGTTGCAACCAGAGCCATTCTAGTGCCTGAGGCAGAGGCCATAGAGCCATCCTCAGCGCCCGGGCCATCTTTGCTCCAATGGAACCTTGGCTGCAGGAGTGGAAGAGAGAGACAGAGAGGGAGGAGAGGGGGAGGGGTGGAGAAGCAGATGGGCACCTCTCCTGTGTGCCCTGGCTGGGAATCGAACCCGGGACTCCTGTACGCCAGGCCGACGCTCTACCACTGAGCCAACCGGCCAGGGCCTAGAATGCTACTTTTACCATAGTTATTTTCACATGGGGTTTCCTATTTCTGAGGTGTCCTCCCCTTCCCTGAAGTTTAACCTCTTTTGGGTGTCAGTGTAAACAATTCTTGATTCAAAATTTAATAGCCCACATGGTGCATATTTCTAACACACTAGTCCTTCACAGTAATTAACACATTTTTGTTTTATTCTTTAATGAGATTTTGCCCTAATGGGTTAGATATGGTTAAAGGAAAGTAATCTAGAATACGTTCTGTTTTAATTGTACATGATGATATATATCGATATGAAAGTTTAAAAGGCTTTTCTCTTCTTTGAAATGGTTACATTTAAGATTTTGCATTTAGCCTGACCTGTGGTGGCGCAGTGGATAAAGCGTTGAACTGGAAATGCTGAGGTCGCCGGTTTGAAACCCTGGGCTTGCCTGGTCAAGGCACATATGGAAGTTGATGCTTCCAGCTCCTCCCCTCTCCTCTCTCTCTCTCTCTCTCTCTCTGTTTCTCCTTCTCCTCTCTAAAATGAATAAATTTAAAAAAATTAAAATAAAAAAAAAGATTTTGCATTTAATTTTAATTTTCTTTAATTTTTAGGTACCAGTCAGATAATTACTATTAAGACATTTGGTTTTGACTGATTATAGGTTTGTATAACAAGTGCCTTCTGTTTTCCTCTTACTAGAAGATAATGGCAAGTCCCCAGAATCGAAGGAAGTACCAAGCATTGAGTGTGCTCTGGCAGGTGGCCTGTGAGATTGAGCTTCTGCATAAGGTGAGTGAAACCCTTCCCAGTTTCAGCAGGGAACTTGATTGTTTTCACAGAGGCTGCATTTCAGTGACCAGTGAATGGAGAAAAAAGCCAAGATTAATTTTATGTTTTTCCCAACTGTGGAATACAATAGGGCCAGGTAACTTTGTGCTGCTGTTTTTCTCACAAATATTTTTGTCTTTCTCTAATTATAAAAATATCTGCTCATTTTAAAAATGTAAGCCATGTAAAAGGAAGAAAAGAATAAAAAAAATTACTTCTACCACTGAGAGGTCACTGTTGACATTTGTGGCATAATTTAAGTCTTTTTTCTATGTATTTTTCTTTATATAGTGAAGATTATATTAGTCTTTTTTTTTCCACTTAATAGCTAATACTTATGTATTTTCCTTTGTCACAGAACATTGTAAGTTTTTTCTTCTTCTTCTTTTTCCAAATGAGAGGAGGATAGATAGAGGAACAGATTCCCACATGTGCCCTGACTGGGATCCACCTGGAAACCCCCATCTGGGGCTGATGCTCTGGCCATCTGGGGCCATGGTTGCAATTGAGTTATTTTTAGCACCTGGGCTGATGTGCTTGAACCAGTCGAGCCATGGCTGCAGAAGGAGAAGTGTGTGTGGGAGGGTGGAGAAGCAGATGGTTGCTTCTCCTGTGTTCCCGGACCAGGAATCAAACCTGGGACATCCACACTCCAGGCTGATGCTCTACCACTGAACCTACAGGCCAGGGGGAACATTTTAAGTTTTTAGTGACTACTTAATACTTCATTATAAAGCATCCCTCCACCTCTGTTTTTTCAGTTTGTTTCCTTAGGCAAAATCAGAGTTGTCTAATAGGAATATAATGCAAGCCAGATATGCAATTTTATATTTTTTAGTAGCCACATTATAAAAAAATAAGAAAGAAACAGGTAAAATTAATTTAATATTATGTTTAACCTCAATTTGAAATAGTCATTTTGTGTATATACTAGGCCTTTGAAATTCAGTGTGTATTCAACATCTCACTTCAGACTAGACTCATTTTAACTGTTCATTAGTTCTTGCGACTAGTGGCTGCCGTATTTAATAGCAGGGGTGTGGAGTATAAGAAAAAAATGATAAACACGGTTTCTTTCATATCATAATTTGTACATTCTTTTAGTATATAGCAGCTAGTTTTTGTATGGTATATGTTTACATATTTTATGAGTCCTTGTTCTTCCAAGGATGTAGTGGTTCAGTTTTTAAGTTTTGCTGTGTGTCTTCATGGATTCCCTTAATTACTTTTGTCCAGGAACACAGTAAGCCCTTTACTGTTGATACTTATTTGTTAGAATGCTATCTCGTTTGATTTTAGCTTCAGTTTTGATTATATTTTTTCTCTTTAGAACATCTAAGGTTTTTAGGTTGGATTTCTGTTCCTTGTCCTTCATATCTATCCTGCTCTCATCATTTTCCTGTATTCCCAGAAATCTTTCCACATTTAGCCTTCAGTGCGCTGGTCCTGCTTTCTGTGTGCACTGTACATTGTCATTCTGTACGTAGTTCTTGGTTCCCCTGAAGTTGTTTCTTACCCCACAGATCTCCTTTTGTTCTGATCAGTGATCAGGATAGTTTTGTTTCCTTGTTCTACAGTATTTGTGTTCAGAGACCCAATGTTGAGTTTTGCCATTTATTAACCTGCGGAAAGGAGAAGTCCTTGTGAACCCAACATTTTAAACATTTGTCTGTTATATATCTACAACCAGAGGGTCATTTGTGGAACTCAATTCGCAGGGTCTTTGAGGTTTCATCTTCTGTGGCTTTGGTCCATGGTAGCGGGACCTGCTCTGCACCCAGTGCTGTGAATAGGCCTGAGCGGGGCGGCGGAGGGGGCTCACTGCAGGCTGCCGCAGCCGCTGCTTTGCTTCCTCCACTTAGTGACATTCCTGGAACTGCTAGCCATTTCAGAGATGGGTAACAATTGCATTTGTCATTCCACTTCCTTTGCCACTTTAGTTAGTAACAAATTGCCATTTTGACAATACTCTTTCAAACACATGCTCAGTATTTTGAGTTTTAGTCTTTTAAGTCTATGTCAGATGCTGCTTTAACCTACTCTTATTTTGGAATTTAATCTGTGTATATACATATATTCTTTTTATAATACATTTTTGGTTGGGCCATATTTTAAAATTGCTTCACATACAAAATTGTATAAACAAAGGTTAGATACAAAAAAGTAATGATCTTTTTAAAAATTGACACAGTATCTTTGTTTATTTCCTTTTATGTCCCAACATATTCAAATGTCCACTAAAGTTAGGGAAAAAATATTTTCATTATTGATCTGATAAACTCATAAACTGATCATGACTCTAATAGCAAAATGTGTAGGTTATTAAAAATTATAACTTGAAAACCTATTTGTGTAATTATATTAAGGATAACTTTCTTTTATCTAAATAAGTAATAGAGATACCACTATTGGGATAGCACTTTGATTCTTCTTTTTTTATATAAAAATAGAGAGAGAGGAGGGAGGTATCATATAATGTATTTTTTTTTAACCAATTAGATTCATTACAAGGATTCATTCTGTTGTTTAGGCAAGATTTTTTTTTTTAATTAATTAACTTATTTTTTTTACAGAGACAGAGAGAGAGTCAGAGTGAGGGATAGACAGGGACAGACAGACAGGAACGGAGAGATGAGAAGCATCAATCATTAGTTTTTCGTTGCGCATTGCGACACCTTAATTGTTCATTGATTGCTTTCTCATATGTGCCTTGACCATCGGCCTTCAGCAGACCGAGCAACCCCTTGCTTGAGCCAGCGACCTTGGGTTCAAGCTGGTGAATTTTTGCTCAAACCAGATGAGCCCACGCTCAAGCTGGAGACCTCGGAGTCTCAAACCTGGGTCTTCCGCATCCCAGTCCGACGCTCTATCCACTGCGCCACCACCTGGTCAGGCAAGATATTTTTAAAGGGAGCAATAATTTGGGGTACTTTGATCAAATAGAACTAAAAGGAATGTCTTTGCTTAATTTCCTTTCAGGAGCCTTTGTCATCATTTGACGTCGACACCCGAAGTAAGCAGCTGGCAAAGCTGGAGTATAAGGTAAGAATAAATGAATACCTTTCCCTTTTTTCCATGTGGAACATCTTTATTTTCTTTAAGATGATCTGATATTCTGTATCTATTTCCATTTTTAATTTTGGAATATCTAGACATGTTCTTTAAATACCTCACTGCTTTTAATAAATTCATATTATTTTAGAAGAGAATTATATTTTTCAGCTATTTATAGAGAGTATGCTACTAGCATAGTAATAGGCTTAAACAGAATCTGACTTCCATTTTTATCCTTTTTTTTTTTGACAGAGACAGAGAGAGAGTCAGAGAGAGGGACAGACAGGGAGAGAGTCAAAGAGGAAGGGAGAGAGATGAGAAGCATCAGTTCTTGGTTGTGGTACCTTAATTGTTCACTGATTGCTTTCTCATATGTGTCTTGATTGGGAGGCTACAGCAGACCAAGTGATCCCTTGCTCAGGCCAGCGACCTTGGGCTTCAAGCCAGCGATTTTTGAGCTCAAGCCAGAGACCATGGGGTCATGTCTATGATCTCACACTCAAGACAGTGACCCTGCACTCAAGCTGGTGAGCCTGTGCTCAAGCCGGTGACCTTGGGTTTTCAAACCTGGGTCCTCTGCATCCCAGTCTGACGCTGTATCCACTGCGCCACCGCCTGGTCAGCCTCATTGCCTTTCTTTTTACCAATTACTTAAGCTGCAGCTATCCAAAACTAGACACTAGAATTGATTATAATTTTCATAGGGGGCTGATATGTCTTCCACAAATATGATTTATATTTAAATATATATGGGATAATATATATTTAAGATATTAAATATTGAAGTATATATAAAATAAATAAGTGATCACTACCTAATATGTGATATTTCCCAAGTAAACCTAAGGCTTTCTCTTTTCTGAGGAATATTTTTAGGGCAAAAAAGCATCTTAAACTTATATCTAGTCGTACATAGTTCTCATTTTAGTCTGTATAATGTTGCATGCTGGAGCAGGCAAGTAGACTTTCTGTGAGGGCCAGTGGGTAAATGCTTTGTGCTTGGAAGCCCCATACAGTCTCTAGCACATGTTCTTTGGTTTTTTTTTTTTTTTAAACAGTACTTTACAAATGTGAAAACTATTCTTAGCTCCAGACTGCACAAAAGAAGCAGGCTCTGGAGCATAGCTTGCCAACTCCATATTTTAAAATAAATTATCCAGTTTGAAATTGAATGTCAATAGTGTTTTTTTTTTATTTTTAGGATCTGGTGGTGTGCTTCACTTACAGAAGAGACTCACTACATGTTAGTTTTATGTTTGGGATTTGATTTCCCTCTATATAAAAGTTAATAAGCTGTTACTTTGTATGGATGGTGGCAAAGGCACAGACTCCTGGCTCAGATGAAGGATTTCTTTTGCCCCCAAGTCCCATAGAGTGGTAGGAAGTGGCATGGTTTCGTGGCATGCATGTAGAGGGTTTCCATTGTCGCTGAGGAACAACACAGAGCTGGTGGAACCATGTTTATAGAAAACATTAAGCACAAGCCTGCATTTTGTCTTGAAGGGGATTATTATGTTATTATCCCTCTCTGTGGCTCTTGGCAGACCACCCTGAGAAATGGCCCAGCAAAGGGCAGTTAGGGCCTTGCGTTCTTGCATCCATTGCACAGCTGAGAACGAACAGGGCTCCATTCAGGCTCCATGCTGTTTGCCTTTCCAGCAGGTAACTTGAATGAGTAAGTGAACAATGTCTTGCTCTGGCAGTGTTTTATGACTAATACAATTTATTTTTCCTTCTTTCTAGGAATTGTTAGAACAACAAATACAACAAAACCTGTGTTTGATTCGAATGACTCCTCGTAGAGATTTATTTACACGAAACTTAACACCTATTAACTATGATGTGTTTTTTCACATGTTAAAGCAGTGTTTTATGAAGCGCAATGCCAAACTAATAAATCAATTACAGTAAGTAAGAAGAATAAAAACAATCCATCTTGATTAACAGAATGAGGTACCATGTTCTCACTCATCTAATTCTTGAAAATACTTCCTTTTCCCTGGTGCATATTTTGAGAAAAGTATGTTTTTCACAATATCTGCTGATACCATAATATTTTTTTTCTTCTTTGAAAAAATAGCCAGGGATGCCTATAGTTTGTTTTATCTTTGTCAGAGTATATTCCCAGGATTAACCTTCATGAAGAACTAGCTTGTCACTGGTTGTGGAGAACATTAGCATTATTAGTGGCATACCCACCATCTACATGGTCATTGCCTGTTCTTATTGGTTCTCTTTCCTAATCTAAGTAGGAATGGATTATTATACCAACATAATTTTCCTGCCCTGGACCAAAATTTTTGTTTTTCTAAAGAATGCTTTATAAAAATTATAGCTGTTACTATCCACTTTGAATCTACCTAAGTATAATTTTTATGTAAGGTTGATGTGTACAATTTTGTTAGCTATGCATTACACCTTGTAATCAGCAGCCCATAGTCATTCAAAGCATTGTCAAAGGATGAGCAAAATGTTAAAATAATCATTTAAATTAATTTGATCATCATTCAGTATATAACTGAAGGAGCTATTGGTTGAACAGTATTATATATTGATCAGTAAAAACAATCCACTGTTTTTTATTTTGTCCCCTTGTAGTGGTTGTTTTGAGTGAAACTATCAAGAATTTAGAAAATTTAGGAATAAATAAAGTGAACTGTGGTACAAAATGTTAAAAATTCCCTTTGAGATCTCTGAATTGAAAGCATGTTTCCATCTGTGATGAGAATTATGTTCAAAATCAAAAGTACTGGAAGTATTTTCTCCCAAAACATTTTATTGTAATTGTTTACTTGTTGTTGTCAGAGGCTTACTGATGGTTTCTTGCTACGCTGATATGTTTGGCAGTTTTCTGCTTTATAATTTATTCACCATTAATTGTTACATAAAAATGTGAAAGATTATTCCGTCCTTGAAAACTGCCAGACAGCAGTTTCTGCTGTTTGAACTTACTGAACTTTTATATGAATCTAAATAGAGTAAAGAATATTTTTTCAAAGAATTAAAAGATGAAAGAGGCAGACAATTGTTTTAAAGGGCCACGTTAAACTAAGAATTTTGTGTAGGAATTGATTAGGACGTGTTAACACCTACATCTGTTCTTTTCATTACAGGTAAGCCATGACATTTCAGGAATAAACATAAAGCTATATATAATATGCAAGCTCTTAAACTAAATAAGATTCATTATATATAATAAATTAGGCATTTTAGATTGGGCTTAGAAGCCAGCTCTATTAATATTAACTGACAGTTTTTATAAAAAAACAATTTACTTTGAATTTCTTTTGCAGTTCATTGAGTCCAGTTGATGCACTGGAAATATTGAAGAAGATAAAACAAAAGGAAAGAACAAAAGTAATAGAAATGTATCCTCTAGAGTTTAAACAACTTTTTGAAACTATAGAATGTTCCAAAGATTATACCTGTAAGTGGCTGTATGATGATTTCATGGAAGACGTAGTTGTATAGGGCACTGACTGCCAAGACTGTAGCTGGAGCCATTTATTTTATTTGGAAATGATGACACAAATGAAAAAACTAAGTTTGAAAAGCTCACATCCTTTCAACAGAAGGCACAAGTGCACTGGACAAAACAATGGGTGGTATTTTATGCACAGCTGAATAAAATGAATACTTCACTTGTGGATTCAGTCAGCTTAGATTTGTTTTAAATTCCTATCTATGGTCAACATACTGGTAGTTGTAGGGAACTACCAGATGAAATTTAGTTTTAAAAATCCTTTCAGCCAAATACTTTCATTGTATCAATTAAAATATTTCACCTTCACTGTTGATTTTTGCATCCCCCAGGGGGACAAAGAGTTTGTACATTTTTAAGCTTAGAAAGTAAATTAAAACTGATTTAAGTGGTTTGGTTTACTTTTTAGTTTGTCAAAAGTATATATTCACAAACACTGTGCAATAAAATTAACTTTTAATGTGGTTTAAGCTTTCTTAGAAATTAAAATATTTTAAATAAGATTTTGTGATTTTTTCTTTTTTTTGGTCTCTAATAAAACATAAAATTAAACCTAACCTATTCACTTTAAATTCTGTCATGTACAGTCAGTGTATGCTCAATGAGAAATTCAGTCTGTAATTCAAGTCTCTTGCATTTTTGTTGCATTTTGCAAGTTTATCTGCAGTTAGACCTTTACATGAACCTAAATGAAATTAAGAATGTTTTCTTAGCCCTGGCTGGTTGGCTCAGTGGTAGAGCATCGGACTGGCATGTGGAGGTCCTGGGTTTGATTCCCAGCCAGGGCATACAGGAGAAGTGCCCATCTGCTTCTTCACCCTTTCCCCTTTCCTTTCTATCTCTCTCTTCCCCTCCTGCAGCCAGGGCTCCATTGGAGCAAAGTTGGCCTGGGTGCTGAGGATGGCTCCATGGCCTATGCCTCAGGTGCTAGAATGGCTCCGGTTGCATGGAGCAATGGCCCAAATGGGTAGAGCATCGCCCCCTGGTGGGCATGCTGGGTGTATTCCAGTCGGGCGAATTTGGGAGTCTGACTGCCTCCCCGCTTCTAACTTCAGAAAAATACAAAAAATAAAAATTAAAAAAATATTTTCTTGGATCACTGAAGAAGCTACCAGATTTTAGCTGAGATTTCGAATCTCCTAAATTAGATCTGTTTGCTATTATTACACTTCGTAATACCTAAGGCGTCTTAGTAACTCTTTGTGTAGAGTGTTTTCTTTTTTTTAAATTTATTAAATTTAATGCAGTGACATTGATAAATCAGGGTACATATGTTGAGAGAAAACATCTCTAGATTATTTTGACATTTGATTGTGCTGTATACCCCTCCCCCAAAGTTAAATTTGTCTTCTGTCACCTTCTATCTGGTTTTCTTTGTGCCCCTCCCCTCCCCCAACCCCTCTCTCCTTCCTCACCCCATCCCCCCTCCCCCCACCCCCCACCCCTGTTGCCATCACATTCTTGTTCATGTCTCTGAGTCTCATTTTTATGTCCCTTCTATGTATGGATTCATGTAGTTCTTAGTTTTTTTTCTGATTTACTTATTTCACTCCGTATAATGTTATCAAGGTCCATCCATGTTATTGTAAAGGATCTGATGTCATCATTTCTTATGGCTGAGTAGTACTCCATAGTATATATGTACCAAAGCTTTTTAATCTACTTGGGTTGTTTCCAGATCTTCGCTGTTGTGAACAATGCTGCCACAAACATGGGGGTGCATTTCTCCTTTTCGAGCCGTTCTATGATGTCCTTGGGGTATATTCCTAAAAGTGGGATAGCTGGGTCAAAAGGCAGTTCGATTTTCAGTTTTTTGAGGAATCTCCATACTGTTTTCCACAGAGGCTGCACCAGTCTGCATTCCCACCAGCAGTGCAGGAGGGTTCCCTTTTCTCCCCATCCTCGCCAGCACTTATTCTGTGTTGTTTTGTTGATGAGCGCCATTCTGACTGGTGTGAGGTGATATCTCATTGTGGTTTTAATTTGCATTTCTCTAATGATTAGTGATGTTGAGCATTTTTTCATATGCCTGTTGGCCATCTGTATGTCCTCTTTGGAGAAGTGTCTATTCATCTCTTTTGCCCATTTTTGGATTGGATTGTTTGTCTTCCTGGTGTTGAGATTTACGAGTTCTTTATAAATTTTGGTTATTAACCCCTTATCAGACGTATTGTCAAATATGTTCTCCCATTGTGTAGTTTGTCTTTTTATTCTGTTCTTATTGTCTTTAGCTGTGCCGAAGCTTTTTAGTTTGATATAGTCCCATTTGTTTATCCTGTCTTTTATTTCACTTCCCCATGGAGATAAATCATCAAATATATTGCTCCAAGAGATGTCGGAGAGCTTACTGCCTATGTTTTCTTCTAAGATGCTTATGGTTTCACGACTTATATTTAAGTCTTTTATCCATTTTGAGTTTATTTTTGTGAGTGGTGTAAGCTGGTGATCTAGTTTCATTTTTTTGCAGGTTGCTGTCCAATTTTCCCAACACCATTTGTTAAAGAGGCTGTCTTTACTCCATTGTATTTCCTTACCTCCTTTGTCAAATATCAGTTGTCCATAGAACTGTGGGTTTATTTCTGGGTTCTCTGTTCTGTTCCATTGATCTATATGCCTGTTCTTATGCCAGTACCAGGCTGTTTTGAGTACAATGGCCTTGTAGTATAACTTGATATCCATAAGTGTGATACCTCCCACTTTATTTTTCTTTTTTAAGATTGCTGAGGCTATTTGTGTTCTCTTTTGGTTCCATATAAATTTTTGGAATATGTGTTCTATATCTTTGAAGTATGTCATTGGTATTTTAATTGGTATTGCATTGAATTTATAGATTGCTTTGGGTAATATAGACATTTTAATGATGTTTATTCTTCCTAACCATGAGCACGGTACATGCTTCCACTTGTTTGTATCTTCCTTGATTTCTTTTATCAATGCTTTGTAATTTTCCGAGTATAAGTCTAGTCTCCTTGGTTAAGTTTATTCCTAGGTACTTTATTTTTTTGGTTGTAATTGTGAAGGGGATTGTTTCCTTAATTTCTCTTTCTGACTGTTCGTTGTTGGTGTATAAAAATGCCCCTGATTTCTGAGTATTGATTTTATATCCTGCCACTTTGCTGAATTCATATATCAGGTCCAGTAGCTTTTTGACTGAGACTTTAGGGTTTTCTATATACAATATCATATCATCTGCAAATAATGATAGTTTTACTTCTTCTTTTCCCACTTGAATTCCTTTTATTTCTTCTTCTTGTCTGATAGCTGTGGCTAGGACTTCCAGGACCATGTTAAATAAGAGTGGTGAAAGGGGGCACCCCTGCCTTGTTCCTGATCTTAAGGGGATTGCTTTTAATTTAAGCCCATTGAGTATGATGTTGGCTGTGGGTTTGTCATAGATGGCTTTTATCATGTTGAGGTATGTTCCCTGTATTCCCACTTTGCTGAGAGTTTTGATCATGAATGGGTGCTGGATTTTATCAAATGCTTTTTCTGCATCTATTGAAATTATCATATGGTTTATCTCCTTCTTTTTGTTAATGTGATGAATCACATTGATTGATTTACGAATATTGTACCATCCTTGCCTCCCCAGAATAAATCCCACTTGATCATGGTGTATTATTTTTTCCATATATTGTTGGATCTGGTTTGCTAATATTTTGTTGAAGATTTTAGCATCTATATTCATCAGAGATATTGGCCTATAATTTTCTTTCTTTGTGTTGTCTTTGCCTGGTTTTGGAATCAGAATTATGCTCGTCTCATAAAAAGAGCTTGGAAGTCTTCCTTCCTCTTGAATTTTTTGAAGTAGTTTGAGAAGGATAGGAGTTAGTTCTTCTTTGAATATTTGGTAGAATTCTGTTGTGAAGCCATTGGGCCCTGGACTTTTCTTCGTTGGGAGTTTTTTGATAACTGTTTCGATCTCCTTTGTTGTAATCGGTCTGTTTAGGTTTTCTGATTCTTCCAGATAGATTTTTGGAAGATTGTATGTTTCAAGGAATTTGTCCATTTCATCTACGTTGTCTAGTTTTTTGGCATACAGTTCTTCATAGTATTTTCTTACAATATTTTGTATTTCTGTTATGTCAGTTGTTATTTCTCCTCTCTCATTTCTAATTTTATTTATTTGAGTCCTCTCTCTCTTTTTCTTGGGGAGTCTAGTTAAAGGTTCATCAATCTTGTTTACCTTTTCAAAGAACCAGCTCCTAGTTTCATTGATCTTCTGTATTGTTTCTTTAGCCTCTATGTCATTTATTTCTGCTCTGATCTTTATTATTTCCTTCCTTCTACTACATTTGGGCTTTACTTGCTGTTCTTTTTCTAATTCTTTTTTTTTTTTTTTTTTTTCATTTTTCTGAAGCTGGAAACAGGGAGAGACAACTAATTCTTTTAGATGCAGGGTTAAGTTGTTTATTTGAGCTTTTTCTAGCTTCTGAAAGTGTGCCTGTAGTGCTATGAACTTCCCTCTCAGCACTGCTTTCGCTGTGTCCTATAAATTTTGAGTTGTTGTATGCTCATTGTCATTCGTTTCTAGATATTTGTTTATTTCTTCTTTGATCTCATTCTTAATCCATTCGTTATTTAACAACCTGCTATTTAGTTTCCATGTGTTTGAGAATTTTTGAGCTTTTCTGTTGTGATTCATTTCTAGTTTCATGCCGTTGTGATCGGAGAAAGTGCTTGATACGATTTCAGTCTTCTTAAATTTGTGGAGAGCACTTTTGTGCCCTAACATGTGGTCTATCCTAGAGAATGTACCATGAGCACTTGAAAAGAATGTATATTCTGCTGCTTTAGGGTGAAAGGTTCTGAAGATATCTATTAAATCGAGTTGATCTAGTGTTTCCAATAAGTCTGCTGTTTGTTTGTTAATTTTCTTTCTTGAGGATCTATCTAGTGATGTTAGTGGGGTATTGAAATCGCCTACTATTATAGTATTGCTTTTGATCTTGCCCTTTAAATCCATCAAAGTCTGCTTTATATATTTAGGTGCTCCTATATTAGGTGCATAGGTATTTATAATAGTTATATCTTCTTGTTGGATTACTCCCTTAATCATTATGTAGTGGCCTTCTTTATCTCTTACTATATCCTTTGTTTTAAAGTCCAATTTGTCTGATACAAGTATTGCTACCCCAGCTTTTTTTTCATTTCCGTTTGCATGAAATGTTTTTTTCCATCCTTTTACCTTCAATCTATGTGTGTCTTTTGTTCTAAGGTGTGTCTCTTGTAGACAACATATGTATGGGTCCTGTTTTCTTATCCATGCAGCTACCCTATGTCTTTTGATTGGATCATTTAATCCATTTACATTTAAGGTTATTTTTGATATGTAGTTGTTTATTGCCATTTTCTTCTTTAAAAGTGTATTCCTTTTTTTTTTTTTTTTTTTTTTTTTTGCTGTATTCTTTTCCCACTTTGATCTGTTTACACCAGGCCCCTTAATATTTCCTGCAGCATTGGTTTGGTTGTAATTAATTCCTTGAGTTGTTTTTTGTCTGGGAAGCTTTTTATTTCTCCTTCGATTTTAAACGATAGCCTTGCTGGATAAAGTAGTCTTGGTTGTAGGTTCTTGTTCTGCATTACTTTGAATATTTCTTGCCATTCCCTTCTGGCCTCAAGTGTTTCTGTTGAGAAGTCAGATGTCATCCTTATGGGGGCTCCTTTGTAGATGATAACTTTTTTTTCTCTTGCAGCTTTTAATATTTTCTTTTTATCGCTTAGCTTTGGTATTTTAATTATGATGTGTCTTGGTGTAGGTTTCTTTGGGTTTCTCTTTAATGGAGTCCTCTGTGCTTCTTGGATTTGTGAGAGTTTCTCTTGCATTAATTTAGGGAAGTTTTCAGCTATGATATGATTGAACAAAGTCTCTATCCCTTGTTCTTTTTCTTCTTCTTCAGGAACCCCTATGATGCGGATGTTATTTCTCTTCATGTTGTCACAGAGCTCTCTAAGAGTTTCCTCTGACTTTTTGAGTCTTTTTTCTCTTTTCTTCTCTGCTTTCATGCCTTCATTCCAGTTGTCCTCTAACTCGCTGATTCGATCCTCTGCTCTATCCTGTTTTTAATTCCTTCCATTGTGTTCTTTATTTCTGATATTGTATTTGTCATCTCCAACTGATTCTTTTTTATACTTGCTATTTCTTTATTTAGGTTTTCAAACTGCCCCTCCATTGTTGTTCTAAGATCCCTAAGCATCCTTACAATCATTATTTTGAACTCCGCATCTGGAAGTTTGATTATTTCCATATCACTCAGTTCATCTCTCAAAGGTGTCTCTTGTGGTTTCATTTGGATTGCACTCCTTTGTCTTCTCATCCTCTTTTTTTTGTTGTTTTATTTGTAGAGTTGGTTGAGTCTAGGCTTGGTGTTGTCTGCCTCCAGTTTTCAGTTGTGTTATTTCTAGGTCTTCTTGGGTTGGTATCAGCTGTTATCTGTAATCCACTTTTGGATTTGGGCTACTTTGAAGTCTTGATTTGTTTGTTTTCTTAACAGGTGATAGTCTTGTTTACTGATCTCAGCAGGGGGCTTCCTTGAAACTGTATCCAGGAATGCGATGGGTGTAACCTGAGACTCTGAAGGCCTCTTTAGCCAGCTAGACTCACTGGGGGCAGGGTGTTTTCTCAGCTTCAGTAGGAGGAGGTGTATCTCAGATCTCCATGGAGACCTGAGTTACTGCCCCTCCTCCCCACTTCTTGTTTTCAGCTGTGTCTTGTTGCGCTGATTGGAGCTGGAGAGATGTCCGGAGATCTCTGATCCGGAAGCACTTCAGCTCTGTTTTGTGAAAGGTTCAGTCCTCCCCCAGCTATGGCCACCTCCAGCACGAATGAGTCAGCCCTTTTAGCTTTTCTCCTGCATTCCTTATCCCCTCACAGTCTGTCCCTCTCCCTGTCCTCTCCACCTGGGAGATAAGCTGGTCCTTTCAATGCACCTCGCTCCCTGGTCGCCAGGCAAGTGGCTGTGAGCAGTAGTTTCTGCTCCCCTCCCTCCGAGATCCTCTCTGGGCTCTCAGCCCCCCCCCCTCCGTTCCAGCAAGCAGAGGAGGTTCAGGGGCTCCCTACCAGGACTCCTGTGATTTCCTCTTTGCTCCTTGGTTTTTGAGAGCCGTTCTTGCAGTTCAGAGTTGGTTTTTCATGCTGATTTTTCCTAAATTGATTTGTATTCCAGTTTGGTGGCGAGAGCTGGGCGTCTGTGCATCCGCCTACTCCGCTGCCATCTTTTTCTCCAAGTGTTTTCTTAATAACACTTAGTCAAACCACTTCTTCCCAACTTCCCTACTGTTGTCATTGGTTTACAAATCAATCTGACTGGAAACTAAATCAGTTTCTTATAATTCCTATCCTGCCATTACATAATCATTGTCTGTCTTCTCCCTTTTTCTTTTCTAGTCCTATGCCTTAAGCCTGAATTTTTGTAAATACAGAGGGTTTGGCTAAGTACGGAAACCAAATTTATAGTGGTGCCTTGGGAGAATATGGATGATTAATGAATAAAAGTTGTATATTAAAGCAATTAGCCTCTAGGTCTGTGTAAGTGACTGATTTCCATTACTTATATAGAATGGGAAAGTAGTCTGATATTCACCGTCTTTCATATGGGATGGATGCTGCCAAAAGGTTGTGGGTGTGGGCAGATCTCCTGTTGGGGGGAGCATAGTTGACTGGTATCTTCCTGCTTCTTACCCCCTGAATTCACCACTGTTTATGCCAAGGCTATATGTACTTTCCTACAGGCTGTTTCTGGACAATGATAAGCATGGTGGAGGTACCAAGACAGGCCCCTAACTGTGGCATGTAAGAAAAGGTGTTAAGTAATGGACCTAATTTCAAGTTCCATGCCAGCCATTTCTAGCTATGTGATTTGGGGGGGGGGGGAGGCAAGCCCCTTGGGTGACACTGCAGTTTTGGCTCAAAGACCCCCTGTTGGTCTGGTTAAACCTTTCTGGGTCCGGGACTTCCTATCCAATCTTCCTTCTCTCCTCCCACAGTCAGACCTGCAGTCACAGCCTGAAGCACGTCACGCCTTCTGCTCCCTTCTCTATGAACCTTTTGCATGTCTAATCTCATCTTAGCATCTGTTTCTCTGCAGACCAAAACCAACACAGGAGTCAAGGGATGTGAAAGTAGCATGAAAAAAATGGTTGAAATAGTAAAAGCCAGTTTTAAGTCATTTAGATGCTGGTATCCAGATACCAGAGATTGAGTAATTCCTGGTGATGATGAGGTTCATGTCTGATACCAGTCAATTCAGGGTGAAACACGAAGATATTTTGCCAAAGGGCCTTTTATTTTTGCTGGGAGCTGAGGATAAAAGATGCTTATCTGGTCTCTGAACCCTCTAGTACCCGATGAACTTAGCAGAATGTTCAAATGGAATATTGGGAAGATGGCCTGGTATCTCTGAAAAAAAAAAAATTTCACTAGAAGAGTGAAATAGTGACCCATGCAATTAGCTCTAATTAAGCTCATGGTGACTAAAGATGGCTAGGAGAATGAAGAGCTTGAATTATTACAACAGGAGACTCAGTGGTATTTCAGTGTGTTTGTTTTTGGAATATTGATAACATTGCACTAAGAAAATACTGTAGATGGTTTTCTCTAGAATTTATAAGAATGCAGTCTGTAAATTCAGAATGTGATTGGTACAAAACAGGCATGCTCTATATTAGTAGGATAAAAAGAATGTTCTATGCTATACAGTATTACCATTTCTTCTCTCATCAATAAATTGTAGAATGGCATTTAACAGGTTACTTATCTGAGCCTTGGTTTTGCATGTGTAAAATGAAAAGGGTTTAACTATGTGGCTTTGATATTCTATAATTATTTGACAATATATTATCAAAAGTGCAACTCCCATAGGGAGGAAAATTCCTTCTTTGCCCACCACATAAGAAAATTTTTCTGGAGAATGAAGTCAAAAGAAAAAGAAGAGCTAACACAAGGAAGTTGGGGTACATCATTCTGATAACATTTGAGCCCCTGGCTCCTGAAGCCATATACATGTTGAAAGCTAAGCAAATGCCTGAAGCCAGTCAATTTTCTTTTTTATTTTTAATTTATTTTATTTTATTTTAGAGGAGACAGAGAGAGAGAGAGAGAAGGGGGGAGGAGCAGGAAGCATCGGCTCCCATATGTGCCTTGACCTGGCAAGCCCAGGGTTTTGAACCGGCAACCTCAGTGTTTCCAGATTGACGCTTTATCCACTGCGCCACTACAGGTCAGGCTTTTTTATTAAAACTAGTTTTGGATGGAATTCTACTATTTAATTTAAGTGAGAGGAGAGGGTATTGTGAGACAGACTCCCATATGCACCCCGATGGGGATCCACCTGGCAGCCCTCATCTGGGGTCCATGCTCTGCCCATCTGGGGCTGATGCTTGCAACTGAGCTATTTTTAGTGCCTGAGGTGGAGGCTCTACAGAGCCATCCTTAGTGCCTGGAGCCTACCTGCTTGAATCAATTGAGCTATAGTTACAGGAGGGGAAGAGAGAGTGACAGAAAGAGATAGGGAGGGAGAGGAGAGAAGCAGATGGTCACTTTTGTGTGTCTTGACCAGATTTGAACCCAAGACTTCCACACCCTGGTTTGACACTTTACCACTGAGCCAACTGTCCAGGGCCTCTATCACTTTCAACCAAGAATCCTAATATAAATACTATCTTAATGGCAGTCATCAATAGAAACTATTCCTACATTACCATAGAAACTATTCTGAATTTATTAAAAATTACACATTCACTCCTGAAGCAATGACAGTGGTTAGTGACCTCCAAGCCACCAGCCTGGACCATTGGGTTAATAAAAAAAGGAAGTGTTTTTTTTCCAGACCCTGTCAGTATATTATTTGCAACATTCTTAAGACTTGAAATAGCAATTTTAGTTACCTGATGAGACATATAATAGACTTTTAAAATAATGCAGTAATTCTTGATTAAATTTCATTTGGTTTATTACTGAAAATGCTGGGTATTCTGTATTAAACATTTACAGCTACTACTTAATTTAGCTCTTGCTAATAAAATAGTGTGTTAAACTTTCAATTAGGGTTTATGGGAAATTCAGCACAACATTCTATGTTCTTATTTTTTTCTTTTTAATCTGCTCATTAAAAGCACAGATATAAAAGTAATGAAAAATGATCACTGTCATCCCATTAAATTTATATAATTTTCTAAAAAAAAAAAAGTAATGGAACAAAAAGGCCGAGAAAGCATAGATTTCTATGTATTTTTAAAATTCAACTTAGATTCTTGGTGAAAGCTACCTTTATTAAAACCAATTAGTAGGGATTTTCACTGGAAACATCAAATCTTCACCAAAACTTGGAGAAAGATGGTGAGTTTCAGGATCCTACCCAGGATTTCCATAATACTTACGATACAGAAACCTCTATTCCATATAGCATGAACTCCCATAACATCCTCCAGGCAATTCTCTTTAAAATAAATTTTTTCTATGGTTTTCATACAAAAGAAACCTCCCTAAAATTTGTTGAGTGCAGGATAGGACAGAAAGCCTAGAAATTCTGGGGTTCTGTGAATCTGTTTTTATAATAAATCTAAACAGTAATGTGGTCCCTTCTAGGCAACTTTAAGTCAGTCATTTTTATAGTTTCTGAGTAGTCTTTATATAGGAAATCTGGGACTTGATGCTTGTGATTTATCATTTAAGAATTCTGCTTCCTAGAATTCTTTTTTTTTTTTTTTTTTTTTTTTTTTTTCAGAGACAGAGGGACAGACAGGGACAGACAGACAGGGACGGAGAGATGAGAAGCAGAAATCGTTAGTTTTTCGTTGAGCATTGCGACACCTTAGTTGTTCATTGATTGCTTTCTCATATGTGCCTTGACCGCGGGCCTTCAGCAGACCAAGTATCCCCTTGCTTGGGGTCTCAAACCTGGGTCCTGGCATCCCAATCCGACGCTCTATCCAACGCCTCGTCAGGATCCCAGAATTCTTAAATGCCCATTTTACAAGAGTTAAGAAATCACAACAGCCTGACCAGACAGTGGCACAGTGGATAGAGCGTCGGACTGGGAAGCGGGCGACCCAGGTTTGAGGCCCCAAAATCGCCAGCTTGAGCGCGGGCTCATCTGGTTTGAGCAAAGCTCATCAGCTTGAACCCAAGGTCGCTGGCTTGAGCAAGGGGCCACTTGGCCTGCTGTAGCCCCCGGTGAAGGCACATATGAGAAAGCAGTCAATGAAGAACTAAGGTGCTGCAATGAAGAATTGATGCTTCTCATCTCTCTCCTTTCCTGTCTGTCTGTCCCTCTCTGTCTCTGTCACACACACACACACACACACACACACACACACACACACAAATTACAACAAATTAAAAAAATTTTAAAGTTCATACTACCATAAATATCACAAAATCCAGAAAAATAACATTTATTATTAACTGTAATATATAATGTAAATGTAAAGGGCTCTGTGATACTTTGTTTCCCTTACATTTTTTTTTTGCTGTATATTCTGATCACTTCTTCATATGACAACAATTTTATTAGTTTCTACAGAGAAAAAAAATCACAACAAATTTGAAAAATTAAATAAATACCATAAACACAGACCAAATCTAGAGTGTTTTAAATAAGTGTCTTTCATAGAAATGTACAGTCAGGTGATCAATCTGAGGTGTAGGACTCTTTTTATCCCATCATTTTCTGGAATATTGCTTTTATTTCCATGTGGGAGATAGCACACCACCAACCAGTGGAAAATGGGGGGGGGGATATATACATACAGTCTAGAAGAAAGACTGAAGGGAATTACACGAACATTTGGGGCAGCTGGCTTTCCGGGTCAGGGTCAGGGGGAACAAGGCATACATTTGGGGAAATGAATCATGTCTGGCTCGGTGGAACTACATCCCAGAATAGGAAAGACTAGTTCATCCCATCTCTTAGTATGGAGTCCAGCATAATGTCTTTCCTGAGAACTCTTATATTCTTTAGTAATTAGGAATATTCTATTATAGAATTAGCCCCTGGTTCTCTGGAACTCTTCAGGATACTTTGTTTAGTTCAGTAAACAATCTTTGAGTTCCTTCTGTGCATCATGCTGCACTGGTATGAGATGATTTTACTGGTAGAGCTGGTAGAATACTGTATGCAGGCATTACACTATACTTACAGACTTAAAAGTTTAAAATTAAGCTTAGAATAATGTTTCCTTACATCTGTGTGGGGCTTTGAAGATTTTTCAAAATACTTGCATGGGATATTTTTCCTATTACTCTGAAAGGTATCATTATCATCATTAAGTTAATAAACGGGTTTGGAAAAGTTACCGAAGGTCATATGGCAGAACTGGGCCCCTGAACAATATCTTTGAAACCTCATCAACTGCTCTTTTCATTATACTACAGCCACTTCTAGACTACAGGAAGTGTCAGAAGTCTGCCTCTCTTGGTTGTGGGAATCAGGATAGTGCCAGAGTATCCCCTCACAGAGTATTTAACTTAATTGCAAAGGCAAAATGTATCTTTATAAGGAAGAGTTCTAGCAGCCATCACTTTAACCAATTAACCAAATTTAGTTTTATTAATAGTGGGACATTAGGCACATTCAAGGTCAATGTGATGAAACATGAAGTGAACAATATAATTTGCAATGTGTTTCTGCTAAAAATACACTTGGATCAAATCAAGCCTCCGAACTCTGATGTCTGGAGCTAGCCTTTATTTTATAGGAAATACAGGGAATAGAGGAACAAGTTAAATGATACTGAGAAAAAAACAGCCAGACAAACAGAATGTAGACTCGTAGTTTGGACTCTTAAACATCATCCAACCAGGCAGTCGTGCAGTGGGTAGAGTGTTGGCCTGCGATGCTGAGGACCCAGGTTTGAAACCCTGTGGTTGCTGGCTTGAGACCAAGGTTGCTGGACCAAGGGCTCCGCTGGAGCTCCCCCACCCATCAGGGCACGTATGAGAAAGCAATCAATGAACAACTAAGGTGCCTAATCGAAGAACTGATGCTTCTCATTTCTTTCCCTTTTTTTTTCTTTCTTTTTTATTTTGTATTTTTCTGAAGTTGGAAATGGGGAGGCAGTCAGACAGACTCCCGCATGCGCCCAACCAGGATCCACCTGGCACGCCCACCAGAGGGCGATGCTCTGCCCATCTGGGGGGTCGCTCTGTTGCAACCAGAGCCATTCTAGTGCCTGAGGCAGAGGCCACATAACCATCCTCAGCGCCGGGGCCAACTTTGCTCCAATGGAGCCTTGGCTGCGGGAGGGGAAGGGAGAGACAGAGAGGAAGGAGAGGGGGAGGGGTGGAGAAGCAGATGGGCGCTTCTCCTGTGTGCCCTGGCCGGAATTGAACCGGGGACTCCTGCATGCCAGGCCGACGTTCTACTACTGAGCCAACCGGCCAGGGCCTTCTTTCCCTTTCTGTCTGTCCCTCTGTCTCTCTTAAAACAACAAAAAAGAGTCAATGTCAAAAAGAAAAAAAGGTCATTGTCATGAAAAAGAAAATGGACCTTTGATTAGATCCTATTTTTTTCTTTAAAAAAAGTTACAAAAGCCAATGTTAAAGTGAATATGGTTTTCGCTTGCCATTCTAGATTAACTTTTTCTTGTGAATGATTTTGTAGTTTTATAGGACACTGTTCTTATTCTGAGGGAATACATGCTATAGTATTTAATTATTAAATATTATATTGTAAAGTAACAGTTATGAAACTTTATGATGTCTTCAACTTACTTTTAAATGATTCCACAATACAATTTACTTTTAAGTGATTCAACAACAATGCACATATATGCCTACAAACGGAGCAAGAATGAGCAGAGGTGAAAAAATATCCAAAATTGTCTGATGTACGTGGAGGGAACAAAGGTGTTTATCGCGTTGCTTTCTCAACTTCCCGTTTGTATTATAATTGTACAATATTGGAGGGAAAAAAAAATGCCGCCTTTGCTCGTGCATTCGCTTAGGACTCCGGCAGCTCAGCGAGCCGGGAGGGCGCGCCTGAGTCCCGCTCAGCCCGCGCCGCAGGGTTCGCCTCCGGACCCCGTCTGAGCATGCTCAGAGGCCTTTCCCGCCCCGCCCCTCGGCGTACGTGTGCGCTCAGGACGTAGGCGCGCGGCTCCCGGCGGCCCGCGAGAAGCTAGCTGCGGGTCGCGGCTGCCTTCTGAGGTTCGGAGCTGCGGCAGGATGGAGCCGCTGAAGGTGGAAAAGTTCAGCACCACCGACAGGGGAAACGGGCTGCGCGCTGTGGCGCCTCTGCGGCCGGGAGAGCTGCTCTTCCGTTCTGATCCCTTGGCATACACGGTATGCAAGGGGAGTCGTGGAGTCGTCTGCGACCGCTGTCTCCTCGGGTACGTACGGAGCGTCCTAGTCCCATCAGTGCGGTCCGGAACACAGCCCGCCCCGGGACCGTGCCCGGCCGGGGCTGCAGCGGGGCCCGGCGATGCTGCCGAGGTGCGCAGCCCTGCACTCTTCCTCTCATGCGGTTCCTGGAGGCGCGTCGCGGCTGACGGACTCCGCCGGGCCACCCCGGGCTGCCGTGCGGGATGTGTGTAAGGGGTTGTCCGTCCCAGGCTCTGTCCCTGCAGCTCTGCAGAGCCGAGATGGACTCACTGACATCCACCACCCCCAGGACTGCGGTAGGAATTGGGGAGAGCTGGTGGAGCAGACTTAAGGGGAAGCATTGGGCCGGGGGGTAATCTCGCTGGGGAACAAGAAGTCTGTCCTGTGGGACAGGCTTCATTAATGTGGCTGTGGAAATCGCAGTTGGCGGGGGAGGAGGTCAGTGGGAGTAGGGTGGTATAAATCAGGCTCACAGCTGATGCTCCGGCAGGAGAGCACCACCAGGCTTGCAGGAGGTGGAAGAATCTTAGTTTTAGGGAGACACTTTCTATGGTTCCTGTTCTTTTTTGCCTGAAGATGATTGGGATATTCTGGAGAGTCCTTAAACTGGAAACACAACTACAGTGTATCAAGTACTGAAATAGACATGCAATATACTGTGCCGTGGGAGCCTGAGTTAGTAAGGCTCCGTGGTGTGCTTTGCGTTTAAACGCTGTGCAGGCAAATCTAACCTAGATGTGAGAATTCGTGTTTTATAAGCCTGGAAGTACTGGGCCAATGCAAAGTGTTATGCGCAAGCAATTTATTGAAATATGTGTTCAAGCAACAAATGTTATTGAGAAAAGCTCCGATGATTTTTTTTCCATCACTGCTCTTCCAGACCCATTTAGCCTGGTATTTGGGTGAATGAAAGTAAGTGCAAAGCTTGACCATTAATCTTACTGTGTCCTTATTGGATTCATAATTGAGGAATTTATTTAATTTTGTACTCTAAAGTTACCAAATAATATTTTTATCTGTTGTTTCCTGAAGTAACTGTTAACAGCAACAACAAAAAATTTGAGAGAAAGCTTTGAAATTTTTGTAAACTTTGTGGTTGAAGACCATTCATTCTTTTCAGGACTTGACTTTTGGCTGAAGGTTCTGACAATCGAAAGTCATAGATCTTTGATTCTCATTCAGGCAAATTAGAGCAAGTTGGGCTCTTTATCTTGTTAAATCCTTTGGGGGTGTATCTACAGTTTGAATGTAATCCAAAGTAGAGACTTACTGTTTCTTAAATCCTATGACAATAATTGTGGAATATGTGGGTCATCTTGTAGATAAAAATCAGGCTACTAAGTTACTTAGTAGTTGGAATAGAAGAGTTTTGGAATGAATACTTGATGACAAATTATTCAATGAATTATCAGAGCTGGACTTGAATCATATGACTGGTGGAATCATCCGTTTTCCAAAATCGACTACACAAATCAAGCTGTTTGTAGGTGGGATGCATTTAAAAAATTATTGATTGACTTTTAGAGAGAGAGAGAGAGACAGACACATTGATCTGTTGTTCCATTGATTCATTGGTTGATTTTTATATGTGCCCTGACTGGGATCGAACCTACAACCTTGGCATATGGGGACGATAGTGAACTACCCAGCCAGGGCAGGATGCTTCTCGATTTACCACATTATTTTATTACTTCTATTACTCATCTTTTTTTAATTTGCAAGAACTGTTATGATTTAAGAAAAAAAAAGAAAAAAAAAAGGAATTTCATAGACGAATACTGAAGAATTCTTACCATTGCTTTAAAGTCCGGAGGAAACACGACTCTGGAAATGGGCAGGAACCAAGGAAAGTTCCACAGTCAGAATTGTGCTTTAGAAGTAGGTGAGGTTGGGACTTGGGGAGTATGTCATTTCTGATGCTGTCTGTTAGCACTGGGTTCTGCAGCATGTATCACCAACACCCATGTCATTAGACCCCAGCAGCTGCTTCTCGCTGCCACTGCCTCTGCTGCTGCTTGTGAAACTAGTTATTGTTGGAAAGTTGCTTACTCAACCGTATTTCTTTGTGATACTAGCTTCTGACTCAGCATCCTCAGTGGGTGTCTTGGATTGGTTGAGTTTAGATCACTGCCTGCATCGGAACTGCAAGGGAAGTTGAGAAGGTATTTGGCCTTGTAAGAAAGGAAACAGGCTCTACTTCCCACAGATATTACATGGTAGGAAAATCATCAAACATAAATATAGGAGAAGGGATATATATTAATACCAAGCACCCAAACAAAACAAACTAAAACAGATCCTGGTCGGTTGGCTCAGAGGATAGAGTGCCGGCCTGGCATGTGGATGTCTGGGGTTCCATTCCAGTCAGGTCACACATGAGAAGCGACCATCTGCTTCCCCCTCTCCCCCTTCTCTCCCTCTTCCCCTCCCGCAGCCAGTGGCTCAATTGGTTCAAGTGTCTGTCTCAGGCACTGAAGATAGCTCAGTTGATTTGAGCATCAGCTCCAGACAGGGTTGCCAGATGGATCTGGGTTGGGGCACATGCAGGAATCTGTCTCTCTATCTCCTCTCCTCTCAAAAAGAAAAAAAGAAAAAGAAAAAAGAAGGAAAAGAAAAACAAACATGGGAAATTTATACTGACACTTCTTTATTTAGTGCTTTACACACAAAATTTATTTGTACTTCTTTGGTTTTGGTTTGCTTTTGCACTTTTTTTTTGTATTGCTAAGCTATAATTCAACTGTGCTGTGGCAGTAGGTGTTCCATTGAACCCTTCCTCTACAGCAGTTGTGTTTCTGAAATGCTTTGTTGAGAATCACTGCAGCCTGAAAATAGTGTTAGAGAAACCAAGCTTTAATGCGTTGTTTTATACAGTTTTCTATTACTGAAAATCTGTCATTATGAGTGTTGGGAAAAGAGCTGTGTTAGGCTTGCTCCCTTGCACTTTGCATGATTAGTGTGTGAGCATGTGGCAGAGACACGTGTGTATAGCCTATATAAGGCTAAGGGTACCTTCCCTCAGGGAGATTTTCTCAGGTTGCTAGCTCACCACTGTCGTTTCCCTGATCCCTGGCCTGACACCCTGAGAAGTGGTTTCTCCCTGCCTATTTGCTTGCACACCAGGGCGAGAATCTAATAAACAGGTATGGCCAACGCTTTCTGGCTCTGCAGTTCCACTACTGTCTGCCCAAATCCAATGTGAACCTGCCTGGCCTCTGCCACCGGCATCACAGTGGGATCCACTTTCTGTGTTCCTTATCACCTTGTAAGTAAAATTTGTTTCTTTATATATCATCAGTTTTGAAGTTGTTGAGAACAGAGATATATGTTGTAATTTTTGTAGCCTCAATGCCTAGCACATAGTATGCAATTAGTTTGTAGTATGAACGTGTAGCAGGATTTCCCTCTAGCTAGTCTTGCCCTTCTGCTGTTTTCCATTTGAATTAAGAAATGGAACGACAATATTTGTAAAAGTTAACAGCAGTTCCATGGTGGGGGTAAGGGGGGAACCAAATATATAATATAAAAGAACAGGTGTTTATTATAATTACTTCATTGCTTTCCAAACGATTTATTGCCATCAGATTCTACCTCATTTCCTTTGGCCTTGGGTTGTTTTGATCATGCCGTAGTTCTTGCATATTTATTTTTATTAAAGAGAAATTCAAACTTGCTTCATGGCTTTTCTTGCCTTTTTTTTTTTCTTTTTCTGTTAATAAGGATTGGCTTCTTGTTTTTCATGTGAGTGGAAAAGAAAATGAAATATAAAATTAGGGAAAGATTAAGTGACAAATCATTACTAGAAATAACTTAATCCATTTTTAGTTCAAAGGAACTCAAAAGATTGACAGAGGGGTTATTTGTGCTATCTGGTTATTTTGGTAAATATAGCACATAAAATTCCATTGTAATTATTTTGGTTGTAGGTCTCCTCTCTACCCAAGGTAGTGACCTAAGTCTGGTATTCTTATATCCCTGCCTGAGGTCTAGAACACAGGAGACCCTAAGTGTTCAAGTTGTAAAGGGATAATGTTTTGGGGACTTTTAAGACGCTGTAAATTTGTTTTTTGTTTTCTAAACTTCCAAATTGCCTGCAGTTTCCATATCAAGAACTTCTTCTGGTGAACTCTAATAGTTTCTTCTGTAGGATAAAGAGGATATTTTTTTCCATCATTAAGCCTGAACGTGAGGCTTAGTGCCTCCCCGGAGGAAAGAGGATGAATTGGAAGTGTTAAGTCCATCTTTCTTAACCCTGGTGAATTGTAGGAAGGAAGGAGACAGAGGTAGGGGAACAGACTATGAGAAATGTATGTTCTGGCCTGCTCTGTCTGGCCAAAGTTCTGAGGTTGAGGTGAGCATGTGAAATGAGCTGAGCAGACAGTCAAAAGAAGAGGACTTTAGCGCTGCTCCTTATTTAGAATCTTGAGAGGAGATGGCTATGTAGGTTAGTGCTGTGCCAACATTGAATGCTATAGCACAGCAGTGGTAGAAGGAAGAGGATAGATCAGGGGTCGGGAACCTATGGCTCGAAAGCCAGATGTGGCTCTTTTTTTTTTTTTTTAATTTATTTATTATAGAGAGGGGAGAGAGAGTGAGAAAGAGAGAGAGAGAGAGAGAGAAGGGGGGAGGAGCAGGAAGCATCAACTTCCATATGTGCCTTGACCAGGCAAGCCCAGGGTTTTGAACCGGCAACCTCAGCATTTCCAGGTTGATGCTTTATCCACTGCGCCACCACAGGTCAGGCCAGATGTGGCTCTTTTGATGGCTGCATCTGGCTCACAGACAAATCTTTAATAAAAAAAAATAACGTTAAAAATATAAAACATTCTCGTGTATTACAATCCATTCATTTCCTACTGCTCATGTTCATGGTTGCAGGTGGCTAGAGCCAATCACAGCTGTCCTCCAGGACAAACCAAATTTTTATTGGATAATGATTAATGTACACGGGTCATTGTATGGTCTTACAGAATTTCATTTAAAAATATGTGGCGTTCATGGCTCTCTCAGCCAAAAGGGTACCTGACCCCTGGGATAGATAGATGAGTCTCTGGTAGTGGGGGATTCCAAAATGCTTTTACACCATTGTGAGGGATGTGGAGGAGCTTAACTATCTGGTGGAATAGCAGGCATCATGACAAAGGACTGTGTGACTCTAGACTAAAGGTCAGGAACATAAGTACCAGAGATTGGAGCCAGCATGAAGATGGGATGATACCAGTCCAGCCATGGCACCTACTTACCTCCTTGTAGCAGAGACCAGTGGATTCACAGAGACACCCAAGATCCAAGGTTGTCTTCCCACCATGAGGATGTCCCATAAACTCTATTTGGAAAACTTTACCTGAAAGCAACTATTTAAACCATCTCTAGTTAAGAGTTAAACTTAAATGTTTGAATGTTAACTGAAAGAGACTGAGATATTCTGTGCCTTACCTTGTGTACTACTTCACTTAGTTCTTGTAATGCTAAAAAAGCATCTATTGTGCTTCATAAGCATCAGTATGGACCAGAGAGCATGCTCCACTTGCTGTAGGAGTCTAAATTGGTACTGCTCCTTGGGAGGGCAGTGTTAGTACCTATCAAACATGAGCACTGTTTTCCTGATTCTCCTTTTGGGATTCTGATGGAAATACAAGTAACAGTGTTTGCGCAGGGATAGTTAACACAGCCTTTTGGTAATTTAAAAAAAGAGGAGAATTTTAATGTCCATTAAAAGATGACTGGTTAAATTATGGTGCGGCCACATTATAGGATACCATCTAGCTGTTAAAACTATAATGGGCCCTGACCTGAAGATGGCAGCAGAGTAGGCAGACGCACAGAATCCCAGGTCTCACCACCAAACTGGAATACAAATCAATTGAGAAACAATCAACGTGAAAAACCAACTCTGGACTACAAGAACAGCTCTCAAAAACCAAGGAGCAAAGAAGGAGCCTCAACAAACCTGGTAGGGAGTGCCTGAATCTCCCCAGCTTACAGGAAGGGAGAGGGGGAGTAAGGCTGAGAGCCCAGAGGGGCTCTCACTCCAGGGTAAAGAGCAGAAAATACTGCTCACAGCCACTTGCCTGGTGACCAGGGGGCAAGGTGTGTTGAAAAAATGGGCTTATCTTCCAAGTGGAAAGGGGAGAGAGAGGGACAGATGGTGAGGGGCAGAGGAATGCAGAGGACGACCTTAAAAGCTGACTCATCCAGTGCTGGAGGCGGCCATAGCTGGGAGAGGGACTGACCCTTCCACAAAACAAAAGACTAAATTGTTTCTGGATCACAGATCTCCAGACATCTCTCCAGTTCCAATCAGCACAACAAGACACAACTGAAAACAAGAAGTGGGGAGGAGGGGCAGTAACTCAGGTCTCCATGGATATCTGAGATACCCCTCCCCCTACTGAAGCTGAGAAAACACTCTGCCCCCCAGAGAAATTAATTGGCTGAAGAGGCCTTCAGAGTCTCAGGTTATACCCACCTCATTCCTGGATACAGTTTCAAGGAAGCCCCCTGCTGAGATCAGTAAACAAGAATATCACCTGTTAAGAAAACAAACAAATCAAGACTTCAAAGCGACTCAAATCAAAAGTGGATTACAAATAATAGCTGATGCCAACCCAAGAAGACCTAGAAATAACACAACTGAAAACTGGAGGCAGACAACACCAAGACTAGACTCAACCGGCTCTACAAACAAAACACCCAAACACAGACATAATGAGAAGACAAAAAAGTGCAATCCAAATGAAACCACAAGAGAAACATCCAGAAAATGAACTGAGTGATATGGAAATAACCAAACTTCTGGATGCGGAGTTCAAAATAATGATTGTAAGGATGCTTAGAGATCTTAGAACACCAATGGATAGTCATTACGAACACCTAAATAAAGAAATAGCAAGTATAAAAAAGGATATTGAAATATTAAAAAAGACTCAGTCGGAGATGACAAATACCATATCAGAAATGAAGACCACAATGGAAGGAATTAAAAACAGGATGGATAGAGCTGAAGATCAAATCAGTGTGTTGGAGGACAACTTGAATGAAGTCATGAAAGCAGAGAAGAAAAAAGAAAAGAGACTCAGAAAGTCTGAGGAAACTCTTAGAGAGCTCTGTGACAACATGAAGAGAAATAACATCCGCATCATAGGGGTTCCTGAAGAAGAAGAAAAAGAACAAGGGATAGAGACTTTGTTCAATCATATCATAGCTGAAAACTTCCCTAAATTAATGCAGGAGAAACTCTCACAAGTTCAAGAAGTACAGAGAACTCCATTAAAGAGAAACCCAAAGAAACCTACACCAAGACACATCATAATTAAAATACCAAAGTTAAGAGATAAAGAGAAAATATTAAAAGCTGCAAGAGAGAAAAAAAGCTATCACCTACAAGGGAGCCCCCATAAGGATGATATCTGACTTCTCAACAGAAACACTTGAGGCCAGAAGGGAATGGCAAGAAATATTCAAAGTAATGCAGAACAAGAACCTACAACCAAGACTACTTTATCCAGCAAGGCTATCACTTAAAATTGAAGGAGAAATAAAAAGTTACCTAGACAAAAAACCCCTCAAGGAATTCATTACAACCAAACCAATGCTGCAGGAAATGTTAAGGGGCCTGTTGTAAACAGATCAAAGTGGGAAAAGAATATAGCAAGAAAGGAATACAGCTTTAAAGAATAAAATGGCAATAAACAACTACATATCAATAATAACTTTAAATGTAAATGAATTAAATGATCCAATCAAAAGACATAGAGTAGCTGCATGGATAAGAAAACAGAACCTGTACATATGCTGTCTACAAGAGACATACCTTAAAACAAAAGATGCACATAGATTGAAGGTAAAAGGATGGAAAAAACCATTAAATGCAAATGGAAATGAAAAAAAAGCTGGGGTAGCAATACTTATATCAGACAAAATGGACTTTAAAACAAAGGATATAGTAAGAGATAAAGAAGGCCACTACATAATGATAAAGGGAGTCATCCAACAGGAAGATATAACTACTATAAATATCTATGCACCTAATATAGGATCACCTAAATATATAAAGCAGATTTTGATGGATATAAAGGGCGAGATCAACAGCAATACTGTAAAAGTAGGGGATTTCAATACCCCACTAACATCACTGCACAGATCCTCAAGAAAGAAAATTAACAAAGAAACAGCAGACTTAAAGGACACACTAGATCAACTCGATTTAATAGATATCTTCAGAACCTTTCACCCTAAAGCAGCAGAATATACATTCTTTTCAAGTGCTCATGGTACATTCTCTAGGATAGACCACATGTTAGGGCACAAAAGTGGCCTCAACAAATTTAAGAAAATTGAAATCATATCAAGCACTTTCTCTGATCACAATGGCATGAAACTAGAAATGAACCACAACAGAAAAGCTCAAAAATTCTCAAACACATGGAAACTAAATAGCAGGTTATTAAATAACAAATGGATTAAGAATGAGATCAAAGAAGAAATAAAAAAATTCCTAGAAACGAATGTCAACAAACATACAACAACTCAAAATCTATGGGACACAGCAAAAGCAGTACTGAGAGGAAAGTTCATAGCACTACAGGCACACTTTAATACACTAGAAAAAGCTCAAATAAACAACTTAATCATGCATCTAGAAGAACTAGAAAAAGAACAGCAAGTAAAGCCCAAATGTAGTAGAAGGAAGGAAATAATAAAGATCAGAGCAGAAATAAATGACATAGAGGCTAAAGAAACAATACAGAGGATCAATGAAACTAGGAACTGGTTCTCTGAAAAGGTAAACAAGATTGAGGAACTTTTAACTAGACTCACCAAGAAAAAAAGAGAGAGGACTCAAATAAAATTAGGAATGAGAGTGGAGAAATAACAACTGACACAACAGAAATACAAAATATTGTAAGAAAATACTATGAAGAACTGTATTCCAAAAAAACTACACAACTTAGATGAAATGGACAAATTCCTTGCAACATATAATCTTCCAAAAATCAATCTGGAAGAATCAGAAAACCTAAACAGACTATTACACCAAATGAGATAGAAACAGTTACCAAAAACTCCCAACAAAGAAAAGTCTGGGGCCTGATGGCTTCACAAGTCAATTCTACTGAATATTCAAAGAAGAACTAACTCCTATCCTCAAGCTATTTCAAAAAATTCAAGAGAAAGGAAGACTTCCAAGCTCCTTTTATGAGGTGAGCATAATTCTGATTCCAAAACCAGGCAAAGACAACACAAAGAAAGAAAATTATAGGCCAATATCCCTGATGAATATAGATGCTAAAATCCGCATCAAAATATTAGCAAACCAGATTTAACAATATATGGAAAAAATCATACACTATGATCAAGTGGGATTTATTCTGGGGAGGCAAGGCTGGTACAATATTCGCAAATCAATCAATATGAATCATCACAAAAGGAAGGAGAAAAACCACATAATAATTACAATAGATGTAGAAAAAGCATTTGATAAAATCCAGCACCCATTCATGATCTAAACTCTCAGCAAAGTGGGAATACAGAGAACATACCTCAACATGATAAAGGCCATCTATGACAAACCCACAGCCAACAATCATACTCAATGGGCTTAAATTAAAAGCAATCCTCTTAAGGTCAGGAACAAAGCAGGGGTGTCCCCTTTCACCACTCTTATTCAACACAGTCCTGGAAGTCCTTGCCACAGCAATCAGAGAAGAAGAAGAAATAAAAGGCATTCATGTTGGAAAAGAAGAGGTAAAGCTATCATTATTTGCAGATGATATGATATTGTATATAGAAAACCCTAAAGTCTCAGTCAAAAAACTACTGGACTTTATAAATGAATTCAGCAAAGTGGCAGGATATAAAATTAATACTGAGAAATCAGAGGCATTGTTATACGCCAACAATGAGCAGTCAGAAAGAGAAATTAAGGAAACAATCCCCTTCACTATTACAACCAAAAAAATAAAGTATCTAGGAGTAAATTTAACCAAGGAGACTAAAGACTTGTACTCGGAAAATTACAAAGCATTGATAAAAGAAATCAAGGAAGATACAAACAAGTGGAAGCATATACCGTGCTCATGGTTAGGAAGAATAAACATCATTAAAATGTCTATATTACCCAAAGCAATCTATAAATTCAATGCAATACCAGTTAAAATACCAATGACATACTTCAAAGATATAGATCATGTATTCCAAAAATTTATATGGAACCAAAAGTGAACACGAATAGCCTCAGCAATTTTAAAAAAGAAGAATAAAGTGGGAGGTATCACACTTCCTGATATCAAAGGCTACTGTACTATTATATTATACTACAAGGCTACTGTACTCAAAACAGCCTGGTACTGGCTTAAGAACAGGCATATAGATCAATGGAACAGAACAGAGAACCCAAAAATAAACCAACACTTTATGGACAATTGATATTTGACAAAGGAGGTAACTGCATACAATGAAGTAAAGACAGTCTTTTTAACAAATGGTGTTGGGAAAATTGGACAGCTACCTTCAAAAAAATGAAACTAGACCACCAACTTACACCATTCACAAAAATAAACTCAAAATGGATAAAAGATTTAAATGTAAGGCGTGAAACCATAAGCATCTTAGAAGAAAACATAGGCAGTAATCTCTCCGATATCTCTCGGAGCAATATATTTGCTGATTTACCTCCACGGGCAAGTGAAATAAAGGACAGAATGAACAAATGGGACTATATCAAACTAAAAAGCTTTTGCACAGCTAAAGACAATAAGAACAGAATAAAAAGACAAACTACACAATGGGAGAACATATTTGACAATACATCTGATAAGGGGTTAATAATCAAACTTTATAAAGAACTTATAAATCTCAACCCCAGGAACACAAACAATCCAATCAAAAAATGGGAAAAAGAAATGAATAGACACTTCTCCAAAGAGGACATACAGATGGCCATTAGGCATATGAAAAAATGCTCAACATCATTAATCATTAGAGAAATGCAAATTAAAACCACAATGAGATATCACCTCACACCAGTCAGAATGGCGCTCATCAACAATACAACACAGAATAAGTGCTGGCGAGGATGTGGAGAAAAGGGAACCCTCCTGCACTGCTGGTGGGAATGCAGACTGGTGTAGCTTCTGTGGAAAACAGTATGGAGATTCCTCCAAAAATTGAAAGTCGAACTGCCTTTTGACACAGCTATCCCACTTTTAGGAATGTACCCCAAGAATAGGATAGACCTGCTCCGAAAGGAGAAATGCACCCCCATGTTTATGGCAGCATTGTTCACAATAGCGAAGATCTGGAAACAGCCCAAGTATCTGTCAGAGGACGAGTGGATTAAAAAGCTTTGGTACATATATACTGTGGAATACTACTCATCCATAAGAAATGATGACATCGGATCTTTTACAACAACATGGATGAACTTGATAACATGATACGGAGTGAAATAAGTAAATGAGAAAAAACTAAGAACTATATGAATCCATACATAGATGGGACATAAAAATGAGACTCAGAGACATGGGGAAGAGTGTGATGGTAACCGGGGGTCGGGGTGTGGGTGTGGGGGGGGGATGGGGCAAAGAAGGAGAGGGGGTGGGGGAAGGGGAGGGGCACAAAGCAAATCAGATAGAATGTGACGGGAGACAATTTGACTTTGGGTGAGGGGTATGCAGCATAATCAAATGTCAAAATAATCTGGAGATGTTTTCTGTCAACATATGTACCCTGATTTATCAATGTCACTGCATTAAATTTAATAATAAAAAAAAGAAAAAAAACCATAATGGATCTCTCTGTACAGATGTAAATGGAAGTTCATAAATATTGTTGGGTGAATAAAGTTGTAGAACAATGTATTTTAAATGAGTACATAGAAAAGATCTGGAGGAATGTCCCAGAATTCTAATATGATTATTTCTGGAGAATGGGATTTCTGGGAGGGGGTGGGGAGATATTCCTTTGTACTTGATATTTTTGTGTTTCCCTCCTAAATAAGCTTGTATCATTTTTGTAATTGCAGATTTAAAAAAAATTTTAGAAAGTCTTTTTAAAATTTTGTTTCATTTGAAATTGTATAATGGGATGTGTGCTGCTTGGGATGAAGATAGCCTTTGAAATGCTTGGCAGGTATGCCTTTTTTTTAACCTGACATGTGATTAGATCAAGAGTGAACCTCTTGCTAGAATGTGAGCCAGTTCACTGGCTGTCCATTGGTTATAGGATTTGAACACAGAGAGGTAGATCTCCTGTAGATAGACCTCACAATTTTTCTGCTCTGCCTTTGCTTAAGTTGGGTTATTCAACGTTTCCTTGGTATTTCTGAGATATCACAATATTCTTTAGTAAACTTTAGTCATTTTCCTCAGGGTGCATATAAGAGGACTACATTTCCCAGCCTCCTTGCAGTATGATTGGGGCCCTGTGCCCTTGTTTTGGCCAGTTGGTGTGTGGGCTACAGGTTATACAAGCCATTTCTGCACCAGCTATAAAATAACCCATGCCATGTTTCCTGCTCTCTCTTACCTTGTCTTGATGACTGGAGGCTATCTTGATACGCTACTGAAGCCACCACAGTTCATCCCTTTTCAGCTATACACACCTCATTTAACCTTCATAAATGCAGTATTGGTTTTAGTTTACTGTTTAGATGAGTAAAGGCAGTTATAGTGGCTTTCACTTGGACTTTTATACAGTAATAGCCATTACTCTGTGGGTAAGCAAACAGGGTATTCTGACAGTTGCTGAGGATGTCTGTTCTAACTATGCATTTTAGAACTGGAGAAAAGAACCGTAAGTTGGATTTGTGGACCTACTGGACCCACTATGAAATGAATCTGATCCCAAACTCCATTAATCTCCCAAATTTCATAAGCTATTTCTGAGCATTTAGAACAAATGCTATTTTGAGTTGTTAATAATTAACTTCAGTTCAGCACCAAAGGCCAGTAATGCCCCCAAAGTTTGGTTATGTCCTCTTCCCCAGTTTAAAGTCATTTTTGTAAATGAAAGTAGATCTCTTTTGGGAAAACTAGGAAGGAGAGTTACAGTATCCATATTTGGTTCTGTGGTAGTTTTTTTCAAGGGAACCTGACCATAAGTCTTTCATTGGCCCAAATCTGAGAATTGGTAGATGGTCACAGGTCTTTATTTTTCGGTGATTTCATGCTTCCGGTTACCAGACATAGAGCTTCCATGCTAACACTCATCAAGTAAGACTTTTGTAGATTGCTCATCTATTTCAGTTCTAGGGACACTGTGATTCATTAGCCAAGTCAAAGATCTCTGCAGTTCAACCCTTTCTGGTTACCGCTCGGTGCCATTATGGCATTCACTCCACTTTGGCTTTGGTGATTAAGTGCTACCACTTGGTTTGTCCTTGCCACCATGAGATTACATCATCCCCCACTAAATTCAGGAAGCCCAGTTTGATGACAGGAGTTAACCACTTTTATTCCGGTCTTTGGGAAATAGCCACCACAAAGCTCTTGAAGGAGGCCAGGGTTTCTCTCATGAGTTTGTTTCTCATAGCTTGGTGAGGGGAGTGTTTTCTGGATCCGCCCAAGGACATTGTTAAGGGGTGGTTAAGTAGTCTTTTGTATGATACTCAGTACTCTGATCTGGCTAATCCATCAGATGCCTTCTTCCTCAGTAATTCAGTTTCATTCCATATTGGTCATCTTTAGGTCCAGTTTTCAGTCAGCCAACCAAACAAAGCATCAGTGTCATTGCCAGTGGCTTGAGCCAAGCTGTGAAATCCACAATCTCTGTTTAGTGCACCTATATCAATAAATTAAGTTTAATTCAGCACTATCTTCCATCCTAATCCCACAGTCTAGCACTTTCTCCCCAGGAAGGGAGAGAGATGAGAAGCATCACATCTTCGTTGTGGCACGTTAGTTGTTCAGTGATTGATTTCTCATATGTGCCTTGACTGGGAGGCTCCAGCAGAATGAGTGACCTCTTGCTCAAGCAACCTAGTGCTCAAGTTAGCGACCATGGGGTCATGTCAATGATTCCACACTCAAGCCGGAGAGCTGGCGCTCAAGCTGGTGAGCTCACACTCAAGCTGGTGACCTTGAGGTTTCGAACCTGGGTCCTCTGTGTCCCAGTCCAATGCTCTCTCCACTGCACCACTGCCTGGTCAGGCTCTAGCACTTTTAATATTCTTTCCTGTATGTGTTTCCCAAGTGTTTGGTGGCAAAGTCTTACAGTTTTTTGGTTTGTAGTGCCCCTGCTCATGAGTTGTACTTTTTAGTTTTATCTTTTGGGTCCTTTCAGGACTTGAGTCTGATCATAGCCCCGGAAGCACTTGAAAAGTGGTGAGGCCAGTTTCTGAGGAGGGTTGGTATTCTTCCACAAAGCACATGCTGCAGGGGAAGCCATTGCCGGCTCTTCAGGCAAACGGAGACCAACCTCTTCAGAATGCTTTTCGTGGTAAATGCAATTCAACAGAATTTAGAGGTTCCACGGTACCCAGTGCCATGTTTGCTTCCTTAATTTAGGCTCCTTCTTACCAATCAGTTCCCTAATTTTATGTAAGAGTTAAACATGTTAGTTTGGAAATTCAGTTAACATTGTCATCCAGTTCTTGCTCCTCCAAGTGTGTCTGTGAGTCAGCAGCATTGTTATCAACTGGGGGCTTATTAGCAATGCAGACTTACTAAGTCAGAGCATACATTTTTCTGTACATGATTTCAAGTTATCTGTGGAATTTGTATTCACAGTAAGCTAATTTCTATAAGTACTTATAAAGTTCTCAGCAGCCGTGTTATTTGGTAAATATTTCCTTTGAGATTTTTTTTGAGGTGGAGTCTATGATTTGATTTTACATTTAATTCTGTATATGCTACATCTAAAATTTTTACCCATCAAGTTTTACATAATTTCCCATTTCCACAAGGGAGTTTCCCATGAAGTCTTAATTGGATGTGATACTCCCTCTGGTGGAAAGTGGGGTGAAAAGCATGCAGGCATTTTTCAGAAAAATGACTTGGTTTTCAGCTAATAGAACTTACTATTTCTGTGTGAACCTCCTTTCCAAACTGTTCTCAGCCTCTACAGTTTACTGTGACTTTTGTTTTGAATTCTATCACAAATGCAAAGAAGTTAAATTTTTATTATAAATAGCTCTATAAAACTCACCATGATGAAAGAGTACTTGTGCAATTGATATCTGTGCCTTATTAATAATAACAGTTATTCATGTTAAGAGTCAAAACTCTTGTCTGAAACTGCTGGTCACATTTGAATTTGTGGTGAGATAGGGGAAAAATTGAGCCTGTTCACTTACTTATAATGGAATTTATTACTGTGAAAGATTTTGTACAAACGATTTTATCCCCCTATTTTTTGCTGTAATAATTACTTGGTAGGATGAAAAGAATAAATGTGACTGTGTGGGATAATATTATTTTTTTATAGCTCATTCTAATCTTAAAACTCAAATGATTGCTTTCTAGAAACACAGTTATATTTCTGAACCGTTCCTGAAAAGGACATAACTCATGTGATAAACACCTTAGATGTTTTGTTTTTAAAGTAAAAACTGACAAGTAAAGCCATTATTTTACTTATGTAAATATATTAAAATCAGCAAAGTTTCCTTTTTAAAGTTAAGCTTGTTGCCAATTTATGGTTTTACACATGACATATTCATGTTTAATTTTAAACATTGAAGACATTTAAAATTCTACGTTAATACTTATTTTTAAATTCATTACTTTGATTGAGAATTATAATGTCAGGAAGTTCTCTGTTGTTATTGTTAGCCTTTAAGGCAAAAATAAAAAGAGAGCCTGACCAGGTGGTGGCGCAGTGGATAGAGCGTCGGACTGGGATGTGGAGGACTCAGGTTCTAGACCCTGAGGTCGCCAGCTTGAGCGCGGGCTCATCTGGTTTGAGCAAAGCTCACCATTGGACCCAAGGTCGCTGGCTTGAGCAAGGGGTTACTTGGTCTGCTGTAGCCCCATGGTCAAGACACATATGAGAAAGCAATCAATGAACAACTAAGATGTTGCAACGAAAAAACTAATGATTGATGCTTCTCATTTCTCTTTGTTCCTGTCTCTCTGTCCCTGTCTATCCCTCTCTCTGACTCTCTCTCTGTTTCTGTAAAAATAAAAAAAAAGAGAAAGAAACCACACAAAGAGGAAAAGATAGGTTGATAAATTGAGAGATTTAACTTCATAATAATGAAAAACATCTGTATGTCAAAGCACTGTCTTATAATAGAAAAGCCATGAAACTGAAGGAACCATTTGCAACAAAAAGCACATATATGTATATATTTTTTAATTAAGTGAGAGATAGGGAGGCAGACAGACAGGCTCCTGCATGCACCCAGACCAGGATCCACCCAGGAAGCCCTCTACCTGGTGATGCTCTGCCCATCTGGGGCTGCTGCTCTGTTGCTTGGCAACTGAGCTATTTTAGTGACTGAGATGAGGCCATGGAGCCATCCTCAGTGCTTGGGCCAACTTGCTTGAACCTTGAACCATTCGAGCCATGGCTGCAGGAGAGAAAGAGAGAGAGAGAGAGAGAGAGAGAGAGGGAGAGAGAGAGAAAGAAGGGGGATGTGTGGAGAAGCAGATGGTCACTTCTTCTGTGTTCCTGACTGGGAATTGAACCCTGGACATGCACATGCTGAGCCCATGCTCTACCACTGAGCCAACTGGCCAGGACCAAAAGCACATATTCTTTTTTTTTTTTTTTTTTTTATATAATTTTATTTTTTTAATGGGGTGACATCAATAAATCAGGATACATATATTCAAAGATAACAAGTCCAGGTTATCTTGTCGTTCAATTATGTTGCATACCCCCCACCCAAAGTCAGATTGTCCTCTGTCACCTTCTATCTTGTTTTCTTTGTGCCCCTCCCCACCCCCTATCCCTCTCCCATTCCCCCCTCCCCCCCGTAACCACCACACTCTTATAAATGTCTCTTAGTTTCACTATTATGTCCCACCTACGTATGGAATAATACAGTTCCTGTTTTTTTCTGATTTACTTATTTCGCTTCGTATCATGTTATCAAGATCCCACCATTTTGCTGTAAATGTTCCGATGTCATCATTTCTTATGGCTGAGTAGTATTCCATAGTGTATATGTGCCACATCTTCTTTATCCAGTCATCTATTGATGGGCTTTTTGGTTGTTTCCATGTCCTGGCCACTGTGAACAATGCTGCAATAAACATGGGGCTGCATGTGTCTTTACGTATCAATGTTTCTGAGTTTTTGGGATATATACCCAGTAGAGGGATTGCTGGGTCATAAGGTAGTTCTATTTTCAGTTTTTTGAGGAACCACCATACTTTCTTCCATAATGGTTGTACTACTTTACATTCCCACCAACAGTGTATGAGGGTTCCTTTTTCTCCACAACCTCTCCAACATTTGCTGTTACCTGACTTGTTAATAACAGCTAATCGAACAGGTGTGAGGTGGTATCTCATTGCCGTTTTGATTTGCATTTCTCTAATAGCTAAAGAAGATGAGCATCTTTTCATATATCTGTTGGCCATTTGTCTTTCTTCCTGGGAGAAGTGTCTATTCATATCCTCTTCCCATTTTTTTATTGGATTGTTTGTTTGTTTGTTGTTGAGTTTTATGAGTTCTTTGTATATTTTGGATATTAGGCCCTTATCTGAGCTGTCGTTTGAAAAAATCATTTCCCATTTAGTTGGCTTTCTGTTTATTTTGTTATCAGTTTCTCTTGCTGAGCAAAAACTTCTTAGTCTGATGTAGTCCCATTCATTAATTTTTGCCTTCACTTCTCTTGCCATTGGAGTCAAATTCATAAAATGCTCTTTAAAACCCAGGTCCCTGAGTTGAGTACCTATGTCTTCTTCTATGTACTTAATTGTTTCAGGTCTTATGTTTAGATCTTTGATCCATTTTGAGTTAATTTTTGTACAGGGGGAGAGACTGTAGTCCAGTTTCATTCTTTTGCATGTGGCTTTCCATTTTTCCCAGCACCATTTATTGAAGAGGCTTTCTTTTCTCCATTGTGTGTTGTTGGCCCCTTTATCAAAAATTATTTGACTATATATATGTGGTTTTATTTCTGGACTTTCTATTCTGTTCCATTGGTCTGAGTGTCTATTTTTCTGCCAATACCATGCTGTTTTGATTGTCGTGGCCCTATAATAGAGTTTGAAGTCAGGTATTGAAATGCCCCCAGCTTCATTCTTTTTCTTTAGGATTGCTTTGGCTATTCGGGGTTTTTTATAGTTCCATATAAATCTGATGATTTTTTGCTCTATTTCTTTAAAAAATGTCATTGGAAGTTTGATGGGAATTGCATTAAATTTGTATATTGCTTTGGGTAATATAGCCATCTTGATTATATTTATTCTTCCTAGCCAAGAACAAGGTATATTCTTCCATCTAATTATATCTTTTTCGATTTCCCTTAACAATGGTTTATAGTTTTCATTATATAAGTCCTTTACATTCTTTGTTATGTTTATTCCTAAGTATTTTATTTTTTTGGTTGCAATCGTGAAGGGGATTATTCTTTTGAGTTCCTTCTCAGTTGTTTCATTGTTGGCATATAGAAAGGCTATTGACTTCTGTATGTTAATTTTGTATCCTGCGACCTTACTGTATTGGCTTATTGTTTCTAGTAGTCTTTTTGTGGATTCTTTGGGGTTTTCGATGTATAGTATCATATCATCTGCAAAAAGTGATACCTTTACTTCTTCTTTTCCGATATGGATGCCTTTTATTTCTTTGTCTTGTCTGATTGCTCTGGCTAGAACCTCTAGTACCACATTAAATAAGAGTGGAGAGAGTGGACAACCCTGTCTTGTTCCTGATTTAAGGGGGAAAGCCTTCAGTTTAGTGCCATTTAATATGATGTTAGCTGATGGTTTATCATATATGGCCTTTATCATGTTGAGATATTTTCCTTCTATACCCATTTTGTTGAGAGTCTTAAACATAAAATTGTGTTGTATTTTATCGAAAGCCTTTTCTGCGTCTATTGATAAGATCATGTGGTTTTTGTTCTTTGTTTTGTTGATATGGTGTATTACATTAACCGTTTTACGTATGTTGAACCATCCTTGAGATTCTGGGATGAATCCCACTTGATCATGATGTATTATTTTTTTAATATGTTGTTGTATTCGATTTGCTAGTATTTTGTTTAGTATTTTAGCATCTGTATTCATTAGAGATATTGGTCTGTAGTTTTCTTTTTTTGTGCCATCCTTGCCTGGTTTTGGTATGAGGGTTATGTTGGCTTCGTAAAATGTGTTTGGAAGTATTGCTTCTTCTTCAATTTTTTGGAAGACTTTGAGTAGAATAGGAACCAAGTCTTCTTTGAATGTTTGATAAAATTCGCTGGTATAGCCGTCAGGGCCTGGACTTTTATTTTTGGGGAGGTTTTTAATGGTTTTTTCTATTTCTTCTCTACTGATAGGTCTGTTTAGGCTTTCTGCTTCTTCTTGACTCAGTCTAGGAAGGTTGTATTTTTCTAGGAATTTATCCATTTCTTCTAGGTTGTTGAATTTAGTAGCATAAAGTTTTTCATAGTATTCTACAATAATTCTTTGTATATCTACGGTGTCCGTGGTGATTTCTCCTCTTTCATTTTGGATTTTGTTTATATGAGTTCTTTCTCTTTTTTCCTTGGTAAGTCTTGCCAAGGGTTTGTCAATTTTGTTGATCTTTTCAAAGAACCAGCTCCTTGTTCTATTAATTTTTTCTATAGTTTTTCTGTTCTCTAATTCATTTATTTCTGCTCTGATTTTTATTATCTCCTTTCTTCGGCTGGTTTTGGGTTGTCTTTGTTCTTCTTTTGCTAGTTCCTTAAGGTGGGAAGTTAAGTGGTTCACTTGGGCTCTCTCTTGTTTGTTCATATATGCCTGAAGTGATATGAACTTCCCTCTTATCACTGCTTTTGCTGCATCCCATAGATTCTGATATGTCGTATTGTCATTTTCATTAGTCTGTATATATCTTTTGATCTCTGCACTTATTTCTTCTTTGACCCATTCATTTTTTAAAAGTATGTTGTTTAGTTTCCACATTTTTTTGGGATTTTTTTCCTCTTTTTTGCAGTTGAATTCTAGTTTCAAGGCTTTATGATCAGAAAATATGCTTGGTACAACTTCAATTTTTCTGAATTTGCTGATGTTGTTTTTGTGGCCCAACATATGGTCAATTCTTGAGAATGATCCATGTACACTGGAGAAAAATGTATACTCAGTCACTTTGGGATGAAATGTCCTGTAGATGTCTATCATATCCAGGTGCTCTAGTGTTTTGTTTAAGGCCACTATGTCTTTGTTGATTCTCTGTTTGGATGACCGATCTAGAGCCGTCAGCGGTGTATTGAGGTCTCCAAGTATGATTGTGTTTTTGTCAGTTTTTGTTTTAAGATCAATAAGTAGCTGTCTTATATATTTTGGTGCTCCTTGGTTTGGTGCATATATATTAAGAATTGTTATGTCTTCTTGATTCAGTGTCCCCTTAGCCATTATGAAATGGCCATTTTTGTCTCTGAGTACTTTTCCTGTCTTGTAGTCAGCATTATCCGATATGAGTATTGCTACCCCTGCTTTTTTTTGGATGTTATTTGCTTGGAGTATTGTTTTCCAGCCTTTCACTTTGAATTTGTTTTTATCCTTGTTACTTAGATGAGTTTCCTGTAGGCAGCATACAGTTGGATTTTCTTTTTTAATCCATTCTGCTACTCTGTGCCTTTTTATTGGTGAGTTTAATCCGTTTACATTTAGTGTAATTATTGATACTTGTGAGTTCCCTATTGCCATTTTATATCTTGCTTTCTGTTAGTTTTGTGTCTTGTTTGATCCTTCTCTTTTGTTTTTCTATCTTTTGTTTTTATTTGGTTGTATTCCATACATCTTTCCTCTGTTGCTATCTTTTTTATCTCATGTGCTTCTGTGGTGGTTTTTTCAATGGTGGTTACCTTTGAGTAATGAAAAGGGTCCCTACCCTGTTCATTGTAGCGAACTATTTTGTGAGTACTTTTGCACTCCATCGTCCTTTGCTACTGTTAATCTCCATCTTCTCCCCCTCTTTCTTTTTGTTGTTGTCACAGTTTAAATTTGGTTTTATTGTGTTCTTCTTGGAGCTTTTACTTGTGGCTCTGTTTTTTTTTGTTCTTTGTATCTGATTGGAGAACCCCCTTTAGTAATTCCTGGAGTGGGGGTTTTCTGATGATAAATTCCCTCATCTTTTCTGTATCTGTGAATGTTTTTATTTCTCCTTCATATTTGAAGGATAGCTTTGATGGGTATAGTATTCGTGGCTGAAAGTTCCTCTCTTTCAGGACTTTAAATATTGGGGTCCACTCTCTTCTAGCTTGTAGAGTTTCTGCTGAGAAATCTGATGATAATCTAATGGGCCTTCCTTTATATGTTGTATTCTTCTTTTCCCTGGCTGCCTTGAGAATTTTTTCTTTGCTGTTGGTTTGTGTCAATTTCATTATGATATGCCTTGGAGTAGGTTTGTTGGGGTTAAGAAAACTTGGAGTTCTGTTTGCTTCTTGAACTTGAGGCTTTAGTTCTTTCCACAGGCTTGGGAAGTTCTCATCTATTATTTGTTTGAGTATGTTCTCCATTCCATTTTCTCTCTCTTCTCCCTCTGATATACCTATTATTCTTATGTTATTCTTTTTGATGGAGTCAGATAATTCTTGTAGGGCTATCTCATTTTTTTTAATTTTTGAGTCTCTTTCTTCTTCTCTCTGTTGTGCCTCAAGTTGCTTGTCTTCTATTTCACTAATCCTCTCTTCTATCTGACCTGTTCTATTAGATAAGCTTGTTACTTCGTTTTTCAGGTCGTGAATTGAGTTTTTCATCTCTGTTTGATTTGTTTTTATAGTTTCAATTTCCTTGGACATATATTCTTTGTGTTCATTGAGTTGTTTTCTGAGCTCCCTAAATTGCCTTTCTGTGTTTTCTTGTATATCTCGGAGGATTTTTAGGATTTCTATCTTGAATTCTCTGTCATTTAGCTCCAAGGTTTCCAATATATTAAATTTTTTCTCCATAGATTTTTCCTCATCTAGCTGTGTTACCTCTCTTTCTTTTGTATCCATGATATTTGATTTTCTCTTCCTTAATGGCATCTGAGGGTGGTTTTGTTGATAGTATTAATGAGATTTAATAAAGAATAAAAAGTTTAAAAAAATAATAAAAAAAATCGAAAAGAGTTGTTTTTAAAAAAAAAAAATTAATAATGAAATAAAGAAAAATAAAATAAAATAAAAATTTAAAAAAAAAAAAAAAAAAAAAAGGAAATTATTCCCCCCCTCCTTTTTTCCTCTCCTCTCCTCTCCCCTCTTTCTTGATAAAATCTTGTGGTGGACTGTGAATTATAACAAACAATGCCTGTGATGGAGGGCCTGAATTGGGGAAAAGTAATAAAGGGGCAAAAAAAAAAAAAAAGAAAGAAAGAAAAAAGAAAAAAAAGAGCGTATGGACCCACAAAAAGCAAATAAGGAAAAAATTTGGGTCAAGAATAAAATGATTTGCTTTTAGGTGTTGGTTGTCTAAGAGTTATGATGAGAGGATTAAGAGGAAAACGGAAAAATGGGGGGACAAATTAAAAAATTACTATTGTATTTAGTGGAACAAGAACTAGATAATATGGAGAGCCAGGGATGGGAGCACTGCTAGTGAGTTAAAAAGGTGAAGTAAAAACCCCCAAAATGCCACAAACATAAGTTTGAGTCCCAGATAAGATAATTTGTTTGTTATTGAGGTTTGAATGAGAGGAGATGTAAAGGAAAAAGGAAGAAACTAATATAGAGGGAGAAAAGAAAGAGAGAGAGAGAGAAAAAAAAAAAAAAAGAGGGAACCACTAAAAGAAGAAAAAAGAAAGGAGAGAGAGAGAGAGAGAGTTAAGGGTTTTGGAGTGCAACCCTCATAGAGAGAAAGGAAGAGAAGAGAAAAGATAATGGGAGATGTAACACTTATGGGTAGTGTAGTTCAAGGAGAGGAGAGAGTAAGACCGGTAGAGAGTTAATCGGCCAAATTGGAGGAGGAAAAAAAAAGTATCAAGAATGAAGATAAGAGAAACAAACGAACAAATATAATAAAATGGGATAGGTTATAAAGTCTGCAGATTATTCTTGATTTTGAGAGGTTATCTTCTTGCTTTTTCTTTTCTCTCCCTCTTCCTGGTCGGTGACTCTGTACCCCGGGTTTTGCCCCTTTGCCACGCTCAGGTGGAGGTTTGCAGTTGATAAGTCTCTATGGCAATGTCATGTATTGTGCTTTAGTCTCGTTGGCAGTCGAGGCTATTAGCATTTATAGGCTCCGACAGTGAGAGAGTCCGTGTTCCTGGAGCCTTTCTCCTAGTCTTTCCTTCCTCAATTAGTAGCCTGATAATCCAGCTATGGGGTTGCTGCTGCCTCTGCCTGGATAGTAAGAGGCTCAAAGAGCTGGCAACTCCCCACTCTATTTCCACTCAGCACAGGGCTCTGGGTAAGGCTCAGTCAGTCAGAGCTGCTAGCATAATCAGGCGGGCTTTCCACCCACTCACAGACCTCTGGCTCTGCCACTCTGTCCGGTAACACAAGCGGGTGCCCACTTCCGGGGCGCTTGGAGAAAACTCTCACTCACTGGCTGCGCGCGCAGACCAGGATATCCGGCCAGCAGTCTCACGCTCTGAGTGAAACCCCCGACCGCAGGGAAAAGTTGCAGCATTGGAATTGAGTCTCGCTCCGTCCCCGTGCGCGGCTTTTGCAAGGCGCTGGGGCGGCCCGAGATTCCGCTTTGGCCCACACAAAGGCCCCTGACTCTGCTCCTCTAGCACATATTCTTAATATATAAAAATCATTCACAAATTAATAAGAGAAAGCAACTTTTCTTCTTGGGACTTTTTCCCCCCCTTTGTCTCTGCTTCTGAACAGTTCTGATCTTTAGGTTTCTCTGTGAGAGGTTCTCTTTTGATTTATTGGCTCTCAACATTGGCTACACATTGGAATCATCCAGAGAGCTTTAAATAAATACTCAGGGTTCCACTGTAAACACTCTGATTTAATTGGTTTAGAATGTGGCTTAAGCATGGCAATTTTAAAAGCTTTCCAGGTTTTTATAAGGTGCAGTCTAGGTTGACAACTATTTTCTTTCTTTTTCATATTAACTGACTCCCTTGTCTGCATCTTTATGTTCAAGGGCTAAGTGGAAATGGCCGCAGCTGGGTTCAGTCAAGCTACTTACAATATCCATAAATAAGTCTGCAAGTTGGATTTTGGACTGTACATTTATATTAGCGTGTTCTGTTCACATTTAAATGATTCTCATATGTAGGACAGGCATGTACTACATTGAATTTTTAATTTGAATGTTTGTGATGTTTCTCACAGATGAATTTGATAAGTATATTAAAATTTAATTGTTAGCATTTTTCAGCTTCTGTGTTTACCTCTGTTAGGAAGTAAATGTTAATTAGAAAGATTTATGTTATACAGGTCATCAAGAAAATAGTGCTTGGATATTTAGTAACAGTTTCTCTGAGCAGCTTATTATTTTACTTATTTACTTAATTAGTTTTAGAGAGAGAGGAAGGGAGAAAGAGAGAGGAATGTCAGTTTGTTATTTCACTTATTATGCATTCATTGGTTATTCTTATATATGACCTGACCTGGGAATAAATGCATGTCTTAAGCATATGAGAACAACACTCTAACCAACTGAGCTAACCAATGAGGGCTAATTTTTTTATTAATTTAATTAATTAATTAATTAATTATTTTTTTCCTGAAGTTGGAAACGGGGAGGCAGTCAGATTCCTGCATGTGCCCGACCAGGATCCACCTGGCATGCCCACGAGGGAGCGACGCTCTGCCCACCTGGGGCGTTGCTCTGTTGCAACCAGAGCCATTCTAGCGCCTGAGGCAGAGGCCATGGAGCCATCCTCAGCACCCGGGCCAACTTTGCTCCAATGGAGCCTTGGCTGCTGAAGAGGAAGAGAAAGACAGAGAGGAAGGAGAGGGGGAGGGGTGGAGAAGCAGGTGGGCGCCTCTCCTGTGTGCTGTGACCGAGAATTGAACCCGGGACTCCTGCACGCCAGGCCGACGCTCTACCACTGAGCCAACCGGCCAGGGCCTAATTTATTTTTATTAATTAATTTTTTTAGCAAGTGAGAGAGAAACAGGAAGGGAGGGAGATGAGAAGCATCGACTCCTACTTGCAGCACTTTAGTTGTTCATTGATTGCTTCCGATACGTGACTTTACCAGGAGGCTCTGTCTGAGCCGGTGACCCATTGCTCAAGCCAGTGACCTTGGGCTTGAATCAAGCCAGTGAACTTTAGGCTTAAGCCAGTGACCATGGATCATTTCGATGGTCCCATGCTCAAGCTGGCGACCCCACACTAAAGTTAGTGAGCCTGCACTCAAGCCAGTGACCTTGAGGTTTTGAACATGGGACTTCAGTGTCCCAGGTTGATGCTGTATCACCTGCGCCACCACTAGTCAGGTTTATTTTTTGACTATATAATATTAGATGCTCAGTTTAGGTGCTGAAAGCTTAAGCATTTAATAAATGACTTTCTTAAAGTCAAACCCTTGAATTCAGAGTCTTTACCACCAGCTTTGTAACCAAATGAGTTCATAGCCACCTAGAAATCACTTCCAGTTCAAATCAGCTTCTGCCATCGTGATCCACCAGATGGCAGTGTGGGAACATCAGGTAGGAAAGGTGGCTTGGTGGAAAGCTCCTCTATTTGTACACAATGACAACAGTCTGTAACACAGTTACATCTATTTGTAGTAGTAGTAGTCAAGTTGTTATAGTAAAATTGATAATAATATAGCATATCTTTCATATTAGAAAACATGTTGAGATAAGAGTTAATATATAAAACCCTCTTTGGTAATGTGTAGCTAGTCCAGTAATTTAGAGATTTAAGTTCAAGTTGTGTTTTTTTTTTGTTGTTCTTTAGTATATTTTAAAAATTCTTGTGAATGGCATCTGTTAAAATTGTGAAAAAACAATGGTAGACTTACTGAAATATGAAACATTATTTGGAATTAACCATAAATCTACTTGTACTGCATTGAGATTTTCTTTCCTTTTATTAGAAAGGCCCCAATCAGCAAAGTATATGAAAGGAGAGAGAGAGAGAGAAAGAAAGAGAGAGGTACCAATCACTGTGTTCTCTGTGAGTGTTTATTGCTGGGGTTTTGGCCCCCTATGTTGTGCCATCATAATCTCTCCATGCTCGTGTGAGAAAGCTGATGTGAGAGTCACAGTTGTATGAGAGAACATAATTGTACAATTACACAACCCCCTTTCCCATAAATGGTCCCTGAGGCTGTTAGGTCAGCGATAGAGATAACTGAGTGGCTGTTCTTCCAAAGAAGTTCTTCAGTTTTATTTTTAGAGAAAGAAGTCTGTGTATTTGCATACAACAGTGCTTTGGCAAATGCTATGTATTTAAGGGAAAGAATAAGGTACCTTTAGGGGCTCAGGTACATTTTTTTTTTTTGTATTTTTCTGAAGCTGGAAATAGGGAAAGACAGTCAGACTCCCACATGCGCCCGACCGGGATCCACCTGGCACGCCCACCAGGGGGCGATGCTCTGCCCCTCTGGGGCATCGCTCTGCCGCGACCAGAGCCACTCTAGCGCCTGGGGCAGAGGCCAAGGAGCCATCCTCAGCGCCCGGGCCATCTTTGCTCCAATGGAACCTTGGCTGCAGGAGGGGAAGAGAGAGACAGAGAGGAAGGGGGGGTGGAGAAGCAAATGGGCGCTTCTCCTATGTGCCCTGGCCAGGAATCGAACCCGGGTCCCCCGCACGCCAGGCCGACGCTCTACCGCTGAGCCAACTGGCCAGGGCCGTCAGGTACATATTTGATGTTAGTTTTAAAACACTTGCAGGCTGTGAATAACTCGAGATACACTGGTGTTCTGGAAGTCTTAATAGCTGTTCTTTTCATTTCCATTTAAGTATGACTCATTAGGTAATGCTCTTTAATGTTTTGCTTGAATTAATGTGAATGTTTTATAAGAATACCAGATTTCAATGACTTATCAACAGTTTAATTCTTAGTTTAATGTTAAAGCACATCAACCTAGGTATACATATCATCAAGGGGGAAATCCTCCTTTGGTTGCCTTAACTTCGGTAACTTACAAAGGAACCTTAAAAAAAAGTAATCTAGGTGCGGTAGAAAATGTTTGTTGCTGTGAACAGTAAATCCTTTCTAAGTATGCAATGGGTTTTGTTTAGGTTCAAGAAAGGGATGTTGAGCTCAATCTGTTAGTATAAAAACATACGGTCTAAGTCAGAAAAAACCCTGAAATTTGGGGTAACTAGTTTATCCCTTTGGGAAATCTACTTAGATTCTTGGGAATCTTAGAGGTTCCCTGGTCCATCCATCTTTGCTTGTGGTGCAATGATTTCTTTGTCCCTGACCCACAGTTTTCTTGGATCTTGCTGGACACTCCCCTACTGAGAAGTAAATGGCTTTGATGTCGTTTGGAACATGTGGAACTTACTAGCTTAATCTTATAGGCTAAAGTTATGTGTCTATTAGTTCAGGGGTTGGACATATCTTTAGAAAAAAAATGCTGTACTGAGATTGAGTAGCTATGCTTCTCCTGATGTGTGGACACTTGTGCCTCTGAGAGAGGGTTGTGGCTGCTAATCTGAGCTGAGGGACAGGGCTTGTACTTGGCCTGCTTTGGGCCATCCGGGGAGGGATGGCTTCCATCAGCCATTGTAGCAGTGACAATAATCTGAGGGATGAAATACCAGTTTATACTAAATGGATGCTTATGTATATGATGGATATGCTTACTGGATGAATCAGCTTATAGAGTGATAAGAAGCATCTATTCTACATCTGTAACACTGAGGATCGGATCAGTGATGCTTTACATACAACACCGTTGAGTGAGACCATTGGTGTAAAGATTAAATGCCCTGCCTGATCCAGAAGGCCATGTCACCTTTCATGGCAAAATGAGAATCACTTTGATGATGGAAGTTCTGAGCTCTTCAAAAGGAAGATAGCATATTGACCTGAAAGTATTTGAAGCAGATTTATTCATGTGTAGTACTATTTTTGTTGGTTGTTTAAAAAATTGAGATCCAAAGAGATCTTTTGGAAAAAACTTACATCGATTGTATTGAGATTTGCTTTCATTTTATCAGAAAGGCACAAAATAGCAGAGTAGAAGGGGGCAGGGGAGGATTGATTACTGTTTTCTGTGAATGCACATTGCTAATAAAATTGACTTTTGCTATACAATGTCATCTTGTAAGAGACATGATGTTAGAACCACAGTTGTATCAGAGAATATAAATATTCCCCTTACCCCCCTTCTCTCAGACAGGGTACTAATTGGTATGTTGAATAGATAGGTGTTTATTAGTCTTAACTTGCATAGGGTTTTTGAAACATTTTAATACAATAAAAATTGGTTATTGATGCTGGTTGATATGTGTATGAAGGTACATTATACTTTAATTTCTTGTATTTTTAACGTTTTATTGTACAAAGTGTTCAATTAAAAGTGTTTTAAACATATGTGACAGACAATCTCACATGGAGTCCCAGGAGCTACACTTTTAACTAAAAATAAGAGAAGAGTCCTAGGCGGTTGGCTCAGCATTAAAGCATCAGCCCAGTGTGTGGATGTCCCGGGTTCGATTCCTGGTCAGGGCACATAGGAGAAGCGCCCATCTGCTTTTCTACCCCTCCCCATCTCGCTTCTCTCTCTCTCTCTCTCTTCTCCTCCTCTCCTGCAGCCAAGGCTCAGTTAGAGTGAGTTGGCCCCAGATGCTGAGGATGGCTCCATGGCCTCTGCCTCAGGTGCTAAAAAATGGCTCTGGTTGCAACCGAGCAAGGGCCCCAGATGGGCACAGCATCACCACCTAGTGGGCTTGCTGGGTGGATCCCGGTTGTGGTGCATGTGGGAGTCTTATCTCTGCCTCCTCTCCTCTCACTAAAAAATAAAAATAAAAAAGAGAAGAGACTTGAACTTACAGCGGTATTTATAAATGTATTCACTTAAGAAGGCTGAATCCAAGCAAAAGTTGTGGGAAAGGGTATAGTTTCTGACCCACCTGACCCTAAATAATTTATTCAACACTTACTGCAATGCAAGCCTCCTATGTGCTAGTCAGTGTTCTAGATACTGAGTTGGCAACAGAGACAAAACAGTTGTCTGCTCTGTTCTCGACAGGTGCCAAGCACTGCATATTTACATGTAATTCACAGTGCCTAGCACAATGCCAGATGGCTAGGTAGACCTTCAGTAAAAGTGTGTTAAATGAATAGCCTTATAAAGTAAGTGCTATTTTTATCTCCATTTGACAGTTGAAGTGACTGAGTCTTGAAGAGGTTTCTGGACCAGTCACACAGCTGTAAATGAGAGCCAGATATTGAACTCTAGTCTTTGTGACATCAAGCCCAAGTTATGAACCATGACTTCGGAATGCTTCCAGGATAGAGGACAGCTATGCACTTGCCTCTACATAGACATTAGCACTGACTTTTATACAGAGCATCCTTTGTGTTTAGTTATACTTTTAATTGAATGTCCTGAATGCAATTAAATTAAACCTCCTATCATTTAAAGCATCGGTTATTAGATACTCTTAATGTGGTTTACATTAGTTTATTTTTCTTGTTTTAAGTTGTTCTGATCCATTGTCTTAATGTTTGGTAAAAAATAACTTAGTACCCAAAACCATGTTCTCCTAGTAGGTCTTCAATAAATATTTGTTAGAATGAAAGACGGAGTGGAAAACTGATTTTTTTGATCATCTTTGTCTTTAGCTACATGTGTATCTATTTGGAGATTGACTTTTACATTTTTTTCTACAGCTAGTTGATATTTAATAATTGGTTGTCTTAGTCCCAACAGTGTAGATGGAGGTGGCTTTTGTGTTATAGTACAGATATAGGCTTTTTAAAATTAAAGGTCCATTCTTAGTGTGTGAGAAATACTTTTCTCAGTGAAGCAATCAACAACTTCACATTAGAAATGAGATATTAGGCCCTCGCCGGTTGGCTCAGTGGTAGAGTGTCGACCCAGCATGTGGATGTCCTAGGTTTGATTCCCAGTCAGGGCACACAGGAGAAGCAACCATCTGCCTCTCTATCCTTCTCCCTCCTCCTCTCCCTCCTCCTCTCTCTCTTTGTCTTTCTCTCTCTCTCTTCCCCTCCTGTAGCCATAGCTGTGTTGGATCAAGCTCATTAGCCCCAGTTTCTGAGGATGACTCCATGAGCTTCTGCCTCAGGTGCTAAAAATAGCTCAGTTGTGAACATGGCTGTAGATGGGCAGAGCATTGGCTCCAGCGGGCCGTTGCCAAGTGGATCCTGGTTGGGGTGCATGTGAGAGTCTGCCTCTCTATCTCCCCTACTCTCACTTGGAAAAGAAGAAGGAAGAGAAAAAGAAGAAATGCGATAGCATATGGGCCAGAGGAGAAATCCTGGGCATAAGAGTCAGATAGAGCTGGACGTATCCCAGGCATTTTAGTTATAATGTCACCTTCAACAGTTGCGTACATTTCATGGAGTTTAATTTTCTTTTAAAAATATGGTTCTATAATATCTATTGCAATAATAACTATGTAATCTAGTGTTTACTATATGCAAAACAAAGAATTATGACATAGTAAGTTTAGATAAACGGCCCATTGGTTACACAGTCACTAGGGTGAATGTGAACCCAGGTCTGCCTAATTGCCAAGCCTGTGCCTGCTTTCTGGTAGGTATGCTATGAATAATACTTCCCTTCTTTTTCTTCAAGTGGTTTCTCTAGGTTTCAAAAAGAACATTAGAATATATTTATGTTAAGAGATGATTTTTGAATGTAGCATTTTAAAAAGTATGGTTCCTGTTTGAGAAAGCTATTATAGTCAATTTGGTCAATAAGATTAAATTTTAACTTCAAAGTCTAATAAATTCCTTGATTGTATTTAGTCAGTACCACATAAAGAGGAAAAATATGATGCATAAACAAAGAAAACTAAATAGTCAAAAGAGACTGAACAAGATTGATTTTAAGAAAGAGAAATTTGGTTTAAGTATATTAGCAATTAACCATATTTTAACATTGGTCTAGATTCAGACAAGCAAATTGGTTTTAATTCACATAAGAAATGTCTCTAAATGTAAGGGCCTAAAGCATGTTGTTTTTAATAGAGAAGTATGACTAGTTGGAACAATATCTTTATGTAATTCCTCCTTTGAAAAGTTGCTGAGTGGAGTAATCCAGAGACAAGTTGTCTTTTGTAGCTTTTTGTGGCATATTTGAGAATTGAATAGTCAAAGAGGTTTGAGACTTAATGATGTATCTGTTTTTACATGTAATTTTCAGTCAAATGCCAAGTTGAAAAGCTTGTCTGCTCTCCCCCACCTCACCCCCAAGGATAAAAGAGTTGTTTTTCTTCTGTATATTTACATGGGAATAAGGAGAAATTGGTTTTTGTCCTGAGAGTAGGAAAAAGAACATTGCTCAAATCAAGTATATTTTAGGTGGTTCTTAAACTTTATTGTAGTTTGAAGCTCTTCTTTTTTTCTCCTAGATGAGAGGAGGGGAGACAATGAGGCAGACTCCTGCATGTTCTGGACAGGGATCCACCTGGCAATCCCATCTGTGGCTGATGCTTGAGTACCCAGCTATTTTTAACATCTGAGGCTGCCATGCTCCGGAGGAACTATCCTCAGTTCCTGGGGCTATTCTCAAACCAACTGAGCCGTGGCTGTGGGAGGAGAAGAGTGAGAGAAGGGGCGAGGGTGGGGGTGAGAGGGAGAAGCAGATGGTTGCTTCTCCTGTATGCTCTGATCGGGAATTGAACCCAGGAGATCCGTTCACTGGGCTGATGCTCTATCCACTGAACCACTGGTCAGGGTCATAGTTTGAAATTCTTAAGGTCACTTGAAAACAGCACCTTGCTTCATTACTTGAATTTAGAATATAAATGCCTTTTTGCTTATGGTGCTAGGTCCTTAAATTTCATCCTCTTTTTAGTGCTACTTGGGCAGCAGAGCAATGGGTTTAGAATCTTTTTACTAAAAGTGTGGTCTGTGGGCCAGCAGCATTGGTGTAACAACATGTTTTTTGGAAATATAAAGTCTTAGGTTCAACTGGATTAGGTTAAAACTAAGTCTTTGGTAACTTTTGGTAAATCTAAGGTTTAATGAGTTTGAGTGGCCATACAGATTTGTTTTACTTTGCTTTGAAAGTCAGTGTTAGCTTTGTTAGTTATAGTGCATTTGGAAAACATGGTTTGGTATATGACAGCTGGCTTCCACAGGATTAGGCAACAAAACCAAACAGCCTCTTGCCAATGCTGGACAATCAGAGGCCTTCCCCTGAGGGACAGACCCACCTCTCTAAAACTTAGGACGTGGAGGAATTGTCCCAGAAAGTACGCTGATGGGCTTGAGTCATGTGTGCCCAGCTTCCCAAAGTTACCAGTAATATGTCATAAATGACTTTTGGATTGCCAATGCATAGTGTCTGTCTACTGTGTGTGTGTGGGGGGTGATTTTAGTACATAAAAAATGTTTTTCAAACCCTACAAGACCTAGTAGAAAGTCAGTAATATTCCTAGCTGGGAGCAACTGAAGTTGTAAAACAATGTTTTTAGAAAAATGGTCCTGGAAGAAGCCTAGAGTGGTAATTTATAGAGGTAGTCATAAAAGACTTTTCTTCTCTGAGATGAATAGGATACTCATCAGCAAAAGTAATAATGAGGTAAGGTACTTTATCCAGTTAAAATAAAAATGTAATAAGTAACACTATAATAAATCAGATTTACTCTAAATATATTCTGGACTCAAACTGCTAAATTACTACTTATCTTCAGGATATAAAACAAGTTAGGTTTATTTTACTGGTTTTCCTTGTTCCCAGAACCTAAACCACGTAAAAAGATTAACTAAAAAATTAAGATACCTCCTAAATGAGGGAATGAGAAAGATTCATTATTGACCAGAAAGTCTAATATGAATCTTTAATAACAATCAAGCTGTTGAAAACCGGAAAAATCCTTAAATAAGGGAACTGTCTCACTCTCTACATTCAAGTAAACAGCAAGTCCTGACTGCTCTTTCTTTGGATGTACCTTGAGTTTGTACATTTGTTTTCACTGCTCCAAGCAGACACACATGCACACACATACACCACACACACATATATTTATGCATACAGCTCTGTTTATGTATATATACACACATGAATATATACATGCATGCGTGTGTGTGTGTGCACATTTTGTCTGCTTGGACAAGGTGTGTGTATTTTAAAAGAAGAAATGGTCCAGTAAAACTACATGCACTATGTTTGGGAACTTACTAGAAATGCAGAGTCTTAGGCTATACCCCAAACCTACTGAATCAGAAACTCATTGGGTAAGGTCCGTCAGTCTGAGGTTTTTTGTTTGTTTGTTTTTTAATTGATTTTAGAGAGAGAGGAAGGGAGACAGAGAGAGAGAGAGACAGGAACATCTGTTCCTGTATGTGCCCTGACTGGGGATCACTGGCAACCTCTGTGCTTCAGGATGATGCTCTAACCAACTGAGCTATCCGGCCAGGGCAAAATTCTAAATCTTTTTATTTTAAATTTTATTTATTGATTTTAGGGGGTGGCAGAGAGAAAGAGAAACATCAAGTCATAGTTGCTTCACTTTAGTTCATTGATTGCTTCTTGTATATATAATACGTACCTTGACCGAGCAAGCCTGGGGTTTCAAATTTCGAACCAGTGACCTTAGCATTCCAGGTTGACGCTCCATCCACTGCACCATCACAGGCCAGGGCTATCAGTCTGAGTTTTAACAAGTTCTCCAGGGGATGGTTCTGATGCACAGTGCAGTGTAAGAACCACTGCTACAAACAGTGTATGAGAGACTTATTTAATTGTGGCTGTAGAATGACTTGTGAATCTTAAGCCTTGGCAATGGAAAAAAAAGTGCAACTGACAGAAGTTGGAAAGAGATGCAGAAGACCGGGTACAAGTTCTCATAACCTTATTTTGTAGAGGAGGAGTCAAGAGATTTGTAGTTGGTAGAACAAGAAATGAAATTGGAAGCATGTCTTAAAAATAGGCAACAGAAGAACTAAAATTGTGATATAGTGGAAGGGAGAGGGAAGTATAAGTTGACTAAAGCATCATGTCCCAACAGGTCATGTCTCATAGATATTTAAAGGTGATAAATAAAGAACTAGTGGGAAAATTTGTTCAGAAAATTGTGAGTACCTGCCAGAAGACCCCCAAACCGAAATGGTTAAATATGTTTGCCTTTGGGGAAGCCGTTTTGTACTTTGACTTTTTAACCATATGCTATATATTACTCTGATTAAATATTTAAAAACAAAATAAAATGTGTTTCAGTCTATTGTGGAGTAATATCTACTTACTAAATTGCAGAAAGGGCTTCCTGTCACTTTTCTGGGTTCTTTTTCACAATCCTCTGATTATTATAATCATACATGGCACTTTCCACATGGGTTTGAGGTGAGTGGAGTTGTAGAAATGTGTGTGTTTTTCTGAGGCTCCTGTGACTTGTACTGGGTAATTAACCTTTAGTTTGTTTTCTTCCCATATTTTTATTACTTGAAAGAACATCAGGAATCATTGGAAAGCTGACATCAAGTATTGGTTGAATGCTTACATGTTTGTTTTTATAGAATCATTCATGGGTTAAGACATCATAACCAGCACCTTCTTTAGGTTTTTGTTTTCCAAGATGGCCTGAATAACCTCTACATTCCACATTTGATTGTGCCCCCCGCAATTAGCTTTTAAAGGCCAATGAGGTTAGGAGTCAAATTTGGTACCTGGGCAGTTCTTTTTTGTTTAATTATTAATTTTAATGGGGTGATGTTAATAAATCAGGGTACATATGTTCAGAGAAAATATCTCCAGGTTATTCTGACATTTAATTATGTTGCATACCCATCACCCAAAGTCAAATTGTCTTCCGTCACTTTCTATATGGTTTCCTTTGTGCCCCTCCCTTCCCCTCCCTGCTCTTCCTCCTCCCATCCCCGGTAACCACCACACTCTTGTCCATGTCTCTTAGTCTCGTTTTTATGTCCCACCTATATAGTGAAGTATGCAGTTCTTAGTTTTTTCTGATTTACTTATTTTACTCCGTATAATGTTATCAAGATTCATCCATGTTGTTGTAAATGATCTGATGTCACGATTTCTTATGGCTGAGTAGTATTCCATAGTATTTATGTACCACATCTTCTTTATCCAGTCATCTATTGAAGGGTTTTTTGGTTGTTTCCATGTCTTGACCCCTGTGTACAATGCTGCAATGAACATGGGGCTGCATGTGTCTTTATGTACCAATGTTTTTGAGTTTTGGGGGTATATACCCAGTAGAGGGATTGCTGGGTCATAAGGTAGTTCTATTTTCAGTTTTTTGAGGAACCACCATACTTTCTTCCATAATGGTTGTACTACTTTACATTCCCATCAACAGTGAATGAGGGTTCCTTTTTCTCCACAGCCTCTCCAACACTTGCTATTACCTGTCTTGTTGATAATAGCTAATCTCACAGGTGTGAGGTGGTATCTCACTGTAGTTTTGATTTGCATTTCTCTAATAAATAATGAAGATGAGCATCTTTTCATGTATCTGTTGGCCATTTGTATTTCTTCTTGGGAGAAGTGTCTGTCATGTCCTCTTTCCATTTTTAATTTTTTTGTTGTTGCGACACCCTAGTTGTTCATTGATTGCTTTCTCATACGTGCCTTGACCGCAGGCCTTCAGCAGACCAAGTAACCCCTTGCTGGAGCCAGCGACCTTGGGTCCAAGCTGGTGAGCTTTTGCTCAAACCAGATGAGCCCGCGCTCAAGCTGGCGACCTCAGGGTCTTGAACCTGGGTCCTTCTGCATCCCAGTCTGACGCTGTATCCACTGCACCACTGCCTGGTCAGGCTCCTCTTTCCATTTTTTTATTGGATTGTTTGTTTGTTTGTTGTTGAGTTTTATGAGTTCTTTGTATATTTTGGATATTAGGCCCTTACCGGAGCTATTGTTTGAAAATATCATCTCCCAATTAGTTGGCTGTCTGTTTGTTTTGTTATCAGTTTCTCTTGCTGTGCAAAAGCTTCTTAGTCTGATGTGATCCCATTCATTTATTTTTGCCTTCACTTCCCTTGCCTTTGGAGTCAAATTCATAAAATGCTCTTTATAACCAAGGTCCATGAGTTTAGTACCTATGTTTTCTTCTATGTACTTTATTGTTTCAGGTTTTATATTTAGGTCTTTGATCCATTTTGAATTAATTTTAGTACAAGGGGACAAACTGTAGTTGAGTTTCATTCTTTTGCATGTGGCCTTCCAGTTTTCCCAGCACCATTTGTTGAAGAGGCTTTCTTTTCTCCATTGTGTGTTGTTGGCCCCTTTATTGAAAATTATTTGACCATATATATGTGGTTTTATTTCTGGGCTTTCTATTCTGTTCCATTGGTCTGAGTGCCTATTTTTCTGACAATACCATGCTGTTTTGATTGTCGTGGCTCTATAATATAGTTTGAAGTCAGGTATTGTAATGCCCCCAGCTTCATTCTTTTTCCTTAGGATTGCTTTGGCTATTCGAGGTTTTTTATAGTTCCATATAAATCTGATGATTTTTTGTTCCATTTCTTTAAAAAAATTGACCTTTTAAAAATAATTTTGATGGGAATTGCATTGAATTTATACATTGCTTTGGGTAATATAGTCATTTTGATTATATTTACTCTTTCTATCCAAGAACAAGGAATATTTTCCCATTTCATTGTATCTTTTTTGATTTCCCTTAACAATGGTTAGCTTAGTAGTTTTCATTATATAGGTCCTTTACATTCTTTGTTATGTTTATTCCTAGGTATTTTGTTGTTGTTGTTGCAATCATGAAGGGGATTATTTTCTTGACTTCGTTTTCTGATGTTTTGTTGTTGGCATATAGGAAGACAATGGACGTTTTATTTTAAATTTAATTTAATTTTTTATTAATTTTAATGGGGTGACAATAAATCAGGGTAGGCAATGGACTTTTGTATATTAATTTTGTATCCTGCAACCTTGCTGTATTAGTTTATTGTTTCTAGTAATCTTTTTGTGGAGTCTTTGGGGTTTTCAATGTATATAGGATCATATCATCTGCAAAAAGTGAAACCTTTACTTCTTCTTTTCTGATATGAATGCCTTTTATTTTTTTATCTTGTCTGATTGCTCTGGCCAGAACTTCTAGCACCACATTAAATAAGAGTAGAGAGAGTGGACAACCCTGTCTTGTTCCTGATTTTAGGGGAAAAGTCCTCAGTTTTATGCCATTTAATATGATGTTAGCTGATGGTTTATCATAAATGGCCTTTATCATGTTGAGATATTTTCCTTCTATACCCATTTTGTTGAGTGTTTTAAACATAAAATTATATTGTATTTTATCGAATGCCTTTTCTGCATCTATTGATAAGATCATGTGGTTTTTGTTCTTTATTTTGTTGATATGGTGTATTACATTAACCGTTTTACATCTGTTGAACCATCTTTGAGATTCTGGGATGAATCCCACTTGATCATGATGTATTATTTTTTTAATATGTTGTTGTATTCGATTTGCTAGTATTTTGTTTAGTATTTTAGCATCTGTATTCATTAGAGATATTGGTCTGTAGTTTTCTTTTTTTGTGTTGTCCTTGCCAGGTTTTGGTATGAGGGTTATGTTGGCCTCATAAAATGTGTTTGAAAGTATTGCTTCTTCTTCAATTTTTTTGGAAGACTTTGAGTAGAACAGGAACCAAGTCTTCTTTGATAGAATTCACTAGTATAGCCATCTGGCCATGGACTTATTTTTGGGCAGGTTTTTAATAGTTTTTTCTATTTCCTCCCTGCTTATGGGTCTGTTTAGGCTTTCTGCTTCTTCATGACTCAGTCTCAGAAGATTGTATTGTTCTAGGAATTTATCCATTTCTTCTAGATTGTTGAATTTGGTGGTATATAGTTTTTCATAGTATTCTACAATAATTCTTGTGTATCTATGATATCTGTGGTGATTTCTCCTCTTTCATTTTGGATTTTGTTTATATGAGTCCTTTCTCTTTTTTCCTTGGTGAGTCTTGCCAAGGTTTGCCAATTTTGTTGATCTTTTCAATAAACCAGCTCCTTGTTTTATTAATTTTTTCTATTGTTTTTCTGTTCTCTATTTTATTTATTTCTGCTCTGATTTATTTTTTTGGATTTTTTTCTGAAGTTGGAAACGGGGAGGCAGTCAGACAGACTACTGCATTCACCTGACCAGGATCCACCCGGCACGCCCACCAGGGGGAGATGCTCTGCCCATCTGGGGCGTCGCTCTGTTGCAACCAGAGCCATTCTAGTGCCTGAGGCAGAGGCCACAGAGCCATCCTCAGCTCCTGGGCCAACTTTGCTCCAATGGAGCCTTGGCTGCGGGAGGGGAAGAGAGAGACAGAGAGGAAGGAGAGGGGGAAGTGTGGAGAAGCAGATGGGCGCTTCTCCTGTGTGCCCTGGCTGGGAATTGAATCCGGGACTTCTGCATGCCAAGCCAATGCTGTACCACTGAGCCAACCGGCCAGGGCCTGCTCTGATTTTTATTATTTCCTTTCTCTGCTGGTTTTGGGTTGTCTTTGTTCTTCTGTTTCTAGTTCCTTAAGATGTGAGGTTAAGTGGTTTACTTGGGCTCTCTCTTGTTTGTTCATATAGGCCTGTAGTGATATGAACTTCCCTCTTATTACTGCTTTTGCTGCATCCCAGAGATTCTGATATGTCGTATTGTTATTTTCATTTGTCTGTATGTATCTTTTGATCTCTGCGCTTATTTCTTCTTAGACCCACTCATTTTTTAAAAGTATGTTTTTTAGTTTCCACAGTTTTGTAGGTTTTTTTAACCTCTTTTTTGCAGTTGAATTCTAGTTTCAAGGCTTTATGATCATAAAGTATGCTTGGTATAATTTCAATTTTTCTGAATTTGCTGATGTTATTTTTGTGGCCCGACATATGGTCAATTCTTGAGAATGTTCCATGTACACTGGAGAAAAATGTATACTCTGTCACTTTGGGATGAAATGTCCTGTAAATGTCTATCATATCCAGTTGCTCTAGTGTTTCATTTAAGGCCAATATTTCTTTATTGATTTTCTGTTTGGATGAATGATCTAGAGCTGTGAGTGGTGTATTGAGGTCTCCAAGTATGATTGTATTTTTGTCAGTTTTTGTTTTCAGGTCAGTCAGTAGCTGTCATATATTTTGGTGCTCCTTGGTTTGGTGCATATATATTAAGAAGTGTTATGTCTTCTTGATTCAGTGTCCTCTTAATCATTATGAAATGACCATTTTTGTCTCTGATTATTTTAGCTGTCTTGTAGTCAGCATTGTTAGATATGAGTATTGATACACCTGCTTTTTTTGAATGTTATTTGCTTGGAGTATTGTTTTCCAGCCTTTCACTTTGAATTTGTTTTTATCCTTGTTACTTAGATGTGTTTCTTGTAGGCAGCATACAGTTGGATTTTCTTTTTTAATCCATTCTGCTACTCTGTGTCTTTTTATTGGTGAGTTCAATCCATTTACATTTAGTGTAATTATTGACAATTGAGGGTTTCCTATTGCCATTTTATATATTGCTTTCTGTTAGTTTTGTAACTTGTTTGATTCTTCTGTTTTGTTTTTTTATCATTTGTTTTTGTTTGGTTGTAATCCATACTTATTTCCTCTGTTACTTCTTCTTTCAAGTCATGTGCTTCTGTGGTGGTTTTTTCAGGGGTGGTTACCATTAAGTAATGGAAAGGGTACCTATCATGTTCATTGTAGTACACTATCTCACAGGTGCTTCTGCACTGCATCCTCCTTTTCTACTGTTAATCTTCGTCCTCTCCTCTTTTTGGTTTTTGTTGTCACAGTTTAAATTTGATTTCATTGTGTTCTTGGTGGAGCTTTTACTTGTGGTTTTGTTTTGTTTTGTTCTTTGTATCTGGTTGGAAAACCCCCTTTAGTAATTCCTGAAGTGGGGGTTTTCTGATGATAAATTTCCTCATCTTTTCTGTATCTGTGAATGTTTTTATTTCTCCATATTTGAAGGATAGCTTTGATGGGTATAGTATTCTTGGCTGGAAGTTCCTCTCTTTCAGAACTTTAAATATCGGGGTCCACTCTCTTCTAGCTTGTAGAGTTTCTGCTGAGAAATCTGATTATAATCTAATAGGCCTTCCTTTATATGTTTTATTCTTCTTTTCCCTGGCTGCCTTGAGAATCTTTTCTTTGTCGTTGGTTTGTACCAATTTCATTATGATGTGCCTTGGAGTAGGTTTGTTGGGGTTAAGATAACTCAGTGTTCTGTTTGCTTCTTGAATTCGAGGCTTTAGTTTTTTCCATATGCTTGGGAAGTTCTCGCCTATTTTTTGTTTGAATATGTTCTCCATTCCATTTTCTCTCTCTTCTCCTTCTGATATACCTATTATTCTTATGTTGCTCTTTTTGATGGAGTCAGACAATTCCTGTAGGGCTTTCTCATTTTTTTAAATTCATGAATCTCTTTCCTTTTCTCTCTGTTGTGCCTCAAGTTGCCTGTCTTCTTTCTATGTCACTAATTCTCTCTTCTATATGGCCTGTTCTATTAGCTAAGCTTGTTACCTTGTTTTTCAGTTCATGAATTGAGTTTTTCATCTCTGTTTGATTTGTTTTCATAGTTTCAATTTCCTTAGTAATATATTCTTTCTGTTCATTGAGTTTTTTTTTTTGTTTTGTTTTTTGTATTTTTCTGAAGTTGGAAACAGGGAGGCAGTCAGACAGACTCCCGCATGCGCCCGACCAGGATCCATCCTGGCATGCCCACCAGGAGGCGATGCTCTGCCCATCTGGGGCATTGCTCTGTTGCAACCAGAGCCATTCTAGCGCCTGAGGCAGTGGCCCCAGAGCCATCCTCAGCACCTGGGCCAACTTTGCTCCAATGGAGCTTTGGCTGCAGGAGGGGAAGATAGAGACAGAGAGGAAGGAGAGGTGGAGGGGTGGAGAAGCAGATGGGTGCTTCTCCTGTGTGCCCTGGCTGGGAATCGAACCCGGGACTCCTGCACGCCAGGCTGACTGTCTACCACTGAGCCAACTGGCCAGGGCTGAGTGGTTTTTAGCTCCCTAAATTGCCTTTCTGTGTTTTCTTGTATATCTCTGTTTATTTTTAGGATTTCTATTTTAAATTCTCTGTCATTTAACTCCAAGTTTTCCAATCTATTAAAATTTTTTTCTATAGATTTTCCCTCATCTATACATCTCTGTCTTTTGTATTCATGATATTTTATTTCCTTTTCCTTAATGGCATCTGAGGGTGGTTTTGTTAATAACACTAGTGAGAATTAATAAAGAATAAAAAGTAAAAAATATAAATAAAGAATAATTTAAAAAATTGTGTTTTTTTCTGTTTGTTTTTTTAGAAAGTATTGTGAAAAACTGAGAACTATATTGTGCTAAATGGAACAAAAACTACCTAGGACAGAGGGCCTGAGTTGGGGAGAAGTGACAAAGGGTCAAAAAACGAGGTAAGGACACACAAAATGCAAAAAAGGAAAAAATTTGAGTCAAGAATAAAATAATTTGCTTGTAAATAATGGTCGAGTGAGAGATATATTGAAAGAAATAAGAAGAAAACAGGAAAAAGAAAAAAAATACTATTGTATTAAGTGGAACAAAAACTACGTAGAATGGAGAGCCGGGGTTGGGGGGAATGCTAATGAGTTAAAAAACGAAGTAAAAAGCACACAAAAAGCCACAAAGAAAAATTTTGGATCCAGAATAAAATAATTTGTTTGTGAATGAGGATTGATTGATAGAAAAGTGAAAGAGAAAAGAAGAAACTAAGAGAGAGGAAGAAGAAAGAAGAAGAAAAAGAAGAAAAAAAGAGAAAAAAATGGAGAGTTAAGGTTTTTGTAGTGTAATCCTCATAGAGAGAAAGAAAAAAGAAAAGAAAAATTGGAAATGTAACACCTATGGATAATGTAGTTCAAGATGAAGAGAAAAGAATAAGACTTCTCGAGAAGAGGATAAAAGGTGGAAGAAAAAAAATAAAGATAAGAAAATGAAAGAAACAAAAAAAAGTGCAAAAAGGTATAAAGACTGTGGAATATTCTTGATTTTGAGAGGTTATCTTCTTCCTTTTTCTTTCTTCTTCCTCTTCCTGGTCTGTGGCACTGTACCCCAGGCTCTGCCCATGTGGCACACTTAGGTAGAGATTTGCACTTCATGTGTCACTATGGCGATGTCATATACTAGGCCTCAGTCTTGTTGGTAGTTGGGGCTTGTTAGTGTTTGCAGGCTCCAACAATGGGAGAGTCCATTTTCTCGGAGCTTCTCTCCAAGTCTCTCCTTCCTTAACTAGCAGCCTGGTGATCTAGCTATGAAGTTGCCCCTGCCACTGCCTGGAGAGTAAGTGTTCCTAAGAGCTGGCAAATCCCCACTCTATCCTCACTCAGCACAGGGCTCTGGGTAAGGCTCTGCCAGTCAGAGCCACCAGTGTAATCACGCAGGGCTGGGAGCTAGTTACTCTAAGGCAGCAGTTCTCAACCTGTGGGTTGCGACCCCGGCAGGGGTCGAACGACCAAAACACAGGGGTTGCCTAAAGCCATCAGAAATATGACCCCCGCCGGGGTCGCGACACACAGGTTGAGAACCGCTGCTCTAAGGTGTCTTTCTATGAGCTTCCAGGCGTGTCTAGTATCCCTCAGCACTCTGTGCGACCATTCTCCCCAGGCTTTTTGTACTTTGTAACTAACCTGTATTGGCTGGGAAGAAGATGCCCTAGTCACTGCCTGAAGAACAGGAGGTCTTAAAAGCTGCCAAGTCCCTCTTTTTAGCGCACAACCCTGAGTATGAAAGCTCTGCCGATCAGAGCCACCAGCTTAAGCAGGTAGGGTGGTGTGTTGACTTCTGTTCAGGCTCCTTTCCAAGGTTCCCCGGGTATGTCTAGTTAAATTTGCCTTAGCGTTCCATGAGATTACTCTCTGCAGGCTTCTCCCTTGTTAAAAAGCCTACAGCCTAGCCTGCCCAACTTCTGCAGTGTTCTCTGAGGTCTGTTTCATAGGAATGTATTTTTCACCCTGTATCGGCTGGCAGGAAGTTGCCCCAGCTACTGCAAGCAGAGCAAGAGGCCCTAAAAAATATCATGTCTCTCCATTGAGTTCTTTTAGATTGCTGACCCGAGAAAGAAGACCTTGTCAACCAGAGCCGCTGCTGGTGTAAGCCAACTGGGCAGTGAGCGGACTGTTGGTTAAGCTACTTTCAGCAATTGGATCCCCTGGTCTGCTCCAGAGACTGTCTGCAAGCTTCCTGTGCGCCCCTCCCCCTAGCATCTTCGTATTTTTTCTTCCCGAAGAATGTGCTTTTTTTAGCCTGTATGGCTGGTGAAGGTGCCCTGCCTGCCCGGAGAGCTCTGGGTGTAGGGAAGTCAGCTTTTGCGCACTCCCCGCGTGCTGCTGTTTGGGGTGCAGGGATTACACTGAGACTCTGGTTGCAGCTCATGCAGAAGGCTACCGCTGACAGTCTCCAACCCCGCTCCTCTGTCCAGAACGTGGGCACCCACGCCCGGGGCGCTAGGAGGAACTACTCACACACTGTTCACGCTTGCTGACCAGGATATCAGGGGTAATGAAGGCAACCGCTCGCTGGCCTTTGCTGGGGTCTGCCACTGGCTTTAGCTCACGTGGGCTGAGCCGCCACAGGCACACTCTTTCCTTGGCTTGAACATCTCTGCCCCAACCCATCTCTTTCCATGCCCCCCAGCCCTCACTTTCTCTCAGTTCCAAGTGAAAGCAGCCCTTGCTCAGGTCAGTGAGGAAGGCAGAGTGCTCCGTTCTCTGTCTTATTTCCTTCAGGGTCGGTTATATATTTAGCCACCTTTTTGCCCAATCGTACCTTTGTTCAGTGTGTGTGTCTTATGCTCCTGGGATCATTTTTCTGTCTCTAGTTGTTGAATTTGTTGAAATTTTGGGGAGAAGTATCGGGAGTCCTCCTCACGGCGCCATTTCTCTGACATCACTCTCTGAGCAGTTCTTAACTATTTGACTTTAGGAGCAGTCTTACTACGTTTTTTATAGAATTTCTTTGTATACAAATATAATAAGATATTTATAGACAAGAGATAAAATGTTGTAATCTTACTTAGGGGATCCCTGATGAGCCCACAATGAAATCCAAGTGGAACAATAAGCTGAGCACCAGTGTGTAATTGCTGTGCTAGCTGAGGCTTTAATCCTCTCATAAAATATTTACTCTTGGTATCACGTTGAGTTTTAGATCTTTCCATTGGAAAGTATATTTTGTTAGCTAGCCTAATTATCATTGAAATTAAAGATGAAATGTAAATGCATTTTTCTTTTTAAATATGTTTTAAAATTGGTCAAGCCACTTAAAAACACTTTCTATTGGAATAACTTTAAATTTATAGAAATTTGAAAGAATAGACCAGAGAACTCTCATGTGCCCTTTACCCAAATTCAGCACATTTTAACATTTTGCCATATCAACTTTATCATATTTATTTATTTTTAATTTTTTAAAAATGATTTTATTTATTCATTTGAGAGAGGAGAAAGAGAGAGAGAGACAGAAGAGACACAAGGGGGGAGGAGCAGGAAGCATTAACTCCCATATGTGCCTTGACCAGGTAAGCCCAGGGTTTTGAACCTGTGACCTCAGCTTTCCAGGTTGACGCTTTATTCACTGCACCACCACAGGTCAGGCTATCATATTTATTTTTTAATCTATCTATCCATCCACACACACATTTTTTTTTAAAACCATTTGAGAATAGACTACATACATACCCCTTTTCCTTAATACATTAGTGTTTCCTAAGAACAAGGATATTCTCTTACATAACAACCACTGGACACTTAAATTCAGGAAACATAGCAATACTTGTATCTATAGTCCATATTTCCAATTTTGTCAGTTATTCCAATAATGTCCTTTGTTGCATTTTTTTCTTTTAGTTTAAGATCCAGCATGGGATCATGTTACATGTAGTGTCATGACTCTTTAGTCTTCTTTAATCTAGATTAGTTCCTCAGCCTTTCTTAGTCTGTTATGACAATATTTTTTCCTTTGTACCTAATAAGCCAGTCTGTGGAGAGACTTTTTAAAAAAAAATTTTTTTTTAAAGTAAGTTTATTTATTTTTTTAATTTTTTTTCTTTATAGGGACAGAGAGAGAGAGTCAGAGAGAGGGATAGATAGGGACAGACAGGAACGGAGAGAGATGAGAAGCAGCAATCATCAGTTTTTCCTTGAGACACCTTAGTTGTTCATTGATTGCTCCCTCATATGTGCCTTGTCCGTGGGCCTTCAGCAGTAGAGTAACCCCTTGCTTGAGCCAGCGACCTTGGGTCCAAGCTGGTAAGCATTTTTTATTTTGCTCAAGCCAGATGAGCCCGCGCTCAAGCTGGCAACCTCGGGGCCTCGAACCTGGGTCCTTGGCATCCCAGTCCAACGCTTTATCCACTGCGCCACCACCTGGTCAGGTGAGAGACTTTTTGAGATCATGTAAATATCTATTCATCTTTTTTTTCTCTGTACACAGGAGTGGGCAAAAGTAGGCTGATAGCTATGAGTACATGGAACAGTTTATTCTTGTATTATTTATTAATTACTATCTGATTTATTTGTATTAATTTGCCTTATTTTATTATTATTGTTATTGTTTCTTATCCTTACTTATGATTTATTTTTCAGGTAATGGTGGCCGATAATTTAACCTACTTTTGCCCACCCATATATGCAGCATCTATGATTGGTTTTTGCCTGAATTAATATTTACTGTGATAGTTGTAAAATAATGCTTTTCTCACTCCTTTACTCCCTCTGCATTTATAAATGTTTACTTTCTTCAAAGGAAGAGTCCCTTTTCCTTCATTTATAGTATGAACACATACTGATAGGTTTAAAAAATAAAAACCTATTTTTTTTATTGGATTACAATCAATTGTTGTTTGATCTATTTTGATGCTGAAATTGTCACAAATATGACTCATAGAAGCCCCTTCAGGTTGGTTTCTATATTTCTTGATCTCCCTCCATAATTTTCTGGAATACTTTCTTACTCCCTGGCACAACAAAATGTTCCAGCTTTATCTTGTATCTTAACCCACTCAGTCTGGAATTAGCCATTTTTCTAATTTTTTTTTTAGCTTTTATTGATATGCTAATACCTAAGTCTAGACTATGAGATAGTGAAGTTTACAATAATTTAGGGATTCTCCAACCAAGGGAAATTGTGGGAGAGGAAGAAGACCCAGATTAAAGAAGTAGTTCGTGAGACGTCCCCTGTTTGGGAGGTGTGTTAGATAGGTGATGGTGGTGATGGTGGAGAGCCAGATGGTCAGCAGCAGGGGCCCCTCTAGTGGGGGACATGCTCCTGATTCTTCATGACATACCCTTGTCATGCTGGGATTCTAGAAGTTCCCTTTTGCTATAATGATGGGCTGTGGAGGTATTGAATGGGCCATTGGGTAGGCATTGGCCTTGATAATGACCAAAGGCAAATGATCTTAGTTGTAAAGCTCAGTAATGTGGGCTAGCACAGTGTCCCAAATGGCCATTTGGTAGGGTTAGGGGATGGAGAGAAGGATTGCCTGCAAACGAGTACTATAGAGAATGTTGGGTATGATAGAACTGTTTTGTCTATGCATTTGTGAAAAATTATAGGATTTTATATTAAAAAAGTAAATTTGACTATTTAAATTTTAAAAAGAGACATTGGGTAGTTTTTCACATAGTAAAGAGAAGCCATCCTATAGTGTATGAAAACTCAAGTCATCAAATGTTTTGTCTCTCTTATTTTAAATAATATTAGATATTATTTCAATACTTCTTCTAAACTTAGAGCTTCCTTTATTAATGTATGTTTTATCATTAGCATTAATTCCCTATGTCATATGAGACATTATTTACAGTGTATTTGGCACAGTTCCAGAAGTAGATGATTTGGTCGTCTACAGAGGGATGGCAGTTTGTAGTTCCTCCTATAATGCATTACTCCATATTTGTGAATCAGTCCATTTTTCCTAAAACAGTTCAAGCAGTTAGGTAGAGAATCCAAATTATTTGGTAGATTACTATCTTCTGCCATATCTGATTGGGTCTGATGAAACAGATTTTTGACGAGATACTGTCAGTTGGTATTTGAGAACCGCCCCCCACCCCCAGTTTTATTGATATATAATTGATATATTCTATAAGTTCAAGGTGTATATTGTGATGATTTGGTACTTGTGTATTGTGAAATGTTTACCACAATGTTTATGTTGTTCTGCATAATGCCTGGAGCAGCATGTACTTGGCACTCAGTAAACATTCTTGTTGACTAATCAAGAGTGTCATAACTTCCGCTATCTGATGGAGATTGGCACTCTTTACGTTAGATAATAAATGTTTAAATTTATTTTCCTGGAAGTGAAATCAAAATTTTAGACTCAAGACACTTGGAAAATATAGGAAATACCAGAAAATGTCCAAGGCTTACTTGATGTGCTATTCTTACATTCTCTTAATGTTTTTTAGAAGTTACCTTAAACAATTTAGAATCATCATATGTCTTTGATTTATTTGAACATAGCCATCTTCTCTCTAATGGTCTTCTTTTATCCAGGCTAACTTGTCATCTCTCTCTTTCTCTTTTTAATGTTTATTGTATTGATTTTAGAGAGAGAGAGTAAGGGAGAGACAGAGAGAGACAGGAATATTGATCTGCTCCTTCATGTGCCCTGAATGGGGATCAAACCAGCATCCCCTGCACTTCTGGGCAATGCACTATCCAATTGAGCCATCCAGCCAGAACAAAATTGTCATTTCTTGTAGCTTGATAGTTACCCTGGTGATTATAGGGATTTCTCCTGGTCAGCATTCATTGTAGGTATGGCAGGAACTTACTAAATTTATACTTAGCTAATTAAGAGTTTATAATAATTCTGACATGCTGATTTGAACTTTCTTTATACTATTTAAGGCAAAGAGAAAAGGATTGGTTTAGCTAATTAAAGCTGAACAAGAAGAAATGTTTAATCTACTTGACACAAACCAATAACTGTTTTCAAGAACTTGTAAAATCAACACTAAGAATATGCCAATTAAAATTATATATATATATTTTTTATTTTTAAATTTTTTTTATTTGTTCATTTTAGAGAGGAGAGGGAGAGACAGAGAGAGAGAGAGAGGAGAGACAGAGAGAGAGAACAGGGGGAGGAGCTGGAAGCATCAACACCCATATGTGCCTTGACCAGGCAAGCCCAGTGTTTCGAACCGGCGACCTCAGCATTTCCAGGTTGACGTTTTATCCACTGCGCCACCACAGGTCAGGCTAAAATTATATTTTTTATTAGTTCAAGTACTAATGAATTCTCTAAGGCACAACCTTTGACCATCCTCTTCTTTGGTATTTGTTGAGATTGTTAGGACAAAGAGACTCACTGGTATTTTTTATACTCTTTATGACTCACAGTAGTAGAAATACATACTATCTTTGCTATCCAGTATACACACACTTAACTAAAACAAAAGTTATGGAAAATAGCCTGGCCAGGCAGTGGCACAGTGGATAGAGTGTTGGCCTGGGATGCTGAGGACCCAGGTTTGAAACCCTGAGGCCACTGGCTTGAGCGCGGGCTCACTGGCTTGAGCATGGGGTTGCTGGCTTGAGCGTGGGATCATAGACATGACCCCATGGTCGCTGGCTTGAGCCCAAAGATTGCTGGCTTGAAGCCCAAGATCACTGGCTTGAGCAAGGGGTCACTGGCTCAGCTGGAGCCCCTGGTCAAGTCATGTATAAGAAAGCAACCAATGACCTGACCTGTGGTGGCACAGTGGATAAAGCGTCGACCTGGAATGCTGATGTTGCCGGTTCAAAACCCTGGGCTTGCCTGGTCAAGGCACATGTGGGAGTTGATGCTTCCTGCTCCTCCCTCCCCTTCTCTCTCTCTCTTTCTCACTCTCTTCCTCTCTAAAAATTAATAAAACTAAAATAAAAAAAAATCACATCAATCAATATATTTGAAGTGTGAAAATTTATAACAAACTTTCTACCTACAAATGGTGTATCAGAGGAGTATATTCACAAATCAAATAGCTCAGTACATTAATGATTAATGTTAGAAGTTATTTGATAACCATTAAAAAAAAAAAAAAGAAAGCAACCAATGAACAACTAAGGTGCCTCAACAAAGAATTGATGCTTCTCATCTCTCTCTCCCTTCCTGTCTGTTTGTCCCCCCCCCCCCCGTCTCTTCATTTAAAAAAAAGTTATGGAAAACAATATTTTTAACCTCTTGTGGTACACTCTGTTTTTATTCTCTTATATCTCAAACTTTGAAAACTTTTTGGCACTGACTATATTGATTTTACAAATTGATCAAGAGTCACATTTTGAAGAAGTAGGTACTAGAATTTGAACTTGAGTGTAGAGACCATGGCTTCATCATTTGTCCAATGCCAGGGGCTATCAGTGCCTGGCATAGAGTAGGTGCTCCTGGAAGTTATTGAATGAATTGGTGGTTGGACAAGGGGAGCAAGACATGAAACAGTTATCAAAGGAGTAGATGTTTTGGCAATGAGGTTCTTGGATGTAAGCAAGGCAACAGAGGCCAAGTACTTTTGATTTTTATGGCTAGTATAAGATTTTTGTTTTTGGGTAACACAATCCAGCTTAAGCTAGCTTACACTAAGAAGGATATATTAAAAGGATTTAGAGTGTCTCCTAGAACTGAAGGACAAGGCTGCATCTTATAACTGGGGAAGGAATTGAAACTAGGGGCTGGAAAGCCTTCAAGAGCCCAGGCATGTTATCCTGGTTTTTTCATCTGTTTTGCTTTGCTTGGCTACTTTTCTCCTTTCCTGTGGAATGGTTTCCTCTGATGCTCAGTCCACATGACAGACAGTTGTGTCCAAATTTCAGTCTGCCTTTTTTATTGCTTGTGATTTATATGTCGTAGAATAAATTAGTTTTCTGATATGTACTGTATGCTACGTGTTATCTCAGCTCCCTAGTTTTAGATTAGATCTTCTCTGATATTTGTTCTAAAATTTAGTGTTTCTAATGGCTTTGTTTTACCTTCTGGGTCATGTGAATATACATTATGCACATGTGCGTATGTATAATTATTGCTTGCAAAAATGTTAATTAATTCAGCACACTTTCGCAGCATGCATTCTTGTACCAGGTTAGGTTGTAGGGTTGTTATGAAGATGAATATAATGCATTTAGAATGGTTTCGCCCCTTAAGGGTTATGGCCCTGATCCAGAAAAGTGTACCAAGTCTGTGTGGTCATGATCTTGGTTCAAAATTAGTCATCAGTTTTTCTATACCTCAGTTTCATGTCTGCCTTCCTTGTTTTGTTCCTTTTACCTCTTACCTTCTCACTGGGATGAAGACTTGTTTTGACCCTTCTTCACTGTGGTTCAGTATTTGTATTCTACATGTGGGCTCAGGCCTTAATTCCAGTAACAGTCCTTGTAGCCTGACCCAGGGCCCCCCCAGGGAGTTTTTACTAGACATTTCCTGGCATCCTGGGCTCCTCTTGGACCCAAGTCAGAAGAACAAGAGAACTGGACCATAATATATGGCTCTTATCTTCAAGAAATGCATAGACAGATGGAGAACATAAATTCACAAGTGTTTTTAAATACAACATTTTAACTGTCATAGCTCAAGTTTGAACGAAGTACTATAGGAATGTTTATGCCAATGTTTGTCCCATAGTAGGACCTCCAGAAAAACTTTTGGAAAGAATCAGTAAATGAATGAGGCTGTTCATCTGCTACAGCCTCATGGAAGAGGTAGCATCTGAGCTGATTTTTTGGATAATGAATGGGTAGTGGATTGGACATTTTTACTGTAAGAACAGCTTGTGTGTAGGACCCAAGTATTGAACTGATGCAGAGCAGTTGAGTGTGAGTGTAGTGTTGATTACAGAGGGAGAATGGCTGAAGGGATTGGTTAGAGCCTGGTTCAAGGACTGACTGGCCATGGTAGAGAATTTAGACTTGATTCTCTAGGAGCTATGTGAGAATTTCTAGTGAAGGGGTAAGGGGAAGAGATTTATTCTTCTAAAGGTAACTCTGTGGTCTGTCCTAGCCTGGAGTGCAAGAGATGGGCAGTGCGGACATGAATCAAGATGCTGTTTTAAAGGTCTAGGCAAAAGATCATGAAGGCTCCACCTAGAAGCTGTAGTAACAGTGAGAGTGAGAAATTTTAATTTGACATACTTTGGGGAAATAGACTTTTCAGGACTCTTTGCTCCAATGCAGGGTCAGATTTAACGAGTCTGGTTTAGTCAGTGTATAGGGTGAAGGCAGAGGAGCCAACCTTCAGTCATATCATGCCCTTTCCCCTGTGTCCTCCTTCATGACCGAACCCCTGTCTACCTGGTTAATCATCTCTTAGTCTTGTCTCCAGTTTTCTAATTTCGTAGTTACTTCTTAGACCTGACTATAGAGATTTGGTTAGTCTCTTTGGCTCTTGGCTATTACTCACCCTTTGGTGCTGCCCATTTGTGAATACTTTGAATATTAAAAAAGAAAAAGAAAAAAAAAAGAAAATAAATCCCAACAAAAAAACAAAACAAAATTCCAGTCTTATGGGGGAGATAGACATCTACACAATCAGTTAAAATAAATGGTGGTAAATGCTTTCTGGAGACATGGACAGAATATTGTAGAAGCAAGGAGGAGGGACTGCCCATGCTCCTGGGGTCAGTTAAGGAAGGGGGGAGGAAATGCTCTCAGTGCTGGTAGATGAGTATCTTAGGTAGGAGAGAAGTTTGAAGTGCCCGTGGGATATTCAGGAGATGATCTGGAGAGCACGGACTGGAAGATGTATAGGAGCAGTAGGTCTGGACCTTGACTGCTTCTTAGGGAAGTGAAACCACAAGATCATGCCTTGGTGCTACTCAGAGAGACTCTGACTTCATTCACCTGGATTGACAGGTATGTTTTAAAAGCAACTGAGGTGATGCTGGAGTGCAGCCAGGGTTGACAGTCACTAACCCAGGAGAGAAGTCTTCATGGAGACAGTGGGGACAGGCGATAGCTGACGCCTTAGGTGCAGATTAATTTGGGAACAGGGAGAATTAGAAGGAAATACATAGAAAAAACCAGACAAAAACCCTAATCAAGGAATGCCAACTTTGTAGTGGGGACAAGGAGGTGCCAGCCGAGACCCTGCAAATATAAACCCTAACTCTTAATTGCACCATGTTTTAACTTAGGTTTTTGATGTATATTTAGCATAACTCTTCCCTCTTTAGACCTAGAGTGGATGTTATTTCAGGATACACCTTAAATGCCTGATTCACATGTATGTTGTTGATACATGTTGACAGAGTGATGCAGCTGATAAACATTAATCCTTTTATCATTGATGTAGAAAATTGTGACCTTTAATTTTTTTCATGACCTTTAATTCTTATCAGCAGCAAATATCTATATTTGCCTCCAAGTTTATTTATAAGAAGAATGCATTAATGTAACAATTTCCAGGAATCCATTTTATTTTCTGAATTCAGAGTCACCTGTCATTTTTGCCATAAATTCTTTGAGGCATGAAATAGCCTGCCAGTTGTCTATTGCTCTCAGAGTTAATGAATGGTTATCAATTTATCATGGGTAATAACCTAGCTGCAAATTGTAAAGAAGGCATTCTATCACTTTCCAGCATTTGCCTCAAGGCTGTCTCTGCCCTTCTGTAGTATCTGCCTTTCCTCCAAGATACGGATGCTAGTGTCCCTAATGCTTTTAATTGAGCACAGTTCTTACTTGGAAGCCTCTTTATGCTTGGTAATAGTGCAGTGAAATATTAGCTGGTTACATTTTGCTTTGTAATAGATTTTGTTTATGTAAGATTTTTTGATTTAGGTCATTGTAGTTTTACACTTGACCAGTACCACATTATAGTTTTAGTGCCATTTAAGTTTTATTTTCAATTAATATTCCACTCACTTCTTACAAGTAAGGTGTAGTGGTTTTCCACATCTCTAGCCTGTTGGTTAATGACTGGGAAAACAGGACTGTTTCAAGGAACCTTACTTTATAAAGGCATAGCTCCCTCTACCCCTCCACAATGAAGAGAAGAACTCTAACATGATCTCTTCCAATTCAAGGTTTTGGACTCGACTTCTGTATTTAAAACAGCAGCAACAACAAACTGGGTCCATGTCTTTTTCAACTTCACATTTCTGGCACTGAGCATAGTATTTCAACTCAGTAAATATTTGTTGAATTAATGTGAGCTATCACCTGAACTTTCTCCATGATAAGTTTGTGGTATTGTAAAGAGGGTTGTCTTAGGGATGGGAGGATATTGACTTAATTCCATATACTATAGTGGTGAAGGGCATAGGCTCTGGAACCAATATTGCTTGGGTTTATTCCCACCCATCTCTACCATCTTGTTAGCTGCATGACTTTGGGCCACTTATGTTTTCTGGGCCTCCATTTCCCCATCTTTCAAATGGGATAGTTGTACTACTGCATAGAATTGTTATGAAGATTATATGAATTAAGTCAGGGGTCGGGAACCTTTTTGGCTAAGAGAGCCATGAATGCCACATATTTTAAAATGTAATTCCATGAGAGCCATACAACGACCCGTGTATGTTACGCATTATCCAATAAAAATTTGGTGTTGTCCTGGAGGACAGCTGTGATTGGCTGCAGCCACCTGCAACCATGAACATGAGCGGTAGGAAATGAATGGATTGAATACATGAGAATGTTTTATATTTTCAACGTTATTATTTTTTTTTATTAAAGATTTGTCTGTGAGCCAGATGCAGCCATCAAAAGAGCCACATCTGGCTTGCGAGCCATAGGTTCCCGACCCCTGAATTAAATGATTTTATAGTTATAAAGTCCTTAAAATAGTGTCTGACACGTGGTAAGCACCATATACATGTTTGCTAAACAAAAAACGTAACTTTGTTTACTTGCATTAGTTAGGAGTTTTAGATCAGTATTAAAAAGTAATGGTGAACTTTCTTCATTCCTTCTAGATTTCAACAGAAGTGCTTCTAAAATGCTTCTAATGTTTCATTGTTTCACCAGTCTCCAATAAAACATTAGAAGGTTATGGACTGATATAAAATTTTGCATTTTTCAGTTATATTAAGGAAATAGTCATTTCTTGTTATTTTGCTAAGCATTAAAGATCAGGAATGGTTTAAAATTTTGTCATGTGCTTTTTTGGCATATACTTAAATGGTCATTAACTCTTATTTTTTGACCTATTTATATAGTTATGTTTATGAGTAAATTTCCTAATATTTAACTATCCTTGTGGCATTGGGATGAACAGTTTGTGCTCATCGCTTATCTTTCATTTAGAGCACTTCTGTGTTCTTTTCAGTATTACTAGTCAAGTTTTGCATTAGTATTCATAAATGGGATCTGACAGTAATTTTTAATGTGTTCTTTGTCAGGTTTTAGTGTCACTGTGATGCTGTGAATATCTGACAGTTTCCTTCTTTCTCTATATCCTGAAAAGTTTAAATTGTATTATTTCTTCTTTTAAAATTACAAGAATGTTAAATTAGGAAGGGAGTTAAGAGATTTAATCTAGGTGTCTTATTTTTATAGATGAAACAGTGACTTTTTTATAGCTACCTAATGGTAGATACTTGGGTTGGGGTTGTGCCATGAAAGTGAGGAAATAACATTTGTGGAGCATTTACTTAGGTGTTTAAAAACAGTATCATACAAAGTGAACAGTATCATACTTTTATGTACTCATTAGGTGTGGGTTTGCTTATTTGAATATCTAAAGTCAGAATTAAATATTTAATTTTTTAAAATAGACTTTAAAAAAAAAAGCAGTTTTAGATGCATAGCATAATTGAGTGGAGAGTATAGAGTTCCCATATGCCCCATGCACACGAACAGTCTCATGCACTATCCACTGCTCCCACCAGACTGGTACATTTGCTACAATTGGTGAACCTACATTGACACGTTATCATCACCCAGGTTATTTTGTCATTCAATTATGTTGCATACCCATCACCCAAAGTCAGATTGTCCTCCGTCACCTTCTATCTAGTTTTCTTTGTGCCCCTCCTCCTCCCCCGTCCCCTCTCCCTCCCCAAGGAGAGATAGTGAGATTCCCACATGTGTCCTGACTGGGATTCACCCACAACCCCCATCTGGGGCTTATGCTCAAATCAACTGAGCTATCCTCAGCGCCTGGGGCCGACACTCGAACCAGTGGAGCCACCGGCTGCAAGAGGGGAAGAGGGAGGGGAAGAGAAGCAGATGGTTGCTTCTCCTGACTGGGGATTGAACTTCCATACTCTGGACTGATGCTCTATCCACTGAGCAAACCAGCCAGGGCCAGAAACCACTGATCTTTTTACTGTCTCTATAGTTTTGCCTCTCCCAGAATGACTTATAGTTGAAATCATATTTGAATTCAGTCTTTTCAGATTGGCTTTTTTCACTTAGTAATATACATTTAAGGTTTCTCCATGTCTTTTCATGGCTTGATAGCTCATTTTTAAGTTCTGAATAATATTCCATTTTCTGGATAAAGTTCTGTTGGTTTTAGATGACTGAATGTCTTTCCTGAAGCTCTTATCTCAGTCACCTCCTTTTAATCCCAGAATCTAGTCCATCTGCTAACAAATTTTTATTGAAAGCCATCAAAGTGCTTTGTCACTTTGATGATACAACAGTGATCAAAACAAACATGGGCAATGTCTGTCCTCATGAAACCTGGCATAATTTCTAGAACCTAACAGGTACCTGGTGAATGTGTTTGCTCATGGCCCCTTTGAAGATTCTTTGTCTTCTATAGTTTTTAAACATAGTAATATTCATTTATTCCCACTAGGTGGCAGTAGAGTCATGTACCCAGAAGAATTTGCACCATAATTAAGACACTAATTGTTTACTTATAAATATAATTCTCTTTATAATAAGTAAAATTTAAATCTGTTTATATTAATTCACTGGAATGTAATCACTAATTAATGTAATCACCAATTAAAATGAAAACTTTTAACACATCTTTCAAAATGAATCATTATAAGTAAAATTTCTCAAATTCTTAACTTTGTCTTTCTTTGTTTAATAATGAAACAGTTATTGCGATTCGGCTCCATGCTAGGCATTGTGCTAGTATGGGGGATTCAGAGTTGAATATGATTCTCTTCTTATCTTGATGTCATAATTTAATGAGGGAGACAGACGGGAAAAGAGGTCCAATACATACAGTGAACTATATTGTGTCTTAAGTGTACCATTAGATGAGTTTTGACAAATGCATGCACCGTGTAACCCAGATCCCCATCAAGTATACTCATTCCCATCTTGGGGTGGCTATTTTTAAGAGCCATATATGCAGGCTGAGTGAGCAGAGGAAGCCAGTTGAGAGAAAAATGGAGATGATTAAACCAAGCATTTTCTGAGATTGCAAACTTGTATCCTGAGTTATTGTTTATCAGTTCACATTTAGTGCTTGTGAATCCTGGATGTACTTGGGGTTTGTCCAGGAGATTTTACCTGAACTGGTTTTGGTGGTTTTCTGCCACTTGTAGTCCAAATCGTACATCCATGTCAGAATGCCCATCCTTTATTGTCTAAGACGAGGGATTTGGCTCTATACTCCTAATAACATAGCTTAAAAACAAGCAGAACAAAAAGTAACTTCCAAACCCAATAGCAATAGGTTATTGAATAGGAGGGTGAAAGGCTGCAATGCTGAAGACTGTAACCTAATCAAAGCGGTAACTTCATTGAACACTTACTTTGTGCCTCTATGTTCATCAGCTCCTCTCAGGGCAACCCTAAGCTGTAGTGGTTTTTACTTTCGTGCCAGGAACGTCAGTGAGGAAACTGATGTTCAGGGAGGTTATAGAACTTGCCTAAGACCATAGCTAAAAGAGTCAGATTTTGAAACTCAGGTTTCTCTGAATCCAAGGTGAGGTCTCCCTGCTCCCCAGGCTCTGCACTTACTCTCAGAGTATGGTCATAGGAGCCGCAGGTTCAGCATCCTGCTAGCAATGCACATCGTGAGGCCTTTGCCAGACCCACGGAATCAGAAACTGTGGGAGTGGGACCGAGCACTTGACATTTTCACAAGCCCCACAGATGGTTCGGATGCATGCCAAAGTGGTGACTCACTGCTTTATATCAAGGAATCCTAACAATCACATGGCAGCGTAGACTGTATTCCCACTTCATAGGTCAGAAAGTGATGCTAAGATTGACATCTTGCTGTGGTGGGTACAGGAAATGACAGATACCAGAGTGGAATCCAGGCCAGTCTGACTGTAAAACCCAGGATCAGGTGAATTTTATGTTACGTGAATTTCACCTCAGTAAAAACCAACTAATAATCTAGTCAGCCGCAATCAACAAAAAACTGTATTAGTTTGCTGGGCCTGCCTTAACAAATTAAAATTTGGTGGCTTAAAGAGGAATTTCTCCTGTCACAGTTCTGGAGGCTGGAAGTCTGAAATCAGGGTGTTGGCAGGACTTTCTGTAAAGGCTGTAATGGGGAATTCTTCCTGGACTCTTTCGAGCTTCCGGCAGCTCCCACCCTGGTCATTTCTTGCTTTGTAGCTGCATGGCACCAGTCTCTTGTCATTGTTCTCACATGGCTTTCTTCCTATGTGTCTGGGTCTTTATGGGTCCTCGCTGTATTTTTTTCTTATAAGGACACAAATCATTGGACTGAAGGCCCACCTAATTCAGTATGACCTCACTTTAACGACATCTGCAAAGCCCTATTTCCAAATAAGGTCTCATTCTGAGGTTCTGGGTGGACAAGAATTTTGGGGGCATACTGTCCAATCCACTATAGCCCATTATAGAAAACCAACTGACAATATCTGAGAGTCTGTTTTTGGACACTCTATTCTGTTCTGTTGATGTATGAATCTGTCTATATGTCAATACTATACCATCTTGATTACTCTAGCTTTATAGTAAGTCTTAACATCAGATAATGTGAGGCCCCCAACTTATTCCTTGTAGAAATTGCATTAGCTATCTTAGGTCCTTTGCTTTTCCATATCAATTTTAGAATCAGTTTGTCAATCACAATGAGAAAAGCCTGCTGGGATTTTTTAAAATCTTATTTTTATTAATTTTAATGCAGTGACATTGATAAATCAGGATAGATATGTTCCGAGAAAACATCTCCAGATTATTTTGACATTTGATTATGCTGCATACCCCTCACCCAAAGTCAAATTGTCTTTTGTCACCTTCTATCTGGTTTTCTTTGTGATCCTCCCCTTCCCTTACCCTCTCCCTCTTCTTCCTCGCCCCCTTCCCACCCCTCCACCCCACCCTCTGTTACCATCACATTCTTGTCCATGTCTCTGAGTCTCATTTTTTTTTTGAGTCTCATTTTTATGTCTCATCTATGTATGGGTTCAAATAGTTCTTAGTTTTTTCTAATTTACTTATTTTGCTCCGTATAATGTTATCAAGGTCCATCCATGTTATTGTAAATGATCCAATGTCATCATTTCTTATGGCTGAGTAGTATTCCATAGTATATATGTACCAAAGCTTTTTAATCCACTCATCCTCTCATGGACACTTGAGCTATTTCCAGATCTTCGCTATTGTGAACAATGCCGCTATAAACATGGGGGTGCATTTCTCTTTCTGGAACCGTTCTATGGTGTCCTTGGGGTATATTCCTAAAAGTGGGATGGCTGGGTCAAAAGTCAGTTCGATTTTCATTTTTTTGAGGAATCTCCATACTGTTTTCCACAGAGGCTGCACCAGTCTGCATTCCCACCAGCAGTGTAAGAGGGTTCCCTTTTCTCCACATCCTCGCCATTGTTGATGAGCGCCATTCTGACTGGTGTGAGATGATATCTCATTGTAGTTTTCATTTGCATTTCTCTAATGATTAGTGATGTTGAGCATTTTTTCATATGCCTATTGGCTATCTGTATGTCCTCTTTGGAGAAGTGTCTATTCATTTCTTTTGCCCATTTTTTGATTGGACTGTTTGTCTTTCTGGTGTTGAGATTTACAAGTTCTTTATAAATTTTGGTTATTAACCCCTTATCAGGCGTACTGTCAAATATGTTCTCCCATTGTGTAGTTTGTCTTTTTATTCTGTTCTTATTGTCATTGGCTGTAAAAAAGCTTTTTAGTTTGATATAGTCCCATTTGTTTATCCTGTCTTTTATTTCACTTGCCCGTGGAGATAAATCAGCAAATATATCGCTGCGAGAAATGCCAGAGAGCTTACTGCCTATGTTTTCTTCTAAGATGCTTATGGTTTTATGGCTTACATTTAAGTCTTTTATCCATTTTGAGTTTATTTTTGGGAATGGTGTAAGTTGGTGGTCTAGTTTCATTTTTTTGCAGGTTGCTGTCCAATTTTCCCAACACCATTTGTTGAAGAGGCTGTCTTTACTCCAATGTATGCTCTTACCTCCTTTGTCAAATATCAGTTGTCCATAAAAGTGTGGGTTTATTTCTGGGTTCTCCGTTCTGTTCCATTGATCTATGTGCCTGTTCTTATGCCAGTACCATGCTGTTTTGAGTACAATGGCCTTGCAGTATATAGCTTGATATCAGGAAGTGTGATACCTCCCTCTTTATTCTTCTTTTTTAAGATTGCTGAGGCTATTCGTGTTCACTTTTGGTTCCATATAAATTTTTGGAATATGTGATCTATATCTTTAAAGTATGTCATTGGTATTTTAATTGGTATTGCATTGAATTTATAAATTGCTTTGGGTAATATAGACATTTTAATGATGTTTATTCTTCCTAACCATGAGCACAGTATATGCTTCCACTTGTTTGTATCTTCCTTGATTTCTTTTATCAATGCTTTATAATTTTCCGAGTACAAGTCTTTAGTCTCCTTGGTTAAATTTACTCTTAGGTACTTTATTTTTTTGGTTGTAATAGTGAAGGGGATTGTTTCCTTAATTTCTCTTTCTGACTGTTGGTGTATAAAAATGCCTCTAATTTCTGAATATTAATTTTATATCCTGCCACTTTGCTGAATTCATTTATCAGGTCTAGTAGTTTTTTGACTGAGACTTTAAGGTTTTCTATATACAATATCATATCATCTGCAAATAATGATAGCTTTACTTTTTCTTTTCCAACGTGAATGCCTTTTATTTCTTCTTCTTGTCTGATTGCTGTGGCTAGGACTTCCAGGACCATGTTAAATAAGAGTGGTGAAAGGGGGCACCCCTGCCTTGTTCCTGATCTTAAGGGGATTGCTTTTAATTTTTGCCCATTGAGTATGATGTTGGCTGTGGGTTTCTCATAGATGGCTTTTATCATGTTGAGGTATGTTCCCTGTATTCCCACTTTGTTGAGAGTTTTGATCATGAATGGGTGCTGGATTTTATCAAATGCTTTCTCTGCATCTATTAAAATTATCGTGTGGTTTTTCTCCTTCCTTTTGTTTATGTGATGAATCACATTGATTGATTTGCGAATATTGTACCAGCCTTGCCTCCCCAGAATAAATCCCACTTGATCATGGTGTATGATTTTTTCCATATATTGTTTGATTCGGTTTGCTAATATTTTGTTGAGGATTTTAGTATCTATATTCATCAGGGATATTGGCCTATAATTTTCTTTCTTTGTTTTGTCTTTACCTGGTTTTGGAATCAGAATTATGCTCGCCTCATAAAAGGATCTTGGAAGTCTTCCTTCCTCTTGAATTTTTTGAAATAGCTTGAGTTAGTTAGGATAGGAGTTAGTTCTTCTTTGAATATTTGGTAGAATTCACTTGTGAAGCCATCTGGCCCCAGACTTTTCTTTATTGGAAGTTTTTTGATAACTGTTTTGATCTCATTTGGTGTAATCGGTCTGTTTAGGTTTTCTGATTCTTCCAGATTGATTTTTGGAAGATTGTATGTTTCAAGGAGTTTGTCCATTTCATCTAGGTTTTTTAGTTTTTTGGCATACAGTTCTTCATAATATTTTCTTATAATATTTTGTATTTCTGTTGTGTCAGTTGTTATTTCTCCACTCTCATTTCTAATTTTATTTATTTGAATCCTCTCTCTCTTTTTCTTGGGGAGTCTAGTTAAAGGTTCATCAATCTTGTTTACCTTTTCAAAGAACCAGCTCCTAGTTTCATTGATCCTCTGTATTGTTTCTTTAACCTCTTTGTCATTTATTTCTGCTCTGATCTTTATTATTTCCTTCCTTCTACTACATTTGGGCTTTACTTGCTGTTCTTTTTCTAGTTCTTTTATATGCAGGATTAAGTTGTTTATTTGAGCTTTTTCTAGCTTCTTAAAGTGTGCCTGTTGTGCTATGAACTTCCGTCTCTGTACTGCTTTCGCTGTGTCCCATAAATTTTGAGTTGTTGTATGCTCATTATCATTCGTTTCTAGGAATTTTTTTATTTATTTTTTATCTCATTCTTAATCCATTTGTTATTTAACTACCTGCTATTTAGTTTCCATGTGTTTGAGAATTTTTGAGCTTTTCTGTTGTGGTTGATTTCTAGTTTCATGCCATTGTGATCAGAGATAGTGCTTGATATGATTTCAATCTTCTTAAATTTGTTGAGACCACTTTTGTGCCCTAACATGTGGTCTATCCTAGATAATATACCATGTGCACTTGAAAAGAATGTATATTCTGCTGCTTTAGGGTGAAAGGTTCTGAAGATATCTATTAAATCGAGTTGATCTAGTGTGTCCTTTAAGTCTGTTGTTTCTTTGTTAATTTTCTTTCTTGAGGATCTATCTAGTGATGTTAGTGGGGTATTGAAATCCCCTACTATTATAGTATTGCTGTTGATCTCACTCTTTATATCTATCAAAATCTGCTTTATATATTTAGGTGATCCTATATTAGGTATGTAGATATTTATAATAGTTGTATCTTCCTGTTGGATTGCTCCCTTTATCATTATGTAGTGGCCTTCTTTATCTCTTAGTATATTCTTTGTTTTAAAGTCCATTTTGTCTGATATAAGTATTGCTACCCCAGCTTTTTTTTCATTTCCATTTGCATGAAATATTTTTTTCCATTCTTTTAACTTCAGCCTATGTGCATCTTTTGTTTTAAGGTGTATCTCTTGTAGACAGCATATATATATGGGTCCTGTTTTCTTATCCATGCAGCTACCCTATGTCTTTTGATTGGATCATTTAATCCATTTACATTTAAGGTTATTGATATGTAGTTGTTTATTGCCATTTTATTCTTTAAAGCTGTATTTCTGTTTTGCTATATTCTTTTCCCACTTTGATCCTTTTACACCATGCCCCTTAAATTTTTTGCAGCATTGGTTTGGTTGTAATGAATTCTTTGAGGGTTTTTTTGTCTGGGAAACTTTTTATTTCTTCTTCAATTTTAAATGATAACTTTGCTGGATAAAGTAGTCTTGGTTGTAGGTTCTTGTTTTGCATTACTTTGAATATTTCTTGCCATTCCCTTCTGGCCTCAAGTTTTTCTGTTGAGAAGTCGAATATTATCCTTATGGGGGTTCCTTTGTAGGTAGTAGCCTTTTTTTCTCTAGCAGCTTTTAATATTTCTCTTTATCACTTAGCTTTGGTATTTTAATTATGATGTGTCTTGGTGTAGGTTTCTTTGGGTTTCTCTTTAATGGAGTTCTCTGTGCTTCTTGAAGTTGTGAGACTTTCTCTTGCATTAATTTAGGAAGTTTTCAGCTATGATATGATTGAACAAAGTCTCTATCCCTTGTTCTTTCTCTTCTCTTTCAGGAACCCCTATGATGCGATGTTATTTCTCTTCATGTTGTCACAGAGCTCTCTAAGAGTTTCCTCAGACTTTTTGAGTCTCTTTTCTTTTTTCTTCTCTGCTTTTATGCCTTCATTTCAGTTGTCCTTCAACTCACTGATTCGATCCTCAGCTCTGTCCATCCTGTTTTTAATTCCTTCCATTGTGGTCTTTATTTCTGATATGGTATTTGTCATCTCTGACTGATTCTTTTTTAATATTTCAATATTCTTTTTTATACTTGCTATTTCTTTATGTAAGTGTTCATAATGACCATCCATTGTTGTTCTAAGATCCCTAAGCATCCTTACAATCATTATTTTGAACTCCGCATCCGGAAGTTTGGTTATTTCCGCTTTACTCAGTTCATTTCCTGGATGTTTCTCTTGTGGTTTCATTTGGATTGCACTTCTCTGTCTTCTCATTGTATCTATTTGGGTGTTTTGTTTGTAGAGCTGGTTGAGTCTAGGCTTGATGTTGTCTGCCTCCAGTTTTCAATTGTGTCTTCTTGGGTTGGCATCAGCTATTATTTGTAATCCACTCTTGGATTTGGGCCACTTTGAAGTCTTGATTTGTTTGTTTTCTTAGCAGGTGATTGTCTTGTTTGCTGATCTCAGCAGGGGGCTTATTTGAAACTGCATCCAGGAATGCGGTGGGTGTGACCTGAGGCTCTGAAGTCCTCTTCTGCCAGTTAATCCCTCTGGGTGAAGGTTGCTTTCTCTGCTTCATTAGGGGTTGGTGTATCTCAGATCTCTATGGAGACCTGTGTTACTGCCCCTCTTCCCCAGTTCTTGTTTTCAGCTGTGCCTTGTTGCGCTGATTGGAGCTGGAGAGATGTCTGTATCTCTGTGACCTGGAAGTACTTTTGTATTTTGCTCTGTGAAAGGATCAGCCCCTCCCCTAGTTATGGCTGCCTCCAGCACTGAATGAGTCAGCTTTTCAGGTTGTCACTTGCATTCCTCTCCTTTCACCATCTGTCTCTCTCTCTCTCCTTTCTTTTTGGAAGACAAGCAGGCCCTTTCAACACACCTTGTTCCCTGGTCACCAGGCAAGTGGCTGTGATCAGTATTTACTGCTCTTTTCCTTGGAGTGAGAGCCCAGTCTCACCCTCCCTCCTCTGTTCCTGTTAGCAGGGGAGATTCAGGTGCTCCCTACCAGGTTTGTTGTGGCTTCTTCTTTGCTCCTTGGTTTTTGAGAGCTGTTCTTGTAGTCCAGATTTGGTTTTTCACGTTGATTGTTCATAAATTAGTTTATAATCCAGTTTGGTGGTATGAGCTGGGAGTCTGTATGTCTGCCTACTCCACTACCATCTTCAAGTCTCTCCCTGCTGGGATTTTGATTGGAATTGCTTAAAATCTATTGATCAATTTTATTTCCAAATATTAAGTGAGTTTCCTGATTCTTTTATTTATCTCTCCCTTTCGTTAGTGTTTAATAGTAAGTAGCTTGAGGTGTTCCTTGGCTTGTGGCTTTGTGACGCTAATCTCTGTCTCCATCTTCACTTGGCCCTCTGTCTGCATCTTCTCTTCTTCAGTAGATTTAGGCCCCACCCAGATATCCAGTATGATCTCATCTTTAGATTCATAATTTAATTATATCTGCAAATACCCATTTTAAACAAGGTCACATTTTAAATTCCTGGGGTGAAAGCATGTTCATATCTTTTTGGTGTGTTGCAGAATTTGAGTAATTAGTTTATGTGTGCCATGAGATGAAAAAGGTTGAAAATTGCTGGTCTAGACAAAAGATAGAAAAATAACCACTTGCAAAAATGTTTAGTTTGAATCTAATCAAGCCTGTACCAAACTTCAAGATTTTAGGAAACAGTAGGGATAGAGAAACAGGTCAATGACCCCAAGAGGTAAGCAGTCACATAAGTTCAAAATGCATGACATTTAATAAGACCATTTTCTGTGACTTCTTAAGCCACTGTTATAAAAAGCAGAGAGAGAGAGAGAGAGAGAGAGAGAGAGAGAGTATGTGTGTGTGTGTGTGTGTGTGTGTGTGTGTGTGAGAGAGAGAGAGAGAGAGAGAGAGAGAGAGACTATTCTCTAGTCTAGAGGAAACTAAGGAGACATAATTACCACTTGTGATGTATTAACTTAAATTGGATCCAGGTTGAAGGGAGAAATTATAACAAACATTCTTCTACCAGTTGGAGATATTTGAACATAGAGTCTATACTAGATAATATCATGTAATTTTTATTTTCTTGGGTGGGAGAATAGTATGATCATATAAGAGATGTTATTCTTAGGTATCCCACATTGAAGGCTTTAGGGATATGTTATGTTTTCTGTGACTTTCAAATGAGTGAGCAAAAGAACATACATGTTTTTGCATATGTAGAGGGAGATGAAGCAGACATGGCCGATTGTTAACAAATGTTGGATCTGGGGGTAAGAATAGGATTGTGATCACTATATCTTTTCCCCCTCAAGTTTTCTATTTGAAAAAAGTGGGAGGAAAACAGTTTTCTTAAAAAGCTGTGTGTGAAAGAGTAGAACTCAGTAATCCAGATGATGATTAGGTGGCAGTTAACTCCCCGGGGAGGTACTGCTGCCTTGAATGGGGTAAGGATGTCGAAGGAAGAACTGACTAAGCATGAAGCTGGCCTGTCCACTGTGATTAATGATATGTATGTGTCCTTCCAGCTCTCCTTTGGTGGTTATCTCTGTAGAATGTAAGGTTGAAAAAGAAAGATTGGAAAGAATCATCAATGGTATTGAGAGAATCAATCTTAAAAGACAGGTGAAATAACTTCAGGTATGTGTCGTATGAGTTGGTCAGTGTCTCTCTCTTTCTCTCTCTGGTATTACGGGAGAAACTAGGGAAGGTTAGGGTTGTTTTAAGATAGAAAATATTTCTAGTATTTTCCTCTTGTCATACGACTGGAACTGTCTTCTGGATTTTATAGCCAATAATCAATTTTTCTGTTTTGACACAATCAATATGTGTTACAGTATTGATTTTACAAATAATCTTTTTCACAATGCATTTTGTTATTTGACATTGAGACAATTAACGGAACAAAAAAGTGTAATGCGCACTCTAATTTACTTAATTACTCATGCAATTTCTCAGGAAAAGGCAAAACACCACATATACCTTACAATGAAATCTTGTTTCCAAAGGAAATGGTATAATGATAATAATGCACTTTACACTTTAATTTTCATTTATTGGATTTGGAATTGCTTCTTAAAAGCTATATATTGTAAAGCAGGGGTCCCCAAACTTTTCACACAGGAGGCCAGTTCACTGTCCCTCAGACTGTTGGAGGGCTGGACTATAAAAAAACTATGAACAAATCCCTATGCATACTGCACATTTCTTATTTTAAAGTAAAAAAACAAAATGGGAACAAATACAGTATGTAAAATAAAGAACAAGTAAGTTTAAATCAACAAACTGACCAGTATTTCAATTGGAACTATGCTCCTCTCACTGACCACCAATGAAAGACGTGCCCCTTCCGGAAGTGTGGCGGGGGCTGGATAAATGGCCTCAGGGGGCCGCATGCGGCCCGTGGGCTATAGTTTAGGGACCCCTGTTTAAAGTATAGAACTTGCTCTAAGTTACAGTTTGATAAAATTATCTAGGATGCAATTTCTAAATTACTGTGTTACAGAAGAAATAGAAAATTTCTTTTAAATAATGCAGTGTCATTAGATACTTCAACTTACAGAGGTTCATAAAATTTATCCCCATATGGTACCAATCTACACCTTAGATAAGTTTTAATTGAGTTTTTAGAAATGGAACCTCTTGTAGCCAGCGATCCTATTACAAGCTCAAAGAGCTAGCTTGACTGGGTTTAGAAAAACAGAGCTTCTTAGATTATATCTATGAAGGTGGAAGTTCCGTTTACTGAAGATTAGTATATTTTCTCTCTCAAATCAAAGAATTTATTGGATAATACAGCCTTTTTATTTTTGACATTCTTTGAAGGATTATGTTGTTTGTATATAATAAATTGTTAACACTTTTATTATTATAGAAATAGAATTATTCCTAGAACTCTTTTGGACAAATGAGGTAACATGTTATCTTATGCTTGGAGGCCGGGATTCCCTGCTACTTGCTGTTTGCTACATTTAGTGATGCACTGTTTCATGGTTTATCCAGCAGTGAAATTGGCCATGATTTTGGGCTCTGCCTCTGCAAAAGTATTGGGAGACTATGCAGTATGCTCTTCAATATCTCAATATTTGGTCTTTGTTTTTAGAAGCAATTGGTATAGTTATATCCTGGGTCTTACGATTTTCTTTAGTAAATGGGGAGGTAAAGATAAAAAAAAAAATCAAACCAGTTCTAGCAAAGTTTTAAAAGTATTAAATGGAATTAACTGCTTGTGATCTTGAATGAACTTCATCTGTGGGGTAATTCATGGGTTATGTGTTCATATGTTGTTCAATGTTAACATGTCTAGTAATGCCGTACTTTTTTTAATGAGTCATTGAGTTAATTCCTTCATTTCCAGGATTTTTTTTTTTGAATGTCTACTCAAAGGCAAAGTTGCAGATCCACTTCATTTTTTTTTTTTTTTGACAGAGACAGAGAGAATCAGAGAGAGAGAGACAGATAGGGACAGACAGACAGGAAGGGAGAGAGATGAGAAGCATCAATTCTTCATTGCGGATCCTTAGTTGTTCATTGATTGCTTTCTCAAATGTTCCTTAACCGGGGGCTACAGTGGACCAAGTGACCCATTCTCGAGTCAGCGACTTTGGGCTCAAGCTGGTGAGCTTTGCTCAAACCCGATGAGCCCACGCTTAAGCTGACGACCTCAGGGTCTCGAACCTGAGTCCTCGGCATCCCAGTCCGATGCTCTATCCACACTGCACCACGGCCTGGTCAGACTGCAGGTCCACTTCAGAAGTGAGAAGGTTTATGGAATGAAGTCTGGGTCATTCAGGCAGATTAAGTTCTTATCTGCACTAAGCTCTCCCAGACAAATGACTGGAAGTCCCCTTCATACTTGCACAAATTAAATTTCTATCTCTTGGTTTGCAAAAGACTATGTCTGTAGGGGCTTTCTAACTCAGCTCCCTTCACTCATTTTCTTTGTTGGTAATTCTGTCATATGTTCTTAGGCTATGGGCACCTTAAACACAATTTGAAATTCAGATGAAGATTTGAGAGTAGCTTAAAAAATAGTACAATCTTATTTGTGCTATGTACCCTTTAGGACAATAGTAAGAAGGGAAATTTCTTTTTTTTAAATTTTCCATTGATTTGAGAGAGAGAGAGAGAGAGAGAGAGAGAGAGAGAGAAAGAAAGAATGTGAGAAAAGCATCAACTCAGCTGTTCCACTTAGTTGTTTCATTTAATTGTGCATTCATTGATTGCTTCTTGCGCATCCTCTGACCAGGGGTTAAACCCGTGACCTCTGCGCGCCAGGATGATGTTTTAGCCACTGAGCCACCAGCCAGGGCCAAGAAGGGAAAATTCTTAAGCTTTTCTTAAAACTGTTCTCTGATTGGGTGAGATTCATGGAAGGAAATTTTAAAGACATAGACTGGCCTGTAATTCAAAATAATGTCTCCATTTTGTCTGAGTTGACTTGATTCTGTTAACAGTCATCTTCTTACTTTCATAGCTGAACTGCTGGCTGTTAACATTTATTAAATGTTAATTAACTACATGGTAGGTTTTATGCTAAGTGCCTCATGTTATCTCATGTATAATCCTCTAAACAATTCAGTGAAGACAGTTATTTTGAACATCATTTTATATCATCATTATCATCATCATCTTCATTATCATGATATCATCACATTCACTCCTGTTTTATAGATGAGAACACTGAGCCTGAAGCAGATAAAGGACTTTTATATGTAACCATGTGGCCTTTTTGTTGTTGTTGTGGAACATTCCTCCTTTATCCAATTTGTTGAGTGTTTTTATCATGAGTGGATGTTGAATCTTGCCAAATGCATTTTCTTCATCTATTAAGATGATCATATGATTTTACCTCTCATTCTATTAATTAATATGTATATGTTGAACTCAATGGTGAATCTTAAAAATTTTTTCTCTAAGATCAGGAATAAGAAAATGCCCACTTTCACCAATGCTTTTCAACAAAGTACTGCAAGTCCTAGCCAGAGCGATTAGGCAAGAAAAGAAATAAAAGTCATATGAATCATAAAAGAGGAAGTAAAATTGTCCCATTTTGCAGATGACACGATCTTATATATATATAGGAAGTCCTAAAGACTCCACTAAAAAATTGTTAGAACTAATAAACAAGTTCAGTGGAGTTGCAGGGCACAAAATCTAATCTAATGCACAGCATGGTGACTGTAGTTAATAGTGCCATATTGTGTATTTGAAAGTTGCTAAGAGAGTAGATCTTGAAAGTTCTCACCACACACACAAAACTTGTAACTGTGTGAAGTGATGGATGTGTTAACTAGCCTTATTGTGCTAATCATTTCACAATATATGCAGGTACTAAATCATTATGTTATATACCTTAAATTTATACATTATATGTCAATTGTATCTCAATAAGCTGACAGAAGAGGAGATATAGAACTTTTTTTCAGAGTCATGGTTCATGGTGATAGAGCTAAAATCCAAACTCTGGGCCTTATTTTTTCTGAGTCCACAGTCTGCACTCCCATTTCGAATTTGTATATTCTAAAGCTTTACCATGTTGCCCTGTATTCTGACGTTGCTTCTCTGCTTAGGACATTAGGAGTGATATGTTTTGCAGTTTGTGTGCCTGGCTTGCAACTTTGAGTTCAGCTCTGGAGCTGTTTCTTAAATTTGTAGTCTTCATACTGGAGTATATATACAACTGGGGTTTCATGGGATCTTTCCAGGGATTTTGCATGCAAAAATAGTTTTGATGGTATTTAAATGGCCAGTGTACATATTTATTTTCCTGAAATTGGTTACCTGAGAGCTGATTATCCTTTCCTACCTTTCCATTCACAAATTGCTTTTCTCCCACTTGACAAAGACAGTCAGTCATGGTTCTCACCCTGTATGAACCTATCAATAGTTGATTGCTTTAGTGAGTTAAACCTCTGTCTGATTCGCCCTGTAAAGGGCCCATTTAAGAATTCTTAGTTCCTGAGTGAGAATTTGTAAATAGCAAAACAAAATTGATCAAAGTCATAGCTGGAATAGAGCCTAATTACTTAACTTTTTTTTTTTTTTTTGTATTTTTTCGAAGCTGGAAACGGGTAGGCAGACAGACTCCTGCATGTGCCCGACCAGGATCCACCTGGCATGCCCACCAGGGGGCGATGCTCTGCCCATCTTGGGGCGTCGCTCTGCCGCAATCAGAGCCACTCTAGTGCCTGAGGCAGAGGCCACAGAGCCATCCTCAGTGCCCGGGCAAACTTTGCTCCAGTGGAGCCTTGGCTGCGGGAGGGGAAGAGAGAGACAGAGAGGAAGGGGGGGGGGGTGTGTGGAGAAGCAGATGGGTGCCTCGCCTGTGTGCCCTGGCCAGGAATCGAACCCGGGACTCCTACACGCCAGGCCGACGCTCTACAAATGGTAGTGCAAGATTCCATGACTTATTTCATTTAGAATTGAATGTGATTGCTGTGCGTGTAGGGGGGTTTATAGGGAAGGCACATTATTAGCACATTTATTTGAATTGAAAAATGAAGTCAAGCCTGACCTGTGGTGGCGCAGTGGATAAAGCGTCGACCTGGAAATGCTGAGGTCGCCGGTTTGAAACCCTGGGCTTGCCTGGTCAAGGCACATATGGGAGTTGGTGCTTCCAGCTCCTCCCCCCTTCTCTCTCTCTGTCTCTCCTCTCTCTCTGTCTCTCTCTGTCTCTCCCTCTCCTCTCTAAAATGAATAAATAAATAAAAAAAGAAAAATGAAGTCAGGCTTTTCTGACAGAAAATAACTTTGATTTGGTTTATTGATTTGACAGTGAGGACAGGCTAGGAATTTGATTGTTTGGTGCACATATTTCATTAAGCAAATGAGTGAAGTTTACAACTTCCAGGGTCGCAGCAATAACATATTTATTTATTTATTTTTAATTAAATTTTTTTTTTTTTGTATTTTTCTGAATTTGGAAACAGGGAGGCAGTCAGACTCCCGCATGTGCCCGACTGGGATCCACCCGGCATGCCCACCAGGGGGCGATGCTCTGCCCATCTGGGACGTTGCTCCGCAGCGACCAGAGCCATTCTAGCGTCTGAGGCAGAGGCCATGGAGCCATCCTCAGCGCCCGGGCCAACTTTGCTCCAATGGAGCCTTGGCTGTGGGAGGGGAAGAGAGAGACAGAGAGGAAGGAGAGGGGGAGGGGTGGAGAAGCAGATGGGCGCTTCTCCTGTGTGCCCTGGCCAGGAATCAAACCCAGGACTCCTGCATACCAGGCCGACGCTCTACCACTGAGCCAACTGGCCAGGGCCAGCAATAACATATTTAGAATACATATAAACTGTGGTATTTGTTTGTGTGGGTGTATGTGTATATGCATATATATATAATATATTATTTAGCCATGAAAAAAGAATGAAATCCTGCCATTGGAAACTTCATTGATGAACCTGGAGGTCATCACGCAAAGTCAAATAAGTCAGACATATGATCATTTATATGTGAAATCTAAAAAAGCCAAACTCATAAAACCAGTGAGTAGAAGGGTGGTTTGCCAGAGCCTGAGGAAATGGGGAGATGTTGGTCAAATGGTAGAAATTTTCAGTTATAAGATGAATATATTTTGGTGATCTAATTAATGCACAGCATCGTGACTATAGTTAATAATACCGTATTGTACTCTTGAAATTTGCTAAGAGACTATATATTAAATGTTTTCACCACAAAGTAGAAGATAACTATGTGAGGTGATGGATGTGTTAATTAGCTTTGTTGAGATAATCATTTCACAATGTATAAGAGTATTAAATTATCATGTTGCCTACCCAGAATACACAATTTTACTTGTCAATTATACCTCAGTAAAGTTGGAAAAATAAAGTACATAAATACTGTGCTGAAACTCATATCCTCTGCCTTTATTAAATTTATAAAAATTTAAGATGCCAACCTAAAAATGGCAAAGGACTACAAGATTGTTTGGAGGTGCAACAGCAAAGAAATTGAAGTTCATGGTTTTAGATCATTGTGCCCATCTTAGCCCCACACCAGCCTAACCACCCCTTGCCCAAAGCGGCTTATAATCCCTGCTTGAGAAAGGAGTTAGCACTCACTTCTTCCAAGTATTTTAAAATGAGATCATCTACTGCAGTGGTCCCCAACCCCTGGGCTGTGGACTGGTTCTGGTCCGTGGACCATTTGGTACCAGTCTGCAGAGAAAGAATAAATAACTTACATTATTTCCATTTTATTTATATTTAAGTCTGAACAATGTTTTATTTTTAAAAAATGACCAGGCATGGCCCTGGCCAGTTGGCTCAGTGGTAGAGCGTTGGCCAGGCGTGCTGGAGTCCCGGGTTCGATTCCTGGCCAGGGCACACAGGAGAAGCGCCCATCTGCTTCTCCACCCCTCCCCCTCTCCTTCCTCTCTGTCTCTCTCTTCCCCTCCCGCAGCCAAGGCTCCATTGGAGCGGGGTTGGCCCAGGCACTGAGGATGGCTCTGTGGCCTCTGCCTCAGGTGCTAGAATGGCTCTGGTTGCAACAGAGCGACGCTCCAGATGGGCAGAGCATCGCCCCCTGGTGGGCATGCCAGGTGGATCCTGGTTGGGCACATGTGGGAGTCTGTCTGACTGCCTCCCCGTTTCCAACTTTAGACAAAAAAAAAAACCCAACAAAAAACAAAACAAAAATGACCAGGCAGCACCTCTGTTACATCCGTCTAAGACTCACTCTTGACTCTTGTCTCGGTCACGTGATACATTTATCCATCCCACCCTAAAGGCGGTCCGTGAAAATATTTTCTGACATTAAACTGGCCTGTGGCCCAAAAAAAGATTGGGGACCACTGATCTACTGGAAACACTGTAATTAAATTAATCTCAGTTGTCAAATCTCTTTCCTTAGGGACTGCCTCTTAATGTTACCTATGTGCTATGTGTAGATTCTGTAGGAGACTATTGGTGTTTGAGGAGTTATGTTCCACAGCTTAAAAAAAATTTTTTTTAAAGATTTTATTTATTTTAGAGAGGAGAGGAGAGGAGAGGAGAGAGAGAGAGAGAGAGAGAGAGAGAGAGACAGAGAAGGGGGAGAAGCAGGAAGCATCAACTCCCATATGTGCCTTGACCAGGCAAGCCCAGGGTTTTAAAAGGGCGACCTCAGCATTCCATGTCAACGCTTTATCTACTGTGCCACCACAGGTCAGGCTCTACAGCTTTCTAAGGAGATTCAGATTCAATTAATTTTATTGAGGTTATGACTGTATTAAGTCCTGTTGGAGAATTTAGTGACTATTTTACTGTACTTGTAGTAGGTAGAGAAATGTCCAATTTGAGGACAAATACTCAAAGGTATTAATACTCAGAGTATCAAAGAGTTTAACATTATTATAATCTTATTCCTCAATGAAACCAGTAGAACTGATTGAGGTAAGAGGAAATTAAGCAAGTTAGTAAGAGGAGATTATGCCAAAATATGTGTATGTGTACCAAAATTTTAATGTAAGAAGAGAGTAAACAAAAACAACCTCAAGGAATGGATAAAACCCAAAATAGAGCTACCACAAGTTTTTCTTTAAATAAGAACATTTTCAATACAGTAGAACTTCAAGTCTGAAGCCAGGTCCCTGAAGCACTTTGTATGGGAAGTTGGTAGGCAGCAATCCTGGAAGGTAGAGAAGGCATCCTAAGTTTGCTTAGGTGGGTGCAGTGATTAGGAGCAGGAGTGGGGAACTAACCTTCCTTCCCAAGGCGTTAGAGTTCTACCTGAGTTTCTCTCCTGTGATCATCCATCCATTCCTGCTTCATCTCACAAAAACTTTGAGTTCACTTTAATGGTTCTAATTCGCCAGTGAGCATGTATTCGTTCAGAAGCTATAAACCTCTGGTCTAGTTCAATCTCCAGTTAAGAAACCAAAAACTTAACCTCCAACTGGTCTCCGGTTCCACATCAATACATTTCTTTACCATAAGATTTTCCTTTCTCATTTTCAAGGTGACCACTTTTCCTTTTTACTTCTTCTCACTAAACCTTTTCAATAATCTTTTAATAAAAAATTTTCCTTAAGGGTCCATTATTTTGGTCCCCTGTGCTCTAGCTCTGATGGATTGTCACATTATCTACCCCATCCTTGGCTGAGGAGAAGGTCCTTCACTGTATGACTCAAACACCACCTCCTCTGTGCTGCCATAGCACTTACGTATTATGGCACTTATCACATAGTACGTGGTGCTGTATAACTTGTATCCCGCAGCTAAGGTTGAGAGCCTGAGAGTATGTATTTTCTGGGATTCTTCAATCTTTTCCATAGAGCCAGTCACATGGTAGGCATTTTATGCTTGTTGATTGAATGAATGGATATATGAACTTCTAAGACAGTAAAGAGAAAGAAGTGAAAAAATAAACTAATAATAGTATCAGTCCACGTTTATGGTGTGTTTATTATGTGACATGGAATCCTCACCACTACCCCATGAATTACTTCTTAATTTTTATTTCATAGGTTTAATCAGTTGAGACTGGCTTATAAACTTAGCTTTAAATCATACTGAAGTGAAAACACGAAGTAAGTTTTTGTAGTCCATTTGACTCACTCTAGGTGGCATTAGGGATTAATACAATGTGCCTAAATTGCTTATCTGCAAAAAGGGGATGACAAAACAAATTACCTTATATGACCTTTGTGGACAATAATAAGCTAAGGTTATATATATACAACATGCTAGCCACTACATGTTAGGTGTCATTTTTTCACGACTATGTTAACACTTAACATAATTCAATGTCTTGAATGTTAGACTTCTGGCTATCTTCTTTGTCTGGTTTTTCAGATTAGGTTTTAGGGGAATGTGTTCTCTATACAATTTGAAAGTTGCTTAGGCCCAAAGATGTCAGTGCTGTTCATTTAGCAAAAATGAGAAACTATCCTTTGTCCTTGTTTCAGTGCTTGCTTCAGTTGAGCCACTCGAATGCTTTCCAGTTTTTTGAAGATTTTAAAGTTCCAGTGATATTGGAAAAGGAGTGACCTGGCCAATTCTTAAATAAAAATCATTAGTAACATGTAGTACCAATTTACTAGTTATAAATGAACTTCCGTTTGCTCATCGGGATGGTGGATGGTGGTACTTTCTCAGGGACTCTGGTTAGGGTGGAATGAGATGACTTGACGCCCCTATAATCACAGGTTCTGCCGTGATGTTATGACTGTGACTTTGCCCTTAGATGAAGTGACCCTGAAACACAGGTATTTTGGTACTTTAATAAGTAACCCCCCATGAATGAGATTCAAGAAAACCACCTTAGAATGAATTTTACTTACTATGATTACTCTCTATAGGTTTTCCTGTGAGCCTCCTAGTAAGCTCTTACAAAGTCATGGGGAAAAATTTCCTCCTTATTTAGCTAGAACGTGTGTGCTTATGAATGGCAGGCTAAGGGGAGAGGCACAAAACAGCGATTAAGGGTTACCTGTAATTTGCTTCTGCATAATATAACCAGCTTGGAAGACAAGGTTCTCCACACTAGCAGGTGTGCATGATTCCCAAAGGCCTTAAAGAAGGCAACGGGCATAGGGCATAGATAACGTTACCCCCATGGTACCAAGGGTACTGTTCATTCATGGAGGGATTTCTTCCTCTCGGGAAAATACAAAGGAAGGGGGATATCAGGACGTGCAAAAGGATAGTCATAGATGAAAGCCGCAGCCCTGGAATTATGAAAGGGATTTCTCTGAGAGCTGCAGCTTGCTTGGATTACTCCTGTCTGCTCCAATATAGCAGTCAGACACGAGCCTTTCTTGTCTAGTCACATCAAAGTCAAGATTTTCAACTTCACTTTAAATATTTATGTGCACTTATTTGAATTATTTTTTGCTTTCCCTAACTCCCCCCCTCCCCCCCCATAGACATGTACTTGTTGATTTGCAGAGAGAGTTACTACATCATTAGGTTCTGCCTGGAAAGGCTTCTATAAATTTGACTTTGCAATTTTTTAAAAAGTACTGTTGTGATTATTTGGCAGTGACCCTAAATATTATTAAATATTAACACCCGTTTGTTCATAAGTATAATGAGCATGATGATACTTCCTTTTCAGGTATTTTATGAGGATGAAAGAATTTATCGACAGTGCTATGTGTGCCATGGCTGGATAGCTTGGTTGGTTAGAACATCGTCCTGAAGCACAGAGGTTGCTGGTTTGATCCCCAATCAGGGCACATACAGGAACAGATTGGTGTTCTTGTTTCTCTCACTCCCTTTCTCTCTCTCTCAAATCAATAAAATAAACAAATGGAAGTGCTACATCTAGTGCTTGTGGTAGATATGTGGTAGGTTTTATTATTGTTTATTTTTAATGAAATTTTAGTGGTATGGGACAAATAATCCTATTGAGTGATAAAAGGAAATTACAAAATGGTATCCCAGGTCTTGAAAAAATAAAATTGTATACATATTTTGTGTGTGTATTGATTAAACAACGATTGTCTCTTTTTGTGATATCATTTTCCTTTTTTTCTTGTTATTTTACTATTAAAAAGCCCTCACAACCAATACTATTTACCTGAGTGGAAGCTTTTTAAATTTTCATAACAAATGCTGTTAAAATCCATCATAAACTGCCTTGAGATATAATGTTTAAATTTTTCACCCAGTGAGTAAATTGAGGATCTCGCCTTCCCCACCCAGTTGCTTTGCAAGATATATGGATGACACTGTGGTTGGGACACTGACAGTATTGGTGGGAAAAATGCAGAATTATAGGATGGATTATCATCATAAACCTCTCTCAGAATCTATTTTGACTTTTTAAAATTTTTTTTTATTTTTATTTTTTATAAATTTTTATTAATGTTAATGGGATGACATTAATAATTCAGGGTACATATATTCAAAGAAAAACATGTCTAGGTTATCTTGTCATTAAATTATGTTGCATACCCCTCGCCCAGAGTCAGATTGTCCTCCGTCACCCTCTATCTAGTTTTCTCTGTGCCCCTCTCCCTCCCCCTAAATCTCTCCCTCCCTCCCTCCTGCGTCCTCCCTCCCCCCACCCCTGGTAACCACCACACTCTTGTCCATGTCTCTTAGTCTCGTTTTTATGTTCCACCAATGTATGGAATCATGTAGTTCTTGTTTTTTTCTGATTTACTTATTTCACTCCGTATAATGTTATCAAGATCCCACCATTTTGCTATAAATGATCTAATGTCATCATTTCTTATGGCTGAGTAGTATTCCATAGTGTATATGTGCCACATCTTCTTTATCCAATCCTCTATTGAAGGGCTTTTTGGTTGTTTCCATGTCTTGGCCACTGTGAACAATGCTGCTATGAACATGGGGCTACATGTGTCTTTACGTATCAATGATTCTGAGGTTTTGGGGTATATACCCAGTAGAGGGATTGCTGGGTCATAAGGTAGTTCTATTTGCAGATTTTTGAGGAACCACCATACTTTCCTCCATAGTGGTTGTACTACTTTACATTCCCACCAACAGTGTATGAGGGTTCCTTTTTCTCCACAGCCTCTCCAACATTTGTTATTACCCGACTTGTTGATAATAGCTAATCTAACAGGGGTGAGGTGGTATCTCATTGTAGTTTTGATTTGCATTTCTCTAATAACTAATGAAGCTGAGCATCTTTTCATATATCTGTTGGCCATTTGTATTTCTTCCTGGGAGAAGTGTCTGTTCATGTCCTCTTCCCATTTTTTTATTGGATTGTTTGTTTGTTTGTTGTTGAGTTTTATGAGTTCTTTGTAAATTTTGGATATTAGGCCCTTATCTGAGCTGTCGTTTGAAAATATCAGTTCCCATTTAGTTGGCTGTCTGTTTATTTTGATATCAGTTTCTCTTGCTGAGCAAAAACTTTTAATTCTGATAGTCCCATTCATTTATCTTTGCCTTCACTTCTCTTGCCATTGGAGTCAAGTTCATAAAATGTTCTTTAAAACCCAGATCCATGAGTTTAGTACCTATGTCTTCTTCTATGTTCTTTATTGTTTCAGATCTTATATTTAGGTCTTTGATCCATTTTGAATTAATTTTAGTACACGGGGACAGGCTGTAGTTGAGTTTCATTCTTTTGCATTTGGCTTTCCAGTTTTCCCAGCACCATTTGTTGAAGAGGCTTTCTTTTCTCCATTTTGTGTTGTTGGCCCCTTTATCAAAGACCCAGCAATTCCACTTCTGAGTATATATCTGAAGAAACTTAGAACACTAATTTGAAAGAATATATGCACCCCTATGTTCATTGCAGCATTATTTACAACAGCCAAGATATGAAAGGAATGTAAGTGCACTTCAATAGACAAGTGGATAAAAAAGCTGTGGTACAAACAGTAGATACAATGGAATATTATTTGGCCATAAAAAAAGAACGAAATCTTACCATTTATGACAGCATGGGTGGACCTAGAGTGTGTTATGTGAAGTGAAATAAGCCAGGCAGAGAAAGACAATTACCATATGGTTTCACTTATATGTGAAATCTTAAGAACAAAATAAACAAAATAGAAACAGATTCATTGATATAGAAAACAGACTGATAGAAATCAGAGGAGAGAGTATTTGTGGGGATGAGTGAAAAAAGTGAGATTAGAAATACTAATTGGCAGTTACAAAATAGGAATGAAAAGTACAGCATAAAGAATATAGTCAACAATATTATAATAACTATGCATGGTGCCATGTGGGTTTCTGAAATATTGGGGGGGAACACTTTGTAAAGTAGATGATTGCCTAACTACTATGCTTTATAACTAAAACTAATACAAAATAATATTGAATGTAAACTTTAATTGAAAAATAAAAATTAAAAAACCCTCAAAAACACAAAGGATTTGTTTATAACCCTATACATTCTTTACTTCCTTTACTTTTAATTGAACTATTTATACATAAAATACATGTTTATATATTTAATATATATAAAATATCTAAAATATATAAGTTTAATATATGAAAGCATATAGAAGTTATAGGTTGATGAAAATTTATAAACTGAACACTAATGTCATTAGCAGCCTATAAGGCTTCTTCCTTTTGTGTTGAAAGTATTGCAGAATTTGCTTATTTATTAACAAATACATTTTTATTCTAAATATCAAATGAATTTTGAAACACCGTGTCACAAGAACATTCCTCTTCAATTTATGAAATAAAAATTGGATTTTGAAGTAATTGGAATTGAGATTGTGTCTCCAATCCTTGGTAGAAATACTACCTCCAATTTGTGACACAAAGTAGATATTTTTAAAAAGTAAAAATTATAGCTAAAGTGGAAATAATAGAATAATTATAAAATATAGTATTTTAGTTTTTAAACTGTCTTTTATTAGACATGAGTATAAGAAGCAACAAAAGCACTATTTGTGAACATTTGAGAGAAACTCTCTTGAATATTTAATACCCACTATTCACTAGAAGACTTGTGTTTGGGAAACATCAAGATTACCAGTTATTCTGTGAATCACCCAAATTTCCATTTCATGTACATTGAAGAAGAAAAAGCTACTGAATTATCTTCAGATTAGGACTACAAAAAATACTTAACAATATTTGGAGTGATTAAACTCTTCAAAAAAGGGACAATAAAACTATTAGTATTTTTTTCTAGTTGTAAAGTGAAGTTTGGGTCTTGGATGATGATGAAAACCAAAGCATAGAAATGGGTTGGTTTCTAGACTTTTTTGGTTCATACTTACATATTTAAGTCCAAAAATCTGAAAATAGGAAAATAATCACATGAATAATTTAAATTTCTACTATTTATTGAAATAATTTGTAATAAATACATAATTTTAAAATCCTACTTATTGAAGAAGTTAATACAGTGTTTTATGACTAGGTATTGTTAATGGTCTGCAGCAGAGACATTTACTTGCTACTGTAGACTTTTTTCAGAATATTTTGGACTAGAATTTACAAAAATATATTTTACATCTTGAATTAGTACAAAATTTGTATACAGGAAGTGGCAAAAATAGGTTTACTGTTGTGAATATGTAAAACAGTTTATTCTTGTATTTTTATTAATTGTATTATTTTTTCTTTCCTATTTATTAAATTTATTAAGGTGACACTGGTTAACAAAATTATACAGGTTTCAGGTGCACAATTCTTAAAAACATCATTGATATTGTGTTCACCACCCCAAGTCATGTATTATTTTCCATACAAACAACTGTAAACATACTTTTACCCAACCCTATATTGATAGTTGAAACTGGTAATACCTTACTACCTGTGATCTGTATATGGTTTATTTGATTCGTCTTTAATCCCTTGTTTAGTTCGTTTAAGAAATGCTCTATTAAGTTGAATTTACCACCCATTAATAGGTTATAGCCAGTTACACGAAAATCATGTTCTAATTTCCTACAGAAGCCAAAGTTTTGCTAATTAATTGAGGGGCATTTCTTTGTTCCATCTACACATGGGACTGATGGTATAGGTACTCTCTTCACTGGCACTGTTGGCCATCCAAATTGAGGTCTGCCTCAATTTTAGTAAACATATGAATTCCCACAGTCTTTTCTAACCACCACTTAACTAATCTTGCTTAACTCCTGTCTATGTAAAGCTTTGGCGTGGCATAAGGTGTACCCACTCTCCTGTGACTGTGTGTTTATTGTGATTTCAGGGAAAAGCTACAGTGAGGGCATTGCTTTTCAGGGGGAGTCTGCAACCTGGCCACCATCACCCCTTCATTGTCTTTTTTTATCTCCCTTCATTTTTTTCTACACAATTAAAAAATAAGATAAAATTAACACAACACAAAATTCAATATTTTAACCATTTTATTTTATTATTGTTTATTTATTGGTTTTAGAGAGAGAGGAATGGGGGAGAGAGAGAGAAACATTGATTTGTTGTTCCACTTATTTCTGCATTCATTGGTTGCTCATTGTATGTGCTTTGACCAGGGATTGAACCTGCAACCTGGTATGTCAGGACAACACTCCAGCCAACTGAGCTACTCAGCCAATGCTCTTTTCACTTTCTTGATAGTATTCTGTGATGTGCAAAAGCTTTTAATTTTGATGAAGTCCCACTTAGCTATTTTTCATTTGTTATTTGTGTGTTTGATGTCCTATTTAAGAAACTGTTGTCCAATGCCTGCCTGGTTACTAAAATTTATATCTATGTTCCTTTTAAGAGTCTTAGGCCTTCCATTTAGTTCATTGATTCATTTTGAGTTAATTTTTATATACTACTGGGTGAGGTAGGGGTTCAAATTCATTCTTTTGCATGTGGACATTGTCCCAGTGCCATTTGTTTAAGGACTATTTCCACCCCCATTGTATTTCAGACCTATCTGTACCTTTATATATGGGAAGAAGGATGGGAATTCTTTGTAGACCTACTCATTGATTCAACGTAAGATCCAATAATATTTTTTATTTTTCTTAAACAACTTCATTAAAGTATCACTTAAATATTATGGAATTACCCACTTTATGTATGCAATTCAATAATTGTGAGAGGAGAGAGTAGGAAAGAACCAGACCCCATACTAGAATATTCTGATGGATACTGAAGGCCATAATTGCTGGTAGGTCTATGAGCATTTGTCTCAGGAGATAAAAAGTGCTTCTTCTGTTCCAAAAAAATCTACCATGTCATTTGTCTTTTGAGAATTTTTTGAATGTTTCCAAGGTAAAGATAGGGGTTGTAGGTTTTTACATAAAAGTAAGTCCAGGGGGACTTGTGAATTGTTGGCCTATACCAGGAAAGTAATTTCTCTGGGTCTGAGTTAAGTACATTTTTCAGTGTCTTGCTCCAGCTGTCTCTCATCAGTCACCCATAAGCTTGTGCTTATAAAGTTCTCTTGATGGTTAAAAATTCATTTACTGTGTGGTTTTATAATAGAAATCTGATCACGTGATACATTTATAGGAAGAAAGATATAAATAAAAGACAGTACTTTACTATTCGATTTTATATTTTTATTGTTGACATTGTTTATACTTTTGCAAAAGGGAATTGGATTTCATATAGAAAAATTCTCTCTGGATGTGTGCCAGAGTCAGTTTACTGTCATTTTTAGTTGAAAAGGTTTTCTCTTTTCAAATTGAACATGCATCCTTTTGCATGGCAGATGGGGAAGATCAATAAGCTGCTATAGGGAATTATAGGGTTTCCCCCCAACGTTTGATCTTTGATCTTAAGACAGCTTTTAACCCTGTGGTAATCGCCTAAGAGATTTGAGGAAATACTTTGTAAAACAAAATTATGGGGGCTATGAACACGTAATTGGTGTTCACAAAGCATTTTGTCAAATATAAACGGAATACTTTTAAGAAATCATTATCAGCTGTTATGTGTTTTTATGAGGCTGAATTCTCAGTGTAGTTTATGTCTAAGTGCATTATTGCAATTTAGTTTTTTTTTTCTTCTTTTTTTTGCAATTTAGGTTTGAATTCATTTTATTGTAAGGAAATAATGAGACTTCTTGATATAGCAACAGCTGGAAAAAATCAAATCAACGAACAGCCAAAACTTTCTAATTAGGTTTTAAGACTAACAATTACATTAGAGCATTTTAATTTGGAATGTTGCTTTTACGTTGACTTTTTAATAAGCTTTAAATTTGTTTCATAGTTTTATCTTTTAGCAAATAGTTAAATTGTGGTGCAGAAGAGCATTGCTTCTATCCGTAAAACAGAACAAAACAAACAAAAGCTGGAAAGCTGCAAGTTAATGACTTATTTTGAATTCATCAGAGAGTTTAGGATATAGGACACCCAAATAGCTTGAGGACTAAAGTGCCTGCAGAGTGAGACATGAGCCCTTGCATACCAGGGGCAGACATTCTGGGCAGTGGTAAGAATTTAGCTGAATAGTTAAAGAAACTGATGGACACTGAATGTGGTTAGCAAGGGAGTATGAAGTCGCTCGAGGTCGCACATAATGGGGTGTTTAATATCTAGTTGCAATCTCTACTAAGTGTTCCCCCCAAAAGACAGGTGAGATTCCTGGGAAAAAGCATCTTTTGGTTCAGGGCTTGGGGAGAAAAGTAGGTGCTACCTATGGAACAAGAAAATCTGCCAGGACCTTTCTTCTCTATCTTCCCTTTCTTTGCTGATTGGAAGCAGGGACCAGGGAGGAAATTATTGAAAAGGAGAAAAAATAAATAAAAAAATAGGGGGAAAAAACACAGCACAGAGTATCTTCCAGCTATGGAGCATATCAATAGATCTAACATAAGCACAGTTGGAATACTGTAAACCACTAAAAAATTAAATTGGAAGGCAGAATTATGGGGAGTGGAAACAGATCAGGGGTTACCAAGGTTGAGGATGGGGAAGGGGTTGATTTCAAAGGGCAGCCTGAGGGGAATTTCATGATGGTTGTGGTGGATACCTGAGTCTGCATTTATCAAAACCCACAGAATTGTATAACTCAAAGAGTGAATTTTCCTTTATGAAAATACCCACCCCCCCAACAACCAAGATGTGAGGGGCATACGAATTTACTAAGAACCTAAGTGTTTTATAAATAAATAACTTAACTTTGTTATCTTTGAAGGTAGTGGGGACAAATGGAACTGGCCTAGTTAATGTTAGAACATAGGATTTTGACTGAATACTGTAAGGCTAAGGACAGAAAAGAGCTGCACTCAGTCCTGTATTGCAGTTACTAAATTTGTTTTTCATGGAAATATGGATTCTTCTGAAACTTGTATGTTTACTAGGGTTGAAATATAGGTATAGTAGATAACAAGAGCCAGGTTTCTGATTGTCAGAGAAATTATAAGAGAAATTCTTGTAGGGAACGGTGACAGGTTAGAATGAACTCCATAGTAATGCATTACAATTAGAAATAGCAGTTTGGATTTATTCTTTCTTAGCAAGATATGTAAATACATGGATACAGTATGCAAGGGTTAGTATACATACATAAATTTCTGCTCTCCAGCTGCTGAGAGGGTCTGGCAGCAGGGATACTTCAGTGGCAGTGAGCACATCTGTTGCCCATATCTTGTTTCTAAGTATTATTCTTCAATAAAAGAAACCAAGGTTCCTTGGAGAAGTGGTGATTCTTGGACTGGGTTAAAAAAAATGCCAGATGAGCTTGGAACATCTTGTGGAGCCAGAACCAAGTTTAAAATTATTAAAAATAATAAAAAAGGCTAAAGGGAAAAAATAGTAGGCTTTATTTATTTAAAGAATTAGGGCATATCTAGGGGCATAGGAGTCAACCTGAAGGGCTCTTGGTGGCAAAAACTAGAACAGTTTAAGCAACAAAATGTCATAATAGTTTTGGATGATAACTCACAGAATAAAATAAGTATCTGTGAGCTCATAGTGATATAAATGGAAGGAAGGAAGGAAGGAAGGAAGCAAAGAAAGGGGGGAGGAAAAGGTCGCATACAGAAGACTTTTACTTATAAAGGTAGGAGGAATAAGGAAAATAGAAAGCTACAATTGGAGCACCACAGCACTAGTTACTGCAGGCAGGAGACTAAGGAGACAGGATACTTAAATGCATCGTAGAATCTTGGACAGAACAAAGATGTTACTGGAAAAACTTATTTGTGTGAAATCTGAGTAAAGTCTCTAGTTTAGTTGATAGTTTTACATCAGTGTTTCTTGGTTCTGATAATTAGGGTATGGTTAAGTAAGATGTTAATATTAGAGGAAGCAGGGTGAAGAGTATATGGGAATTCTCCATGCTAGTATTGCTACTTTCCTGTAAGTTTAAAATTATTTAAAAATAAATAAATTAAAGGGAAAAAATAGTAGGCTTAAAAAAGCCACGCTGCTGCATGATCCCTGAGACAATCTGTAAAAACAAAGCTCCTACCCCAATTACTGGGGATTTCAACCTATGAGATTTAGTTCACTTTAGGAAGATGAGGTTCTACATATTTCAGTCCCCTACTATTGTTACATAGTTTTCTTAAAACAAAGGAGAAGGTTTTATAAATACATTTTCTCCTATAATACTTTAGGGCTTTTACATTCTATTGCTCAAGTGGGTATGAAGGAAGTTTGAACATGTAGGTATTACTAAAAAACTTAGGCTTAAAAAAATTTTAAGACTGAGCACCTATAGTCTACTGTTATTTGCATTACTGAATCACAAAATGTTGGAAAACAGGTGCTGGGCTGGAGCACATGGTATAAAGATTATTAAGGTGGGTCTTTCCCTTTGATGAACTTGCATTTATTTGGAGAATTAAAAAAAAAATGTAGTGAAAGTTTAGTCTCATGGGAAACATTTTATTTATTATTATTATTTAAAAATTTTTTCTTTCTTTTAATGAGAGATTGGGGGGGGAGAGAGAGAGAGAGAGAGAGAGAGAGAGAGAGAGAGAGAGGAACATCGATCTGTTCCTGTATGTGTCCTGATCGGGAACTGAACTGGTAAACTCTGTGCTTCAGAATGATGCTATAACCAACCAAGCTATCTGGCCAGAGCATGGGGGACATTTTAATCAATGTAGTTTTATTTTTCTCATTTTTTTTTAAATGAATTTTACTGGGGTGACATTGATAAATCAGGGTACATATGTTCAGAGAAAACATCTCTAGATTATTTTGACATTTGATTATGCTGCATTCCCATCACCCAAGTCCAATTGTCTTCCGTCACTTTCTAACTGGTTTTCTTTGTGCCCTTCCCCTCCTCCAACCCCCACCCTCACCTAACCCAACCCCATAATCCAAGTCTCTGAGTCTCTTTTTTTTTTTTTTTGTATTTTTCTGAAGCTGGAAACGGGGAGAGACAGTCAGACAGACTCCCGCATGCGCCCGATCTGGATCCACCCAGCACGCCCACCAGGGGCGATGCTCTGCCCACCAGGGGGTGATGCTCTGCCCCTCCTGGGCGTCGCTATGTTGCAACCAGAGCCACTCTAGCGCCTGAGGCAGAGGCCACAGAGCCATCCCCAGCGCCCGGGCCATCTTTGCTCCAATGGAGCCTTAGCTGCGGGAGGAGAAGAGAGAGACAGAGAGGAAGGAGAGGGGGAGGGGTAGAGAAGCAGATGGGCGCCTCTCCTGTGTGCCCTGGCCGGGAATTGAACCCGGGACTTCTGCACGCCAGGCCGACGCTCTACCACTGAGCCAACCGGCCAGGGCCTCTGAGTCTCATTTTTATGTCCCACCTATGTATGGAATCATATAGTTCTTAGTTTTTTCTGATTTACTATTTCGCTCAGTATAATGTTATCAAGGTCCATCCATTTTGTTGTAAATGATCTGATGTCATCATTTCTTATGGCTGAGTAGTATTCCATAGTATATATGTCCCAAAGCTTTTTAAGCTACTTGTCCACTGATGGACACTTGGGCTGTTTCCAGATCTTCGCTATTGTGAACAATGCTGCCACAAACATGGGGGTGCATTTCTCCTTTTGGAGCAGTTCTAGGGTATTCTTGGGGTATATTCCTAAAAGTGGGATAGCTGGGTCAAAAGGCAGTTCGATTTTCAATTTTTTGAGGAATCTCCATACTGTTTTCCACAGTGGCTGCACCAGTCTGCATTCCCACCAGCAGTGCAGGAGGGTTCCCTTTTCTCCACATCCTCGCCAGCACTTATTCTGTGTTGTTTTGTTGATGAGTGCCATTCTGACTGGTGTGAGGTGATACCTCATTGTGGTTTTAATTTGCATTTCTCTAATGATTAGTGATGTTGAGCATTTTTTCATATGCCTAATGGCCATCTGTATGTCCTCTTTGGAGAAGTGTCTATTCATTTCTTTTTCCCATTTTTTTCATTGGATTGTTTGTCTTCTTGATGTTGAGATTTACAATTCCTTTATAAATTTTGGTTATTAACCCCTTATCAGATGTATTGTCAAATATGTTCTCCCATTGTGTAGTTTGTCTTTTTATTCTGTTCTTATCGTCTTTAGCAGTGCAAAAACTTTTTAGTTTGATATAGTCCCATTTGTTTATCCTGTCTTTTATTTCACTTCCCCGTGGAAATAAATTAGCAAATATATTGCTCCGAGAGATGTCGGAGAGCTTACTGCCTATGTTTTCTTCTAAGATACTTATGGTTTCACGCCTTACATTTAAGTCTTTTATCCATTTTGAGTTTATTTTTGGGAATGGTGTAAGTTGGTGGTCTAGTTTCTTCTTTTTTGCAGGTAGCTGTCCTATTTTCCCAACACCATTTATTAAAGAGGCTGTCTTTACTCCATTGTTATTTCCTTACCTCCTTTGTCAAATATCAGTTGTCCATAGAGCTGTGGGTTTATTTCTGGGTTCTCTGTTCTGTTCCATTGATCTATATGCCTGTTCTTAAGCCAGTACCAGGCTGTTTTGAGTACAATGGCCTTGTAGTATAACTTGATATCAGGAAGTGTGATACCTCCCTCTTTGTTCTTCTTTCTTAAGATTGCTGAAGCTATTTGTGTTATTTTTTGGTTCCATATACATTTTTGTAATATGTGATCTATATCTTTGAAGTATGTCATTAGTATTTTAATCGGTATTGCATTGAATTTATAAGTTGCTTTGGGTAATATAGACATTTTAATGATGTTTATTCTTCCTAGTCATGAGCACGGTATGTGCTTCCACTTGTTTGTATCTTCCTTGATTTCTTTTATCAGTGTTTTATAATTTTCCGAGTACAAGTCTTTAGTCTCCTTGGTTAAATTTACTCCTAGGTACTTTATTTTTTCGGTTGTAATAGTGAAGGGGATTGTTTCCTTAATTTCTCTTTCTGACTGTTCATTGTTAGCATATAAAAATGCCTCTGATTTCTGAGTATTAATTTTATATCCTGCCACTTTGTTGAATTCATTTACCAGGTCCAGTAGTTTTTTGACTGAGACTTTAGGGTTTTCTATATACAATATCATATCATCTGCAAATAATGATAGCTTTACTTCTTTTCCAACTTGAATGCCTTTTATTTCTTCTTCTTGTCTGATTGCTGTGGCTAGGACTTCCAGGACTATGTTGAATAAGAGTGATGAAAAGGGGCACCCCTGCCTTGTTTCTGATCTTAAGGGGATTGCTTTTTGCCCATTGAGTATGATGTTGGCTGTGAGTTTGTCATAGATGGCTTTTATCATGTTGAGGTATGTTTCCTGTATTGCCACTTTGCTGAGAGGTTTTTTTTTTTTTTGTATTTTTCTGAAGCTGGAAACGGGGAGGCAGTCAGACAGACTCCTGTATGCACCGACCGGGATCCATCCGGCACGCCCACCAAGGGGCGATGCTCTGCCCATCTGGGGCGTTGCTCTGTTGCGACCAGAGCAACTCTAGCACCTGGGGCAGAGGCCATGGAGCCATCCTCAGTGCCCAGGCCAACTTTGCTCCAATGGAGCCTTGGCTGCGGGAGGGGAAGAGAGAGACAGAGAGGAAGGAGAGGGGGAGGGGTGGAGAAGCAAATGGGCGCCTCTCCTGTGTGCCCTGGCCGGGAATCGTACCCGGGACTTCCGCACACCAGGCCGACGCTCTACCACTGAACCAACTGGCCAGGGCCTGCTGAGAGTTTTGATCATAAACGGGTGCTGGATTTTATCAAATGCTTTTTCTGCATCTATTGTAATTATTATGTGGTTTTTCTTCTTCCTTTTGTTTATGTGATGAATCATATTGATTGATTTGCAAATATTGTACCAGCCTTGCCTCCCCATAATAAATCCCACTTGATCATGGTGTATGATTTTTTCCATATATTGCTGGATCCAGTTTGCTAATATTTTGTTGAGGATTTTAGCATCTATATTCATCAGGGATATTGGCCTATAATTTTCTTTCTTTGTTTTGTCTTTGCCTGGTTTTGGAATCAGAATTATGCTCACCTCATACAAAAAGCTTGGAAGTCTTCCTTCCTCTTGAATTTTTTGAAATAGCTTGAGAAGGATAGGAGTTAGTTCATCTTTGAATATTTGGTAGAGTTCACTTGTGAAGCCGTAAGGCCCTGGACTTTTCTTTGTTGCGAGTTCTTTTTTTTTTTGTGTGTGTGTTTTTTTGAAGTTGGAAACAGGGAGGCAGTCAGACAGACTCCCACATGCGCCCGACCGGGATCCACATGGCTTGCCCACCAGGGGCAATGCTCTGCCCTTCTGGGGTGTCGCTCTGTTGCAACAAGAGCCATTTTAGCACCTGAGGCAGAGGCCATAGAGCCATCGCCAGCACCTGGGCCAACCTTGCTCCAATGGAGCCTTGGCTGCGGGAGGGGAAGAAAGAGACAGAGAGAAAGGAGAAGAGGAGGGGTGGAGAAGCAGATGGGCACTTCTCCTGTGTGCCCTGGACAGGAATCAAACCTGGGACTCCTGCACGCCAGGTCGACTCTATCACTGAGCCAACCGGCCAGGGCTTGTTGGGAGTTTTTTGATAACTGTTTCAATCTCTTTTGGTGTAATCAGTCTGTTTAGGTTTTCTGATTCTTCCAGATTGATTTTTGGAAGATTGTAGGTTTCATGGGATTTGTCCATTTCATCTAGGTTGCCTAGCTTTTTGGCATACAGTTCTTAATAGTATTTTCTTACAATATTTTGTATTTCTGTTGTATCAGTTGTTATTTCTCCACTCTCATTTCAAATTTTATTTATTTGAGTCCTCTCTCTTTTTTTCTTGGTGAGTCTAGTTAAAGGTTCATCGATTTGTTTACCTTTTCAAAGATCCAGCTCCTAGTTTCATTGATCCTCTGAATTGTTTCTTTAGCCTCTATGTCATTTATTTCTGCTCTGATATTCATTATTTCCTTCCTTCTACTACTTTTGGGCTTTACTTGATGTTCTTTTTTTAGTTCTTTTAGATGCAGGGTTAAGTTGTTTATTTGAGCTTATTCTAGTTTCTTAAAGTGTGCCTGTAGTGCTATGAATTGTCCTCTCAGTGCTGCTTTTGCTGTGTCCCATGGATTTTGAGTTGTTGTACGCTCATTGTCATTTGTTTCTAGGAATTTTTTAATTTTTTCTTTGATCTCATTCTTAATCCATTTGTTATCAAACAACCTGCTATTTAGTTTCCATGTGTTTGAGAATTTTTGAGCTTTTCTGTTGTGGTTCATTTCTAGTTTTATGCCATTGTGATCAGAGAAAGTGCTTGATATGATTTTAATCTTCTTAAATTTGTTGAGACCACTTTTGTATCCTAACATGTGGCCTATCCTAGAGAATGTACCATGAGCACTTGAAAAGAATGTATATTCTGATGCTTTAGGGTGAAGGTTCTGAAGATATCTATTAAATCGAGTTGATCTAGTGTGTCCTTTCAGTGTGCTGTTTTTTTGTTAATTTTATTTCTTGAGGATCTACCTAGTGATGTTAGTGGGGTATTGAAAACCCCTACTATTATAGTATTGCTGTTGATCTCACCCTTTATGTCCATCAAAGTCTGCTTTATATATTTAGGTGATCCTATATTAGGTGCATAGATATTTATAATAGTTACATCTTCCTGTTGGATTACTCCCTTTATCATTATGTAGTGGCCTTCTTTATCTCTTACTATATCCTTTGTTTTAAAGTCCATTTTGTCTGATATAAGTATTGCTACCCCAGCTTTTTTTTCATTTCCATTTGCATGAAATGCTTTTTTCCATCCTTTTATCTTCAGTCTATGTGCATCTTTTGTTTTAAGGAGTGTCTCTTGTAGACAGCATATGTATGGGTCCTGTTTCCTTTTTTTTTATTTTTTATAAATTTTTATTAATGTTAATGCAGTGACATCAATAAATCAGGATACATATATTCAAAGAAAACATGTCCAGATTATCATGTCATTCACTTTTGTTGCATACCCATCACCCAAAGTCAGATTGTCCTCCATAACCTTTTATCTAGTTTGCTTTGTGCCCCTCCCCCTCCCTCTCCCCCTCTCCTCCTTCCCTCCCGCGCCACCCCTCCCCCCCACCCACAGTAACCACCACACTCTTGTGCATGTCTCTTAGTCTCGTTTTTATGTCCCATCAATGTATGGAATCATGTAGTTCTTGTTTTTTTCTGATTTACTAATTTCACTCTGTATAATGTTATCAAGATCCCACCATTTTGTTGTAAATGATCTAATGTCATCATTTCTTATGGCTGAGTAGTATTCCATAGTGTATATGTGCCACATCTTCTTTATCCAGCCTTCTATTGAAGGGCTTTTTGGTTGTTTCCATGTCTTGGCCACTGTGAACAATGCTGTAATGAACATGGGGCTACATGTGTCTTTACGTATCAATGTTTCTGAGTTCTTGGGGTATATACCCAGTAGAGGGATTGCTGGGTCATAAGGTAGTTCTATTTTCAGTTTTTTGAGGAACCACCATACTTTCTTCCATAATGGTTGCATTACTTTACAGTCCCACCAACAGTGAATGAGGGTTCCTTTTTCTCCCCAGCCTCTCCAGCATTTGCTATTACCTGTCTTGTTGATAATAGCTAATCTAACAGGGGTGAGGTGGTATCTCATTGTAGTTTTGATTTGCATTTCTCTAATAACTAATGAAGCTGAGCATCTCTTCATATATCTGTTGGCCATCTGTATTTCTTCCTGGGAGAAGTGTCTGTTCATGTCCTCTTCCCATTTTTTTATTGGATTGTTTGTTTGTTTGTTGTTGAGTTTTATAAGTTCTATGTAAATTTTGTATATTAGGCCCTTATCTGAGCTGTTGTTTGAAAATATCATTTCCCATTTAGTTGGCTTTCTGTTTATTTTGTTATCAGTTTTTCTTGCTGACCAAACACTTTTTAGTCTGATGTAGTCCCATTCATATATCTTTGCCTTCACTTCTCTTGCCTTTGGAGTCAAATTCATAAAATGTTCTTTAAAACCCAGGTCCATGAGTTTAGTACCTATGTCTTCTTCTATGTACTTTATTGTTTCAGGTCTTATTTAGGTCTTTGATCCATTTTGAATTAATTTTCATACAAGGGGACAAGCTGTAGTCGAGTTTCATTCTTTTGCATGTGGCTTACCAGTTTTCCCAGCACCATTTGTTGAAGAGGCTTTCTTTTCTCCATTGTGTGTTGTTGGCCCCTTTATCAAAAATTATTTGACCATATATATGTGGTATTATTTCTGGACTTTCTATTCTGTTCCATTGGTCTGAGTGTCTATTTGTCTGCCAATACCATGTTGTTTTGATTGTTGTGGCCCTATAATATAGTTTGAATTCAGGTATTATAATGCCCCCAGCTTCATTCTTTCTCCTTAGGATTGCTTTGGCTAATCAGGGTTTTTTATAGTTCCATATAAATCTGATGATTTTTTGTTCCATTTCTTTAAAGAATGTCATAGGAATTTTGATGGGAATTGCATTAAATTTATATATTGCTTTGGGTAATATGGCCATTTTGATTATATTTATTCTTCCTACCTACAAACAGGGAATATTTTTCCATCTCATTGTATCTTTTTTTTTTAAAGTTTTATTGATTGATTATATTTATTGATTTATTTTAAATTTTTTTCTTTACAGGGACAGAGAGAGAGAGTCAGAGAGAGGGATAGATAGGGACAGACAGACAGGAACGGAGAGAGATGAGAAGCATCAATCATTAGTTTTTCGTTGCGACACCTTAGTTGTTCATTGATTGCTTTCTCATATGTGCCTTGACTATGGGCCTTCAGCAGACCAAGTAACCCCTTGCTTGAGCCAGCGACCTAGGGTCATCTAAGCTGATGAGCATTTTTTCATTTTGCTCAAGCCAGATGAGTTCGTGCTCAAGCTGGTGACCTCGGCGTCTCGAACCTGGCTCCTTCCGCATCCCAGTCCAACTCTCTATCCACTGCGCCACCACCTGGTCAGGCTCATTGTATCTTTTTTGATTTCCCTTAACAATGCTTTGTAGTTTTCGATATATAGGTCCTTTACATTCTTTGTTATGTTTATTCCTAGGTATTTTATTTTTTTGTTGCAATCGTGAAGGGGATTATTTTTTTGAGTTCTTTTTCTAATATTTCATTGTAGGCATAGAGAAAGGGTATGGACTTTTGTATGTTAATTTTGTATCCTGCGACCTTACTGTATTTGTTTATTGTTTCTAGTAATCTTTTTGTGGAGTCTTTCGAGTTTTTGATGTATAGGATCATATCATCTGCAAAAAGTGATACCTTTACTTCTTCTTTTCCGATATGGATGCCTTTTATTTCTTTGTCTTGTCTGATTGCTCTGGCCAGAACTTCTAGCACCACGTTAAATAAGAGTGGAGAGTGGGCAACCCTGTCTTGTTCCTGATTTAAGGTGGAAAGTCCTCAGTTTTATGCCATTTAATACGATGTTGGCTGATGGTTTATCATATATGGCCTTTATGATGTTGAGATATTTTTCTTGTATACCCATTTTGTTGAGTGTCTTAAACATAATGTTGTGTTGTATTTTATCAAAAGCCTTTTCTGCATCTATTGATAAGATCATGTGGTTTTTGTTCTTTTTTTTGTTGATGTGGTGTATTACGTTAATGGTTTTACGTATGTTGAACCATCTTTGAGATTCTGGGATGAATCCCACTTAATCATGATGTATTATTTTTTTTAATATGTTGTTGTATTCGATTTGCTAGTATTTTGTTTAGTATTTTAGCATCTGTATTCATTAGAGATATTGGTCTGTAGTTTTCTTTTTTTGTGCCATCCTTGCCAGGTTTTGGTATGAGGGTTATGTTGGCCTCATAAAATGTGTTTGGAAGCATTGCTTCTTATTCAATTTTTTGGAAGACCTTCTGTAGAATAGGGACCAAGTCTTCTTTGAATGTTTGATAGAATTCACTAGTTTAGCTGTCTGGGCCTGGACTTTTATTTTTGGGGAGGTTTTTAATGTTTTTTTTCTATTTCTTCTCTACTAATAGGTCTGTTTAGGCTTTCTGCTTCTTCATGACTCAGTCTAGGAAGGTTGTATTGTTCTAGGAATTTATCCATTTCTTCTAGGTTGTTGAATTTAGTGGCATAAAATTTTTCATAGTAATCTACAATAATTCTTTGTATATCTACGATGTCTGTGGTGATTTCTCCTCTTTCATTTTGGATTTTGTTTATATGAGTTTTTTCTCTTTTTTCCTTGGTAAGTCTTGCCAGGGGTTTGTCAATTTTGTTGTTCTTTTCACAGAACCAGCTCCTTGTTCATTTAATTTATCTATAGTTTTTCTGTTCTCTATTTCATTTATTTCTGCTCTGATTTTTATTATCTCCTTTCTTTGGCTGGTTTTGGGTTGTTTTTGTTCTTCTTTTTCCAGTTCCTTAAGGTGTGAAGTTAAGTGGTTCACTTGGGCTCTCTCTTTTTTGTTCATATATGCCTGAAGTGATATGAACTTTCCTCTTATCGCTGCTTTTGCTGCATCTCAGAGATTCTGCTATATCGTATTGTCATTTTCATTTGTCTGTATATATGTTTTGATCTCTGTGCTTATTTCTTCTTTGACCCATTCACTTTTTAAAAGTATGTTGTTTAGTTTCCACATTTTTGTGTTTTTCTTTCCTCTTTTTTGCAGTTGAATTCTAGTTTCAAGGCTTTATGATCAGAAAATATACTTGGTACAATTTTGATTTTTCTGAATTTGCTGATATTATTTTTATGGCCCAACATATGGTCAATTCTTGAGAATGTTCCATGTGCACTAGGGAAAAATGTATATTCTGTCGCTTTGGGATGAAGTGTCCTGTAGATGTCTATCATATCCAGGTTCTCTAGTGTTTCGTTTAAGGCCACTATATCTTTGTTGATTCTCTGTTTGGATGACCGATTTAGAGCCGTCAGTGGTGTATTGAGGTCTCCAAGTATGAATATATTTTTGTCAGTTTTTGTTTTTAGGTCAATAAGTAGCTGTCTTATATATTTTTGTGCTCCTTGGTTTGGTGCATATGTATTAAGGATTGTTATGTCTTCTTGATTCAGCATCCCCTTAATCATTATGAAATGACCATTTTTGTCTCTGAGTACTTTTGCTTTTTTGTAGTCAGCATTATTACATATGAGTATTGCTATGCCTGCGTTTTTTTGGAAGTTATTTGCTTGGAGTATTGTCTTCCAGCCTTTCACTTTGAATTTGTTTTTATCCTTGTTGCTTAGATGTGTTTCTGGTAGGCAGCATACAGTTGGGATTTTTTTTTAATCCATTCTGCTACTCTGTGTCTTTTTATTGGTGAGTTTAATCCATTTTTGTTTAGTGTAATTATTGACACTTGTGGATTTTCTATTGCCATTTTATAAATTGCTTTCTGTTAGCTTTCTATTTTGTTTGATTCTTCTCTTTTGTTTTACTATCATTTGTTTTTGTTTGTTTGTATTCCATACTTCTTTCCTCTGTTGCTACCTTTTTTAAGTCATGTGCTTTTGTGGTGGTTTTTTCAAGGGTGGTTACCATTAAGTAATGAAAAGGGTACCTATTGTATTCATTGTAGTACCCAATCTTGTGAGTGTTTCTACACTTCATCGTCTTTTGCTACTGTTAATCTCTGTCCTCTCCCCCCTTTTTTTTGCTTTTGTTATAACAGTTTAAATTTGGTTTTATTGTGTTCTTTGTGGAGCTTTTACTTGTGGTTTTGTTTTGTTTTGTTCTTTGGATCTGGTTGGAAAACCCCCATTAGTATTTCATGTAGTCGGGGTTTTCTAATGATAAATTCCCTCATCTTTTCTGTATTTGTGAATGTTTTTATTTCTCCTTCATATTTGAAGGATAAGTTTGATGGGTATAGTATTCTTGGCTGAAAGTTCCTCTCTTTCAGGACTTTAAATATTGGGGTCCACTCTCTTCTATTTTGTAGAGTTTCTGCTGAAAAATCTGATAATCTAATAGGCCTTCCTTTATATGTTATATTCTTCTTTTCCCTGGCTGCCTTGAGAATTTTTTCTTTGTCGTTGGTTTGTGCCATTTTCATTATGATGTGCCTTGGTGTAGGTTTGTTGTGGTTAAGAAATCTCAGTGTTCTGTTTGCTTCTTGAATTTCAGGCTTTAGTTCTTTCAATAGGCTTGGGTAGTTCTCGTCTATTATTTGTTTGAATAAATTCTCCATTCCATTTTCTCTCTCTTCTCCCTCTGATATACCTATTATTCTTATGTTATTCTTTTTGATGGAGTCAGACAATTCCTGTAGGGCTTTCTCATTTTTAAAATTTTTTGAGTCTCTGTCTTCTCTCTGTTGTGCCTCAAGTGCTTGTCTTGTATGTCATTAATCCTATGTTCTATCTGGCCTGTTCTATTAGCTAAGCTTCTTACCTCATTTTTCAGTTCATGAATTGAGTTTTTCATTTCTGTTTGATTTGTTTTTATAGTTTCAATTTCCTTGCTAATATATTCTTTGTGTTTGTTGAGTTGTTTTCTGTTCTCCATAAATTGCCTTTCTGTTTTTTCTTGTATATCTCTGAGTATTTTTAGGATTTCTATTTTAAAGTCTCTGTCATTTAGCTCCAAGGTTTCCAATATATTAAATTTTTCTTCATAGATTTTTCCACATCTATCTGTTACTTGCCTTTCTTTTGTATCCATGATATTTTATTTCCTTTTTCTTAATGGCATCTGAGGGTGGTCTTTTTTTTTTTTTTTTTTTTAAATAAATTTTTATTGATGTTAATGGGATGACATTAATAATTTAGGGTACATATATTCAAAGAAAACATGTCTAGGTTATTTTGTCATTAAATTATGTTGCATACCCCTCACCCAGAGTCAGATTGTCCTCCGTCATCCTCTGTCTAGTTTTCTCTGTGCCCCTCCCCCTCCCCCTAACTCTCCCTCCCTCCCTCCTGCGTCCTCCCTCCCCCCACCCCTGGTAACCACCACTCTCTTGTCCATGTCTCTTAGTCTCGTTTTTATGTTCCACCAATGTATGGAATCATGTAGTTCTTGTTTTTTTCTGATTTACTTATTTCACTCCATATAATGTTATCAAGATCCCACCATTTTGCTGTAAATGATCTGATGTCATCATTTCTTATGGCTGAGTAGTATTCCATAGTGTATATGTGCCACATCTTCTTTATCCAGTCTTCTATTGAAGGGCTTTTTGGTTGTTTCCATGTCTTGGCCACTGTGAACAGTGCTGCTATGAACATGGGGCTACATGTGTCTTTACGTATCAATGATTCTGAGGTTTTGGGGTATATACCCAGTAGAGGGATTGCTGGGTCATAAGGTAGTTCTATTTGCAGTTTTTTGAGGAACCACCATACTTTCTTCCATAATGGTTGTACTACTTTACAGTCCCACCAACAGTGTATGAGGGTTCCTTTTTCTCCACAGCCTCTCCAACATTTGCTATTGCCCGTCTTGTTGATAATAGCTAATCTAACAGGGGTGAGGTGGTATCTCATTGTAGTTTTGATTTGCATTTCTCTAATAACTAATGAAGCTGAGCATCTTTTCACATATCTGTTGGCCATTTGTATTTCTTCCTGGGAGAAGTGTCTGTTCATGTCTTCTTCCCATTTTTTTATTGGATTGTTTGTTTGTTTGTTGTTGAGTTTTATGAGTTCTTTGTAAATTTTGGATATTAGGCCCTTATCTGAGCTATTGTTTGAAAATATCAGTTCCCATTTAGTTGGCTGTCTGTTTATTTTGATATCAGTTTCTCTTGCTGAGCAAAAACTTTTTATTCTGATGTAGTCCCATTCATTTATCTTTGCCTTCACTTCTCTTGCCATTGGAGTCAAGTTCATAAAATGTTCTTTAAAACCCAGGTCCATGAGTTGAGTACCTATGTCTTCTTCTATGTACTTTATTGTTTCAGGTCTTATATTTAGGTCTTTGATCCATTTTGAATTAATTTTAGTACACGGGGACAGGCTGTAGTCGAGTTTCATTCTTTTGCATGTGGCTTTCCAGTTTTCCCAACACCATTTGTTGAAGAGGCTTTCTTTTCTCCATTTTGTGTTGTTGGCCCCCTTATCAAAGATTATTTGACCATATATATGTGGTTTTATTTCTGGGCTTTCTATTCTGTTCCATTGGTCTGAGTGTCTATTTTTCTGCCAATACCATACAGTTTTGATTATTGTGGCTCTATAATATAGTTTAAAGTCAGGTATTGTAATGCCCCCAGCTTCATTCTTTTTCCTTAGGATTGCTTTAGCTATTCGGGGTTTTTTATAGTTCCATATAAATCTTATGATTTTTTGTTCCATTTCTTTAAAAAATGTCATAGGAATTTTGATGGGAATTGCATTAAATTTATATATTGCTTTGGGTAATATGGCCATTTTAATTATATTTATTCTTCCTATCCAAGAACAAGGAATATTTTTCCATCTCATTGTGTCTTTTTCTATTTCTCTTAGCAATGCCTTGTAGTTTTCATTATATAGGTCCTTTACATTCTTTGTTATGTTTATTCCTAGCTATTTTATTTTTTTTGTTGCAATCGTGAAGGGGATTATTTTTTTGAGTTCGTTTTCTAATATTTCATTGTTGGCATATAGAAAGGCTATGGACTTTTGTATGTTGATTTTGTATCCTGCGACCTTACTGTATTGGTTTATTGTTTCGAGTAATCTTTTTGTGGAGTCCTTTGGGTTTTCGATGTATAGGATCATATCATCAGCAAAAAGTGATACCTTTACTTCTTCTTTTCCGATGTGGATGCCTTTTATTTCTTTGTCTTGTCTGATTGCTCTGGCCAGAACTTCTAGCACCACGTTAAATAAGAGTGGAGAGAGTGGACAACCCTGTCTTGTTCCTGATTTAAGGTGGAAAGTCCTCAGTTTTACGCCATTTAATATGATGTTGGCTGATGGTTTATCATATATGGCCTTTATCATGTTGAGATATTTTCCTTCTATACCCATTTTGTTGAGAGTCTTAAACATAAAATTGTGTTGTATTTTATCGAAAGCCTTTTCTGCGTCTATTGATAAGATCATGTGGTTTTTGTTCTTTGTTTTGTTTGAGGGTGGTCTTATTGATAGCACTAATGAGAATTAATAAAGAATAAAAAGTAGAATAAATAAAAATAAAAAAATAAAATAAAAAGTAAAAAAATTTTTGAAGAAAACCCCCAAAAACCCCAATAATAATTTATTATTTCCTTCCCCTTTTCTTTCTTCTCTTCCCCTCCTCTTCCCTTCTCCTTAGGAAAATATCGTGATAAACTGTGAATTATATTATGCTAAATGAAACAAAAACTGCTTATAATGGAGGGCCTGAGTTGGGGGGAACTCTTCAAGGACCAGAAAAGGAAGTAGGGACCCACAAAATGCAAAAAAAGAAAAAATTTGGGTGAAGTATAAAATGATTTCCTTGTAAGTAATGGTCTACTAAGTTACTAAGTGATATAATGAGAGGGATAAGAGAAAACCAGAAAAAGGGGGAAAAAACCAAACTATTGTATTAAGTGGAGCAAAGACTGAATAGAATGGAGATCCTGGGTTGGGAGGAATGCTACTGAGTTAAAAAGCGATGTAAAAAGCACCCAAAATGCCACAAAAATATCCAAAAAACTTGAGTCCCAAATTAAATAATGTGTTCGTGATTGAGGATTGAATGAGAGGAAAATTAAAAGTAGAAAAGAAGAAACTAATAGAAAGGGAGAAACAAGAAAAAGTGGAAAAGGAAAGGAAGAAAAAAGAAAAAACAAACAACAAAAAGAGAGGGAGAGTTAAGGGTTTTGGAGTGTAACCCTCATGGAGAGTAAGGAAGAAGAGAAGAAATAAAATGAAACACTTATGGGTAGTGTAGTTCAAGAAAAGGAAAGAGTAAGATGGGCAGAGAATAACAGGACCAAGTTTGAGGAAATAGAAATAATACTAATAAAGGCAAGAGGATGAAACAAACAAACAAACAAAAGAAATAGTGGAAGAAATTATAAAGTCTATGGATTTTTCTTGAATTTTTGAGGTTAACTTCTTCTTCCCTTTTCTTTCCTCTCTCTCTTCCTAGTCGGTGACTCTGTACCCCAGGCTCTGCCCCTGTGGCACGCTTAGGTAGGGATTTGCAGTTGATGAGACTCTACGGCAATGTCATATATTTGCCTTCAGTCTCGTTGGTAGTCAAGGCTTGGTAGCGTTTGCAGGCTCCAACAATGAGAGAGTTCGTTTTCCCGGAGCCTTTCTCCTAGTCTCTCCTTCCTGAATTAGCAGCCTGATGATCCAGCTATGAGGCTGCCGCTGCCTCTGCCTGGGAAGTAAGAGGTTTAGAGAGCTGGCAAATCCCCACTCTATCCCCACTTAATGCAGGGCTCTGGGTAAGCCTCTGGCAGTCAGAGCAGCCAGTGTAATCAGGCGGGTCTGGGATCCAGTTGCTCTCAAGATGACGTTCTCTGAACTTCTAGGCCTGTTCAGCACACCCAGCACTCTGTGGGACCACTGTCCCCAGGTTTTCCGTACTTTGTAGCCTGTTTTGGCTGGGAAGAAGATGCCCTAGTCGCTGCTTGCAGTACAGGAGGTCTTAACACTGCCAAGTCCCTCTTTTTAGCATATGTCCCTGAGTATGAAAGCTCTGCCAATCAGAAGTTGCCCCCACCCCTTTAGCAAGAGGCACTAAAAAATATCACGCCTGTTGTCTTGGATAGCTGGACTGAGAGAGATCTTGTCAATTATAGCTGCGTAGGTCAGTTGGGAGGTGAGTAGCCTGTGGGTTAGGCTAATTTCAGCGATTGGATCCGCGGAATTTCTCCAGAATGAACTGCAAGCTGCACGCATGCCCCTCCCCCAACGCTTGATTGTTAGCTTGAATGGCTGGGTGAGGCACCCCTCCCGCCTAGAGAAGCTCGGTGTAGGGAAGTTTGCTTGCGCCGTTGGAAGCTGCTGCTCGTGGCACGGGCAATTAGTCGCATGCGGTGGTTGCTGGGCTGCTTGTGGCCCGGGGCGCGGGAGGCTGGGCTGCTCACGGCACAGTGCACGGGAGGCTGTGCTGTTTATAGCTTGGCGCGAGAGGCAGGGCTGCTCATGGCCTGGCGCGTAGGGGGCTGGGCTGCTCGTGGCCTGGCATGGGGGAGGCTGGGCTGCCCGCGGCCCGGGGCTTGGGCGGTCCCTCGCGGATCGGGCCGGTGGCTGGGATGCTTGGGGCGTGGCGCACTGGCATTTTCTCGTGCGGGCTGATTCACCACAGGCACACTCTTTCCTCGGCTTGAATGAACGTCCGGGCTGCAGCCTAGCTACCTCCACACCCCTAGCTCCTCCCGACTCTCAGTTCCAAGTGAAAGCAGCCTTTGCTCAGGTTAGTGAGGAAGGCAGAGAGTGTCTTTGTCTGACTTATTTCCCTCAGGATTGATTATATATTTAGCCAATTTTTCGCTCGATCCTACCTTCGCCTTCAGGGTGTGAAAGTCTCGGATGATCCAAGAATAGGTTTTTCTGTCTCTGGTTGTTGAACTTGTTGAAATTTTGGGGAGATTTTTTGGTCCGTGTCCTCACGGCGCCATTTCTATGATGTCACTTCGGGTCCTGTTTTCTTATCCACGCAGCTACCCTATGTCTTTTGATTGGATCATTTAATCCATTTATGTTTAAGGTTATTATTGATATGTAGTTGTTTATTGCCATTTTATTCTTTAAAGCTGTATTCCTCTTTTGCTATATTCTTTTCCCACTTTGATCTGTTTACAACAGGCCCCTTAACATTTCTTACAGCATTGGTTTGGTTGTAATGAATTTCTTGAGGTTTTTTTGGTCTCGGAAGCTTTTTATTTCTCCTTCAATTTTAAACGATAGCCTTGCTGGATAAAGTAGTCTTGGTTTTAGGTTCTTGTTCTGCATTACTTTGAATATTTCTCGCCATTCCCTTCTGGCCTCTAGTGTTTCTGTTGAGAAGTCGAATGTCATCCTTATGGGGGCTCCTTTGAAGGTGATAGCTTATTTTTCTCTTGCAGCTTTTAATATTTTCTCTTTATCACTTAGCTTTGGTATTTTAATTATGATAAGTCTTGATGTAAGTTTCTTTGGGTTTCTCTTTAATGGAGTTCTCTGTACTTCTTGAACTTGTGAGAGTTTCTCCTGCATTAATTTAGGGAAGTTTTCAGCTATGATATGATTGAACAAAGTCCCTATCCCTTGTTCTTTCTCTTGTTCTTCAGGAACTCTTATGATGTGGATGTTATTTCTTTTTATGTTGTCACAGAGCTCTCTTTAGAGTTTCCTCAGACTTTTTGAGTCTCTTTTCTTTTTTTTTCTCTGCTTTCTTGCCTTCATTTAAGTTGTCCTCCAACTCACTGATTTGATCCTCAGCTCTATCCATCCTGTTTTTAATTCCTTTTATTGTGGTCTTCATTTCTGATATGGTATTTGTCATCTCTGCCTGATTATTTTTTAATATTTCAATATTCTTTTTTATACTTGCTATTTCTTTATTTAGGTGTTCATAATGACCATCCATTGTTGTTCTAAGATCCCTAAGCATCCTTACAATCATTATTTTGAACTCTGCATCCCGAAGTTTGGTTATTTTTATATCACTCAGTTCATCTCCTGAAGCTTTCTCTTGTGGTTTCATTTGGATTGAACTTCTTTGTCTTCTCATTATGTCTGTGTTTTGAGTGTTTTGTTTGTAGAGCTGGTTGAGTCTATGCTTGGTGTTTTCTGCCTCCCATTTTCAATTGTGTTATTTTTAGGTCTTCTTGGGTTGACATCAGCTATTATTTGTAATCCACTTTCAGATTTGGGCTGCTTTGAAGTCTTGTTTTGTTTGTTTTTTTAACAGGTGATAGTCTTGTTTACTGGTCTCTGTAGTGAGAAACTGTATCCAGGAATGTGGTGGGTTTAACCAGAGACTCTGAAGGCCTCTTCTACCAGATAATCTCTCCGGAGCAGGGTGTTTTCTCAGCTTCAGTAGGGGAAGGTGTATCTCAGATCTCCATGGAGACCTGAGTTACTGCCCCTCCTCCCCACTTCTTGTTTTCAGCTGTGTCTTGTTGTGCTGATTGGAACTGAAGAGATGTCTGGAGATCTGTGATCCGGAAACAATTTAGTCTTTTGTTTTGTGAAAGGATCAGTCCCTCCCCCAGCTATGGCTGCCTCCAGCACTGGATGAGTCAGCTTTTTAGGTCCTCCCCTGCATTCCTCAGCCCCTCACCATTTGTCCCTCTCTCTCCCTTGTCCTTTTGGAATACAAGCCGGTTATTCCAACACACCTTGCTCCCTAGTCATCAGGCAAGTGGTTGTGAGCAGCATTTTCTGCTCTTTTCCCTGGAGTGAGAGCCCAGAGGGCTCAACCCCCCTTTGATCCTGTTAGCAGGGGAGATTCAGGTGCCCCCTACCAGGTTTGCTGTGGCTTCTTCTTTGCTCCTTGGTTTTGAGAGCTGTTCTTGTAGTCCAGAGTTGGTTTTTCACGCTGATTGTTTCTAAATTGATTTGTATTCCAGTTTGGTGGTGAGAGCTGAGAGTCTGTGTGTCTGCCTACTCTGCTGCCAACTTCTGCCTTCTCTCTCCACTCTCATTTTTAATTTTCTTTATTTGAGTCCTCTCTCTTTTTTTCTCAGTGAGTCTGGTTAAAGGTTCATCAGTATTGTTTACCTTTTCAAAGAAACAACTCCTGGTTTCATTGATCCTCTGTATTGTTTCTTTAGCCTCTATGTCATTTATTTCTTCTCTGATCTTTATTATTTTTTTCCTTCTACTACCTCTGGGCTTTACTTGCTGTTCTTTTTCTAGTTCTTTTAGATGCAGGGTCAAGTTGTTTATTTGAGCTTTTTCTAGCTTCTTAAGGCATGCCTGTAATGCTATGAACTTCCCTCTCAGTACTGCTTTTGCTGTGTCCCATAAATTTTGAGTTGATGTATGCTCGTTATCGTTTGTTTCTAGGAATTTTTTTATTTCTTCTTTGATCTCATTGTTAACCCATTTGTTATTTTTATTTATTTTTATTTTTTTTACAGAGACAGAGAGTGAGTCAGAGAAAGAGATAAACAAAGACAGACAGACAGGAATGGAGAGAGATGAGAAATGTCAATCATTAGTTTTTCATTGCGTGTTGCAACACCTTAGTTGTTCATTGATTGCTTTCTCATATGTGCCTTGACCGCAAACCTTCAGCAGACCGAGTAGCCCCTTGCTGGAGCCAGCGACCTTGCGTTCAAGCTGATGGGCTTTTGCTCAAACCAGATGAGCCCGCGCTCAAGCTGGCGACCTCGGGGTCTTGAACCTGGGTCCTTTGCATCCCAGTCCAACGCTCTATCCACTGCGTCACCGCCTGGTCAGGCCCCATTTGTTATTTAATAACTTGCTATTTAGTTTATAAGTGTTTGAGTATTTTTCAGTTTTTCTGTTGTGGTTGATTTCTAGTTTCATGCCATTGTGATTAGAGAAAGTGCTTGATATGATTTCAATCTTTTTAAATTTTTTGAGAATGCTTTTGTGCCCTAACATGTGGTCTATCCTAGAGAATGTACCATGAGCACTTGAAAGGATTGTATATTCTGCTGCTTTAGGGTGAAAGGTTCTGAAGATATCTATTACATCGAGTTGATCTAGTGTGTCCTTTCAGTGTGCTGTTTTTTTGTTAATTTTCTTTCTTGAGGATCTATCTAGTGATGTTAGTGGGGTATTGAAAACCCCTACTATTATAGTATTGCTGTTGATCTCACCCTTTATGTCCATCAAAGTCTGCTTTATATATTTAGGTACTCCTATATTAGGTGCGTAGATATTTATAACGGTTATATCTTCCTGTTGCATTGCTGCCTTTATCATTATGTAGTGACCTTCTTTATCTCTTAGTATAGCCTTTGTTTTAAAGTCTATTTTGTCTGATATAAGTATTGCCACCCTACCTTTTTTTTCATTTTTATTTGCGTGAAATATTTTTTTTTCCATCCTTTTATCTTCAGTCTATGTGCATCTTTTGTTTTAAGGAGTGTCTCTTGTAGACAGCATATGTATGGGTCCTGTTTTCTTATCCACGCAGCTACCCTATGTCTTTTTATCGGGTCATTTAATCCATTTACATTTAAGGTTATTATTGATATGTAGTTGTTTATTGCCATTTTATTCTTTAAAGCTGTATTCCTCTTTTGCTATATTCTTTTTCTCCCTTGATCTGTTTACAACAGGCCTCTTAGCATTGCTTTCAACATTGGTTCGGTTGTAGTGAATTCCTTGAATTTTTTTTTTTGGAAAGATTTTTATTTCTCCTTCAATTTTAAATGATAGCCTTGCTGGATAAAGTAGTCTTGGTTGTAGGCTCTTGTTCTGCATTACTTTGAATATTTCTTGCCATTCCCTTCTGGCCTCAAGTTTTTCTGTTGAGAAGTCGGAAGTTATCCTTTCATCTTTATGGGTGCTCCTGTGTAGGTAATAGTTTTTTTCTCTCTAGCAGCTTTTAATATTTTCTCTTTATCACTTAGTTTTGGTATTTTAATTATGATCTGTCTTGGTTTAGATTTCTTTGGGTTTCTGATTAATGGAGTTCTCTGTGCTTCTTGAACTTGTAAGGTGTTTTCCTTCCTTAATTGAGGGAAATTCTTAATTGAGGGAAATTTCCAGCTATGATATGTTTGAACAAAGTCTCTATCCCTTGTTCTTTCTCTTCTTCTTCAGGAACCCCTGTGATGCGGATGTTATTTCTCTTTATGTTGTCACAGAGCTCTCCTAGAGTTTCCTCAGACTTTTTGAGTCTCTTTTCTTTTTTCTGCTCTGCTTCCATGCCTTCATTTATCTTGTCCTTTAACTTGCTGATTAGATTCTCAGCTTCATCCATCCTGCTTTTAATTCCTTCCATTGTGTTCTTTATTTCTGATATTGTATTTGTCATTTCTGACTGATTCGTTTTTATTTTTTCAATGTCCTTTTTTATATTTGCTATCTTTTTATTTAAGTGTTTGTAGTGGCCATCTATTGTTCTAATATCTTTGAGCATTCTAACAATCGTTATTGTAAACTTTGCATCTGGTAATTTGGTTATATTTGACTTACTCAGGTACTTTTCTGGGGATTTCTCTTGATTCATTCGTGTTGCATTTCTCTGCCTTCTCATTTTGTCTGTGTAAAAGAAGATTTTGGCCACTGGAGTACACTGGCTTTGGCCTCTGTGTTCCCTAGGTGTGGTCTGTCTGCAGGCCCACCACCCCCTCTGTTGTGGCTGTGTAGGGCATTCGGGTATGGGTGTTGCTGGTTCCTGTCCACTGAGGCCGTTGCTGTGGTTTCTGCCTCTCCTTTGTGGGAGTGGCTGTGATCATGTTCTCGGATGTACAAGCCTCGGTGGCCTTGGCCTTCGCTTTGCTCTTGCTGGTGGCGTTATGTTCGGCCCTCAGGGCAGGGGTGAGCACCTTTGCTCAGTTGCGTGTCTCCGCCTGACTCTGGGCTTTTGCCCCGTCCCTGCAGGAGGAGCCCACTCGTGGGATGGCTGCAAGCCTTGGCTTCACAGGCTGGGTGGGACTGTGCCCATGCTCAGTAGTGGGACTCTACCTGTTCTGGGCTTTAGTTCCACTCCCGAGGGAGGAGCCAGCTCCCATGTCACGCCACAAGCTTCGGTTGGTTTAGGAGGTGGGCCAAGGCTGTGCTCCTGTGCCCTTGCTCAAGGGCGTGTCTCCACCCCTTCCGGGACTCCTGCCCTTCCCCCGCAGGCTGGATTGCAGGCAGCCTGCAGCTGGGCTTGACCAGTTTTTTGTTTGTTTTTTTTTACAACAGCAAAAATCATACAGTTTCAACAATTACAAAGGTACATTTCACCAGTCTCTCAGCACATAGCCCAAAATGCAAAATGTCCTCGGCCTTCTTTCTATCCACAGGAAAAGCTTCCCGGGGCAGGGGAAGGGCCTCCAGCAAAGCCACCCCCCACCCCCATCAAGGTATTTCACATTGTCCAAAATCCATAATCCGTAAGTCCATCCAACAAAGGAGTCAGTGCCCACTCCAGTCGTAGTCCAGGAAATCAGTCCACGCACATGGGGCTTCAGCCACCCCCCTCGTCCCTGCCATCCTGGCAGGTCTTACACTGTCCCAAAGAGGAGCACATGGCAATGGCAGTCAGCATTTCCATCTCTGCTCCGGAGAGCATGTCCAGCCCTATGTACCAAAATCGCAGACCTACCAGGGCCACAGTAGGTGCTCCTTCCAGCTGGGCTTCCATCTTCTGGAGACTGCAGATCACAACTCCAGCCCAATTCTGCTCATCCTCCAAAAGGGAACTGAAAACACCAGCTTCTACTGCTGGGCTCGCAGCCCCGAGCCCGGCCTCAGCCCAGGCCTCAGCCCCTGCCTCCTGCCGCTGCTGGCTCTCCACAACATCCAGGGCAATCTGCAACTCACAAACCTGTGAATCCTCCTCCAGCAGCTGCTCCATTTCCAGGCAAATCTCGCAAACCTGGTCGTCCTCCTCCTTCTGCGCTTCCTCCAGCTCCAGGGTCAGCATCTGTTTCTCTGGCGTTTGCTCCAGCTCCTTCCACTGCTCGGTTTGCAGGTCCCGGCAGCCTCTTCCACAGAGCTCTCAATTTCCTCGCGCATGGCTGTAAAAGTCAGCCAGCCAGACTTATTCACCTCTGTTCCCCACCTCCTTCCTTCTCCAGCGTCAAACTGCACAAACTGGCCTCTCACTCAATACTCCGCCATCTTGGCTGCTTCTCCTGGCCACATGGCCTCTTTCTGCTCTCCTTTCTGCTCTCTCCTCTAATGATAATCTCAGGAACCAAACTGGGCTTGACCAGTTTTGCACGTCCCCTCCTCCCCAGCCAGCAAGGCTGAGCTCACACCTGGGCCTCAGTGGTGGCTATCCGGCTTCCCCCCTTGCCAACAGAACTGCATTTCCGCGTCCTGCTGCCACCTGCCCTCTGGCGAGCCCTCAGCCGTGTGGGTGGTGGCACTCCAGCTCAGACCCTAAGACTCACTATAGTAGTCCCGAAAGCTCCTTCCTTCTAAGCGACTCTGCTCTGAGTGCTTGTTTGGCTGGTGTCCGTCTTTCCTTTGCTGGTATTGCTGTTTCTGGAAATAGTCACTTCAGGTTTGGGGAGTGACTCGTCCCAGGGGTTAGGGTGGCTGTCTCTCAAAATGTTTCTCCTTGTGCTTCCTAGATTATACTCTCTTCCTGCTACTCCGGTCCTCTCCTCTCTCCCTGTCCCCTGGAGTCCCGGCTGAGTGCTTTTGAGAGAGGTTTTCTGTGAGGTCCCTTTAAGAAGAATCTTGGGTCTGAAAAATCACTCTCTTTCTCACAAACAGTATCCTGTCTTGTTTCCAGCTAAATACTGTCCATACGCCTCTTCTAGGCTCTGGGGCTGCAGGCTGGGGCTTTGTTCCTGGGGTTCAGGACCCTCCCTCTATGCTAAACTCACTTCCTGCTACGTGAGTCTCTCCTGGCTGCCATTTGCTCCGGGCAGCTGGGCAGCCCTCTCTGTGTTTACGCTTTTCCTACCAGTCTCAGTGTGGCTTCTTCAGTGTTCCTTGTTTGAAGTGTCCTCTTAGTTTAGTTCAAAGTTGGTTTTTCCAGATGATGGTTCTTAAAATTAAGTGTTAATCCACTTTGGTTCTGGGAGGTGGATGTTAGTACATTTGCCTACTCCATCGCCCTCAATGTAGTTTTATTGAGCATGTTTTCTCCACTTTTCTTGTACCTTCTGCTTGGAATTTTCTATTATTTAGAATCTCAACACTATTACTTTTCCTCTTCCTATACCTCCACTCCATTGAAGTCATTTTTGAATTTTCAGTAGTTCCTGATGTTTTTTCAAACTTATCGAGAGCGGTAATTGGTAATTTTTGTCCTGGATGTACATTATCTAGTATCATAGTTACTCAGAATACGTCTTGTCTTTACATACTACTCTTATCAAAGAAACTTTTGAATATAAATACAATGCCTTCACTTAAAATTCTGTTTTGTTTTACTTATTGCCATACAATAAGAAAATATCTTATGTAACCTGTAAACTCTTTGCAGACAAAGGTGTAAGTACACATTTGGCAATGATTTCAGATAATCACATTCCACGAAAGCTTATCCATTTGACCCTCAGTAAAGAGCCATGTTTTGGGGCAAAAATGAAACATCTTTATCTTGATAATTTTTTTGGTTCTTATTACATTAGTAAATGTATATTGGGGGTGATTATGATAACTCAAAACAGTGAAAAGTTATATTAAAAAAAGACTGTTGGCTCTGGTCCAGTAGCTCAGTTGCTTAGAGCGTTGTCCCAATATGCCAATATTGCAGGTTTTTGATCCCCAGTCAGGGCACATGCAAGACTCAACCACATGGAACAACAAGTAAATTTTTTTCTCTCAATTAAAAAAAAAGATTATGGAATGTTTTGTGATGAAGACTGGGAAGGCGTACAGCAAGATCATTGTAAATTAGAAGGTTGCCTTCAAATAGGAATATGATTTAGAAAAAATCTGCTATCAGTTAGGCAGCCAAGACCAAGTAGGTGTGTGCTTTTGTTTTTTTTCTTCAATAGAATGAGCGAGGAATGTAGCTGAGGATGATAGACATGGGAATCTCTTACGTGACTCCATGTCTCGGCTGCAATTACTCCGTGAGGTCAAATTCTTTCACTTCTTTCCACTCTCCATTCTTGATGTGTTTTGTTTGCCCTTATGCTATTGCCCTGACATTGGTTTAATATGATTTTAAATGTGAACCATGTAGTTCTTAATGTTGTGTTGTTAAAAGGGGTTGTACTGAATTCAGATTCCAAGTGTTTATAAAATGCTACTATTGGCAGACTGAAAAATTCCACTTTTATACACCTTATTTCATTTGATCTTAATTAAGTGAGGTTTGAAATATAGCTCAGGCACAATAATTTTATTGTGTGGGCTGAACTGTCTTGAGAGAATTGTGTAGGAAACCTAAATTGGTCTTTTAAGAGTTACTCATGGAAGGTAGTGGGAAAATGGCATAAAATTTGTATAAAGTGACATACAGAAAGGGCAGTAAGACAATGGAAGTTGAGCTTGTGTGTATGTTTTGGAAGTTACCTCTAATACTGAATGCTAGTGATGACACATTTGCCTACATAAAACCATAATGAGTTTACATTTGAAGATGGAGTACTCATTCATATAAATAAATTGCTTTATTATTCATGCATCTAGAAGGAGGGAAATGTATGTTACAATTGTAGCTCGTGATTTGCTTGCTGATTGGTAATATCATGGATTCTATTATTATGCGAAACTTTCTTATTTATAGTTTAATTTGTAACATATTTGAGCTAATTTTGAGCTTTGTTAGTCAAACATTATGATTTTGTTTGCCTTTGTCTCTTAGAAATATTCTAAGAATTCTGGAATAGTCATTCTATCATATAGTGAAGTCTCACAGCATTTTGAATACTTAACCTGACACAATGAAGAGGGATTTTTCTTCTCAAGTGGACATGAATAACCTTATTAAAGAGAATCTCTTGCTGTTTCTTTACTTTACACAGATTACATATTTTGAGGTTTTGATAAACTTTATTTCCTGGATGATGTCTTTTACTCGATGCCCTCTAACTTTTTAGAAAACACACCTCGTCCACCTCCTCCACCTCCTTTAAAATCTTTTTTTTGAGAACAAAGAGAATGATTAACTTTTAATTGATGTATGGTGGTATAGTTATTTAAAATGCTTTCATTAAAGCAACTAAGTTTTTTTTAAAGATAGTAAAGTTAAATATGTAATCACGCTCAGAGTAATTAAAATGAATGTATAGATTTAATTTGAAATTGTGTCTGTGTTTTTCTAGGGCGTCACATAACTGATTGTTCTTTTATATACATGAAGTTGATAATAAATGGTTCTGAAAACTCCTTTGAGAAAGTGCTAGAAGAGGTAGTAGTACTTTTACACTTTAGTCCAATCTGAGTTTGACATAACTTTTGTATCATTCTTGTGTTGCATCTGCAGTTAATGTACTATATATGTGTATTGTGCTGGGGTTTTTTCCTCCAAAAAGTATAGCCAGAGATGTGGTTTTCAAATAGTGGCTGGTTTTCTCAATCCCAAAAGTACAGGAAATTTTGAAAATTTTAATGGTTTCTTTTATTATAAAATAATAAGCCCTTTTTAAGAAAAGAGAAACTGAGTACAAATGAAGTTTAGGATTGAAGTTTGGTTGCTTAGAGTCAGCTGGCACAGAATGTTGAAGAACTGGAGAATAATTTTTGTAGCAGATATACATAAATCTACTCCTTTTTATTTTAAAAAAACCATTTATTGATTGATTTTAGCAAGAGAGGAAGGGAGAATGAGAGAGAGACAGGAACACTGAATTGTTCCTGTATGTGCCCTAACTGGGAATCGAACCAGCAACCTCTGTTCCTTGGGTTGATGCTCTAACCAACTGAGCTATCCAGCCACGGCAACTTTGCTCCTTTTAGAAAGCCATCGTACAAAAGGTGTGACCTCATTGACATAATCTTTTGGATTTTTTTTTTTTTTTTTTTTTAGTGAGAGAGGCAAAGAGAGGGACAGATAGGAACAAGCAGACAGATAGGGAAGGGAGAGAGATGAGAAACATCGATTCTTTGTTGCTGCATCTTAGTTGTTCATTGATTGCTTTCTCATATGTGCCTTGACCAAGGGACTGCAGCTGAGCCAGTGACCCCTTGCTCAAGCCGGATGAGCCCGGTCAAGCTGGCGACCTCAGGATTTCAAACCTGGGTCCTCTGCATCCTAGGTTGACGCTCTATCCACTGCTCCACTGCCTGGTCAGGTCCTTTTAGTTTTATTGAGATATAATTGACATATCACGTATTAGTTTTAGATGTACAACATGATTAGCTTACTTTTGAAAACCTTCCTTTAGAAAGCAGTCTTTCCTATTGCATTTAAAAAATTTCATTTTAGAAAAATATGATCCAAAGTTTTGTTTTGTGGAAAACCCCTATAAGTTGCCTATTATTTTATCCTTCAATTTACATAAGAACACAAGGAAAAGACACAATGGTATTCTGAGGAAGACTTAGAAAACCTATAATGTAGTCCAGTGTGCCATTTGCTTTCTGTAGTTAGCTTCCTTCCTTCTTGTGCACAATTGCAAGGCTGAAGGCTCTAGTTTCCTTGTTTCTTGTTCTACTAACCTCTTTCTTCTTGGTAAATTGCAAAAACATATACTTTCAAAGGAGTTCAGAAGTTTCTAAAATTATTTTTTTGACTATTATAACTGTAGTTCTTATGTGGAAAATTGTATTGTTTGCAAAGCATTTCATGGCTGTTTTCTTTTTAGGATCTCTAACATGTCGACAGGGCAGACATTATCCTGGTGTAGGTGAAGGAACAGTGACTTCTAGTTAACACAAGCATGGATGTGACATACATAAAAATATGTACTCTCAGTGCTAAACTAGCAAGTAATCAGCATTTAAATTTAATAGGGAAATACTAGAGGTATTCTCTCTAAGGTCAGAAACATTATACTGGAGGTATTAACATGTCAGTTGACAAGAGAAAACAATTAGAAGCATCATAATTGGCAAACTGTTTTTATTTTCAGTTGATGGCATTTTACTTGGAAAACCCTAGTGAATCAATGGTAAAATTGACTCAAACAATGAACCTAAAGAGCTTTATGCCAAGTGAAAGATACCAGACAAAAGACCACGTAGTGTATGATTCCTGTTATATGAGATGTTCACAATAGGCAAATCTATAGAGACAGAAAGTAGGTTAGTGGTTCCTCAGGCTGGGAGGTGGGGATGGAGAGTGACAGGTTCCTTTTAGGATGATGAAACTATTTTAAAATTAGATTGTGGTATTGGCTATACAGCTCTATAAATATACTAAAGCCTATTGAGTTGTATATTTAAAAGGAGTAAATTTCATGATATGAAAATGGTTTCTTAGTGAAACTTAGTTTTTAAAACTAACTTAAACAGTAAAATAATTCATAGGGTAGTACAATAAAAAGTTAATATAAAAAATCAAAAGCCTTCATATATCATACATAAGTACTAACCAGTTAGAAGATATGATGGAGGAAAAATATCCCGTTTATAATAGCAACAAAAAAGATAAAATACTTGGGAATTAAACTTTAAAAAACTTAGTTTTAAAAACTTACGGTATATGAAGATACACACTCCTGAAAGGCTTAAAGTAGAACTGGAGGTTTGACTTGAAAGCCGTTGCTTTGTTCTAGGAAAAGCTGAGAGCACTATAAAGTTGTAACCAAGGGTTAGAGTGCTGTATATGGGAGCAAGTAGTGTATATGGAGCTGAGCCCAGGAAGAACCTGTGGGGATGGGGGTGGAAGGAAATGGCTGGAATGAAACCTGCTCAGTCTGTGTTAATGAATGAGCTACCACTATTGGCAGCCGGAGCTCTGTCTGTTGGGGACTTCTGTGAAGCTAAGTTGTATAGAATCCACCTCAGAGTAATCTTACCTGAGGGCAAAGAAGTTGGAGTATTTCATCACCAACTTCTGTCCAGCGTTGGTGGCTGGTTTCTGTCTGATTTTGTGGGCTGCAGGGAAGAGCCAGTCATGAGCATGGAAGGGAATGGTGCATGCTGAACAGATCAGCAGCTTATGCTACCATGGTGTTCCAGATCTGCGCTGTGGAGATGTAGAAGATACTCCAGTTTCAGACCAAACTGGATGAACTCATGGTCTTTGTTTTCTATTTGGCGTCGTATCTCTAGTACCTGGAGAGCTCTGGTCTTCTCTGAGTGAGACCATGAATGAATGAATAAGTCAGGGAGCAGTTTTGCTTTTTTTTTTTTTTTTTGTATTTTTCCGAAGTTGGAAACGGGGAGGCAGTCAGACAGACTCCCGCATGCGCCCGACAGGGATCCACCCGGCATGCCCTCCAGGGGGCGATGCTCTGTCCATCTGGGGCGTCACTCTGCTGCAATCAGAGCCATTCTAGCGCCTGAGGCAGAGGCCACAGAGCCATCGTCAGTGCCCGGGCCAACTTTTGCTCCAGTGGAGCCTTGGCTGCGGGAGGGGAAGAGAGAGACAGAGAGGAAGAAGAGGGGGAGGGGTGGAGAAGCAGATGGGCGCTTCTCCTGTGTGCTCTAGCCGGGAATCGAACCGGAGACTCCCGCACGCCAGGCCGACGCTCTACCACTGAGCCAACCTGCCAGGGTCAGTTTTGCATTTTTTTGTGCTGAAAAGACTGGGTGGGCTCCTCCCCCACCCGTCCTCTCCACATATCCTCTGTTCATGCCTGCTCACAGTCTGGACTGGCTCTTGCAAGGGGAGCTGAGCTATTCGTGCTATGACAGTTTTGCATTGAGCCTGGTCAGGGTGAAAGATAACATAAAATGTTGTCTTCTTCATGATATCTTTCTCAGTGCTCAGAGTTAAATGTGATTGTTTCTTTTTAAAATTTTAATTTTTAAAATTACAGTTGACATTTAGTATTATTTTATGTTAGTTTCAGGTGTACAGCATAGTGGTTAGACATTTATATTATTTATAAGTGATCCCCCCAGTAAGTCTGATACCCACCTGTCACCAACTATAGTTACTACAATATTATTGACTGTATTCTCCAAGCTGTACTTTATATCTCCATGACTATTTTGTAATTCCCAATTATACTTTTTACATCCTTCACAAATATGATTGTTTCTTAATCTGAACTTCTTTTGTACCGTGTTGAAATGAAATATTACACTTAAATGTGCCTAAGAGGTAACAGGGCCTGGAAATCTGAATTTAAAACATTAAGTATATTGGCATAGGGCAGTCACATTGACTCTCGGTTGGGCATTACCCTTCCTATTAACATTTCCACCTACAGTGTCTCAGAAACTCTTCACTTTTAGATTCCTCTGTCCACGTGACTTACCTTATAGGTCTCCAACATCATGCACACCCTTAGACATGCCCTGGAAGGCTTACTCAAGACAGAGAGTATGCCCTTAGGCTAGACACATAATCTGGTTTTCTGTCTGTGTGATATCAGTTACTTTCTTAATTCAACCATTGAAGATAAAGTTTAAAAATTCCATCTCAATAATGTTTTTTATAATTGAGGTAAAATATATATAACATAACAATTGCCTCTGAAACCATTTTAAGTATAATTAATTCAGTGTCCTTAATTATATTTGCAATGTGCAATCATCAACACTATTTCCAAATTTTTTCCATCACCCCAAACAAAAGTTCTGTAACCATTTAACAATGAGTCTCCGTTTCCTCCTCCCCTCAGTCCCTGGTAACCTCTGATTATTTTATGTCTCCCTGAATTTGCCTCTTCTAGATGTTCATATAAGTGGAATTATAGCATATTGTCCTTTCATGTCTGACTTACTTCACTTAAAGTGTTTGATGTTCATCCAATTGTAATAAATATCAGAACTTTATTGGTTTTTGATCTTGGATAGTCATACTAATTTTCTCTTGAAACATTTGTATGGTTTTTAGTGCAAAAATGAATTCTTTATTTTCCTCCATTTTCTTCAATATGAACTTAGTAATAGCTTTTTTTACTTTTCCCAGTGGATACTGTTTTAATTGTGGGCTTGTTGATTCATGCTGATGAACAGTAATTTCTTGCAAGTTTTCCTGGCACGTAAGGTTCATTTTTCATGTGATTTGCATAAAAATAGTGGTGGTGAATATTAATCAAGTAAGAATGCAGATTTGAATATTAAGTCAAAAAGGGCTTAATTAGAGCACACAAATCACATTAGTGGTCCCTCTGCAGGGAACATTTGTTCTCCTAGTTTTGTAGCTTAAAACTTTTTTCTTATTTCAACCCATATAAGTTTATATACATCATTGTATGGATAAGAATTTTGGGGTGTGGTGGGGCAGAACTGTTGCTCATATGAAGTTCTCAAGATTGTTCATTACTATCAGCAGCATGTTTTATATCAAATTGTTTTCCCCAGAACAAAAAATATGGGTTTATTCAAACAGTTAAACCAAGATGACTTGTTGAAAATTAGTATGTGAAGGCACTGCTCTGGGTGCCACATAGGAATACACGGAAATACAAGGAACTTGCAGCCTAGTAAACTTACTTATGGGGAGTTTGTACCTGAATGGATGCAGTTCAAGATATAAATATGTTCATCACAAATATGCAGAAAGTTAAACAGCAACATGAAATTAAACAGTGTATTAAGATTGTGGCCCTGGCTGGTGGGCTCAGTGGTAGAGTGTTGGCCTGATATATGGATGTCCTGGGTTCGATTCCTGGTTAGGGCACACAGGAGAAGTGCCTATCTGCTTCTCTGCCCCTCCCCCTCTCCCTTCTCTCTCTCTCTCTCTCTTTCTCTCTCTCTTTCTCTTTCTATCTTCCCCTCCTGGCTACATTGGAGCAGGTTGGCCCTGGGAGCTGAGGATGGTTACACTGCCTCTGCCTCAGGAGCTAAAAAGAGCTTGGTTGCAAGCATGGCCCCAGATGGGTAGAGTATAGCCCCCTAATGGGCTTGCTGGGTGGATTCTAGTCAAGGTGCCTGTAGAAGTCTTGTCTCTGCCTCCTTGCCTTTCACCGAATAAAAAAAGATAAACAAAGATCACCATAAAGGTGATATCAAAGAATAAGTAATAATAATTAAAGGAAAACTAGACTAGAGGTATTCAGTATTTTTTATTTTAAATAGTTAAACCCTTTTTGCCTCCAAATGAAATCTTAAACTAAACCCAAATATATATATATAAAAGTGAGCAATAAAAAAAGTCTTATTGCTAGAAGTCAGGGTTCCAGATATGGCTGAGACTCCACCTAAACTCTAGGTCAATTTCTTTATTAGCAGATGGGATTAATAATGGGATTGTTGTGAGGACTAACAATAATGGAGATATCTATATCATATAAAACTCATCTGGAACCTTCTAAGTTTTAAATACATTTTATCTATTAGTATTGCTGATGGCATGAGAACTATTTATATGATAACCACACATTTTGGGTCTTCTAGTAAACTTATGTTAAACCTTAACTTGTGTGTAGAAGAGAATGGGTCTCTTCTTGTCTGGATTCTTCTCTGTGTCCTGCCTGAGTTGGGGTATTTGGTTCATGCTTCAGGGCTTTGTTGACTTACAATATTTTTATTTTTTCCTTAGGTATTTTCCAAGAAAAATCTTTAAATGCTGTTAAAAATTAATTTATTTAGAACTTTTGCTTTTCTCTAATATATCAATAAATCCCTCACATATCTCACTGCTGACTTCATTTGTGAATAACAGTGTGTGATGACTCAGGCTTGGTCTTCTCTCTCAAAAGACTGCCTACATTATTTTACGTTTGGTGGCCTTTTCTCTGCATATTCTACAGGTAGAGGGCCCTGGAGTTCAAAGAGAAACGTGGATTGGATTTCCAACTGGGCAAGTATAAGGAGATATTTTTTTTTGTTACACCATTAAATATCTATCTATTCTCCCTTTCTACACATAAATAGCAATTATAGGAAATTATTCTTTAATCACTTAATATTCAGTATTTACATTAGCACTTCAAAAGAGGACATTTAAGTCTTAAGGTTAATGGTTATGTTTTTTTATGAGTTTTAATAATTTGGGGACTAAAAAGAATCTCACTCTGAATTGCTAATGTACCTTTATGAAGATAGATAGCTACTGTTAAACTTTTCTGTTGAGAATAGAACTGTTATAACTCCCATCAGTAACCTTTACTGATAAAAATTAGTTATTTACTCAGTTTTTGCCTACTGAGTATTAGTCCTGGCAGAGAGTATAGACTAATGATTAAGGGCATGGGTTTTGGAGTATGACAGCCTAGATTTGCATATCAGTTGCACTGTTTACCATGTGACTTTGTTTAACCCAACTTATTTTCTCTATCTAGTTTTCTTATTTGTAAAATGGGGCTAGCTTTGGTATCTACCTCATAGTATTATTATGAAGATTAAATGAGATACTTGGTACAGTTTTTGGTATGTTGTTAGCACCAGTTCTAATAATTGTAATATGTTGTTGAGAGGCAACATGGTGTAATGGAATTAGACATATATGGTTTATAACCCCTAGGACATGGGATGTGGAGGTGTCTTTTTTTTATTAATTATTTTAATTTATTGTGTTTACATAGATTCAAGTGCCCCACCGAGTACATCCCCCTCAGCCCTGTGTTCCCTTGCTCCCTTACCTCCCACACCTCTCCCCTTCCCTCCAGGATTTGCTTTGCTGTTATCTATAATGCTCTGTTATGTATATATAATTTCACCAATCTCTTTCCCTTCTCTGACCCCATCCTTTCATCCCCTTTTCCTCTGTCTACTTTCCCTCTGGTCCCTTTAATCCTACGTCTGTCTCTATTCTGCTCCTCAGTTCACATTGTTCATTGGATTCCTCAAATGAGTGAGGTCATATGATATTTTTCTTTCTCTACCTGGCTTATGTCCCTTAGCATAATAGGTTCCAGGTCCGTCCATGTTGTCACAAAAGGTAAGATTTCCTTCTTTTTCATGGCCACGTAGTATTCTATTGTGTATATGTACCACTGCTTTTTAATCCACTCGTCCATTGAGGGACACGTGGGCTGTTTCCAGATCTTGGCTATTGTAAACAATGCTGCCATAAACATGAGGGTGTATTTCTTCTTTTAAATCAATGATTTGGTATTCTTAGGATATATTCCTAAAAGTGGAATAGCTGGGTCAAAGGGCAGTTCTATTTTTAATTTTTTGAGGAATCTCCATACTGTTTTCCACAGTGGCTGCACAGTCTGCATTCCCACCAGCAGTGCAGGAAGGTTCCCTTTTCTCCACATCCTCGTTAGCACTTATTCTGTGTTGTCTTGTTAATGAGGGCCATTCTGACTGGTGTGAGGTGATATCTCATTGTGGTTTTAATTTGCATTTCTCTAATGATTAGTGATGTTGAACATTTTTTCATCTGCCTATTGGCCATCTGTATGTCCTCTTTGGAGAAGTGACTATTCATTTATTAAACCCATTTTTTGATTGGATTGTTTACCTTTCTGATGTTGTGTTTTACAGTTCTTTATAAATTTTGGTTATTAACTCCTTATCAGACGTATTGTCGAACGTGTTCTCCCATTGTGTGGTTTGTCTTTTTATTTTGTTCATATTGTCTTTAGCTGTGCAAAAGCATTTTAGTTTGATATAGTCCCATTTGTTCATTCTGTCCTTTATTTCACTTGCCCGTGGAGGTAAATCAGCAAATATATTGCTGCGAGAGATGTCAAGAGAGCTTACTGCTTTATGTTTTCTTCTAAGATGCTTATGGTTTCACGACTTATATTTAAGTCTTTTATCCATTTTGAGTTTATTTTTGTTAATGGTGTAAGTTGGTGGTCTAGTTTCATTTTTTTGCAGTAGCTGTCCAATTTTCCCAAAACCATTTGTTAAAAAGACTATCTTTACTTCATTGTATGCAGTTACCTCCTTTGTCAAATATCAATTGTCCATAAAGTGTTGGTTTATTTTTGGGTTCTCTGTTCTGTTCCATTGATCTATATGCTGTTCTTATGCCAGTACCAAGCTGTTTTGAGTACAGTGGCCTTGTAGTATAACTTGATATTAGGAAGTGTGGTACCACCTACTTTATTCTTCTTTTTCAAGATTGCTGAGGTTATTCATGTTCTTTTTTGTTTCCATATAAATTTTTGGAATACATGATCTATATCTTTGAAGTATGTCATTGGTATTTCAATAGGAATTACATTGAATTTATAAATTGCTTTGGGTAATATAGACCTTTTAATGATGTTTATTCTTCCTGTCCATGAACACAGTACATGCTTTCACTTGTTTGTATCTTCCTTGATTTCTTTTATCAATGTTTTATAATTTTCCGAGTACAAGTCTTTAGCCTCCGTGGTTAAATTTACTCCTAGGTACTTAATTCTTTTTTGTTGTTATTGTTGCAGTAGTGAAGGGGATTGTTTTCTTAATTTCCCTTTTAGACAGTTTATAGTTGGTGTATAAAAATGTCTCTGATTTCTGAATATTAATTTTATATCCTACCACCTTGCTGAATTCATTTATCAGGTCCAGTAGTTTTTTGACTGTGACTTTAGGGTTTTCTAGGTATTATATTATATCATTTGCAAATAATGATAGTTTTACTTCTTCTTTTCCAATTTGGATGCCTTTTATTTCTTCTTCTTGTCTGATTGCTGTGGATAGGACTTCTAGAACTATGTTGAATAGGAGTGCTGAAAGGGGGGCACCCCTGCCTTGTTCCCAATCTTAAGGGGATTGCTTTTATTTTTGCCAGTTGGTTATGATGTTGGCTGTGGGTTTGTCATAGATGGCCTTTATCATGTTGAAGTGTGTTCCCTGTATTCCTACTTTGCTGAGAGTTTTGATCATAAGTGGGTGCTGGATTTTATCAAATGCTTTTTCTGCATCTATTGATATTATCATGTGATTTTTCTCTTTCCTTTTGTTTAAATGATGAATCAGATTGATTGATTTGTGAATATTGTATCAGCCTTTCCTCCCCAGAATAAATCCCACTTGATCATGATGTATGATTTTTTTTATGTATTGATGGATCGGTTTGCTAATATTTTGTTGAGAATTTTAGCATCTAAATTCATCAATTATATTGGCCTATAGTTTTCTTTCTTTGTATTGTCTTTGCCTGATTTTGGAATAAGGATTATGCTCTCCTCATAAAAGGAGCTTGGAAGTCTTCCTTCCTCTTGAATTTTTTGAAATAGCTTGAGAAGAATAGGAGTTAGTTCTTCTTTGTATATTTGGTAGAATTCGCCTGTGAAGCCATCTTGCCCAGGGGCTTTTGTTTGTTGGGAGTTTTTTGATAGCTGTTTCAATCTCATTTGTTGTAATTGGTCTGTTTTGGTTTTCTATTTCTTCTAGAGTGATTTTTGAAAGATTATATGTTTCAAGGAATTTGTCCATTTCATAGGTTGTCTAATTTTTTGGCATACAGTTCTTCATAGTATTTTCTTACAATCCTTTGTATTTCTGCTGTGTCAGTTGTTAATTCTCCACTTTCATTTCTAATTTTATTTATTTATTTATTTATTTATTTATTTATTTATTTATTTATTTATATTTTTCTGCAGCTAGAAACGGGGAGAGACAGTCAGACAGACTCCCGCATGCGCCCGACCGGGATCCACCCGGCATGCCCACCAGGGGCGACGCTCTGCCCACCAGGGGGCGATGCTCTGCCCCTCCGGGGTGTCGCTCTGCCGCGACCAGAGGCACTCTAGCGCCTGGGGCAGAGGCCAAGGAGCCATCCCCAGCGCCTGGGCCATCTTTGCTCCAATGGAGCCTTGGCTGCGGAAGGGGAAGAGAGAGACAGAGAGGAAGGAGGGGGGATGGAGAAGCAAATGGGCACCTCTCCTATGTGCCCTGGCCGGGAATCGAACCCGGGTCTCCCGCACGCCAGACCGACGCTCTACCGCTGAGCCAACCTGCCAGGGCCTCTAATTTTATTTATTTAAGTCCTCTCTCCTTTTTCTTTTTGTTTTTTTTAATGCTTTTTAAAAAAATTTTTTAATTCATTTTTTAGAGAGGAGAGGGAGAGACAGAGAGAGAGAAGGCGGGGAGGAGCTGGAAGCATCAACTCCCATATGTGCCTTGACCAGGCAAGCCCAGGGTTTCGAACCGGTGACCTCCGCATTTCCAGGGCGACACTTTATCCACTGTGCCACCACAGGTCAGGCATCTCTCTCCTTTTTCTTTGTGAGTTTGGTTAAAGGTTCATCAATCTTGTTTACCTTTTCAAAGAACCAGCTCTTGGTTTCATTGATCTTCTGTATTTTTTTTTTTGGCCTCTCTGTTATTTATTTCTGCTCTTATCTTTATTATTTTCTTCCTTCTACTTCCTCTGGGCTTACTTGCTGTTCTTTCTGTAGTTCTTTAGATGCAGGGTTAAGTTGTTCATTTGAGCTTTTTCTTGCTTCTCTAGGTATGCCTGTAATGCTAGGAACTTCCCTCTCAAGACTGCTTTTGCTACGTTTATGTTCATTTTCATTTGTTTCAAGGAAATTTTTTATTTCTTCTTTGATCTCATTGTTAACCTATTCATTGTTTAATAACATGCTATTGCCCTGGCCGGTTGGCTTAGCGGTAGAGCGTCGGCCTAGCGTGCGGAGGACCCGGGTTTGATTCCCGGCCAGGGCACATAGGAGAAGCGCCCATTTGCTTCTCCACCCCTCTGCCGCGCTTTCCTCTCTGTCTCTCTCTTCCCCTCCCGCAGCCAAGGCTCCATTGGAGCAAAGATGGCCCGGGCGCTGGGCATGGCTCTGTGGCCTCTGCCTCAGGCGCTAGAGTGGCTCTGGTCGCAATATGGCGACGCCCAGGATGGGCAGAGCATCGCCCCCTGGGGGGCAGAGCACCGCCCCTGGTGGGTGTGCCGGGTGGATCCCGGTCGGGCGCATGCGGGAGTCTGTCTGACTGTCACTCCCTGTTTCCAGCTTCAGAAAAATGAAAAAAAAAAAATAATAATAACATGCTATTTAGTTTCCAAGTGTGTGGATGTTTTTTAGTTTTTCTATTGTAGTTGATTTCTAGTGTCATGCCATTGTGATCAGAGAAGATAGTTGATATGATTTCAATCTTCTTAAATTTATTGAGACTTGTTTTTTGTCCTAACATATGGTCTATCCTAGAGAATGTACCATGAGCACTTGAAAAGAATGTATATTCTGCTACTTTAGGGTGAAAGGTTCTGAAGATATCTATTAAATCCAGTTGATCTAGTGTGTCCTTTAAGGCTGCTGTTTCTTTGTTTATTTTCTTTCTTGAGGATCTATCCATTGATGTTAGTGGAGTATTGAAATCCCCTACTATTATAGTATTGCTGTTGATCTTGCCCTTTATGTCCATCAAAATCTGCTTTTTATATTTAGGTGCTCCTATATTAGGTGCATAGATATTTATGACAGTTATATCTTCCTGTTGGATTACTCCCTTTATCATTATGTAGTGACTTTCTTTATCTCTTTCTATAGCCTTTATTTTAAAGTCTGTTTTGTCTGATATAAGTATTGCTACCTCATCTTTTTTTTCATTTCCATTTGCATGAAATATTTTTTTCGATCCCTTTACTTTCCATTCCTTTACTTTCAGTTTATGTGTATCTTTTGTTTTGAGGTGTGTCTCTTGTAGACAGCATTATGTATGGGTTCTGTTTTCTTATTCACACAGCTACCCTATGTCTTTAGATTGGAACATTTAATCTATTTACATTTAAGGTTATTATTGATATGTTGTTGTTTATTGCCATTTTATTCTTTAAATCTACATTCCTCTTTTACTAGATTCCCCCCCCTACACACACACTTTGTTCTGTTTACAACAGGCCCCTTCACATTTCTTGCAGCATTGGTTTGGTTGTAGTGAATTCCTTGAATTTTTTTTTCTTTCTGGGAAGTGTTTTATTTCTCCTTCAATTCTAAATGATAGTCTTGCTGGATAAAAAAGTCTTGGTTGTAGGCTCTTGTTTTGCATTACTTTGAATATTTCTTGCCATTCCCTTCTGGCCTCAAGTGTTTCTGTTAAACAGTTGGATGTCATCCTTATCGGGGCTCCTTTGTAGGTGATTGACTGCTTTACTCTTGCAGCTTTTAGTATTCTTTATTAATCTCTTAGTTTTAGTATTTAATTATGATGTGCCTTGGTGTAGGTATCTTTGGGTTTCTCTTTAATGGGATTCTCTGTGCTTTTTGAACTTGTGTTACTTTTTTCTTCATCAATTTAAGGAAGTTTTCAGCTATGATTTCTTCAATCAGGTTCTCTATTCCTTGTTCTTTTTCTTCTTCTTTAGGAACCCCTATGATACGGATGTTGTTTCTCTTTATGTTGTCACAGAGCTCTCCTAGAGTTTCCTCAGACTTTTTGAGCCTCTCTTCTTTTTGTTGTTCTGCTTCTGTGCTTTCATTTATCTTGTTATCTAAATCGCTTATTTGATCCTCTGCTTCATCCAGCCTGCTTTTAATTCCTTCTAGTGTAGTCTTCATTTCTGATATTGTGTTTGTCATTTCTGTCTGATTCTTTTTTATGATTCAAGTGTCCTTTTTGATGGTTAGTATCTCTTTGTTTAGGTGCTCGTTATGCCCATCTATTTTGTTCTAAGATCCTTGAGCATCCTAACAATCATTATTCTAAACTCTGCAACTGGTATCTTGGCTATTTCTGTCTCATTCAGTTCTTTTTCTGGGGATTTCTCTTGTTGATTCATTTGAATTGCATTTCTCAGTTTTCCCATTTTGTCTTTGTATAGACTGCTCCTTTGGATGTATTGTTTGTGTAGCTAGCTGAGTGTAGGGTTGGTATTGTCTGCCTCCAGCTTTCAGTTGTGTTGTTTCTAGATCTTCTTGGGTTGGCCCCAGCTGTTATTTGTAATCTGCTGTGGGCTACTTTTCTTCTGCTACTGTTCTTTTTGCTTTTTTTTTTTTCATTTTTTTCTGAAGCTGGAAACAGGGAGAGACAGTCAGACAGACACCCGCATGCGCCCGACCGGGATCCACCCAGCACGCCCACCATGGGGCAACGCTCTGCCCACCAGGGGGCGATGCTCTGCCCATTCTGGGCGTCGCCATGTTGTGACTAGAGCCACTCTAGCGCCTGAGACAGAGGCCACAGAGCCATCCCCAGCGCCCGGGCCATCTTTGCTCCAATGGAGCCTTGGCTGCGGGAGGGGAAGAGAGAGACAGAGAGGAAAGCGCGGCGGAGGGGTGGAGAAGCAAATGGGCGCTTCTCCTGTGTGCCCTGGCCGGGAATCGAACCCGGGTCCTCCGCACGCTAGGCCGACGCTCTACCGCTGAGCCAACCGGCCAGGGCCTCTTTTTGCTATTTGTGTCATTGTTTTTTATGTCTTAGCTGGGTTAGGTGTGAAGAGCCTTTTCTTAAGATACCACGCTAACTAAGGTTGTTAGGTCCTGAACTGATGCTCTCCATATCTGGCCGCTGGATGTACCAGCCTTGGACAGACTAGTGGGAGTCACTGCTTATGACTGGCCCTTAGCATCCTTCTTGGAGGTACAAGAGGTCCAGAATTTGTGGCTATGTCTGCTGGGCCCTGATGCTGTTGTAAATATCAGCTACATTCCTAGGCTGGCTTTTCTCTACTCTTGGCCAGTGTGTGTGGCCTCTATATTCCCGAAGTGAGGTTTTCCCAGTGGGCCCCCCTCTGCCTCTGCCTTCTCAAGCACTCTGGCACCGACACTGCCTGCTACATGGGCTCGTGGGCTCATGAGTCGCAGCTCGAGCTGCCCCGTGGGCATGGGTGATTTCTTGCCTCCCCAGTTCTGACCTCCGTGGGCACGCCAGACTCCTGCCCGGACTCCCCCTCACGGGCATCTGTTGACTGGTGGGAGGCCTCTCCAGGCTCCACTTCTTGCTTCCTGGCACGGGCTACCGGGCTCTGCCCAAACCACTCCCACATGGGCTGTCTTGCTGGGGTCTGCCCCCCTGCTACGCAGGCCAAACACCGCAGCAGCAGGTGGGCCCTCCCCTCGTTGGGAGGATATTCAGCAGTTTAGGGGGGCAGTTTATCCCAGACTTCAGCTCTCAAAAATCTGTGTCCCTGATGCGCCTCCTGCTTCTAAGTATCTCTTTGCACTGAGCAGGAGAGCCTCTGCTGGGTGGGTTAATTGCTTCCCTTTGCTGGCTTGGTTCTCCCAGGAAAATTGGCCACTTTAGGATTGGGGAGTTACCCAGTACAGGAGTCAGGGTGGCTGTCCCTCACAGTCTCTCCCTGTGCCCCCAAGACTACATTCTCTTCTCATAACTCCAGTCTTCTTGGCGCTCCCTGCTCCCAGAGTACCAGGTAAGTGGCTGTGAAGGAAGATTTCTGCTCAGTCCCTTTATGATGGAACCTGGGTCTGAGAGTTCTGCCTCTCTCTTGCTAACAGTAACCCGGCTCTTCTTTCAGCTAAATACTGTCCATACGCCTCCTCTAGTGTCTGGGGCTCCAGGCTGGGGTTCTGGTGCTGGTGCTAAGGACCCACAGCTCTCCGGGCTAGCCACCCCACTGTGAGAGACCTTTTGGCCGCCTCTCGCTCCTGGGAGCGGCACAGCCCTTTCCGCATCTCCGCCCTTTTTACCAGCTCAATGTGGTTCCTTTGGTGATGCTTGGTTATAGATTTTTCTTAGTTTAGTCCAAAGTTGGTTTTTCAAGATGATTGTTCTTAAGTTGTAATCCACTTTGGTTCTAGGAGGTGGGAGTTTTAACATCCGCCTACTCCATTGCCCTTTTCCTGGTCCCTGGAGGTGTCTTTATATATCATCTTAAACAAATTCTCTGTACTGATTTCTTCAACTCTAAATTGTGGGTAACCTTCTTTATCAGAAAATTGAGAAGATAAAATACATAGCAAATTTAAAAAACTGCTACTATATTATTCTCTTCTTTTCTTTTTTTTTAAATTTTATTTATTTATTTATTCATTTTAGAGAGGAGAGAGAGTTAGAGTGAGAGAGAGAGAGAGAGAGAAATGGGGGAGGAGCAGGAAGCATCAACTCCCATATATGCCTTGACCAGGCAAGCCCAGGGTTTTGAACCGGTAACCTCAGCATTCCAGGTCCACTGCGCCACCACAGGTCAGACTCTTCTTTTCTTTTTGTTTCTTAGTTTAGTTTAGGAATGCTGAAAATCAGAAAACCTTTTAATTCCCTGAAGAAAAAATCAGCCAGTATCTTTTATAAGACATGTTAAGTAGCTCTCATTCAGTATATTTTATTGGAATTTGTTTTTTTTAATGCCTACCCTATATTTTGCTGAATAACAGGAAATAAATAGAAGGCACTGAATAGAGATTGAGTATTAAAGAGCTTTAAAGTTTTATATTTAAATACTAATTAAAAAGTAAAAGAATAGGCAATGCAGTTTTGTTTTCATTAGAAGCCATGAGGATAAGAAACTAAAGATAGGTCATATATGTCAGGGAGATGAGAAAGGACTCCTGTGTTCTGTGTTTGATTTGCTGATGGAATATCTTCAGCATTAGGAACTTGTATTCAAGCTGGGAGAGTGCTGTAGAAACTGCCCAATGGATTGTGAAAGTCATCTTATTTCCTGGATGGTAAAGGTGCTGAGAGGTGTGAGATGATCTGGTGGTGATCAATTTAAGATCATGGTCCTACTCTGTCTGCTCCTGGAATGTGCTGACACCAGTAGTTGACTCAGTGTGAGCGGGCAGTGATAATAGAAGGAGGACAGCATATATTCATACTGGGCAGTCAGAAAGCTGGTGTTGGTGGAGCTCTGATTTTTCTATAGAGTAGAATATCAATAAGAAAACAGCAAGGTGGTATCACATGAGTTTATTCTGTCGACCACCAGTTTTCTCCCCCCAGCACATCAACCTTGTGAGGCACAATGTCTCCTTTTCATAAACATAATTTTGAAATACACACACACATCCTGAAGAAAAATAGCTAATATAACTACTTATGTACACAATTTCAAAATATTAATATAATGCCCTAATGATAATATAAAGAAAATAAATGGAAAGCTATCATAAAAGAATATATGTTACCATATATAAATAAATAGTTTGGCACCACAAGACTTCATGGTTAAGAATTACTGTAATTGTGCAGCTCTAATGAAGACTGATAGAAGAGTGTGGTGTAGATGATTCAAGTAGCATGACATTATCATCTGAAATGACGAACAGCTCTTGGTAAAGTTTTGGACAAAAAGAATACCATTTCCTTTGATTTACCTAGTAGTTGCAATCCTAGAAAATGCAACATATGTTAAATACATTAAACTAATATAAGGATTACTTTTGTTTTTATGTAAAAAGGGATTTGCTTCTAGACATAAATGCACTAGTTGGACATTTGAAAGCTGTGTATATATTATAGTATATAAACATCTTGTCTCCTTCAATGTGAATGCCTATGGTACACCCCTAATCATTGTGAAAGACAATCACCCTCACAACTTTCTGCCATACTTCCCCGGGCTCAATGACAGCTTTTTTGAGAGCTTGATTCCCCATCCACATTTGCCAGAGGCTCTGGAAGACAGTACTGCTAAGGACACACCCAAATCCCGGGAGACTTCCCCCTTTCCTGTCACTGCCAAACCCCCATTATATAAATTATTTCCTAACAAGTAGCTTGGAAATGTTTGGTTTGTTTTGGAAGGGAGATGTCAGTATATAGAGACAACATTGCATAATGGTTATGAGCAGGGACCTGGGATCCACACTGCCTGCATTCCAGTCTACTCACTGCCACTTACATGAGTATCTGACCACTCAGGCCTCAGTTTTCTCATCTGAAAATGGGTGGATACATCAAGTCACCTACCGTGTAGGCTTGTTGTGAGGATTCTTGACAGAAAGCACTGTGCACACTGTGTGGAAGAGAGTCTTGTGAGAATAGTGAATAGACAAGGACAGGGTTTCTAAAGGTGAGCAAGAAAATTATTGCATTGTCATTATACAGTGCAGAAAATTAAAAAGATTATGTAGTTTGATTTCTTCTCACAGCGAATCTTTGTATCAGAGTTCTAAATAGATTTTAATGGATAAAATTCATCATCAGTTTTTCCTTTACCTTGCTTTTGGCAGGGATAATAATGGTTAATAGCTAATAATTACAGAGCTCTTGATATGTGCCAAGCATGGTACTAATAGCTTTACAAGTATTACTTGATTTTTAAACAAACCTATGAAGTTGTTACTATTATTGTCCCTGTTTTTACATATAGAACAATGAGACAGGCTGAGGAATTAACTCAACGATTGCCACAGTTTAGAGAGTCAGATTCAAATCATTTAGTTCCAGAGTTCATACTTTTAATTACTGGGCAACATTAAAAAAGGAAATGAGCAAATTAAGACACCACTCCTGTAGAAGAGAAGCCTCCCCATCCAAGCCTGGGAACAATTTTCTATCAGTTGTGCTGAGTGACTGCTCCTTGACACTTTCTGGTTGACTCTATGATTTTTATATTCAGTGCCCTGGGGAACGTTTGGGTTTTGCTTCAAAAGTGAGTTAACTAGCTTCTAAATCAGGATTTTCCAAAAGCACTTTCCATAATGATGGAAATATTACCTATTTACTCTGTCAAATATGGTAATCTGCCACTAAACATATGTTGCCGAGGAAGTTAACTTTAACATTTTATTAAATTTTAGTTAGTTTTAATAGAAATAGGCTCATGTGACCAGCGCAGGTGAGTAAAGGGGACAGCAAGGAGGAAATGTGTGCAGGGCATTCTAATGCTGCAGTTTGTTGCCTTTTCTGTCTCCTGGATTTGCAGAACTGTCACTCTGCATTTGAACAGGAGCTGCAGTCCGCTATAAGTATAGAAATAATACACACAGGTACTGGGACCTACTTCTGCTTCTATGTGCCATGTCCTCAGGAGCATCCTTTGTCAGGCAGGTGGCTGCCCCTTGTGAAGTCCTCTGGTGTGCCCAGAGGTTACCAGCTTTAGCAATCCTGGTACTGCTGTACTGGCTCAGGACGCATTTAATTATTGCAGCATATGTTTCAGCTTTCAGGCTGGAGGAAACGTATTCCCTCCAGCCTGAAGTCAGCACAGATGGGATCTTGAACTGAGGCCTCAACACGAAAGAACTAACTGCTGCCGACCTCAACAGCTGTGGTTGCCATGGTATATAGAGAGCTTTTGTAACAAAAAGCAAAATTTCTGCCTGTAGCCGTCATCATGATTTGAATTCAAGGTAGGTAAATGAAGGGGAGCATATGTTGGCTTTATTTAGTTTTAAAATAATCAATAGCGGCCCTGGCCGGTTGGCTCAGTGGTGGAGCGTCGGCCTGGTGTGCGGAAGTCCCGGGTTCGATTCCCGGCCAGGGCACACAGGAGAAGCGCCCATCTGCTTCTCCACCCCTCCCCCTCTCCTTCCTCTCTGTCTTTCCCTTCCCCTCCCGCAGCCGAGGCTCCATTGGAGCAAAGATGGCCCAGGCGCTGGAGTGGCTCTGGTCGCAACAGAGTGACGCCCCGGAGGGGCAGAGCATCGCCCCCTGGTGGGCAGAGCGTCGCCCCCTGGTGGGCGTGCCGGGTGGATCCCGGTTGGGCGCATGCGGGAGTCTGTCGTACTGTTTCTCCTCGTTTCCAGCTTCAGAAAAATACAAAAAAAAAAAAAAAAAAAAAAAATCAACAGCATTAGGACAGAAGTAGATTGTTTGTGTTTGGTGTGCCCATGTATAGAGCAGTATACATTCCAATTCAGGTGAGTATCCAATCACGAATGAATTTATGTGACAATGTTGACCTTGAATCAGGGTATCTGAGCTATTTCAGTGATTAGTGTATGTTTGCTTAAACATAATTTATTTCTTCCTTCTTTTGAGCTTTATAATATGGAATTATTACTGAATATAGTCTGATAGAATTTTTTAAAACTCAACATTACATTTTTAAAATGCATATATGTTATTGTCCCTGGTTATAGCTCATTAATTTTCACTGCTATATGATATTCCACTGTATATAGAACATACCACATCATATTTATTCATTCTCCTGTTGTTTCCTAGTTAAATGTTCTTTCAGTTGAATATACTTTCATTTCAGTTGCATTATTGTTTGAATGTAGCAAGGATAAGGTATAGACTATCTACATCTTAGAAAGTGGGACCAGTAGGAAGAGGGATCAGGAATAGAGGATACATTTAAAATGGAGAGAAGGGAACTAAATATATCCTCTTCTTTTCTGGATACCTGGAACTGTCACTTATGCCATCTCACTTAATACTCATAACAGTCATGTGAGAGCTTTTATTATCTCCATTTAATAAGTGAAGAAATAGACATATAGAGAGGAAAAGTAACATTTCCAAGATCGGGCAGACAGTAAGAGAGGGAGATAACTGTTCAACTTGAATTTTTCTGACCCAGGTTCGTTATGATCTCTATGCAAGGGGCTGACTAGAACAGCCAGGGTTACATGACCATCAGGAGAGAAAGAGTATATACATGGACAGAGGTGAAAGGTAGGCTCTGTCATTTATTTATTTATTTATTTATTTATTTATTTATTTATTTATTACAGAGACAGAGAGTCAGAGGGAGGGATAGATAGGGACAGACAGACAGGAATGGAGAGATGAGAAGCATCAATCATTAGTTTTTTGTTGCGACACCTTAGTTCATTGATTGTTTTCTCATATGTGCCTTGACCGTGGGCCTTCAGCAGACCTAGTAACCCCTTGCTCAAGCCAGCAACCTTGGGTCCAAGCTGGTGAGCTTTGTTCAAACCAGATGAACCCACGCTCAAGCTGGCGACCTCGGGGTCTTGAACCTGGGTCTTCTGCATCCCAATCTGACGCTCTATCCACTGCGCCACCGCCTGTTCAGGCAGGCTCTGTCATTTAAAAGGACAAAGTAAACATAGCACCAGGGACATTTGACTTCAAGGCAGACAAGTGAAGGAAAAGGAAAAGGAACTTCGTGTTTGAGACCCCGTGTATTGCTTTTCAATACAAATCGTTCTGACACTACATTCTAACTTGGGCTGTGACTTATCTGACTAGCTCAGTAGTACTTACTCTTCTGGTAATTTTCCTTCTGTCGGGAGTAAACTAAAAATCTGTGTAGTCCCAGGATCAGCCACAAATAGAATAAGTTGACCCTGATTTATCAGCAATTTGCAATATGAGGGTTTTTTTCTTTAAAGAGAATTAGGATAGAATGTGGTGCCAGCCCAGCAAATGAGAGAACTTGTTTTTTTCAGCCTGCAACATTTTTTACTTCTGTGAGCACAATCTGTAATAGAATATAAGTACATATTCAAAATTTATTTTCATGATTTTGAGTTACTGACTGCTATTGCTAGCCCAGAGCTCATAAAACCCGAGCTATTGTGCAGCTGAGTAGAGAAAAATCTCTTTCGGTAAACAGGGGCTGGAAATTGGTATTGCTCTTTGCAGGTGGCTCTTGAACTTATTTATGTTTTATTTAGGTGTTTAGCAGTGCCATTTGAGTTTCTAATTAAAGTTGTGCCTGCACTTTGTTTATGAAGCCTCACATAGATTTAATCATCAGGTCAACTTGATGAGGATTTGCAAAGGTAAGCTTTATTGCTTCACACAATGGCTTCTATCCTCTGTCTTGAGTGTGAAGGCAGCATTGATTCATAAGAACATTACAAATATAGTTCAATGACCGTTGGAGTATATTGAGTGGGGAATGAAATGCAGAAGTCTATTACAGATACTCTGTCTCTATTCACCTCTCTAACCCTTCCACTTAGTTTGATGGATAGAGGGATTTGTGCCCTGAAATCACAGAGGTATCACGTGCTCAGATGTGGGGTCATCTTTAAGACAGTGTTGTTAATCATGGTAGCAGATCAAGACTCAGTTTAACTGATTTTGAACAGTTTTGCTTCACATTTTATTATCATATTTAATAAATTTGAAAGATATGTAATCAGCAAATCTAATCTAGACTTTACTCATTAAAATGAATAAACCCTATTTGTATTTTGATATTTACTATACTTGGTATTTTGGTATGCTAACTCTATGTATATTGAAATTGATGTTCCTCTAATTACCTTAGAAATATTTCAGTTCTGTTTTTTGCCATTCTGTTAGGAAAAGAAATGATGAAGGTAGTGTGGTTTAGCAAGGTTAATTTTATACTAGGCTAGAATACATTATAATACTAATCTTAAAATAGCTTTTGAGTTACTGGGCTTTAAAAATATTGTTACTGGAATGTTTTAAAACTATATGATTATCAAATATGTTTTCTGAGTTTAATATTCTTAAAGTTTTCACTTTTAATGTCCCTCCTTGGTTACTTCAGAATAATTACTTTAGCATTCTGAGCAAGCTTTGCTTTGAAAATAATTATTAAATTAATGTAAGAAAATGTGAGTTTTACTACACTGTGATGAAGTTTAGTTCCCCAAACACTTTTTTAAAAGTTAAAGTTAATATTGTATTCATTTACCAGTTTTTTTTATTTCTCAGTTCCAGATTTTGTGAAATTTATGAATTTATGTCAAGTGTTTCTAAAAAGACAGTGGAAGAAATCATATTTTCCCCATGTGAATGTTGTGTTCAGTATTATCTTAATAGTACGTGCTTGGATATCATGTAATTCATAGTCCTTATTTTGTGGCTAGGATAATTAAATAAAATGCTTTGGATATTTTATCACATGGCTAATTATGTTTCCATGGCTTTTTTATTTTTTAACTAAAGTTTTCTATTTCAACTGCAGTTGCTGAAAGGGACAAGAATTAATTGTTTGGAAATGGCCAAGAAACTGTAGTGTGTCAAACTATTAGAAACCATAAAACAACACAATTAATGACTAATGCCAACCATGTTATTTTTTTCTTAAAATTGTCTGAATACCTAAAGTATTTGAAAGAAAATATTGAAATGCAAGAGGTTCCCGGGGTAGCTACAAGGACTGTGTGTAAAGAGCATGTCAGGAATTATGTTTTAGTTACTTATTACATTATTTTCCTGTTGTGAAGGCAGGTGCTGTTTCTCTCCTATTCTGTGTTTACCCCCCAGTGCCCAGCATGGTATCTGGCTTAATGTATAATTGTTAGATGAATAAGTGAATGAAGGACTTCTTAAAGTGATAACAGTATCTTAAAACTAGTCACCTAGCTATTGAATTTTTTTTTTTTAGGGTTATGTTTCTTAAATATATAGCCTTTGGCCAATCGCATGAGGTATTAATCAGTGTCACCCTCAGTAAATTTAATAAAAAAGTACCAATTAGAAAAAAATATATAACTTTTGATCTGAGAGGGGTTTCTTTGCCTTTTATTTCTTTTGAAAGTAGTCTAAAAAAAAGACAAAGTTGAAAATTGTAGCATAAAAATGACAGTAACTTTAGTGGTCTTGTTGAATGGCTTATTAATGTCAGAGTTTTGAATTCTTGGATGCCATGAGAGCATTACATAAATTTATAAATGCAGTGTATTGATCGTTAGATCAAAATCAATAATTTCTGTGCTTGACTTTTATGTTTGTTCACACAGAGACTTTTAAAGTTGATGTTAATGTATCTTATTTATGGACATTGAATGCCTCATATATATGCTCTGTAATAAAGTTTATAGGATGACATATTAGTAGAAATCCATAAATGACTTTATAGTCTGGTAGGATATAAGATCTGTAGGAGTAAGCATGTATCTTTCTCACCTTTGTTTCTCTTTCACAGTTCCATTTACAATAATCATTATTTAAAATATATTAAAATATATGTATAATTGAAATCCAAGAGAAAATCTGCAATTAATTCAAGATTACTCCTTTATGATATGACTGGTTATGCTAGGCAGTGGGCCGTGTGTGAATTAGTTTTTTCACTAATAGAATCCTATTCAAGGAATCTTTCTTAAAACATGTATTAAGGAATGGGGTTCTCAAACAGACATCCCATAAGTTACCATTGTCTTTATCAACTGTGAGTGGTGTAGACTCAACCTAATACACTCTGGTCTTTTTATTTTTCTCTTAGCTCAGATTTCTTCCTAAAGGTTACAAGCGATCAGCCACAAACTAAATTTCAGTACTTGAAAAGGATAAATATAAGCAAAAGATTGCAGGGCAGGGATCTTCAGCTCGAAAGAGGAGGGTGTAGTGACACACAGGGGCTCCCGGTTGCTTCCGGTTGGACAGGACCATGCTCCATTGGGAACAGTGCACTTCAGAGGGCAGGAGGGTCGCCAGGCTTTGCTGTGGAGTCAGAGCCTCTGCCTGGCCCTAATTGGTCAACAGTGAGTGTGTGGATGACTATTATTGAAGGAGGGATTCAACTGCTATGCACACTGGGAGACCTTTAGAGGATCAAGACTACTAATGAGTCCTGAATAATAAATATAGCACATACAAATGTGTTATAAATGTATTTTTTTCTCTATGGGAATTTTGAAGTACATTTTGCAGGTGCCAGGTCTGGGGGCAGTTTGAGAGTCACCAGGATTTGTTTGCTTTCTATATCCTTTCCAGGTAACTTCTTACCTTTGCCTGGCAACTGGCCATATTATTGTAGGGCAGAGTTTCAAGCAGTAGGATGCTTTCCCCCTGATTACCGAGGACAGAGAGATGTGCCCTTAAAGAATACCCTAGTTGCTGGGATTTGAGACAGCCACTTTATCTTTTTTCCTCTTCTGTATCATAGAGATAGTGATTCCCTCTTATAGCCACATATGATTTAAATTTGTATACTGGGGAAAATATAATAGTTTGCTGTGTTTTTATTTTTCTTCCACATATCAGTTGCCCAGGCTCTTGGAGAAACTAATTATGTCCCAGCCTTGGCAGAGAGGACTTGCTTTGCTCCATGAACTGCTATATCTGGGGCACTGAGCAAGAACTGTCTTTGATTTGACACTGTGTGCTATTGCATGTCAGAGCTTGTATGAACAAGTGACAGAGGATTCCTTTTTGCTTTTTTAGGGGGGAGAGCTAAAGACCACATTTATTCTGATATAAAATAATTTTACTATCTTCTCCAGTTTGGAGGTAGCATATCATTATTTATCTCTTAAGTGGAGGAAGAAAAAAGAAGTAAACATTTTTTCACTTTTCTGTTACTAATACATTCCTAACCTATTTCTTTAGATTGTTTTTCATTCAGTAATTTCAGACTCTTTTTTTTTTTTTTTTTTTTTTTTTTTGTATTTTTCTGAAGTTGGAAATGGAGGGCAGTCAGACAGACTCCTGCATGCGCCCGACTGGGATCCACCCGGCACGCCCACCAGGGGACGATAATCTGCCCATCTGGGGCATCGCTCTGTTGCAACCAGAGCCATTCTAGTGCCTGAGGCAGAGGCCACAGAGCCATCCTCAGCACCCGGGCCAACTTTGCTCCAATGGAGCCTCGGCTGCAGGAAGGGAAGAGAGAGACAGAGAGGAAGGAGAGGGGGAGGGGTGGAGAAGCAGATGGGCACTTCTCCTGTGTGCCCTGGCCGGGAATCAAACCCGGGACTCCTGCATGCCAGGCTGATGCTCTACCACTGAACCAACCGGCCAGGGTAATTCCAGACTCTTAACGAAAATCAATTTGTAAGCAGGATGTTTCTGCAAGCTGTGAAACTTGTATAGTCATCATTTCTCTACTTCTTTGGGACTACCATGAGTCTTTTTTTTTATTTTTATTTTTTTATTTTTTTCATTTTTCCGAAGCTGGAAACGGGGAGGCAGTCAGACAGACTCCCGCATGCGCCCGACCAGGATCCACCCGGCATGCCCACCAGGGGGCGATGCTTTGCCCCTCTGGAGCGTCGCTCTGTTGCGTCCAGAGCCATTCTAGCGCCTGAGGCAGAGGCCACAGAGCCATCCCCAGCGCCCGGGCCATCTTTGCTCCAATGGAGCCTTGGCTGCGGGAGGGGAAGAGAGAGACAGAGAAGAAGGAGATGGGGAGGGGTGGAGAAGTAAATGGGCGCCTCTCCTGTTGTGCCCTGGCCAGGAATCGAATCCTGGACTCCTGCACACCAGGCCGATGCTCTACCGCTGAGCCAACCGGCCAGGGCAACCATGAGTCTTATAACATGCAAATCCTTTGTCATCTTCAAATTTGGTGTGTATTTGTTGTTGCACAAAAGAAGCAGAACCAAATAATTTTGGTATTGGAAGGAAACTTGCAGCATAATGTTGCAGTGCAGGAATTTTTTTTTTACATCATGCCTAGCAAATGTGCCTAGTACATTCTCTTTGAACATGACAAGTGACTGGGATCTCTTACCCTTCTCAGGGCACTTCATTTGATTTTTGACCTGTTGCTAGAAAGATCTTCTTTACCTTTAGACACATTCCACCCTTCTCTAACTTCTATTTACTATTTCTTGTTTTAGCCTCTGAAGTTACTTAAAATAGGTGGTCCTTTTCTTTGTAAGACTGCTGATTAATTTTGCTTTTCATTTGACATGTACATTTCTGATTGCCTTTTTTTTTTTAAAAAAAAAAAGTCTTTCAATTGGAATTGATGAGCTGATTTTTTATAAAAGGAAGAGTATTTTCAGAAACTGTCTGGTGGCTCTGTTTCTGCTACTTCCTTTCCCCTCTTACTGCTGCCCAAATTTTTTCTCTGTAGGGAAACCTTTCTAAGATGATATTGCCATAAAGAGAAAAGCAGTAACTCTTCCAAGGCTCACTGGTTGATATCATCAAACACACAGCTTTGCTCTTGGAGTCAGTTAATGTTTTTTTTTTAAACTTGAGAACTTAAACTTATTTGTTTAGTTATTTTATATGTAAAACTAAACCCAAACATTTAAATGACTCATGTTAAGAAATTTTATTCACACATCAAATAGCAACTGAATGATTCAGAAACTCAGAATTATTATGCTATTTATTTTGCCAAAATTTTATGTTAAAATTATTAAAACCTGTGGTTGGTAGCTAAGGAAGGGAGAAGATAAAGTTTCAATACTTGCTAGTGTGTCATCACTGAACTAAGATGTGTTGATTCTCTGTTATTATTTTTTAAAATAAAAAACAAATGCTTTGTATATTTGGGGATCTTAATTTATATACAACAGAAATAGCCTCTGAATAACTTAGACAAGAAAAAGGGAGATGAGGAGCCTGGTCTGTGGAAGGCAGGATTCAGGAGAGCCCCAGGGATCTCATCCTCAGCAGGGTTCCTACAGAAAGCATCCTCCCCCAAATTTGGCTGAACTTCTCAGATTGGCTGGACACACTGCCTTCTGAGTATCTTCTGACAGTTGGGGGCTTCTTTTGTTTTCAGATCCATTGAAGGCCCCATTGCCTTCTTTGTTTTTTCACTACAACTATAGTGATTTAATTCAAGTGTAGGGCCTATTACTGGTTTTTTTTCTGCCAGCTCATGTTTTTGGGTTTGTCATAGATGTTTTCCAGGGTGGGAGTGATGGTTAAGTTTTGCTCTCTGATTTGTTACGTATTTTGTTTAAGGGGAAAGTGGGGAGATAGAAAAATTATGTCACTACTCTTATTTCCTCAGACTTCTCTCTTGTTTGTTTTTAAATCTCTACTGAATCTTGACTTAAAATTCATTTTATTACTAATATTAATTTGTGAAATCTTTTTTTCTTAAATAGTCTTGAAAGATGTTTGTTGATGTTATTTGTCTATCTGACTTTGTCCTTCCTGTTATATCCTTTTGTCTTTTTCATTTTGTATATTTGTCTTGTTATGATTTCCTACCCTTTGCTTTTCTAGGTTTTCTGTTATTTTAAAATTTAAGTTTTTAATTTGCATGTTTAACTCATTAGTTTTCAATTTTTGCTTTTAACATGAACATTTAAAACTGTAAATGGTCCTGTATTACTTTAGCTTTATCTCACAAATTTTGATTTTTAAAATGTTTAATCTAACATTTTCTATTTCATGATTATAATTCTTTGACCCTTGAATTTTATAGAAACACACTTTTAAATTTCCATACATATGAGGTTTTACTGTTTTTTTGTTGTTAGTGATTTCTAATTAATTAAATTAGAAATTTATTTTAACAAAAAGGAAAGTGTAAGGTAGGGACAACAAGACAAATATTCCACTTGTTAAAAAACAAATTTCAACTGAGTACATTTCAGACATCTTACTAGCTTGATTCAGTGATTCATGAACTGGGAAGCATCCAAGCTAGCAGAATGGAGCTCCAAGGGGCTGTAAAATGGACGACTTTTATAGACAGAAGGGAGCAGGAGCAGGAAGTTATGTTAGGTGAGAAACTGGGTTGGTTATTACAAGGTCATTTTCCTTCGGCAGTGGCCGGGCTCTATCTGGAAGATTACCTAACTTGTGCTGATGGGTGTTCCTGATCGACTGGTCTAAGATTCCATTTCTGGGAAAGCTGGAACTGTAATTACATCTCCATTTGATGTGGGGCTAATCTTAAACAACTTTGTTTTGGCCCTTGAATTCTCTTTTTAACACACCAGAGTATATACTTAGAAATGGTTGTAAATTTTATGCTAAATATATTTTCTCTCAATGAAAAGAAGACATTATTATGTGCAAGTCTCACACTGAAGATGAAAGATGTTCTTCTATGCAAAAATCTTAAGGGACCACACAGTGAATGTTGATGTCAATACGTTGATTTACATTTTCTTTCTTTTTTATAGTTCTTGTTCCTAATGTGAAATTTATTTTTTTAACAGGAAGGAAAAGCTGATGCGATGCTCTCAGTGCCGAATTGCCAAGTACTGCAGTGCCAAGTGTCAGGTAGGAGTGTTCAGTGGTCAGGGAAACCTTCACATTCTCCGACTCTTCAGTTTGTCCTCCCATGTGCCTGTTTGTTTCTGTTTCTTCACAATCTGTGATTTATTTTAACTAATTTTCTTTGTTTCAAAATAATACATGTATATAGCAAAAGTTACATATAATATATATGTAAAAGTATATATATAATATATATCATGAAAAATAATTTTTTTCTGCTCTCCATCTTCTTGTCTTCATGATCTTAATCCTGTTTACTGGGTGTAACTGCTGTTATGTTTCTTGTGTGTCTTTGCAGCATTTTCTGCTTTCATGTATAAACATATTCATATATCTTTTATTTAAAAACAGAGGTTATTCTGGCACAAATTCTTATATACCTCTATTTTGTTTTTCATTTATTACTGTATCTAGAGGAATTTTTTGTATCATTCCACTTTTCCCATTATGAATATGCTGCAATCGTAATTTTCCCATTAGTGAATGCTTAACTATTTTCCAGTACTTTGCATCGCCATCAGTGCCTCTCTGGGCATCCTTTTGTGCACATTTTTGTACACTTCCACAAATTCATTGTAAGATAATTATTTTCTCAGTTGTATTGATTAGTGAAAGAATATATGCATTTTTTTTAATTTTTAAAGATAATGCAAAATTGCCTTCCAAGAGTTTGAGTTAATTTATAGCAACTGACAGGTCATGAGAGTACTGCTGTTAACATTAGGGACCAGGTTGACCAGCACTGCAAAAGTGGGCGGTTTTTATAAAAAGTTTGACGACCCCTGCTTGAAAGGATGCTTAATTAACATTCAACATGACCTTTACTTCTAACCTTCTGATTAATCATCTAATAAATGTAATTATGCTCTAATGAATTGTGTCATAATAAAAATTGTAATTGGAAGTTTTCTGTCTGTGCCACGTGTCCCCCACCCTCTGTCCATCCTTTTTGTTTGTTTCTTTTTTTTTTTTACAGAGACAGAGAGAGAGAGGGATGGATAGGGACAGACAGGAACAGAGAGAGATGAGAAGCATCAATCATTAGTTTTTTGTTGTGACACCTTTGTTCATTGATTGCTTTCTCATATGTGCCTTGACCATGGGTCTTCAGCAGACCGAGTAACCCCTTGCTCAAGCCAGAGACCTTGCGTTCAAGCTGGTTAGCTTTGCTCAAACCAGATGAGCCTGCGCTCGAGCTGGCAACCTCGGGGGTTTTGAACCTGGGTCCTCAGCATACCAGTCCAACGCTCTATCCACTGCACCACCACCTGGTCAGGCCTTTTTGTTTCTTATGTATATGTGTGTATTCTGTGAATGCACATGCACTTCCCCCTAAAGCAGCGGTTCTCAACCTGTGGGTCGCGAACCGCTGCCCTAAAGTTTCTTCTATTCCCTTTTTAAAATTGAGACCATACTTATCTGAGAGATTTCTGCTACCTCACTTTTTCTCTCTTTTTTTTTTTTTTTCATTTTTCCATAGCTAGAAACGGGGAGGCAGTCAGACAGACTCCCGCATGCGCCGGACCGGGATCCACCTGGCATGCCCATCAGGGGGCGATGTTCTGTCCCTCTGGGGCGTCGCTCTGTTGCATCCAGAGCCATTCTAGCGCCTGAGGCAGAGGCCACAGAGCCATCCCCAGCGCCCGGGCCATCTTTGTTCCAATGGAGCCTTGGCTGCGGGAGGGGAAGAGAGAGACAGAGAGAAAGGAGAGGGGGAGGGGCGGAGAAGCAGATGGGCGCTTCTCCTGTGTGCCCTGGCTGGGAATTGAATCCGGGACTCCTGCATGCCAAGCCGACGCTCTACCACTGAGCCAACTGGCCAGGGCCTCACTTTTTCTCTTGAAAGTAATTTCTCTAGGCTGCAAATAGAGCAATCTTAATGAAAAAGAAACCAAAATGTGCAAAAAAGTTAGAGGGCCCAAATTTTAATGACAATTCTGCCATTAGCTAGTTCAGTTATTCTGGAGAAGACACAGATTTTCTGGGCCTCAGTTTTCTAATCTGTCCTACGAATAAGAGCTAGTATTTATTAGACACCTACTATGTGCCAGGCACCCTTTTATTTCATTTACTATTTCAGGAATCTTGAGAGGGCAAGTCACCATTTTTATGCTCATATTACTATCAAGGAAAATAAGGTATAGAGTTTGGGAAATGAACCCAGGTAGTGAAAATGTAGACTTTTAATTTCTCTTCTAACCCTAAATTTTATTCTTATGCTAGTATTCTAATTAGACATTGTTTTCATTTTTCTTTTGGATTCTCCTTTAATTTCTGGCTTTCGGTTATATTTTATTTTTGCTAAGGATGCACTTTATCCATCCCTGAGTAGCCCAAAAGAAAAGCTATGAAAATAAAAGATTAGCAATAACACTTTCCTTATAAAAATAGGCAATGTGAGTAATAATTAAATTATTTGTACCTTGTTTTGTAAACTAAAAATTCTGTCAAAGTTAGAAAGATGCTAGATTAGGTAAGATCATTAGCAACCATAACAACAACAACAACAAAAAGAATGGAATGTTTTTTCTAGAAAATAAATTCTAGAAAGATTGTTTTATGGTGATGCTTTAGCTATTTTACTCATGTGAATTGGAGCTACCTGTTTCAGGGGACTTCAACTTAAAGTAGACAACATATAGAATTGATAAATTAACATTTTATTTGACACAAACCTTTTAGATGAACTTTTTTCTATTTTCCATGACTTAAATATTTACTTTTATTTTCCCCTATTTTTATGAATTTTTTTTCCCCTATGTTACTTTTTCTTTTTGCAGTACAGGGAGGAAAATAAAAAAACCCATTATCTGATTAGAATGAGTAGAGGGAGTGTAGTGGGTGGATATGTCATTTTGATTCATTATAGTCTATGTATTTTCACCACATTTATTAGCTGTTTACTGTATCATCAATAAAAATCTCACCATCAGATATACTGTAGGAGGTAATGGGAAATAACCTAGTATGATGAAAGATATCATATATAACACCAGCTAGTGCATATGCTTATATGTGCATGGGGGTTGGGGCGTGTGTGTAGTGGTAGGATGGGAGTCAAAGATTGGCCAGAACATATGCATTTAAACTGCTCTGTTTAGCTCGTTAAGGGACAGCCATTAAATATTGTAATTATTGTGGATACCTCTAAAGCAGCCTCAGATTAAACCGACAAACTGACCTATGAACAGTAATGAACAGGAGGCAAAAGCACTTGGAATGGAAATTGTATAGAGGGTGCGGATTTGTAGCATAAAATTTATAATGTTTACCCTTGGAGGACATAACTTTGGTTCACTAGCTTGGCATTTGATGTGTGGGGCCAGTGCCATCGATGCTTTGTTTGAGAGCCTATAGAGCCTATAGAGAGTTACAGGGTGTTATGTCCCTTGTTCCCATAAGGGATGGTATCAGTTTTTACATTTTATTATTAAATATAAGCAATATAAGGATACATTTTCATTATAAAAATCAACACAATGTAAAGTAATATGGAATGAAAAGTAAGTCTTACCTCAGCCTCTTCCTGCCATTCCTAATTCTATTTTCCAGAGGTAATCTCTGGTGTTTGTTTTGTGAGTGGAGGACATACACTAAACTGCTAGTCTGTACTTTATATATAGTGTATGCATATAGGGATATATTGGCCAAAATATTTTCTCATCAGTGGCTTTGTATTCCCCTGTGTCTACCGTATTATGAGGTGTCAGATAATGCATAGAGCAGCGGTTCTCAACCTGTGGGTCGCGACCCTGGCAGGGGTCGAACCACCAAAACACAGGGGTCGCCTAAAGCCATAGGAAAATACATATTTATTATACATTTTTAAATAAAATATGTATTTCCGATGGCTTTAGGTGACCCCTGTGTTTTGGTCGTTTGACCCCCGCCGGGGTCGCGACCCACAGGTTGAGAACCGCTGGCATAGAGGGTTTATATATGAGAACCAGTCTTATTTCTATGTTGGCATGCTCAGAACATTACAGATGATTATGAAATCAAAGGGGAGGAGCAGGTTAAGTCTTCCTACAAAAAAACATTCTTAAACTTTGCAATATTGAAAGCAAGTAAATCAATTACAAATAAATTCACAAATTATTTCACTTTGGCTAGATTTAATTTGATTCATAATATGCACACTATAATTGAATTAATTACTGAGCAAAATAAGCAGCTGGGTACTGCATCAAACTGCAGTTTATATACTTTTAGAAAGTCCTGTATTAGCAGAGAGAGGCTCTTTTATGTTGATAATTATAGGCCTCTTTAACAATGTGTGTCCTATTTTGGGGTTTATATTTTATGCTTAGATGTAGAATGATTTGATTAATTTTTGATGAATCCCACACTAGTAAGCACTTAATAGGGTGATTTAATAAGTTGGTTTCTAGAATATCATACCCAAAGTGGTGATAGTGAAGCAAGCCAAGCCCTTTGCTTATTTCATAAACAGCTCTGTGCCAGGCTTCTGACTGATAGGACATGCAGTGTGTTCTGTAGAGAAGTTGTTTTCATATCTAATTGGAAACAAAAAGGGAATACTATATAAAGCAGGGGTCGGGAACCTATGGCTCGAGAGCCAGATGTGGCTCTTCTGATGGCTGCAACTGGCTCGCAGACAAATCTTTATTTTTTTTATTCATTTTTTTAAAATAATTTTATTTTTTAATGGGGCGACATCAATAAATCAGGATACATATATTCAAAGATAACAAGTCCAGGTTATCTTGTCGTTCAATTATGTTGCATACCCATCACCCAAAGTCAGATTGTCCTCTGTCACCTTCTATCTAGTTTTCTTTGTGCCCCTCCCCCTCCCCCTCCCCCTCTCCCTTTCCCCCCTCCCCCCGTAACCACCACACTCTTATCAATGTCTCTTAGTTTCACTTTTATGTCCCACCTATGTATGGAATAATGCAGTTCCTGTTTTTTTCTGATTTACTTATTTCACTTCGTATAATGTTATCAAGATCCCACCATTTTGCTGTAAATGATCCGATGTCATCATTTCTTATGGCTGAGTAGTATTCCATAGTGTATATGTGCCACATCTTCTTTATCCAGTCATCTATTGACGGGCTTTTTGGTTGTTTCCATGTCCTGGCCACTGTGAACAATGCTGCAATGAACATGGGGCTGCATGTGTCTTTACGTATCAATGTTTCTGAGTTTTTGGGGTATATACCCAGTAGAGGGATTGCTGGGTCATAAGGTAGTTCTATTTTCAGTTTTTTGAGGAACCACCATACTTTCTTCCATAATGGTTGTACTACTTTACATTCCCACCAAAAGTGTATGAGGGTTCCTTTTTCTCCACAGCCTCTCCAACATTTGCTATTACCTGTCGCAGACAAATCTTTAATAAAAAAAATAGTAACGTTAAAAATATAAAACATTCTCATGTATTACAATCCATTCATTTCCTACCGCTCATGTTCATGGTTGCGGGTGGCTGGAGCCAATCACAGCTGTCCTGCGGGACAACACCAAATTTTTATTGGATAATGCGTAACGTACACAGGTTGTTGTACGGCTCTCACACAATTCCATTTTAAAATATGTGGCATTCATGGCTCTCTTAGCCAAAAAGGTTCCTGACCCCTGATATAAAGGTTAAAATTATTTGATTGTACTTATATTTCTGAGTTCTAAAAGTGTCTTGTGGCCTGACCAGGCAGTGGCACAGTGGATAGAGCATCGGACTGGTATGCAGAGAACCCAGGTTTGAAACCCTGAGGTTGCTGGCTTGAGTGTGGGATCATAGACATGACCCCATATTCGCTTACTTGAGCCCAAAGATTGCTGGCTTGAAGCCCAAGGTTGCTGGCTTTAGCACTAAGGTCTCTCTGATTCTGTTGTAACCACCCTTCACCCCCCCCCCCCCCCCCCCGGTCAAGGCACATATGAGAAAGCAATCTGTGATCAACTAAGCTGTTGCAATGAAGACTTGATAGTTTTCATCTCTCTCCCTTCCTGTCTATCTGTCCCTCTCTGTCTCTGTCACACACACACACATACACACACACACACACACACACCTGGGGATCTGAGATTTTTCTTTTTTTGGTATTTTTCTGAAGTTAGAAGTGGGGAGGCAGTCAGACCGACTCCTGCATGCGCCCAACTGGGATCCACTCGGCATGCCCACCAGGGGTAATGCTCTGCCCATCTGGGCGTTGCTCCGTTGCAGCCAGAGCTATTCTAGCGCCTGAGGCGGAGGCCATGGAGCCGTCCTCAATGCCTGGGCCAACTTTGCTCCAATGGAGCCTTGGTTGCTGGAGGGGAAGAGAGAGACAGAGAGGAAGGAGAAGGGGAAGGGTGAAGCAGATGGATGTCTCTTCTGTGTGCCCTGACTGGGAATCAAACCCAGGATGTCTACACGCCGGGCTGATGCTCTACTGCTGAGCCAACTGGCCAGGGCCAGAGATTTTCTTTTCTCATTTTCCATTTGCCTGATGAGTGATCGCATCTATTCTCATTACTTCTGTTGCCATCTTGAGACTCTATCTACAGCCCCTCCTTTCTCCTGAGCACTGACTTTGAAGGCAACTACCCTTTAAGCTGTCCTCTTCTGCCCTGTTTCTGCAGTCTGTCCTCTTGCCTCCACTGTCTAACTTACAGAAATGAGGTTTAACTTCTCATCTACTGATGGCCCTTTAAGTTCACTTTAGGAATTAAAAACATAATTACTTGTGTTGAAGGGGTAAAATGCATGTGCCTTACCTGCCATGTTCAACTATAAGCTGGCATTGACATTAAACTAATCTGGCATGGAAGTTTCTTTCAATGAAAATTGGAAGTCCATAGATGTGAAGGATTTATTTTGCCCTTCCAGCTAAAATATATCAATGAGGTCATTCCATCTTTTATGATTCCTCAGTAGATCAGAGTGGTTGGCAAACTTTCTGTAGAGGGCTGGATAGTAAATATTTTAGACTTTATGAGCCATAGGTTTTTTGAAATAACTACTCAACTCCGCTGTCATAGTATGAAATGAGTGACTGTAAACTGAGTGTGGCTACGTTTCAGGAAAACTTCGCAAAAACAAGTGGCAGAATGGATTTGACCCGCACCCTACACTAGATGATGATTAACTTACTTTGAGGAACTAAAGTTATTATTTATTATATGGTTTCTCAATTAACCAAGAGACTGTAATTCCCATTTTCCTAAGAAGTAATAACTTATTCTTGTTTCTTTGTCAACTTCATGCCCTAAGACCATCCTCCTGCCTCACTCCATCTTTGCATTTGGCCCAATCTGTCTAATTTGATTAAGGCTAGTGGGAAGGTGCTCTTCTTCTACATTTGGTACAGCATTCAGTAGCTTTTAAAATGGTAAGTCTAACATCTGTCACTAGGTCTCTAGCATGCTCTACGGAGATTTTAATCAATACTTGTCAGTCTCTGTTAGACAACCGGCTTAGTTTTCTGGTTTCCTTTTCCCAGATTCCAGTTTTTCAGATCTTCATCTGTCAGCCTGTGATTCAATATTGCATTACATGTGAGGCATAAAGAAGAAGATATTATTTACTTGCTATTAAGTAGTCTGTAAGAAAATTGAGTCCTTTTCCCCCCATAAATTGCATGGCAACTCAAGTCTTCTAAGTTTTATCCATAGGAAACCTGTGTAGATGATTGTGGATGAAGTGAATCTTGCATATGTGGTAAAAAAAAATGATGACACTGTTTAACATAGAATGTGTTCAGTTATTAATAATAATTTGTAATTAGTCACAAGTGGAATTGTTGAATAAATTGGTTTAAAATAATTTTTAAACATATTTTAAGCCAATTTCTTCATTCTTAATGACCCAACAATGAGGAAAATCCCATTCCAAATTTTCAATTCTGTGAAAACCAAATGTGGGCAGTTTTCAAACCTATTTTGACATTATTCAGATACTTGTTAGGAATGGATATTACAAAATGATAGCTTTTATCATTGAGAGACCACCTTAGAGATCATTGAGTCCATTCCTCTTACTGAATAAATGTCTGATGAGCCCAGGTCATGAATTAGATGTGTTTTACCCAAACCAGGTTCAATATGTGTTGACCCTTCCCATATTTTATCCCACACAATAATAAACTGCTTAACAATGAACATTTATTTTAACCAAAACCCAATTTTAAACAGTACAATAATGGGTTGTTGAGCTATCATGATTCTGTATCCAAGGAGGGAGGGAAGAATTATGTTAATAGTACAAAGGTTATTTTGAGTAAGAATGAAGAAGTAAGTTAATTTTTTGTTTTTATTGTAACATCTCATCAGTCCTCTCTTTTTGTAATCAAGCAATCAAGATCAAGCACACTGGTTAAAAATAATTGATAGGGATTTTACTGTCTTTTTTTTCTTTTGGGATGGCCTGAATTTCAAATAATCAATGATAACTATATGGCAAATTATATCTCTAAATGGTACTCGTTTTAGATTAAATGATGATATATCTATTGAACACCTTCTACATGCAAGATGCACATAATTAGTAGTTAACTTATTTACAAATACCAGAGATGAAGTTAAGTTGATAAAAGTTTATTGAGTGAGGCCCTGGCCGGTTGCTCAGTGGTAGAGCGTCGGCCTGGCGTGCAGGAATCCCAGGTTTGATTCCCGGCCAGGGCACACTGGAGAAGCGCCCATCTGCTTCTCCACCCCTCCCCCTCTCCTTCCTCTCTGTCTCTCTCTTCCCCTCCCGCAGCCAAGGCTCCACTGGAGCAAAGTTGGCCCCGGCACTGGGGATGGCTGTATGGCCTCTGCCTCAGGCTCTAGCATGGCTCTGGTTGCAACAGAGCAACGCCCGGGATGGGCAGAGCATTGCCCCCTGGTGGGCGTGCCGGGTGGATCCCGGTTGGGTTCATGCGAGAGTCTGACTGTCTCCCCTTTTCCAACTTCAGAAAAATACAAAAAAGGAAAAGAAAAAAAAAAGTTTACTGAGTCTTTGCATTGCAAAAGATTTTATTGACATTACCAAAAGAATTCATGGAAATGTTTTTTAAACATTTAAATAGAAATACATTTGAATCTTTGAGTTATAGATTTTCTAAAATAAACATTAAAAGGTTAAGTTTTTATTAAGCAGTAATTTTGTTTTCTCTTCACATAAAAATGCCTATCCCCAAATCACAGTTACTAGATGTAGGATAATTATATATGCTTTTATTTATAAATATAACACATGATATTTATAGAAATTCAAACATTTGGGTAAGTAAAAGGTGAAAGGCAAAAATAACTTTTTCTATTAGGAAAAATTAAAACATTATTCCCAATTTTTCAATTCAGTATGTTCAACAAATTTACCATGAGCATTCTTAAACTTCTGTGCATCATACCTCATTTAAATTTGTTAGGATTTATTCATTGTAAATGTTACTTTTGTGCCAACAATATGCGCATTAAAAATTTTGATATTCATTACCAAAACGCATGAGAAATGAGGAGAAACTTACAGTTTTACCAGTAAGGCTAGTCTCTAAATCCCTATGCTCTCGACACTTCTAAATACTGTTAGTTTCATTCAACTTTTCTAAACTGATTGGTCACCTATGTTATCTAATTTCTGTTAGCATTTCTTTGATCATTGATGTGGTTTATATATATGTATATATATATATATATACATACATATATATATATTTTCTAGGTATGAATTTCTAAGTTGATAAAAGTTGAATCCCTATCAATTATTTTTAACCAGTGTGCTTGATTTTGATTGCTTGATTACAAAAGGAGAGGACTGATGAGATGTTACAATAGAAAGTACTTTCATGTACTTTTTCTTTTTTCTATTTTAAAAATTGAAATATTCATCCTTTTCTAAGTTATTTTGTAAAAACAACCTTGTATTCTGGAGACATTTAACGTTGTTTACATACATGTTTTAGATTTTGCTTTTCTGGTTTGTGCTCTATTTTTAAATCTTGTTTGTGGTATTAGATCTTCTCCTTCTGATGTATAAAAGTGATTTATTTTTATGTAGTTCAGTATGTATATCTTTTCCTTTATGGTTTCTGGCTTTTATGTTCTGCTTAGAAACACTTTCCTCACCTCAATATTATAAAATGTTCATTCCATAGGACAATAGTTTAGTGATTAGTATAGAATGTGTTTTGTGGTTTCATCTTTTTAACATATATAATGATCTCTCTTTTTAAACTCAGTATAGCTTAGTGGTTTTCTTCAACCTTGGCTACAAAAGAATCCCATATGGTGATTAAAAACAATTCAAACACCCACCCGATCCTACCCCATTGTTGCTGTCAGAATCTCTAGGGTGGGTCCCAGGCTTTCTAAAAATTTCTTTTATTCAGTGTGAGAAGGGGAGGCAAAGACAGACTCCTGCATTTGCTCCAACTGAGATCCACCTGGAAAGCCCCCTAGGGGGCAATGTTGTGTCCATTTGGGGCATTTCTCCATTGCTCAGCAACTGAGCTCTTCTTAGCACATGAGGCAGAGACCATGGAGCCTTCCTCAGTCCTGGGGCCAATTTGCTCTATTAGAACCATGGCTACAGGACAGGAATGGGGGGGGCAAGATGGGAAGGGGTGGTGAAGCAGATGGGCGCTTCTCCTGTGTGTCCTGACTGGGAATCGAACCCAGGACATCCACATGCCTGGCTGACGCTCTACCACTGAGCCAATCAACCAGGGCCCCAGGCTGTGTTATTTAAGAAAATATTTTTAAGTGTGTGTGTGTGTGTGTGTGTGTGTATGTGTGTTGTACATCCCTATGTATCATTTTCCTATATCTGGATTTTTCAGCTGCTCAGACCCAACTTTACCTTTCTATGACAATTTTTATTGTACTCTCTACTATCTTGAAGTGAAATTTCATAGGTAATACAATTTACCTACTTACAAAGTTTCAGAATTCAGTATCAATATAATGCTATAACTGGAACCTGAAAAAGAAAATTACGACAACTTATAATGAAATAATATGTATGTATAATTAAATAATATGTAAATGCTTAGGTGTGATTAGACTAGAAAACAAGAAGTCATGTACACATACCTCTACAGAGTCACTGTGAAAAGGGAAGTACAAAATGCAGATCAGAAAATGTATTTTATTAGTCATGCAAACACTAAATATTGCTTTTAGTCACTTGCTTTTATGAAATATTAAATAACTTTAGCTAAAGTTCTTAAAGCAGTCTTCCCTTGATTTACCTAGAAAACTCAGTGTTATTAAGGCTATGTAAAAACAAGCTTTTTGTTTATATATATGAAAAAAGGTGTAGTTCTAGGCTTATAGCTACAAATAAGTTAGTCACCTCATGTTGGACTTGGAACAATTCTTCATTATATAGAAGTATTCTACACAGGATGTCTGTCTGGCATCTCTAGTTCTTGACCACTAATTGCCCATAGTACTTCCCAAGCACTAGTATCAAAAATACCTCTATGAATTTCCCAAAGAACCTTCAGGATTATCCCTATTGGCAACCATGGGTTTAATTAATGAGTTTATGTACTGAATCAAAATAGATACTGTAAAACATGAAAATACAGGGTGGGACAAAAGTAGCTGTATAGTTGAGAGTATGTGAAACAGTTTATTTTTGTGTTATTATTTATTAATTAATGTATCATTTTCCATGTAGATAACTCTAAACCTACTTTTGTCCCACCCTATATATAGATTCTGAAGTTGTTTTTTGAGTCATGTATGTACTGAATAATGGAATTGACTCAGAGGTCTTTATTTCCTTTTTTTTTCATCTAATACTCTTGTCTCCCATTGTGTTTATTTCTTAACACAATATTTTAATTTCCTTTGTCTTTCATGCTAATTTGTGATTATTGTACATCATTGTCGATTTTCAACTATGTGAGCAGAAAACATTACAATAATATTGTGAACAAAATCTTAATTACAGCCTGTATTTGCAATAATGGAAGAAAATAGGAAAATGTGAATCAAGAAGTTTATTTGAAAAACTGGCAGATTTCATGTTTCGTTATAATATGCCATTGAGGTCCAGACCAGGGTTAAAGTTTATAGAGTGAAGATAACGTCTGATGTTTTTGTATGATTGCGGGGTTTTGCTTCAAAGTCAAATGTAGTTGCTTAAAAGATTTTGTTTGTGGCCCTGGCCGGTTGGCTCAGCGGTAGAGCGTCGGCCTGGCGTGCGGGGGACCCGGGTTCGATTCCTGGCCAGGGCACATATGAGAAGCGCCCATTTGCTTCTCCACCTCCGCCCCCTTCTTCCTCTCTGTCTCTCTCTTCCCCTCCCGCAGCCAAGGCTCCATTGGAGCAAAGATGGCCCGGGCGCTGGGGATGGCTCCTTGGCCTCTGCCCCAGGCGCTAGAGTGGCTCTGGTCACTGCAGAGCGACGCCCCGGAGGGGCAAAGCATCGCCCCCTGGTGGGCAGAGCATCGCCCCTGGTGGGCGTGCCGGGTGGATCCCGGTCGGGCACATGCGGGAGTCTGTCTGACTGTCTCTCCCCGTTTCCAGCTTCAGAAAAAAAAAAAAAAAAGATTTTGTTTGTAAGCCTTTTTTTGATATGCTTCTGTTAGTAAGCCTTATTAAGAAGTGATGGCTGAAGCTGAAAAATAAGTCCTAACAATTAATGTTCTTTTTGTTTTTTAGTGAGAGAGACAGAGACAAAGAGAGACAGATAGAAGGACAGATAGGGACAGACAGACAGACAGGAAGGGTGAAAGATGAAAAGCATCAGTTCTTCGATGCGGCACATTACTTGTTCACTGATTGCTTTGTCATATGTGCCTTGACTGGGGGGCTACAGCCAAGCCAGTGACCCCATGCTCAAGCTAGTGACCTTTGGGCTCAAGTCAGCAACCATGTGGTCATGTTTATGATACCACACTCAAACTGGTGAGCCTGCACTCAAGCTGGATGAGCTCATAGTCAAGCTGGTGACCCTTGGGGTTTTGAACCTGGGTCCTCTGCATCCCAGGCCAATGCTCTATCCATTGTACCACTCACTGGTCAGGCTAACTATTAATGGATTTAAAAACTTGGATTTTAATATCATGCTAAGAAATGAAGTAGGGTGATACTATAATTATCAACTAGTTTCAAGTGATGTGGCTGCTTATAAAATTTATAATATTTATTTAGATTTTACTTGGTTTTTAGATGAAAAGAATGAATATCTTTTTTTGCTAAAGCAATTGGGAAGATAAATATGTTGCCTGATGTTTTTATTCAGTGATCTAGGAATAGCCTTAGGAAACATATTATAGTTTCTAATTCCTGTTGAAAAATGAAAGCTCAATATTATGTTAAATTCCTAAAATTGTTTTTGATAAGAATTCTCAAAAACTTGGATGTTTAAATAATGTCATCTAACATCAACTGATTCATTACCTAGGGGTACATTTTACTGTTACTCAACTCTAGTAAGCTGGGCTGGGCTGCTCCAATGTGGAGGTTTTCACGAAGTAGTAATAAATGACCCTTTGTAGTTGAGATAAGTGATCTGCTCTAAATATCTTTTGGTCCAAATTATCTTGGCCTTGTTTTACTAGGTGCAATCATTTTCAGCTGGACACTTAATCAGGCTTTGAATGGAGCCAAGGTGCTGTCTCAAAGACCCATTGGCGCTGTGTGGTTTATTTCTCCACACAGAGCCAGTCCATTGAGGGTACCAATCAGGCTTCTCTACTTTCAATACCAAATGAAAACTTCTGCCAGAGTTAGGGTTCTCCCTTCAATCAGCCATCAAAAATACCAACTCTCTAGTTTCCTCTTAGTGCGAATGACTGAATTTGACCCACTCTCATTCAAAGACCAGATGAAGGAAAGAAAGTATGTAGCTATATTTGAGTCAGTATATACCAACCTAACTTCCCAAAGGATGGCAATTACAATCTGGGGAATATCTGTTAAGTAACATATATGTTTCTTTAATGCAACTTTTTAGAACTTCTATATACTAAGCTAAACATAATATTTTGAATCCCTAAGTAGGATCTTCATTATACTATGTTTTTAAAACTTATTTGACAATGGAACCATATTTTTTTAGGGATCTTACACATATTGGTATTGCTAATTGCTCTTCCAAGACTAGCTCCCTGAATAATGGAAACATTTTTTCCCTGGTCCAGCTTTCGTGGTGGGCCAATCGCAGCGCTGTTTGGTTGCGCAGTAGTTATATTTTAATATTAAGCCTTTTAGTGAGTACAGGCATTAGAAGTAGCTGTGTGAAAGGCCATTAAAGTTATAAAGTATTGTTGAAGGCATTGTCTAGTATGTTGATTAGCATTCTCAGAATAAATTCCTCCTATGATTTAATACTTGGTGAAGCTTTGTATTTTTCTTTTCTGTCAGATGAGAATTATATAAGCTATTATGCTTTTCTTTTTTCAGCCTTGCCTTTAAGGTAACTCAAATAAGTGTGGTACACAACATAGTAATTATGTAGGTCACATTTAGCATAATAAGAATTTTTACCCCCCCCCCTTTTTCTATTTATGTAGCTGAGTAGTTAGATCCCAGCAGTTGAGCTTTACTTTCTTCACCTTTATAATAAGGACCTACATTTGGAATATTGTGAATATCAAATGAAATACTCTTTTTTAACTGCTTACTCATGTGTCAGACACACTGTAGAATGTTTAGTAAATGCTATAGGACTATTTTCATAATTTAAACATTTTCTGTTTCTAATTTTACAACTTTACTTAATACACATCTTTACTTCGAAGCAACACAGTCTTGTTTAGAAGTGAGAAGTATAAATACTAAAACAAAAGATTACAAACATCACATTCAGAACATTGATATTGCAGATATGAAGGAACACAGTGAGGTAGCCATGAGTAGAGTTGATGAAAGAAGCGGTGTGCCTTTAGTAAACATTGTCTCCAGGATTCAGATGTTAGGAAGTAACAACAACCAACCACCCCTTCACCCAACAACTTGATAGGGTAGTCTTTCTGAGCAAAATGCAGACTTGACACAGTTTTAAAGTAGCTGCAGCTCTTTGGAAATTTTTGGTTGTGCTGTGTGTTTGTTCTACAAGTGGAAAAGAGAAATCCACCTAGGCGGATTGTATCAGCCCAGAAGTTGGGAAGCAGACTTAAAAACTCTGAAATAAAAAGTATCATGAGAGGCAGCAAGATGGTGATGGAGTAGGCAGACATACCAACTTCCACCTCCCAGCACCAAAGTGGATTACAACTTAATTTTAAGTACAATCATCTGGAAAAACCAACTTTGGACTAAACTAAGAGGATTCTTTAACAAAGGAAGACCGAAGAAGCCACACTGAGACTGGTAAAAAAAGAAAAGCTGAAACGCGGAGAGGGCTGCCTAACTCCCAGGAGTGAACGGCAGCCCAGAGAGATGTGGCGGGAAATAAGTTTAGCAGAGAGGGGAGGGCCCTGGGCCCCAGGAACAAAGCCCCAGCCTGCAGTGCCAGAGCCTCGAAGAGACATATGGACAGTATTTAGCTGCAAAACAAGCCAGTATACTGTTTGCGGGAAAGAGACAGATCTCAGACCTAGGATTCTTTTTTTTTTTTTTTTATAAATAAATTTTTATTTTAATGGGGTGACATCAATAAATCAGGGTACATACATTCAAAGAAAACATTTCCAGGTTATCTTGTCATTTAGTTCTGTTGCATACCCATCACCCGAAGAGAGATCGTCCTCCGCCACCCTCCATCCAGTTCTCTCTGTACCCCTCCCCCTCCCTCTTTCCCTCCTTCCCTCCCCCCACCCCCTGTAACCACCACACTCCTGTCCATGCCTCTTAGTCTCGCTTTTATGTCCCACCAATGTATGGACTCCTGCAGTTCCTGTTTTTTTCTAATTCGCTTATTTCACCCCGCACAATGCTACCAAGACTCCACCATTCCGCTGTAAGTGATCCAATGTCATCATTTCTCCTAGCTGAATAGTATACCATGGTGTATATGTGCCCCATCTTCTTCATCCAGTCCTCTATTTTTTTTTTTTTTACAGTGATTAAAAGCCTTTAAGCAAACTCTTGGCCAATACAGCAGGAATCCCTAAAAGAGTAGTGTCCTTAACATGTTCACCAAGTCCAAGTTGACCCCATCACCATGCCAAATCCCTGAAAAATGCAACCCAACCACAGTTCAGTCTGTTAGGAGCTGTCACAGGGAGCAGGAGTCCAGGAAAGTTCCCCACAGGAAAAGTCCGCATGGCACTGGAATTGTTGTCACCATTCTATACTTTGCAGCTCATGTCCAAGTCCCAATGACCGCTGCTTCTAGCTGGTAATGATTCAGGTAGATCTAGGATTATTTTTAAAGGGACCACGCAGGAAACCTCTTTTACAACCACTCACCCGGGGCTCTGGGGGACAGGGAGAGATAAGAGGACTAGATTAGCAGGAAGAGAGTGTAATCTAGGAGACACAGGGAGAAACACTTTGAGGGACAGCCACCCTAACCCCTGGGTTGAGTCACTCCTTAAATCAAGAGTGAATATTTTTCCTGGAACCAGAAATACCAGCAAAGGGAAGCAGGTCACCAGCCAAACAGAAGATCTCCTGCTGCACTTAGAGCAGAGTCGCTTAGAAGGAGGGAGCCATCAGGGATACAGTATTGAATGCTAAGGTCTGAGCTGCATTGCCCCCCCCCCCACACACACACTGCTCAGTACTCACCAGAGGGCGGACGGTGGTGACGGGATGCAGAAATGCAGTCCTGTAGGTGGGGGTGAAAGCTGGGCTGGCCGTGACTGAGACTCGGCATGAGCTCAGTCCTGCCCGGCGGGGAAGAGGCTGAGGGTGGCTGTGGTGGCGGAAGGGGTGCACAAAAGTGGTTCAACACACGGCTGAGGGCCGGGTGAGCAAGAGTGGTCCACAGGGGCAAGGTAAAAGCTGGGAACCATGAGCGCAGGTGCGCAGCCCCACCTGCGGCTGAGGCTTGTGGACCGGAGTGTGAGTGCAGCCCCACCGATGGGGGCGGGGCAAAATCAAGGCTGGCCAAGGCTTGTAGCCTGGGCACGTGAACACAGTCCCGCCCATGGAGGAGAGGTGGAAACTGCAGCGACTACAGCAGCGGACCAGCACCAGCAATGCACTTACCCAAATGCCTGAGGGAGCGGCAGAGGGGGTGGTAGGCCAGCAGACAGACCTCACCTAGGGAACACAGAGGCCAAACCCATCAGATTCCTGTGGCCACACCCTTCTTATACTCAGACAAAATGGGAAGGCAGAGAAATGCAACCCAAATGAAACAAGAGAAATCCCCAGAAAAGGACTTGAATGAGTTGGATATAACCAAATTACCAGATGCAGAGTTTAAAATAATGATTGTTAGGATGCTGAAAGATCTTAGAGCAACAATGGATGGACATAACGAGCACCTAAATAAAGAAATAGCAAGTATTATAAGGACATTGAAATAATAAAAAAAGAATCAGTCAGAAATGACAAATACAATATCAGAAATGAGGACCACACTGGAAGGAATTAAAAGCAGGATGGATGAAGCTGTGGGTCAAATCAGTGATTTAGAAGACAAGATAAACGAAAGCATGGAAGTAGAACAGCAAAAGGAAAAGAGGCTCAAAAAGTCTGAGGAAACTCTAAGAGAGCTCTGTGACAACATGAAGGGAAATAACATCTGCATCGTAGGGATTCCTGAAGAAAAGAAACAACAAAGGATAGAGAGCTTGTTTGAAGAAATCATAGCTGAAAACTTCCCTAAATTGATGCAGGAAGAAGTCACACAGGTTCCAGAAGCACAGCAAATGCCATTAAAGAGAAACCCAAATAAATCTACACCAAGACACATCCTAATTAAAATACCAAAACTAAGAGATAAAGAATGAATACAAAAAGCTGTAAGAGAAAAGCAGTCTCTTACCTAAGAGGAGCTCCCATAAGGATGACATTGGACTTCCCAACAGAAAGTTGGCTAGAAGGGAATGGCAAGAAATATTTAAAGTTATGCAGAAAAGACCCTACAGCCAAGACTTCATTATCCAGCAAGGCTATCGTTTAAAATTAAAGGAGAAATAAAAAGCTTCCCAGACAGAAAAACAAACTCAAGGAATTCATTACTACCAAACCAATGCTGCAAGAAATGTTAAGGGGTCTGTTGTAAATAGAGCAAAGGGGAAAAAGAATATAGTAAAAGAGGAATGTAGCTTTAAGGAATAAAATGGCAATAAACAACTACATATCAATAATAACCTTAAGTGTAAATGGATTAAATGATCCAATCAAAAGACATAGGGTAGCTGCATGGATAAGAAAACAGGACCCATACATATGCTGCCTACAAGAGACCCACCTCAAAACAAAAGAAACACATAGACTGAAAGTAAAAGGTTGGAAAAAAAATATTTCATGCAAATGGAAATGAAAAAAAAGCTGGGGTAGCAATACTTATATCAGACAAAATAGACTTTAAAACAAAGGCTATAGTAAGAGATAAAGAAGGTCACTACATAATGATAAAGGGAGCAATTCAACAGGAAGATATAACCATTATAAATATCTATGCACCTAATATAGGAGCACAAAATTATAAAAAGCAGACTTTGATGGATATAAAGGGTGAGATTAACAGCAGTACTATAATAGTAGGGGATTTCATTACCCCACTAAAATGACTGTATAGATCTTCAAGAAAGAAAATTAACAGCCCTGGCCGGTTGGCTCAGTGGTAGAGTGTCGGCCTGGCGTGCAGAAGTCCCGGGTTCGATTCCCAGCCAGGGCACACAGGAGAGGCACCCATCTACTTCTCCACCCCTCCCCCTCTCCTTCCTCTCTGTCTCTCTCTTCCCCTCCTGCAGCGAGGCTCCATTGGAGCAGAGATGGCCCGGGCGCTGGGAATGGCTCCTTGGCCTCTGCCCCGGGCGCTGGAGTGGCTCTGGTCGCAACGGAGCCACGCCCTGGAGGGGCAGAGCATCGCCCCCTGGTGGGCGTGCCGGGTGGATCCTGGTCGGGCGCATGCGGGAGTCTGTCTGACTGTCTCTCCCCGTTTCCAGCTTCGGAAAAATACAGGAAAAAAAAAAAGAAAAGAAAAGAAAGAAAATTAACAAAGAAACAGCAACCTTAAAGGACACACTAGATAAACTGTATTTAATGGATATCTTCAGAACCTTTCATCTTAAAGCAGGAGAATATACATTCTTTTCAAGTGCTCATGGTACATTCTCTAGGATGGACCACATGTTAGGGCACAAAAGAGGTCTCAATAAGTTTAAGAAGATCGAAATCGTATCGAGCACTCTCTCTGATCACAATGGCATGAATCTAGAAAGCAACGATAACAGAAAAACGGAAAAATACTCAAACACTTGGAAACTAAATAGCATGTTATTAAATAATGAATGGATTAACTGGGATAAAAAAAGAAATAAAAAATTTCTAGAAACAAATGATAACAAGCACATAACAACTCAAAATTTATGGGACACAACAAAAGCAGTCCTGAGAGGTAAGTTCATAGCATTTCAGGCATACCTTAAGAAGATAAAAAAGCTCAAATAAACAACTTAACCCTGCATCTAAAAGAACTAGAAAAAGAACAGTAAGTAAAGCCCAGAGGTAGTAGAAGGAAGGAAATAATAAAGATTGGAGCAAAAATAAATGACATAGAGGCTAAAGAAACAACAGAAGATCAATGAAACCAGGAGCTGGTTCTTTGAAAAGGTAAACAAGATCAATGAACCTTTAACCAGACTTACCTAGAAAAAAAGAGAGAGGACTCAAATAAATAAAATTAGAAATGAAAGTGGAGTAATAACAACTGACACAGCAGAAATACAAAGGATTGTAAGAAAATACTATGAAGAACTCTATGCCAAAAAATTAAATAACCTAGGTGAAATGGACAATTTTCTTGAAACATATAATCTTTCAAAAATCAATCTGGAAGAAACAGAAAACCTAAACAGACCAAAAAGATTTGTTTCGATTACACCAAAAAAGATCGAAACAGTTATCAAAAATCTCCCAACAAACAAAAGCCCTGGGCGAGATGTCTACACAGGTGAATTCTTCCATATATTCAAAGAAGAACTAACTCCTATCCTTCTCAAGCTATTTAAAAATATTCAAGAGGAAGGAAGACTTCCAAGCTCCTTTTATGAGGTAAGCATAATTCTGATTCCAAAACCAGGCAAAGACAAAACAAGGAAAGAAAATTATAGACCAGTATCCCTGATGATTTTAGATGCTAATATCCTCAACAAAACATTAGCAAACCGGAACTAGCAATACATGAATAAAATCATACATCATGATCAAGTGGGATTTATTCTAGGGAGGCAAGGCTGGTACATTATTTGTAAATCAGTCAATGTGATTCATCACATAAAGAAAAGGAAGGAGAAAAACCACATGATAATATCAATAGATGCAGAAAAAGCATTTGATAAAATTCAGCACCCATTCATTATCAAAACTCTCAACAAAGTTGGAATACAGGGAACATACCTCAACATGATAAAGGCCATCTATGACAAACCCACAGCCAACATCATACTCAATGGGCAAAAATAAAAACAATTTCGTTAGGATCAGGAACAAGGCAGGGGTGCCCCCTTTCACCACTCCTATTCAACATAGTTCTGGAAGTCCTAGTCACACCAATCAAACAACAAGAAGAAATAAAAGGCACCCAAATTGGAAAAGAAGAAGTATGACTATGATTATTTGCAGATGATATGATACTGTATATAGAAAACCCTTAAGTCTCAGTCAAAAAACTACTGGAACTGATAAATGAATTCAGGAAGGTGGCAGGATATAAAATTAATACTCAGAAATCAGAGGCATTTTTATACACCAACAATGAACTGTCAGAAAGAGAAATTAAGAAAACAATCTTGGCCCTGGCCAGTTGGCTCAGTGGTAGAGCGTCAGCCTGGCATGCGGGAGTCCCTAGTTCGATTCCCGGCCAGGACACACAGGAGAAGCACCCATCTGCTTCTCCACCCCCACCCCCTCTCCTTCCTCTCTGTCTCTCTCTTCCCCTCCCGCAGCCAAGGCTCCATTGGAGCAAAGATGGCCTGGGTGCTGGGGATGGCTCCTTGGCCTCTGCCCCAGGTGCTAGAGTGGCTCTGGTCGCAATAGAGAGATGCCCCGGAGGGGCAGAGCATCGCCTCCTGGTGGGCAGAGCGTCGCCCCCTGGTGGGCGTGCCGGGTGGATCCTGGTCGGGTGCACGCGGGAGTCTGTCTGACTGTCTCTCCCCGTTTCCAGCTTCAAAAAAATAAAAACAAAAAAAAAAAAAAAAAAAAAAAAGAAAACAATCTTCTTCACTATTGCAACAATAAAAAAATAAAAGTACCTAGGAGTAAATTTAACCAAGGAGGTTAAAGACTTGTACTCGGAAAATTATAAAACACTGATAAAAGAAATCAAGGAAGATACGATCAAGTGGAAGCATATACCATGTTCTTGGATAGGAAGAATAAACATTATTAAAATGTCTATTTTACCCAGAGCAATTTATAAATTTAATGTAATACCAATTAAAATGCCAATGACTTACTTCAAAGATATAGAACAAATATTCCAAGCATTTATTAATATATGGAACCGAAAAAGAACACGGATAGCCTCAGCAATCTTGAAAAAGAAGAATAAAGTGGGAGGTATCACACTTCCTGCTATCAAGTTATACTACAAGGCCATTGTACTCAAGCAGCTTGATACTGGCATATGACCAGACCTATAGATTAATGGAATAGAACAGAGAACCCAGACATAAACCCACAGCTTTATGGACAATTGATATTTGACAAAGGAGGTAAGAGCATACAATGGTGTAAAGACAGCCTCTTTAATAAATGGTGTTGTGAATATTGGACAGCTACTACAAAAATTGAAACTAGACCACCAACTTACACCATTCACAAAAATAAACTCAAAATGGATAAAAGATTTAAATATAAGTTGTGAAACCATAAGCATCTTAGAAGAAAACATAGGCAGTAAGCTCTCCGACATCTCTCGCAGCAATATATTTGCTGATATATCTCCACGGGCAAGTGAAATAAAAGACAGGATAAACAAATGGGACTATATCAAACTAAAAAGCTTTTGCACAGCTAAAGACAATAAGAACAGAATAAAAAGACAAACTACACAATGGGAGAACATATTCGACAATACTTCTGATAAGGGGTTAATAACCAAAATTAAAAAAAATACTTGTAAATCTCAACACCAGAAAGACAAACAGTCCAATCAAAAAATGGGAAAAATAAATGAATAGACACTTCTCCAAAGAGGACATACAGTTGGGCAACAGACAGATGAAAAAATTTGAATATCACTAATCATAAGAGAAATGACCAGTCAGAATGGCGCTCATTAACAAAACAACACAGAATAAGTGCTGGCGAGGATGTAGAGAAAAGGGAACCCTCCTGCACTGCTGGTGGGAATGCAGACTGGTGCAGCCACTGTGGAAAACAGTATGGAGATTCCTCAAAAAATTAAAAATGGAACTGCCTTTTGACCGAGCCACCCAACGTTTAGGAATATATCCCAAGGACACCATAGCACTGATTCAAAAGAAGAAATGCACCCCCATGTTTATGACAGCATTGTTCACAATAGTGAAGATCAGGAAACAGCCATGTCCATCAGTGGACGAATGAATTAAAAAGCCATGGTACAGATATACAATGGAATACTAGGGGGCCATGAAGAAGAAGGAAATCTTACCTTTTGCGACAACATGGATGGACCTGGAAACTATTATGTTAAGTGAAATAAGCCAGGAAGAGAAAGAAAGATATCATATGACCTCACTCATTTGAGGAATGCAATGAACAATGTGAACTGAGGAATGGAATTGAGACAGAGGAGGGATCGAAGGGACCAGAGGAAAAGAGGACAGAGGGAAATGATAGGATGGATAAACCTGAAGGGAAGGGGAGGGTGCTGTGGGGAGGAGAGCAAGGGAGATGTTGAGGGGAGTACGGTGGAGGGGGATGCATTCGGGGCGACACTAGAATCTATGTAATCACAATATAATTAAAATCTATTATAAAAAAAAGAAAAATGTATTGTGAGCATCAGGTATTTCAGTGATGGAACTTCCAATTCTCAGTTAGAATAGAACATATTAGACATTTGGTCTTGCTTTCTCCCACTGACTAGGGCTAAAAAGTAGATATTCTGGGTTTAATTTCATGAAATAATTCATATAATTGAAACCATGGCATTTCTGTCTCAAGACTTCGAGAGAGAGCATCCTTCCCTTTAGCCCTCTCATCACTAGAGTTGCAAGACTGGTGAGTGGCTCACTGGTCTCTTCAGCTATACCAGCTCATGGTTAAATCATGCATTAAGTGACCATATAATTTATCATCCAAACTACGCTTTTCTGAATGAAAAGGGGCACTGTTAATATTTAGGTCAGAACAACATAAATAAGTTAGCCCTGGGAAAACTAAATATTTGGCTAATTACTCCTTTTCTTTGTTAGCTTTATAAAGAAAAAGGCTTGATATTTTTTATTCTGTTAGCCTTCCTGATAGTTCTTTTTTTTTTTTTTTTCTTTTCCTGAAGCTGGAAACAGGGAGAGACAGTCAGACAGACTCCCGCATGCGCCCGACCAGGATCCACCCGGCACGCCCACCATGGGGCGACGCTCTGCCCACCAGGGGGCGATGCTCTGCCCATCCTGGGCGTCGCCATGTTGCGACCAGAGCCACTCTAGCGCCTGAGGCAGAGGCCACAGAGCCATCCCCAGCGCCCGGGCCATCTTTGCTCCAGTGGAGCCTTGGCTGCGGGAGGAGAAGAAAGAGACAGAGAGGAAAGCGCGGCGGAGGGGTGGAGAAGCAAATGGGCGCTTCTCCTATGTGCCCTGGCCGGGAATCGAACCCTGGTCCTCCGCACGCTAGGCTGACGCTCTACCGCTGAGCCAACCGGCCAGGGCCCTGATAGTTCTAAACTCACTTTAGCAACAGAGAAATTCAGAAGGCTCTCAGCTGTGTTTTAATTTTCCTGAACCATGTGTTTTATTTTCAAATTTAAACTGTATTTTCTTTTTGTATTCAACATCACTGTCTATTACGGAATCCTATATAATCAGCTAAATGACTGTTTTATAAATTTATGAAGTAGTCATAATGATTCTTTCTTTGGACTTCACCAGCTAGGTAATAGCCGAGGGGCAAATTAAAGGACAAGGGTGAAGTGGGCACTCTTAATGCCCACCTAGTAATGGCACACTTGCAAAGACTGAATCCTGAATCATTAATGGGTTTAAAGTACTGCCTTTTTTTAAATTGCAGTTATATATAGGCTATTGCAATTAAATTAATGTTGATAACCGTCAACATTCAAAACCAGTGTAAATGGAAGTTAAATTTTTATGTGTTGTGTACTCTCCTACCCTGTCTTCACAGAAAAAAGCTTGGCCCAACCACAAGCGCGAATGCAAATGCCTCAGAAGCTGCAAACCCAGGTACCCCCCAGACTCCGTCCGGCTTCTTGGCAGAGTTGTCTTCAAACTTGTGAGTATAGAGCCTGAGAAATATTCTTGGGCTTTAATTTAATGAAAGCACTTGCAGTTGCATGTGTTATTTCTATTTAAGGCTGAACTGAAACCCATGGGAAGATAGAAGGTGTATCAGTCCAGGGAGTGTCTTTAGACAAAAGCTGGCTGTTTTCCTGTTGATCACAGAGTCAGTGGCAGTGATGAAGTGCATGGCCTTGCTTTGAAGGCCCTGTGTGTCATCTCCTGGGACTGGAGACACAAGGTCCGATATCTGTCACATGAGACATTAGTTACCTTGCCTGAAGTACTTTCCTTCTATGAACTAATGCACAGGGCATGTATATAATTTTGTTGGTTGCCTCTTCAAGTGAGATTTTAATGTGAGGAAAATGAATCTTCCCTGGAAGAGTACTTATCTTTTTATTTATAGTCAAGATTCAGTGAAGTCGTTTCTTCAGTTCTTTTCTTCACTCTGCCAGAACAGCTAGCGGCTTCTGTGAAAGCCACCCCTTGTGACAACTTCTAGATGTTTTTGGATCAGGCATTAGTATGAATATCTCTTTATCAGATTATTGCAGGCTCCAGCTCTGTGCTGTCCTGTTTTAATAGACTTTTTTGGCTGTAGAATTTTATAGAGGTTTTGTCTTAGGACTGAATGTACAATGCATATATTACTATTTTCAAATGTGTACATTGTATTGAATTGAAAAATACAAATTTATTTCAAAGCATTAATATATTCAGAGCAACTTTATCATTATGCATCTCTTCACCCACAGGATATTAAAAGTACAATCATTATTATATTTGAGTGTGAACTTGTTTTTCTACTTTATTAATATTGAAAATATAGAGAGCCACTGTTAGAGCAGAAATGGGTTGCTTCAGAATCACCCAAGATCCTGGTTCTCAGTTTCCACCCCGATCTGCTGAATCAAAATAGAATAGAAAGCAGTAGTAATGATAGTTAATTTCTACTGGGCCCTTACTATTTCTGTGCTCTGTGATAATTGCTTTACATGGTGTACCTCATTTCATCCCCACAAGCCCAGCGAATCAGGTGCCATTGTTACTTCTGTGTTCCAGAAAAGGCTCTTGACTTCTCTTGACTTGAGGTTAAGTAACTTGCCCAAGTTCGTACAGTTTGTAATAAATTTATTATTTTTATTCAATCACCTTTGCTTTTTTATGATAATTTGTAATAAAATTCTTATAATGATACAACTTGTGTGAGTATAGCTGGTAAAAGAATAAAAGTATGAAAACTTGTAAAAGAGTTTTGCATTTGAAAATTAAGCTGAGGATTACGTCACAACTTACATTTTATTTGAAAGTTGTTACTGATTAAATAGAAAGTAATGAAGAGAAGGAATATACTGTGTGGAAATTTGCCTTTTTAATAGACTTTCATTTAAATGTCTAAGGATACTCAAACATACTCATTTCTGTATTGGAAAATGTGAAGTTGTTTTTGGTGTTTTCCCTTCCTAGATGGAACAAACACCTTCTGAATCGGAGAAACTTTACTCATTTTATGATCTGGAATCAAGTAAGTGGTTGTCAATCAGCATCTTTAACAAAATTCCTGTCATTTATTGTCTGAGCTGGTGAATTGCTTTGTTTTTGTCTCTCTGTTATGTGAGGGAAATCTAACGTTGGTTTATTTAATTTATTCCAGGGTAGCTTTGGCCATATTGGAATTTATAAAGTGCCAGGTGAGGCAACCAGGGGAGTGGGACACCTAGTCCAGTTGACAAAATAATTTTTGTTCTGTCTCTCCCTTTCTTAGTCTCTTCTTCCCACTCTTGGTTTCTTTTTGCTGTCAGGGAACAGTGATATGAATGGGGTGAGGTTGTGGTGTTCCACATTTAGGTTCACTGGCCCTTGAGATAATAAGGAAAGTAGCGAAACTTAGGCTCTCTGACCGCACTGAGCGTTGTTCTTCTCCTGAACCGCCAGGATAGTGGTCAAGCTAGTTGGGAACACTGAAGGGCTTTCTAAATCTGAGTGTTAAGTAATTATAGGGTTTATTTTTTCTTCGTCTTGGCACAGATCCTTTTCATGGAAGTTATGAATAACTCTTACCCAAGAGTAACAAGAGTTCACAGAGTAAATTTGCTACACAGTTTAATGGTTTTGGATGGAGACAAATCTAGTACAGATTTATGGTCATGGAGTCCAAAGTGCCACTGAGAATAAATTATTATTTAAGAATCACCAGTCATTAGAGAGATGCAAATCAAAACTACAGTGCGATAAACATCTCACACCCACTAAGATGGCAGCTATCAACGAAAAAAAAAAAAAGAGAAAACAGGTGTTGTCGAGGATGTGGAAGAACTGTTGGTAGGAACGTAGAGTGGTATGTCTGCAATGGCTGACAGTACAGAGGTGCTTCAAAAAATTAATTATACAATTTCCATGACCCTGGAGTCTGGTTATACACTCAAAAAACTTGAAAGCAAATATTTATTCATCCATATTTATAGCAGTTATTAGTCAGAACAGCTAAAACAGGGAAGCAACCCAAGTGTCCATTGATGGATGAATGGATGAGCAAAATGTGTTATGTATCCACAATGGGATATTATTCAGCCTTAAAAAGGAAGGAAATACTGACATATGCTTTCATAGATGAACCTTGAGAACATTATGCTAAGTGGTATAAACTAATCACAGAAAGGCAAATACTGTATGATTTCACTGATGTGAGGTTCTTAGAGTACTCAAAATCGTAAAGACAGAAAAACAGTGGTTACCAAGGGCTGTGGGGAGGCATCAGTGGGAAGTTCATGTTTAATGGGATAGTTTCAGTTTTACAAGATGGAAAGTGTTACGAAGGTGGATGGTCGTGATGTTTGCACAACAATGTGAGTATATTGTATGCCTCTGAACTGTACACTTAAAAAATGGTTAAGAAAGATGGTAAATTTTATGTTAGTATATTTCACCGCAATTTAAAAAAGGAAAAAAAAGGGAGAACTCATTGGATTAATTGTTATGTTGGACAAGTAATTTAAAGAATATATGTAGGCCTGACCTGTGGTGGCACAGTGGATAAAGCATCGACCTGGAATGCTGAGGTTGCCGGTTCAAAACCCTGCGCTTGCCAGGACAAGGCACATATAGGAGCTGATGCTTCCTGCTCCTCACCCACCTTCTCTCTCTCTCTCTCTCTCTCTCTAAAATGAATCAAAGCTTTAAAAATTAAAAAAAAAGAAAAAAAGAGTACATATAGACCTGATATAAGCAGCAGAGCTATGCTGTGGTTCAACTCATGTTTTCAAGTCTAAATAGAGAACTAATTAATAATTTTTTCCTTGACCTATTACTGCTAAAAAACTAACATCTCTTGCAGTGAGTTGCACTGTTAACATGAACCCTGCTCAGTACCAGTGTTGTACATGCTGGCTTAAGTGTAATGTACTCAAACATTAATTGAATTGTGCACTCTTAGTTTTCTTTTTTTTCTTTTTTTTTTTTTTTTTGTATTTTTCTGAAGCTGGAAATGGGGAGAGACAGTCAGACAGACTCCCGCAGGCGCCCGACCGGGATCCACCCAGCATGCCAACCAGGGGCGAAGCTCTGCCCACCAGGGGGCGATGCTCTGCCCCTCCGGGGCGTCGCTCTGTCGCGACCAGAGCCACTCTAGTGCCTGGGGCAGAGGCCAAGGAGCCATCCCCAGCGCCCGGGCCATCCTTGCTCCAATGGAGCCTTGGCTGCGGGAGGGGAAGAGAGAGACAGAGAGGAAGGAGGGGGGGGGTGGAGAAGCAAATGGGCGCTTCCCCTATGTGCCCTGGCCGGGAATCGAACCCGGGTCCCCCACACGCCAGGCCGACGCTCTACCGCTGAGCCTAACCGGCCAGGGCCAGCACTCTTAGTTTTAACAACCCTTTGTGGTATATAAATTAAACTGAGTTTTTAAAAAGGTGACATTGGCTTTTAAACTTTCTATTTCTGTTTTGGTTAAGGCAGCACCATACCTTGTTGGAAGTTCAGGAAATAACTTGGAACCAGGAAATAACTTGGAAGTTCAGAGTTCTTTTGGTTGATCCATGTTTTCTTGTTGATGTCCTTTCAAGTGACAGATTTTACCAATTTGAACTTTAGATGAACTTTTTAGTTCTCTCTTTTTTTTCGGCCTGTGTGACAATACTATTTCTGTTAGGTGTGACCTGGTTGTAAATTGATTCATGGAAAAGTTTCCTTATATTCACTGACTTAATACGCATTTATCATGATTTGAACACGTGTACAGGATGAGGTAGACAACCTGGTAACACCCACTTTTACTGATTTTGTTTCTAATATTCTTTTCATCTGTAGGTTATTTATTTAGTTTTGATAGGTGTTTGAGCTTCTATTGTAGATGAACTTTGGCAGAGTTGAATTGCTAAATATGTATCATGATTTGTAGTTGTAAAAAATAAAAAGGTATGTGTTTGCTCTCTGTCAGAATGGAATCTAGGGCAGGAAATAATCTAGTTGAACAGTTACCTTTGAACACCTGACACTTATGCATTAAAAATTCACTATGTGATTGTGCTATTTCTTTCTCTTTAAAAAAAGATATTAACAAACTGACTGAAGATAAGAAAGAGGGCCTCAGGCAACTTGCAATGACATTTCAACATTTCATGAGCGAAGAAATACAGGATGCTTCGCAGTTGCCACCTTCCTTTGACATTTTTGAAGCCTTTGCAAAAGTAAGTGTGAAGTTTGGTGTCTTTGCAAATGCCATAAATCAACCCTCCACTCTATTTTGTTGTTGATTCAGAAAAATCCAGGACCCTTCATGTCTTACATCACTCTCCTACCTTAGTGAGCAGAGAATGAAGGAATGCATTGCTTATATTATAAAGGGCACTACTTTTAGTGTTTTATCAGTATCCTTATTAATGGCCCATGTGTGTTCATTGTCAGCTCTCAAGGCATACTCTGCCAATTGCATTCATTTAGTTTTGTCATGGTGTTTCAGCAATAGAGCCTTTTTAAAAAATTAAATTCATTGGGGGTGTCAATGGTTAATAAGATTATATAGGTTTCAAATGTACAATTCTATGATATACCATCTGTTATATTGCATTGTGTGCTGACCACCCAAAGTCACCATATATTTGACCTCCTTTACCCTTTACAACTCCCTACCCCCTTCTCTCTGGTAACTACCATACTGTTTGTTGTCTGTGTCTATGAGTTTTTGTTTCTTTTGTTTGTTCATTTAAACTCATAAAGTATGTAATGACGCTGTTTATGACATATGCATTAGAATTGGGTGGAGAACGCTGTGCAGAGACATGGACTCCTCTCTGCTGCCCTTCTCCTAAATTAGACCAAGAGAAGAAATGAGCACCACAGAATGCACTGCCTCCAGTTGCAACTTCTTTATGTCCAAACTGTTGGGAGTAGTTCCATGCTGACCTGCCTTTCCAAGCTAATTAAGAAGACTGACCTCACTTGCCTTCAAAGAAGAAAATCCCGTTTTATGTTTTACTTTTGGTCTCACTCATTTATGTGCATCCAGGTTCTGTGCAGTTATTAGACATGCCAGCTTACATTTTAGCTTATCTCACTGTTATTTAAGGCAGTGGTCCCCAACCTTTTTTGGGCTACGGACCGGTTTAATGTCAGAAAATATTTTCACAAACCCACCTTTAGGGTGGGATGGATAAATGTATCACGTGACTGAGACAAGCGTCAAGAGTAAGTCTTAGATGGATGTAACAGAGGGAATCTGGTCATTTTTTAAAAATAAAACATCGTTCAGACTTAAATATAAATAAAACAGAAATAATGTAAGTTATTTATTCTTTCTCTGCGGACCGGTACCAAATAGCCCACAGACCGGTACCGGTCCACGGTCCCGGGGTTGGGGACCACTGATTTAAGCCATAAGGAATACTGAGAGCTTTTCTAAATGTGTTCATATCTTAATTTTTTTACTTTGACGATGGACTTTTTAAACATATACAAAAGTAGAGAGACTAGTATAATGAACTCTCATGTCTTTTGTTATCAAGTCTCTTGGCTACATGAGAAGTGTTTGTTGCTGAATTCACTTATTAAATTAAGTAGCCTTTTAAAAAAAATTTAAGTAGACGTTTTTGTTTTTTGGTTTTTTTAAACCTACTATGTGCAAAGCACTCTTGATACAGGGTTATAGAAATATGTGGCTAATTCTAAATCTGAAAATTATCTACCAAAGTAAAAAACCTCAGTAAGTCAAAAGTCTTACTTGGGGATATTATTATATTTATCAAACTTGCACCTGCCTGGAAAGGAAAAGGGTCAGTGAAGGTTGAGAAGGTTCTTAATCCTGAGAGCATGTTTCATTTCCTTCTGGGCTGATGTTTTTTTCCTAATAGAAGACTGTGATTAATTCTTCAGAAGTTGGCAGTTTATCTTTTGAACACTCTGGGGTTTTCTGTTGAAAAATAGATTGTACTTCCTCTTGGACTGGGTTCTCAGCAACAAAGGTGCTTCTGCTGTTTAAGGCTTATTTTTATTTGTAAAACTTTCCTCTCATTACTCCAAAGACTATTGTATAGTCAGATTTTGGGCATTATATCCAAGTGTTGCTCTTTTGTTTTCTTCTTCTGTAGCACCAGTATTAATCTCTACTCCCCCAACCCTGAAGAATAGCAACTGGTTTTTAAAAATGTTTTCTTTAAAATTTTTTTTAATTTTTCAACTGCAGTTGGCAAACAATATTTTATTAGTTTCAGGTGTGCAATGTACTGATTAGACATTTATAAAACCTATGAAGTGATCACCCCAATAAATCTAGTACCCAACTGGCACCATACCTAGTTATTCCAATATTATTGACTATATTCCCTGTGCTGTACTTCATCCCATGACTGTTTTGTAACTACCAATTTGTACTTCTTAATTCCTTCACCTTTTTCAACCAGTCCCTTCCAGCCCCTCTCCCTTCTGGCAGTCACCACAATGTTCTCAGTATCTGTGAGTCTTTTTCTGTTTTGTTTGTTCATTTATTCTGTTTTTAGATTCCACATACAAATTAAATCATATGATATTTGTTTTTCTTTGTCTAACTTATTTTACTTAGTATAGTATCTTTTTAGATCCACCCATGTCGTTGAAGATGGCAAGATTTCATTGTTGTTTTTTTTTATGGGCGAGTAATATTCCATTGTATCTGGGTACCACTGCTTTTTCATCCACTTGTCTATTGATGGGCACCTAGGTTGCTTCCATATCTGGACTATTATAAATAAGGCTGCAATGAATATATGGAAGTATATGTATTTCTCAATTAGTGTTTTGGGTTTCTTCAGATAAATACCCAGAAGTGGTTTTGCTGGGTTCTTCTTTGTCTCTTGTTCAAGCCTTTGTTTTAAAGTCTGTCTTGTCTGCCTGGCTAGTGGTGACACAGTGGATAGAGCATTGACCTAGGATGCTGAGGTCCTAGGTTTGAAACCCCAAGGTTTCCGGCTTGAATGTGGGATCATCAACATGATCCCATGGTTGCTGACTTGAGCACAGAGGTCTCTGGCTTGAAACCCAAGGTTGCTGGCATGAGCCCAAAATCACTGGCTTGAGCAAGGTGTCACTGGCTCATCTGGAGCCCCCCTGTGAAGGCACCTATCAGAAAGCATTCAATGAACAACTGAAATGCCAGAACTACGAGTTGATGCTTCTTGTCCTTCTCCCTGTCTCTATTGCTAAACTCTATTTTTTTCTGGTATAAGTATTGCTACTCCAGATTTTTGTTTGTTTCTGTTTTCATAAAACATATTTTTCTATCCCTTTACTTCTAGTCTGTCTTTCGATCTGAAGTGGGTCTCTTGTAGGCAGCATATGTAAGGGTCTCATTTTCTTACCCATTAAGCCACCCTATGTTTTTGATTGGAGCATTTAATTCATTTACATTTAAAGTGGTTATTGCTATTTTATTCTTCATATTTTTGATTTTTTTCTTTTTATCTTTTTTCTTAAAGAGGTTCCTTTAACATTTCTTGTCATACTAGTTTGGTGGTGATGAACTCCATTATCTTTTTCATGTCTGGGGGCTATTGGGATTTAGATTGTAAAAGTTTGTTCTATAAATATATCCTGTCCAGTGATAGATTTGTTGCCTGGCTGTACAGTTTAAGTAGCATGAAATATGGGAATGAGAAATTTTTCTAGGGTATCAAGGAGGATTTCACAAGGGAAGTAGAAATCTGTGCTGTGAATTTCAGAAGAGAGGACAGTGGTGGGAAGCAGTTACAGACAGTGGTCTAGAAATGTGCCAGGGGGCAGAGGGGGGACTGACTCCTCTAACCTCCTGAGCTGAGAAGAATTTGTTGACCTCCTATGAAGAGTTGAAAAGGTAGTTGCTTTCTGTGGAGTATGTATTTCATTTATATTTAGAAATTTAAATAAAGCTTGATGTTTAAAATGCTGGTGTTGCATTTTGGTAGTAGAAAATTTGTGAGGGAGGTAGTGCCCCAGAATTTCTATAGAGGGGGTGATATGGAGTGATGATCTGGTTGGATGGACAGACTGAAGTGATTTTCTTGACACTTTGTTTGCATAGCAGTTTGCTTTTTTGTTTTTTGGTTTTTTAGATTGTTACTTGGGGGTGCATGGCTGGATGGAAATAAAGGTATGAGGTATGAGGAAAGTGATGGTTGCCACCGACCCTAATGAAGGTGGCCATAGAATAGGAGGTGCACTGCAGGTCCTTATTTGTATGTTCATGAAAGAGAGGCCAAATTCATCTGTGCTATCTGTTAGATTGTATAGGGAGGAGAAGACACGTGTCTCCATCTCCACAGTGCCCTCCTCCTTCTCATCCCACCCCACATTTTTTTCTTCTCCTTTTGCCTTCAAACAAAGTTTCCCAATAGATTTCAAAATGGGTTTATCTTGGCATGACAATTACAATGGTTCAGTTTACTGATTGAGTTCTAAACATTTACTGCAAATATAGAAAATGTATATATGAGTAATAGTAAATATAAACCTTAAAAGCTGAGAAAATAAGAGAAGACAAATTTAAATGGGATATTGACCATTATGATGGTTAAGTTGCTTTCTCATATTGTAAATGAAGTTCTCTCAACCTCAATCTCCATATGTGTAAATGGAAACAATAATAATAATAATAATAATAATACCAAGTTCACAGATTAAAGTACTTAGTGTGTCTCCCACTACTACTGTTGCCTCTTCTCTCAGCTTTATCTATGTCTGATTGTGAGACTTCAGTGTTCTATGTGTCCCTGTGCTGCCAAATTGAGCGCGGTCTGTGGCTGACTGTGAACCAGTCTCGTATGATTGCCCACAGTTTGCCCAGTTTTAATGTCTCTTGAGATGTTGAGAATTACTTATCTTGTTTGAGAAGAAATTTTGCAAACAGGAAATAGTGCCTTTCCTGTAGTAACTGACTTGGTTTCAGCCCACAGCTATTCTGAACAGCAGTCATATACTGTATATTTCCTGTGTTCCTAACAACTCCATGATTTCAGAGTAGTTCCTTGGGATATCACGTAGGAAATGTAAAAACAGGCTTTCTCTGGTGGATGAAATGTTTTTTTCACATGTCTTAAGAAGATGGAATTAAATATAAAAGTTATTCAGTTGTCATGTTATAATTCACAGAAATGGTACAGAGTGTGTAATATTTTTCTATTCTCTTCCTCAGAATGTACATAGATAATTATTACATTGATCATTGGCAATGATTATTAATAACCTAAACTCAATGTCAGCAGACCTGCTTTCAGCTTATTTTCTATGCACAGAATATAGGTTGTAGAAAAATGTCCTTAATTATTTTTTTTTGAAATTATAACTTCCTCTTCTAAAAATGCATTTGGCAGATTGGAAATGTGATATGATCTGAAAAATAAAACAGAAAATAAACTAGTTGCACAAAACGTTTCAAAAAACAGACAATAAATTGGAAGTAGCAAGAATAAAAGTGACCTTTCTGACCACAAAACATGTCACTGTTAGTGTTTCCAGAGCATTGCAAAGTATTTTTAACTTTATAAAATTGTACAATTGCCACAGAATTTTTTGATTAGAAATTCCACATCTATTTGAGATGTTCCCTCTCATTTCCTTTCAAACAATATAACAATTCTCCTGGTAGCATGTTCTTTTTATTCTTCAGGGCACATATGTGACCTCCAGAACTTGCTTTTCCAAACTCTTATTTTTAATGCTGTTAGTGGCAACTGATTTTGCAATATATACTGTGATTGTGTAGCTTTGAAAGTGAGGATTTTAGAAGGCATTTTTATTTTCTGCTGTGATACTTACATTTTACACATGGTTTTATTCTTAGTAAATTCTTTTTTTATTGGAAAATTCTTTTTTATTAGAGTAACAATGGAGACTATGTTAAAGCAAGAATCTTGCTAATTCATAATATGGAAAGAAATAGTAACAATATTTTTCACTGAGATATGTTAGAAAATGATATTATACTCAAGATTACATGTCTGCATTTGGCTGGTATGTGCCATTAGACGTAGAGTGTTAATAATGTGATGTTCTGTTGTAAGCAATTTTAGTAGAGTATATATATCAGTATGGAAAGGAAATTACTAAATAACTGTTATTCTCTTTATTTGGTGAAGAATGGTGTACATTAGTAAGAAGCAAGAATACATTGTTGATGATATATTTAGTTTTTTATCTTAAATTTTCAGTTCTGTTGACCCTTTCATTCTGGATATGCTGGTGTTTTATTACTTCAGTGTTACTGATAGACTAATTTGTGGAAAGAATATTACCTTCATTGTTTTGAAAGGTCAGGGGTATGTGTGTATATTTGCCACTTGAGGGTTTCAAATTCATATTGGACCAAATTTTAGAGCTTTTTGTTGATCAGCTCAGTTGGGTTTCACCACTGTAGCATGCTATAAAGTAGTGAGGAAAGCAATCTTTTGAATTAATAAAGTGATGAATTATCTAATTACAAATTTGATGTGAAATGGCAGTATGATAACTTTCACTGCATTACTAAATGATCTCAGTGACTGATCAGATGTGCCTGGTCTCATTAAGGAAAAATATGCCATTAAATATTTAGTATTAAAAGCGAGGAGACACACCAGGATTGCTAACCTCCAGTCACCAGGGTGCATGTATCTGTACATTTGGAGGTAGCTGCTGCATGAACATCTTTCTTGTCTATTCAGAACAGCTGCTTGAAGACTTAGGTATTGGGATTATACCTCTCTTCTGGTTTTAAGTAAAACGAGCAAATAGCCAAGATACTTAACTGCATGCAGCTCCTGGCATTCTAATTATGAAATGCTGATGCATTTCTGATTTATATGTTTTTCCTTTATTACAATAGATTGAATCGCCGGGATTCAAGAGACCATTATTCTCACAAATGTTCTTCTAAGTTAAGTGACATTTGTAGGACATGTGGGCTTTCTAAACAAAACAAGTCGTGTGTTTACTGATGATATTTATTTGTCATGTTCTTCTCTTTTAGCCATTCAGTGAATATAGCTCTTCAATTATGTGTAAAAAGCCTATGATGATTAGTATATGTTTATCATAGTTAAAGACCAGATGCCAGCTAACTTCTGAAGTTGGGAAGATAATTAGTAAGTTCTTAATTGGCATTTTTACTTATATCTGTGTTGGTCAAGGTAATTACTTCTATAAGGCTTATGCTTTGATTAAAACTATTGATGGCCAAACATGTATGCCAAGCCTGTTGCCTTATCAATTTGAGTGTATAACTTGCCACTAATTCAGAAGAGGTGATGTTTTTATAATGACAAAATGTCATTGTGAAGTGATAGTGGTTACTTTCACTGCTTTGGCCTTCCCTTTAGTGACAGAAACCTCCACTAGGGTACTGTGTCTCCCTAATAGAATGTGACTTTCTTAGAGCCAGGAATTACATTTTATTTATTTTGAATTCCCAGCAACCCTCATGGTACGCAGTAGGTATTGTTAATTGAATGAAGGAATGCATGACAACTGTTCCTTTGCAGATTTATGGAGTATACTTTATTAAATATATTTTAAAAATAATACATTACTGTAAATATACAAGGCTGTGTAAAAAGAAATCTTTGTCATGGTAAAATTGAGAAGTTAGTAAGTTAGTTGATAGCTCAGAATCACAAGAGGCTGTCATTATCCTAAATTCTTCAGGAAATGATGAATCATTATATTAATTATACCAGAGTTAGCAAGCCTATTCTATAAAAGCATATATAGTTGATATTTTTGGCTTTGTAGGCTGAGGGAAAATTGAGCTATTTCTGTATCATGGTGACTTGTAGTGCACAGGGAGAGGGCTACTTTTTATTTTTAATAAATGGAGGTAAGGAGGCAGAGAGACAGACATCTGCGTGCACCCCGACCGGGATCCACCTGGCAAACCCCATCTGGGGCTGATGCTCTGCCCATCTGGGGCTACTGCTCAATTGCTAGGCAACCGAGCTATTGTAGCTCCTGAGGTGAGGCCATGGAGCCATCCTCAGCATGTGGGCCAACTTGTTCAAACTATTCAAACCATGGCTGAGGGAGAGGAATAGAGAGAGAAAGAGAGAGAAAGGGCGGAGAAGCAGATGGTTACTTCTCCTATGTGCCCTGACCAGGAATTGAATCCAGGACATCTATACGCTGGACCAACACTCTACTGCTGAGCCAACTGGCCAGGGCCAAGATAAGGCTACTTATGGTTCTTGTGGCAATGCCTTAACTCTGACATTATAACCGAAAGCTTCTGTGGACAGTAAATAAGTGAATGTGTATGACTGTGTTCCGAAAAATTTGTTTATAGACATTGAACATTGATTTTTGTATCATTTTCACTTCTGCTTAAATATCCTTTTTAAATTTTTTCTCTCAACTGTTTATAAATGTAAGAAAGCATTCTTAACTTGAATGCTGTGCAAAAACAGATGGTGGGTCAGATTTGGCTGATGGGCCATTGTGTCCCCGCCTTTAAGTTCTTATTTGTAATCCTGAAGTCTTTTGTGTGTAGGAAACAATATTCTACCAGAAAATTCTCTAATTTTTTTTTCTTTTTGTATTTTTCTGAAGCTGTTAACGGAGAGGCAGTCAGACAGACTCCCGCATGTGCCTGACCGGGATCCACCCAGCATGCCCACCAGGGGGCGATGCTCTGCCCATCCGGGGCTTCGCGTCGCTCTGTCGCGATCAGAGCCACTCTAGCGCCTGGGGCGGAGGCCAAGGAGCCATCCCCAGCGCCCGGGCCATCTTTTGCTCCAATGGAGCCTCGGCTGCAGGAGGGGAAAAGAGAGACAGAGAGGAAGGAGAGGGGAAGGGGTGGAGAAGCAGATGGGCACCTCTCCTGTGTGCCGGGAATCGAACCCGGGACTTCCGCACGCCAGGCCGACGCTCTACCACTGAGCCAACCGGCCAGGGCCTCTCTAATATTTTTAAAAAATGATAAGAAATATTTTACCCATTATCTTCTAACAAATCATTAGTTCTACAGTTTTATGTTGCCAGTCACATTTGTAAGCACACTATGTGTACAATAATTTTTTATTGCGTTTTCTTTTTTACTCCAAGAAAACTTAATTAAATAACTTTAAAGTTGTTTTAATTCAGTGAAGACATACAGTATTTCACTAAGGATTAGGAAGAAAATGTATACTTTATTAATGTCTTACATACAGTATCATTATTGGTTTTTCTCCAAGAAATAAATAAGTTATTATTTATTAGTTATTTTCTATGCTGATCATTTGAGAACTTTTTATTAGTTATATGTCCTCATTTCCTATGGTTTCACTACAGGTGTTACATGTTTTTATTTTGCCTTGAAATGAAAATAATACAATTTTCTAGTAGAATTATTTTGACTATATAACTCAGGTTCAGATCGCTTTTTTAGAGCATGGATATTGCGTTCAGACTTTAAACCATAGTTTGACTATTTCTGTTATGAATGAGAAAGACCTCTCATGAGACCAAAAAAAAAAAAAAAGGTTTAAGGGATATAATATTAATAGTAGTAAAATAATTGTGATTAACTGCTCTGTTAAATTTTGTAACAGGCAGAAACAGAATGATTTTTTTTGATAGCAGAAATTAGACATTGGTATATGATGTGGAAAATAAAGTGACTTGGCACATTATAGAGGTAAGCTGGCGAATTTGGAGATGGCTTCTGTAGGCCAGATTAAAAAAAAGTGTGTCCTGATCAGAGAGAAAATTGCCTCACTACTATCTGTGAGGCTCCATTATTTAATAAAATGTTTCTTTTCAGTACCTAAAGTCACATGTTTACAGTGATAATTTATATAAGTGCTCATTTATAAAGTTGATGAAGGAAGGACAGAAAGCTTGTCATATTAGGCAAGTTGATTGTGGCTCAGTATTTAGAGTAACTTTATCATTAGAATGGTGTGTCGGGTTGCCCAAGTACAACTTGGAACTACCTTTCCCTGGAAGAGTTTCATTCAGGGTTGACTCACATGTCAGGAGGAGTTATCTCCATGAGTGTAAGATAGGGCTAAGTGATATATAAAGTGTACTTTGAATTTATGGATTCATGGTAGTCCAAGTCCTGCTTATTCTTAGTTTCAGTTAGAGTCTTTTGGGAAATTCACCTAAACAGGATTGATCTTTCACTGGTATTTTCTATGCTGACCATTTGAGAACTTTTTATTAGTTATATGTCTTCATTTCCTATGGTTCCACTCAGATTTTTTGTTTTTGTTTTGTGGAGTCATGTTATTTAATTCCATAGTAGAACCATGTGATTTTAAGACTGAAAAGATCTCAGAAACGATTCAGTTCCATAGCCTGCCTACACCTTCTCCTCTTCCCATGATGCATCAGTTGTGGCTCAGAGTAGGTAGGTTATATAATCACCCAGTGACAAGAAAAATGCTAAAATTTGGGTCTTTTGAGCTCATTCTGATGCTCTTTCTGTTAGTTGATGCCTAATTGTTCAAGAAGTAGCTTCTGAGTTGAGGTAAAAATGTGATAAGCAAACAAAACAGCATTAATAACAACTTTTCACAGTATTTATTATATACTTTTTGACCTTTATTGAGAAGTAATTGACATGTAATATTGCGTAAGTTTAAGGTATGAAATGTGTTGATTTGAGGCCCTGGCCGGTTGGCTCAGCGGTAGAGCGTTGGCCTGGCATGCAGGGGACCCGGGTTCGATTCCCGGCCAGGGCACATAGGAGAAGCGCCCATTTGCTTCTCCACCCTCCCCCTCCTTCTTCTCTGTCTCTCTCTTCCCCTTCCGCAGCCAAGGCTCCATTGGAACAAAGATGGCCCGGGCGCTGGGGATGGCTCCTTGGCCTCTGCCCCAGGCGCTAGAGTGGCTCTGGTGGCGGCAGAGCGATGCCCCGGAGGGGCAGAGCATCGGCCCCGAGCGTCGCCCCTGGTGGGCCGAGCGTCGCCCCTGGTGGGCGTGCCGGGTGGATCCCGGTCGGGCGCATGCGGGAGTCTGTCTGACTGTCTCTCCCCGTTTCCAGCTTCAGAAAGATACAAAAAAAAAAAGTAAAAAAAAAAAAAAAAAAAAAAAAGTGTTGATTTGATATACTTATTTATTGCAAAAGGATTCTGACCTTAGGGTTAGTTAACGCAATCATCATGTTACATAATTACCGTGTGTGTGTGTGTGTGTGTGTGTGTGTGTGTGTGGTGTGAGAACATTTAAGATCTACTCACTTAGCAACTTTTTAAAAAATATTTTTTAGATATTTATTTATTCATTTTAGAGGGGAGAGGAGATAGAGAGAAAGAGAGAAGGGGGTAAGGAGCAGGAAGCATCAACTCCTATATGTGCTCTGACCAGGCAAGCCCAGGGTTTCAAACCGGCAACCTCAGTGTTCCAGCTCAATGCTTTATCCACTGCACCACCACAGGTCAGGCATTAGCAACTTTTATTTTATTTATTTATTTATTTTTTTGTATTTTTCTGAAGCTGGAAACGGGGAGAGACAGTCAGACAGACTCCCGCATGCGCCCGACCGGGATCCACCTGGCACGCCCACCAGGGGGCAATGCTCTGCCCCTCCGGGGCATTGCTCTGTGGCGACCAGAGCCACTCTAGCGCCTGGGGCAGAAGTCAAGGAGCCATCCCCAGCGCCCGGGCCATCTTTGCTCCAATGGAGCCTTGGCTGCGGGAGGGGAAGAGAGAGACAGAGAGGAAGGAGGGGGGGTGTGGAGAAGCAAATGGGCACTTCTCCTATGTGCCCTGGCCAGGAATCGAACCCGGGTCCCCCGCATGCCAGGCCGACGCTCTACTGCTGAGCCAACCGGCCAGGGTGCATTAGCAACTTTTAAATATGAGATACAGAATTAGTAGTTCTAATGACCATGCTGTCCAATAGATTCCCTGAACTTATTCATAGCTGGAAGTACATACCTTGGACCAATGCTTCTTCATTTCCCACACCCTCCTCTATTTCTTACAATGAAGGTTAACAGAATAAAGCCAGAAAATTAAGACTAAGTTACACCATAAGATTACTCTTATTAGCATATGAAACTAGATTAGGTTGTCTCTATAATGATGGGTTTCTATCTCAGAAATTCTGTATGACCATGTTTATGTGATTGTGGTTTTCCAACCCAGCTGCATATCCTACCTTTAGATAACTCAGTTATAAACAGAACTAATGTATTATATACTTGACAATAGGGGATTTGTCTTCTATTCCTCATTTTTTTTTTTTTTGGTCCTATTCTCAGCCAGGAAGCCAATGGATATCAGACACTGGCATTTGTCTTACATCAATAGATCAAGGGACAGTTGAGGGTTTTGTCATGTTTCTTAGTAATGCACTAATTCAATTTTATTTTATTTTTTAATTTAATTTAATTTTTTACTCACAAATACTTTTAAAAGATGTAACATTTATCTCCTACAATAACCCTTTGAATTGTTATTGATATTTTCTTTTGTAAATGAGAAGATGCTTAAGGTCATGTGATTTTTAAGTAAAGGAGCCATAGCTTCAGCTTGGCTCTCTTGATTTCACATTTCCCCCTTCCTGCCATATTGCATTCTGTGTTATGTTAGTTCTGTATTAGAGCTCTAATTATGAACTAGTATAAGCCTTAGGAGAAAAATTCAGAATGTGAGAAATGAGAATATTTGATAAGATTTCTATCACTAACGCTGAAGTATTGCTATAGGCAAAGCTTTCCATTATTTAAGATTTCTGTTATCCCTCATACAGGTGGGGTATCCTATCTCTCCCACTCATGCATTCAAGTTTAAAGTGCTGGTAGAGTGGGTGGGAGGAGGGTGGGTCTTTCACACCAAATGATTCTGAACTGATGCTTCCCAATTCAATGTGAAAATAAAGATGATGGAAATGGAATTTGCATAGAACCAACTACTTTCTGAAATCTGGATTCCACAACCTTGAAGGACTGAATATTAAAACATTAATTATTCAGGAGCCTTCAGATTGGGTCTGTCTTGTTTTCCAGCTATTATTGGATGTGTTTTTTCCCCCTATGAGTCTATAAATATTGCATTTTCAGATTAAGACATTTTATAATGCAATGGAATATAAATGCAATATAGAAGAAGATCCTTTTTGGTCTCATCGGCACCACTTTTTCTTTATAGGTATTTACTTGACCTTAAACTTTATACCTATACAGGCAGTTAATTTAGAAGTGCTATTTTTGAACAAGTATTGGAACTTCGTGTGACCGAATTTGGCAATTTTGGACCCTATTTCAAGTTTTAGTTAATAATTGTTTTTAGTTTTGATGCTTATATGAAAAATTTATCAAGGCACCGTGGAACACAGAGCTATTTCATTAGGGTCAGCTGAATTCAGAGCAGGATTAAGAATACCCATGATAGCACTTTCTTTCCTACCCTTCTAACCCCTGTGGTGGCACCATTTTGTTGAGATAACAGGTCTAATGCAGCATCTGGTTGCCCTGTGACTTTCTGGTTGATGTCCTGGGACCTGTTTTATCCTTCATAGCCTTTCAGAGGCTTTTGCATTTCAGGTTTTTAGCAGATGCCAGTAAGGTACAGTATTTCCCCATGTGTAAGACATACCTTTTCCTGAAAAATTTGGGGTCTAAAAACTGGGTGCATCTTATACAATTGTTGTAGTTTTTTTTTACTTACATTTCCCACTTTTTTGCACTTGTTTTTGCGCTCAGTGTTGAAGACAATGATTCGTCATCAGACATAGATGAGGACAAGCTAATGGATGGGAGTTTTGACAGTGATGAGGAGTTGTATGAATTTTATGATGAATAAAACTTGAGTTCAATAACTTTATATAATACATTTTTCCCCAAATTTTGGACCCCCAAATTAAGGTGCGTCTTATACATGGGAGTGTCTTATACATGGGAAGTACGGTATGTTATATTGGTGCCTCGGAAGTCTTCTGTAGTAGTAGGTGACTGTGGATTTTCTTGTTTTCCATTTGTCCAAGATTCTATAGAACAGTACTTATTTAAACCTCAAGTATATAGAGCTTCAGATGGGATACTGTTCACTTTAGAAATCTGTTAATTAACTTCTTTGGTATGACCTGCCCCTGATTCTCCTTCTGCCTTTCTTACCATTTTGTTTAAAAATTATTATTTGCTGCTTTCTTTTCCTCCCTCCCTCCCTCCCTCCCTCCCTCCCTCCCTTGTCCTTCCTTCTTTCTTTCCTTCCTAACTTCCTTCCTTCCTTCCTTCCTTCCTTCCTTCCTTCCTTCCTTCCTTCCTTCCTTCCTTCCTTCCTTCCTTCCTTCCCCTCCCCTCCCCTCCCCTCCCCTCCCCTCCCCTCCCCTCCCTCCCCTCCCCTCCCTTCCCTTTCTTCCTTCCTTCTTTTCTTCCTTTTTTCTTCCTTCCTTCCCTCCCTCCCTCCCTCCCTCCCCCCCTCCCTTTCTCCCTCTCTTTCTCTTTCTCTCTTTTTCTCTTCCTCCTTGCTTTCCTTTTCTTTCTTCTTCTTTAACCTGTAGAATGACAGCATTCCCACCGCTATGGCTGACTGGGCTGCCTATTGGCTGGCAGGACCCAAAGCTTCATCTCCAGCCTTGCTCTTTCTTCTCGTCTCCAATCCCCTATCTCCTAGCTACTGATAAAAACTGTCATTGGCACGGCCTGTTTTAATTTCAGAGTCATCATACTCGCACTCTTTCTTTTCCTCAGTAAGGCATGTTCCTTCTCCACTTTGCTCTCTTTCCTCTTAGCATACAGTCTCCTGACTCAGCCCCAGGGGACCCTCTGGGCTGCCTTTGATTCTTCCCCTCACTTTCCTCCTTATGCTGCTGATGTTGCCTTTGAACTACTGCTTACTTCTGTTCTTTCCTTTTTATGTATTTTTTTTTGCCACTGACCTAATTCAGGCCCTTTTTATCTTGCCTAATCTATTTTTTATTTTTTTATCTCTGCCTTTCACTCTTTTCCTGGATCTTAACCCATTTTTATATACTGTCACTAGAGATATCTATATTTAAAAAAACAGTCTGATCATTTGAATCCCCTGTGTAAAAATGTCTTGATTCCTATTGTCTGTTGTCTAAAGTCAAAGTTTTAGAATATGACATTTGAGGACCCAGCAAGCCTTCTCCCATGTGAACTCTCCTGATGCTGGCTGACTGCTTGGGACAGACTGGAAGTGACTTGCGGGTGTGACCATTTCTAAGCACCTTGAATAGTGACCAGTCAGTTGCAGGGATTCAATCACTGGATGCTTTTACTTCTTTAAGTTGTTGCCTTGTCACTTGTAGTATGTTTTTACTCTTTCGTATTATTGTGTTGTCAGTGTGTTCAACTGCCCAATCTTGGTGATATCTGAATCACTGTTGCCATGAGAGCAGTAATAAATGTAGGCAGGCCAAGTGCCTTTGCAGGTAGGGAATTACTTTGACAGGATAAGGAATTTTTTTAGCCAATTTGTAAAGTTGCCTGTGTATTTGAGAACACACAAGCAGAGTGACAAGTTAGCAAGGCCTGGTTGTGGCTGCTGCTGCTTTGTGTGTACATGCATGAGCATGGGGGTGGAAATCACCGTGTTCCTTTGACTCAGCCTAAGGAAGTGTGCTTCTGTGTGTGTCATTCTGATTGAGCAGAGGAGATTTAGTGCTGAGTGATAATAAGCAGAAGTGATTGAGTGGGCTTCTGCTTTATTAATGTTGCTGGGTTTGATAATCAACAATTACAAAGATATGATCGGATTTTGGAAATCTATTCCTGGAGGATAATCCGTGTCTGTTTGCTAATGGTGTCAGGCTGGCTTCCAGGCTTTCTTTAGAGCAGTGATGATTGTGACAAAGGTAATGTTTTTGTGCTGAAAATATTTTCCTCATTTCAGTGAGGGTTAGATGATGTTTGTCTCTTCTACCCCCTCAAAGTCAGCAAAGAGAAGCTTGCAAAGTCCTTTGCATTTTGTGAAACTAAGGTATTATGTAGTTAAAAAGTATTATCTTTCAGTTTAGTGGAGTAGAGGAATGTTTTCTACATGACAGGGAATATTTAGACTTGGAACATTTTGGTATTTAAAAGTTTCTTTTTTTATATTTTATTTATTCACTTTTAGAGAGGGGGGGGAAGAGATAGAACAGAGGGAGAAGCAGGAAGCATCAACTCCCATATGTCCTTGACCAGGCAAGCCCGGGGTTTTGAACTGGCAACCTCAGCATTCCAGGTCGACGCTTAATCCAGTGCACCACCACAGGTCAGGCCTAAAAGTTCTTTTGAAAACAACTTAATGTTTTCAATTATAAAAATAATGCCTCAGTTAGTGACCATTCACATATGGACTCATAGTCAGCGTTAATTGAGTAGGGTTGAAAGCACTCTAAAACCTTGCCATTTCCCAAATGGTCAAGATCCCTTTCCTGATTCCAACCTTGACATATGTAGTTCTTTCCATTTGGCAAGTTATTTTTTATCCTTCAAGATTCACTTCAAGTGGCCCCTTTTCTAGGAAGCCTTAAACATGTCCCATTATGGCAGGAATGGAAAAGGAGACATATGAACTATAAGCAGATAAAAAAATGAGATTGGGCACTTCTGTTATTTTGTCCCTTCAGCCAGGTGCTGGCATGATGAGCTGGCCAGTTTATCACAAGGGAATAGTGAGAACTCTAGAACTGAACAGCTGCTGCGGGTGATTGACAGCAGCTCATGTCCAGACATTTTGAAAATCTTTCTTCTCATTCCATTCATGTCGTTCTCTCTTTTTAGGTAGTGTTTCCTCTGATCATTCTGGTTCTCTGTGAAGAATCAAAAGATTCATGTTTTTTGAACAAGCAGATCTGAAAAAACTGCAAAGTTATTTATTATTGCTAATTATCTTTACAGCAAAATCATAAACATAGGGATTAAATTGTGTATAGTATTGTATACTTTTTCATAAAAATCTTGCTTATGACTTTAATTTCTGTAAATAATATATCAAGTATGTGAACTAGTAACATTTGGAAATTAGCAGATCCTATTATGAATCTTTTTCTGGGGGGAAGATATATTTTGGTAAGCTCATTGCTCTGTTTTAAAAAACCTGGGCTTCCACATATTGTGTCTGATTTTTTACTAAAGCAGAATACATTTGTGCTGAGTTAATCTGCCTTTTTTTGTACCCATTTGCAGGGCTTGTAATTTCTTTAATAGAGTTCACCAAATTCTTCGGGCCTGTTTGCACTTACTTTTCTAGAATGGGGTGGGCTCTGCGCTGCCTAATCGTAATTCATAGGAAGAGTGCTATGGGATCAGCTTTTTAAAGCCTCTTGATCGTGAAGCCACTCAGCAAATGGCTTCTTCTTTTTCAAAAGCTAGTTGGTATCCCTGGGACCATTTCTACATGAAATACCTATTCCACAGTCCAGCTTTTCTTTTTCTTTAAAATTTTTTTTTCCATTGATTTGAGAGAGAGAGAGGAAGGAAGTGTGTGTGTGTGTATGTGTGTGTGTGTGTGTGTGTGAGAGAGAGAGAGAGAGAGAGAGAGAGAGAGAGGCATCAACTTGTTTCAACTTACTTGTTTTATTTACTTGTGCACTCATTGGTTGCTTCTTGTACATGCCCTGACCGGGTGTCAAATCTGTGACTTCTACTTTGCTGGGTTGCAACTTCATACACTGAGCCACCTAGCCAGGGCCAGCTTGATCTTTTCTAAGTAGAATTTCAAAGCCCAGTAACTTCAGCAGGTTTTTAGATTGACTTCAGTTTAATTCTGATGTCTTTGACATATGGGAGCTTTGAGATATTTTATTTCCTTTTGTGATACACTGGTTGGTTCACTGTCCTGATGCCTGGAACAGTATACTAATCCAGCTACCTGTTCTTATGCTCTTATCTGCATATATTGTATACCTTGACTTTCCGTTCATGTTCTATATACTGTGACAACATATTTTGACAAGTACACTGTTTTACTAGAATTTGAGTTTGTTCATTGAAATGGGAAGCCCAGATGAAGAGTTTGGGTTATATACTTGTTTAACATGAAATATTTCTCAATAATTTACAAATACTTACTGATTTTAGAAAAAATTTTTATGTTCTGTTGATTATACTAATAGATGATGATGCCTTGAAAAACTTTGGCTATAATTAAGCTTTTAAATCTTAGGCAAATAAGTAATTTGCATTTTTCTGTATCAATACTACTTTGGATGCTTATTTTATGTTGCTTTTTAGATTGTTGATATAGTACTTCCCTTTTTTATTTTCAAGAGACAGCAGAACCCTCAGTATAAGAAAATGTGATTAATTCTCTCACATTGAAGTCATTTAGTCATTCTTTGCCCAACAGCTGCTTTCTATCCAGTACATTGAACATAAAATTCTGGAGTATCTATGTGCTATTATAAATTTTAAATGTGAACCATGCTTCTTTTAAGTATCATATGCTGTTGTTGTTTTAATTTGTCAGTTTGGTGGGCAGTTTTGCTAGACATTGCTTTTGTAGTTAGCCAGGAGACATTCCTTCCAAGCCCCATATGCTGATGTCACTATGGTATTTAATATTATGTAATGGCAATAAAGAAGTGGGGGGAAATTGATTTGAGTGGTCAATCCAAAGCTCCCTTTATATCTAGAGAATAGTGGAGATGTAGGGAAATAGGGTCAAAACACTGCAGTGGGACTTTTAATTGGATATTTTAGATCAGAAAGAAGCAGCTTAATACATTTCAGCTCAGCACAGATTGATAAGCATTTTGCTTATTCATTGTAGAAATTTGTATAAACCTTTGGTTTTGATCTGTAATGCAGGCCAGGAAAGAAATATATTGTGCAGTGCCACTGAGTGGGTTCCCCAGATCAGGGATGTGAGTACCTGGCTCACCTTCAAGTCTAGCTCTTTACAAGCTTGAAGGGACTAAGTTACTTTGGTAACTTGGTTTGTCATAGTTGAATGTTGCCATTGGATATCAAGAGCAATTTAAAGAAGAAAGTTGGGCTCTTAAATGTCATATTTATTTACTAAGACAAGATAATGAAGATGTTCCTCATATTATGAAAGGGTTACGTCCTGAGAAACCCATCATGATTTTAAAATATCAGAAGTTAAAAATGCATTCAACACACCTACCCTGTCGAGAATCATCATTGAATCTAGCCTAGGTAAATGTACTCAGAACACTCACATTAGCTCATAGGTTGGGCAAAATCATCTTACTGCTGCTGTCCAGCATTAGAGATTATCATAAGGCATATCACTAGCCCAGGAATAGATCAAAATTTAAAAATCGACGTATGGTTTCTACTGAATGCCTATCAATTTAATACCTTTGTAAAGTCAAAACAATTGTAAGTTGATAATCATAAGTGTGGGCGGGGGTGGCGTCCATAGGACGTGCTAACTTTGTATACTCAAAAAAAAATATTTATTTATTTATTTATTTATTTATTTATTTTTTTTTTTTTCTTTCAGAGACAGAGCAAGAGTCAGAGAGAGGGATAGATAGGGACAGACAGACAGGAACCGAGAGAGATGAGAAGCATCGATCATCAGTTTTTTGTTGCAACACCTTAGTTGTTCATTGATTGCTTTTTCATATGTGCCTTGACTGTGGGGCTACAGCAGACTGAGTAACTCCCTGCTTGAGCCAGCGACCTTGGATCCAAGCTGGTGAGCTTTTTGCTCACACCAGATGAGCCCACGCTCAAGCTGGGGACATCGGGGTCTCGAACCTGAGTCTTCCGCATCCCAGTCCGACGCTCTATCCACTGCACCACTGCCTGGTCAGGCTAACTTTGTATACTTTTTAAAGAAAGAGACCTTAAAGTATTTTTGATTCCTCCTATTAGATTTTCTAATTAAAAATTCTGTGGTAATTAATAAAAGTCAAACTTCAGTTAGAATTTTCCTTCTAAAAATAACTATGTAAGCTTATCTTTTATTTTAAATTATCTTCAAATAGCTTTAGTTCCTTTATCATTCTCCTTAATATTCATTTCTTAACATATTTATGAGAAAGTAGCCCTTATCTGCATATTATGAGATGGAAGCAGCCTGATTTGACCATTAAAATATTTCTAATGTAGTAGAGCTGTGAAATTACCATGAACTATAATATTTTATGTTAAAAGTACAATTTGGGTTATATTGAAGATAACAGGGAGGCTCTTACGCTGCGACTTGTGCTAAAATGACGTTTTCTCTAAGTCTATTAATTTGTTGTTCGAGTTTAACATTTTTCTTGAGGCAATTTTGTATCTTGTGAGATTTTAGGATCAAATGTGAAACAAAATCCTTAGTCATTATTTCACTAAGTGCATTTTGTCTTCTGTACCATGCTAGCTCTGAGCTCTTTTGTACTTAGTAATTACTAGGAGAGCTTTAAGATACATCTCAGATGAGCTTGAGGCAACCTCAGGAAAAGAGAGTCATGTTAGGTAATAGATATTTCTGTAAAGTTACACTTGTCCCTTACCCCAAAGAATTCAAAATTTATCCTACATCTTATGCGCCTCTTCTGCAGATTCAAGCCAAAGCAGATGTGTACTAGTACTTCTGGGGTGAGCTGTAACAAGGCTGAGTGGTACAACCCAGGAAAATAAAAATTTTCAACCAAGACGAAAGTGTCATATCGTATTGGTAGCTTTTTAAATTTATTGATTTTAGAGAGAGCAGAAGGGAGAGATGGAGAGAGAGACAGAAGCATCCATCTGTTTCTGTATGTGCCCTGTCTAGGAATTGAACTGGCAACCTCTGTGTAGCGGGACGAAGCTCCAACCAACTGAGCTATCTGGCCAGGGCTTGTATTGGTAGTTTTTAAACAAACAAGCCTCAACCACAGAGATGTATCACAGGGCTGTTCATCTATTATTTCAGATACAAATTTACTAATTTGTAGCTATGGTTCAAAAGCAGCAGAGGCATTGGCAGAAAATTAAATGCAAGCTTACTGTCACAGATTTCTATAGCGACTATGGTAGTACAAGTATTCCCCACTTTCTGAAAGTTTGCATTATGCCACTTTGCTTTTGCGAAAGACCAACATTACTACCTGTTTTTGTTTACTGAGAGAAATCCAAAGAAGGTTTTCTCTTTTATGGAAAAAAACACATAAAGCAAAGTTAGTCTTCAGCATTTGTTTTGTGGTAAGCTGTTATATCTGCAGCATGTACTCCTACACTGAGAGTGGTTCCGCCAAACTTCTTCTCCGGGAACTACACTCAGCATCTCAGCATCAAGCTGCGTAACTTTGAACTATATCTGCGAGCATCTGAGCTTTAGCTTCATTTATCCTGTGCTCTGTTCACAAGAAATAATCCTAAGGTATCAAATAAGCCTAAGAGAGCTCGTAAGGTTGTTATATTTAGTATAAAACTGGACATAATTATGTGTTTCCATCATGGTAAATGAAATAAAGACCTTGTGCATGCATTGAATTTTGGGTCTGAGAACACTCAAACAATTTTCCATTAAATTAACGGAAATTGCTTTTTTGCTTTATGTTACTTTGGCTTATGAAAGGTTTCTTAGGCATGCTCTACTTTCGGAAAGCAGGGAAAACCGATGTTTTCAAGGTAGTTATGACTAACTAATGTGACTAAATGCTGGGGTACAGAAAATGCCCCCAATCCTAGCTGTGTTCATTAGTTGGTGGGTTTTCAGGCATTGAATCGTGATTCACTTACTTGGCTTTGAAAGTGAAGAAAAAATACCTTTTTTTAAAAAAATTAATTTTAATGGGGTGACATTGATAAATCAGGGTACATATGTTCAGAGAAAACATCTCTAGGTTATTTTGATATTTGATTATGCTGTGTTCCCATCACCCAAAGTCCAATTTTCTTCCGTCACCTTCTAACTGGTTTTCTTTGTGCCCCTCCCCAACACCCTGCCTCTCCTCCCCACTACTCTTGTCCATGTCTCTGAGTCTCATTTTTATGTCCCACCTATGTATGGAATCATATAGTTCTTAGTTTTTTCTGATTTACTTATTTCGCTCAATATAATGTTATCAAGGTCCATCCCTGTTATTGTAAATGATCCGATGTTTCATTTCTTATGGCTGAGTAGTATTCCATAGTATATATGTACCAAAGCTTTTTAATCCACTCATCCACTGACGGACACTTGGACTGTTACCAGATCTTCGCTATTGTGAACGATGCTGCCATAAACATGGGAGTGCATTTCTCCTTTTGGAGCAGTTCTATGGTGTTCTTGGGGTATATTCCTAAAAGTGGTATAGCTGGGTCAAGAGGCAGTTCGATTTTTAATTTCTTGAGGAATCTCCCATACTGTTTTCCACAGAAGCTGCACCAGTCTGCATTCCCACCAGCAGTGCGGGAGGGTTCCCTTTTCTCCACATCCTCGCCAGCACTTATTCTGTGTTGTTTTGTTGATGAGCGCCGTTCTGACTGGTGTGAGGTAATATCTCATTGTGGTTTTAATTTGCATTTCTCTAATGATTAGTGATGTTGAGCACTTTTTTATATGCCTATTGGCCATCGGTATGTCCTCTTTGGAGAAGTGTCTATTCATTTCTTTCGCCCATTTTTGATTGGATTGTTTGTCTTCCTGGTATTGAGTTTTACAAGCTCTTTATAAATTTTGGTTATTAACCCCTTATCAGATGTATTGTCAAATATATTCTCCCATTGTGCAGTTTGTCTTTTTATTCTGTTCTTATTGTCTTTAGCTGTGCGAAAGCTTTTTAGTTTGATATAGTCCCATTTGTTTATCCTGTCTTTTATTTCACTTGCCCGTGGAGATAAATCAGCAAATATATTGCTGCGAGAGATGTCAAAGAGCTTACTGCCTATGTTTTCTTCTAAGATGCTTATGGTTTTACGGCTTACATTTAAGTCTTTTATGCATTTTGCGTTTATTTTTGTGAATGGCGTAAGTTGGTGGTCTAGTTTTATTTTTTTGCAGGTAGCTGTCCAATTTTCCCAACTCCATTTGTTGAAGAGGCTGTCTTTACTCCAATGTATGCTCTTACCTCCTTTGTCAAATATCAGTTGTCCATAAAAGTGTGGGTTTATTTCTGGGTTCTCAGTTCTGTTCCATTGATCTATATGCCTGTTCTTAGGCCAGTACCAGGCCGTTTTGAGTACAATGGCCTTGTAATATAACTTGATATCCAGAAGTGTGATACCTCCCACTTTATTCTTCCTTTTCTAGATTGCTGAGGCTATTCGTGTTCTCTTTTGGTTCCATATAAATTTTTGGAATATGTGTTCTGTATTTTTGAACTAAGTAGTTGTATCTTAATTGGTATTGCATTGAATTTATAAATTGCTTTGGGTAATATAGACATTTTAATGTTTATTCTTCCTAACCATAAGCACGGTATATGCTTCCACTTGTTTATATCTTCCCTGATTTCTTTTATTAATGTTTTATAATTTTCCAAGTACAAGTCTTTAATCTCTCTGGTTAAATTTATTCCTAGGTACTTTATTTTTTTGGGTGCAGTGGTGAAGGGGTTTGCTTCCTTAATTTCTCTTTCTGACAGTTCATTGTTAGTGTATAAAAATGCCTCTGATTTCTGAGTATTAATTGTATATCCTGCCACTTTGCTGAATTCATTTATCAGGGCCAGTAGTTTTCTAACTGAGACTTTAGGGTTTTCTATATACAATATCATATCATCTGCCAATAACGATAGTTTTACTTCTTGTTTTCCAATTTGGATGTGTTTTATTTTTTTTCTTGTCTGATTGCTGTGGCTAGGATTTCCAGAACTATGTTGAATAAGAGTGGTGAAAGGGGGCACCCCTGCCTTGTTCCGGATCTTAAGGAGATTGCTCTTAATTTTTTTCCCATTGAGTATGATGTTGGCTGTGAGTTTGTCATAGATGGCCTTTATCATGTTGAGGTATGTTCCCTGTATTCCAACTTTGCTGAGAGTTTTGATCATGAATGGGTGCTGGATTTTATCAAATACTTTTTCTGCATCTATTGAAATTATCATGTGGTTTTTCTCCTTCCTTTTGTTTATGTGATGAATCACATTGATTGATTTGCGAATATTGTAGCAGCCTTGCCTCCCCAGAATAAATCCCACTTGATTATGGTGTATATATTTTTCATATATTGCTGGATCTGGTTTGCTAATATTTTGTTAAGGATTTTAGCATCTAAATTCATCAGGGATATTGGCCTATAATTATCTTTCTTTGTGTTGTCTTTGCCTGGTTTTGGAATCAGAATTTTACTCACTTAATAAAAGGAGCTTGGAAGTCTTCCTTCCTCTTGAATTTTTTGAAATAGCTTGAGAAGGATAGGAGTTAGTTCTTCTTTGAATATTGGGTAGAATTCACTTGTGAAGCCATCAGGCCCAGGACTTTTCTTTTTTGGGAGCTTTTTGATAACTGTTTCAATCTCATTTGTTGTAATTGGTCTGTTTAGGTTTTCTGATTCTTCCAGATTAATTTTTGGAAGATTATATGTTTCAAGGAATTTATCCATTTCATCTAGGTTGTCTAGTTTTTTGACGTACAGTTCTTCATAGTATTTTCTTACAATATTTTGTATCTCTGTTTTGTCAGTTGTTATTTCTCCACTCTCATTTCCAATTTTATTTATTTGAGTCCTCTCTCTTTTTTTCTTGGTGAGACTGGTTAAAGGTTCATCGATCTTGTTTACCTTTTCAAAGAACCTGGTTTCATTGATCCTCTGTATTGTGTCTTTAGCCTCTATGTCATTTATTTCTGTTCTGGTCTTTATTATTTCCTTCCTTCTACTACATTTGGGCTTTACTTGCTGTTCTTTTTTTAGTTTTTTTAGATGCAGGGTCAAGTTGTTTATTTGAACTTTTTCTACCTTTTTAAGGTATGCCTGTAATACCATGAACTTCCCTCTCAGAACTGCTCTTGCTGTGGCCCATAAATTTTGAGTTGATGTGTGCTCATTATCATTCATTTCTAGGAATTTTTAAATTTCTTCTTTGATCTCATTGTTAACCCATTCGTTATTTAATAACATGCTATTTAGTTTCCAAGTGTTTGAGTATTTTTTAGTTTTCCTGTTGTCATTGATTTCTAATTTCATGCCATTGTGATCAGAGAAAGTGCTCGATATGATTTCAATCTTCTTAAATTTGTTCAGACTGCTTTTGTGCCATAACATGTGGTCTATCCTAGAGAATGTACCTTGAGTACTTGAAAAGAATATATATTCTGCTGCTTTAGGATGAAAAGTTCTGAAAATATCTATTAAATGGAGTTTATCTAGTATGTCCTTTAAGTCTGCTGTTTCTGTGTTAATTTTCTTTCTTGAGGATCTACTATTATAGTATTCCTGTTGATCTCGCCCTTTAAATCCATCAAAGTCTGCTTTATATATTTATGTGCTCCTATATTAGGTGCATAGATATTTATAATGGTTATATCTTCCTGTTGGATTGCTTCCTTTATCATTATGTAGTGACCTTCTTTATCTCTTACTATAGCCTTTGTTTTAAAGTTCATTTTGTCTGATATAAGTATTGCTACCCTAGCTTTTTTTTCAAATTTATTTACATGAAATATTTTTTTTCCATCCTTTTATCTTCAGTCTATGTGCATCTTTTGCTTTAAGGTGTTTTTTTGTAGACAGCATATGTATGGGTCCTGTTTTCTTTTTTTTTTGTTTTTTTCTCAAGTTGGAAATGGGTAGGCAGTCAGACTCCTGCATGCGCCCGACTGGGATCCACTCGGCATGCCCACTAGGGGCGATGCTCTGCCTATCTGGGGCATCACTCTATTGCAACCAGAGCCATTCTAGCTCCTGAGGCAGAATCCACAGAGCCATCCTCATGGCCCGGGCCAACTTTGCTCCAATGGATCCTTGGCTGCCGGAGGGGAAGAGAGAGACAGAGAGGAAGGAGAGAGGGAGGGGTGGAGAAGCAGATGGGCGCTTCTCCTGTGTGCCCTTGCTGGGAATCGAACCTGGGACTCCTGCACGCCAGGCCGACGCTCTACTACTGAGCCAACCGGCCAGGGCCGGGTCCTGTTTTCTTATCTACGCAGCTACCCTATGTCTTTTGATCTGATCATTTAATCCATTTACATGTAAGGTTGTTATTGATATGTAGTTGTTTATTGCTATTTTATTCTTTAAAACTGTATTCCTCTTTTTGCTATATTCTTTTTCACCTTTGGTCTGTTTACAACAGGCCCCTTAGTATTTCTTGCAGCATTGGTTTGGTTGTAGTGAATTCCTTGAGTTTTTTTTTGTCTGGAAAGCTTTTTATTTTTCCTTCAATTTTAAATGATAGCCTTGCTGGATAAAGTAGTCTTGGTTGTAGGCTCTTGTTCTTCATTACTTTGAATGTTTCTTGCCATTCCCTTCTGGCCTCAAGTGTTTCTGTTGAGAAGTCGGAAGTCATCCTTATGGGGGCTCCTTTGTAGGTGATAGTCTTTTTTTGTCTAGCAGCTTTTAATATTTTCTCTTTGTCACGTAGCTTTGGTAATTTAATTATGATGTATCTTGGTGTAGATTTCTTTGGGTTTCTGTTTAATGGAGTTCTCTGTGCTTCTTGAACTTGTAAGATGTTTTCCTGCCTTAATTGATGGAAGTTTTCAGCTATGATATGTTTGAACAAAGTCTCTATCCCTTGTTCTTTCTCTTCTTCTTCAGGAACCCCTATGATGCGGATGTTATTTCTCTTCATGTTGTCACAGAGCTCTGTTAAAGTTTCCTCAGACTTTTTGAGTGTCTTTTCTTTTTTCTGCTCTGCTTCTGTGCCTTCATTTATCTTGTCCTCTAACTCACTGATTCGATTCTCAGCTTCATGCATCCTGCTTTTAATTCTTTCCATTGTGTTCTTCATTTCTGATATTGTATTTGTCATTTCTGACTGATTCTTTTTTATTATTTCAATGTCCTTTTTTATATTTGCTATTTCTTTATTTAGGTGTTCGTAATGACCATCTATTGTTGTTCTAATATCTGAGCATCCTAACAATCGTTATTGTAAACTCTGCATCTGGTAATTTGGTTATATCTGAATCATTCAGGTCCTTTTTTAGAGATTTCTCTTGATTCAGTTGTGCTGCATTTCTCTGTCTTCTCATTTTGTCTGTGTAAAAGAATGTTTTGGCCACTGGCGTCCACTGGGTGTGGCCTCTGTATTTCCTAGGTGTGGTCTTTCTGCTGGTCTGCCACCCCCTCTGCTGTTGCTGCCTAGGGTGTTTGGGTATGGGTGTTGCCGGTGCCTGCCCACTGGCACTGTTGCTGTGGTTTCTGCCTCTCCTTCACTGTAGTGGCTGTGATCACGTGCTCTGGTGTACAAGCCTTGGTGGCCTTGACCTTCATCTGCCCTTGCGGGTGGTGTTATGCTTGGCCCTGAGGGCAGGGGTGAGCACCTTTGCTCTTCTGTGGGTCTCCGCCTGATTCCAGGCTTTCGCTCTGCCCCTGCAGGAGCAGCTTGCTTGTGTGCGGTTGCAAGCCTTGGCTCCACAGACTGGCGGGTCTGCGTGCCCCCGCTCAGTAGTGGGACTCCACCTGTTCTGGGCTTTTGGCTCCACCCCCGCGAGAGGAGCCGGCTCCCAAGTCAGGCCACAAGCCTCCTGATTCTGCGGGCGAGGCAAGGCTGTGCTCCTGCACCCTTGCTCAAGGGTGGGTCTCCGCCCCTTCCAGGGCTCCTGCCCTTCCCCCACAGTCTGGATTGCAGGCAGCCCGCAGCTGGGCTTGACCACTTTTGCACATCCTCTCCTCCCCAGCAGGGCAAGACTGAGCTCACACCTGGGCCTCAGTGGTGGCCAGCTGGCTTCTTCCCTTGCCGACAGAACCGTGCTTCCACTCCTGCTGCTGCCTGCCTTCGGGTGAACCCTCAGCCATGTCGGTGCAGGCGCTGCAGCTCAGACCCTAACACTCACTACTGTAGTCCCGAAAGCTCCCTCCTTCTAAACGACTCTGCTCTGAGTGTCGTGGGACAGCTTGTTTAGCTGGTGTCCTGCTCCCCTTTGCTGTTATTGCTGTTTCCAGGGGAAATATTCACTTCAGATTTGGGGAGTGATTCATCCCAGGGGTTAGGGTGGCTGTCTCTCAAAATGTTTCTCACTGTGCCTCCTAGATTACATTCTCTTCCTGCTACTCCGGTCCTCTCCTCTCTCCCCATCCCTTGGAGCCCCTGGTGAGTGGTTTTAGAGAGATTTTCTGTGCGGTCCCTTTAAGAAGAATCCTGGGTCTGAGAAATCAGTCTCTTTCTCACAAACAGTATTCTGTCTTGTATCCAGATAAATACTGTCCATACGCCTCTTCTAGGCTCTGGGGCTGCAGGTTGGGGCTTTGTTCCTGGGACTGAGGACCCTCCCCTCTCTGCTAAACTCACTTCCCGCCACACGAGTCTCTGCCAGCTGCCGTTCACTCTGGGGAGCTGGGCAGCCCTCTCCGCGTTTCTGCTTTTCTTACCAGTCCATTGTGGCTTCTTCAGTGTTCCTTGGTTGAAGAGTCCTCTTAGTTTAGTCCAAAGTTGGTTTTTCCAGATGATGGTTCTTAAAATTAGTTTGTAATCCACTTTGCTTCTGGGAGGTGGAAGTAGGTACGTCCTCCTACTCCATCGCCATCTTGTCCAAGATCAAATATCTTTATGATACTTTTTTTCTCACTATTTTTTTATATGTGTCATTGAAGTCTGTTTTTATTGTATTTGTATCAGGTGTTTGTCAATAATAATATTCAGAGAAATACGTGCTTTTTGTGCCATATTCTGTACATTACAGTGGAATTTTTTTAATTCAGTTTTTTGTGTGCTTTGAACTACTTTTTAAAATTTTGAAATACATTTCTGTATGTAGCATGGTTATCACTGTGGGAATTTTTTCAAATTATATTTTGCTGTCTGCTTTGTATAGATTTTTACTAGAGTATTTCTTTTGTATATTCTCTGTACGGATTCATTCAAATGTGTTTTATATATATTATGGCTTGTTATTTTAGTTACTAGTATCATCTGAAATATATTAGTACCATTATTTAATACAGTATGTGTGGTATAGGATTTCATTTAGCAGTAAAATTATTATGCTTTGTTCTATGCCAACTATTTGTTGATTAAGTATGCTTTAAAAAGTAACTTTGTGATGTTACATTTTATTTTTAAGTTAGTTGACTGTCATTGTATATCTGACCTTGTTATTTTCACCTGGGTCTATAGTATATGAACACAGTAGTTTTCTTTTAAAAAAATTACTTTAAAATCACACTCTGTACATATATTATAAAAAGTATCTTTATATAATCTCTACCGGAAAGTTCTGTTCGTTTTTGGAATAAAACAAAATACAAATTTTTCTTAACATCAATAAACTTTATGAAATAATATAATTGCCATTATTATTGATGATTTCTTGCCAGCGTGAGGGCAATTTGTATATCCCATTTTTGAAAAATGTTTTATCTTTTGATGTGAAAAATTGAACCAGTGCTTGTTTGATATCTTCTTTATTTTTGAATTTTTTGCCCTTCAAAAAATTTTGTAAGGAGAAAAACAAGTGATAGTCGGAGGGTGCTAAGTCCGGGGAATATGGTGGATGCGACAGACATGCTTCTGTAGCATTTCTTCCTTGTTGAAATTCGTAAAAATTACAGTGACGTAAATGAACTTTATCAGTAGCCATGGGTACACTATGGCTTCATACATAAGACTAACGTGAATCAACTTTGTTTTAGTTAATTTGCTATGTCAGTATGTATACATTAAGTGATAAAAATAGAGAGGTACACATGTGCCAAATAAACATGTGCTTACGTGTCGAAACTTGTTGTGATAGAAACGGACAAAACTTCCCGGTAGACCTTATAAATTATCTGTTCTACTTCCTTATATCACTGAGGTTGTCCAGAATAAACATGTATATATGAAAGAGATTTGTTATAAGAATTGGTTTATTGAACTGTGGAGGCTGAGAGTTCCCATGATCTGCTTTCTGTAAGCTGAAGAACAGGAAAGAGAGTGGTGTAATTCAATCTGAGTCTGAAGGCCTGAGAAATGGGCGCTGATGACAGAAGTCCAAGCTCAAAGGGGCCCGCGGTATAAGTTCTGATCTGAGTCTGGAGACCTGAGAACTGGAACCACAGATGTCCGAGGGCAGGAGAAGTTGGGTGTCTCAACTCAAGCAAGAGCATGTTTGCTCTTCCTCTGCCTGTTTTTCTATTCAAGCCCAGAGCGGAATGACTGATGTCCCTCCGCATGGATAAAGATGATGTTCTTTACTGGGTTTACAGATTCAAATGAGAATTTCTTCTGGAGACACATTCATGGACACACTCAGAAATAATGTTTTAGTGACTATCTGGGGATCCCTTAGCCCAGTCAAATTGACACACAAAATTAACCACTCCAGGATATATCTTATGTACTTGTATATCTTCTGTGCAGCAAATATTGTATGGGCAGACTGAATTTTTATAATCAAAATTGCATTTTAAATACACCAGAACATATTGTTTAATAGAATCCTGTAATAATAATAGCTAATATTTATTACAGACTTCCAATGTGTCAGGCTGTATTCTAAGTGTACTAGTCTTTTTACTGCATAACAAATTACTATAAACTTAGTGGCTTAAAACAGCCCCATTTAATATATACAAGTGTGGGCCAGGAGCAGGAATTTTGGGAGCTCTTTTAGAATTCTGCCAATCCTAATAAGTGTCCTAACTCATTTAATCCTCACAACAGCCTTACAAAGTGGGCACTGTTCTTAGTGGTGTTTTATAGATGAAGGGACACTTGGTCCAGAGTCATAGATGTAGGAGATCTTGCCTATAGCAACTTGGCCCCGTGACTTGAGAGCAGAGACTCTAACTATTTTCATCTACTCAACAACAGTTTCTGTGGTGGGAGATCTGTGTCACAGGTCTTCTGCCACATCTTCTGTATATCTGTAATTCTCTCTCCCATTCTTTCTCATATAGCATTTCTTAGAAGACATACAGACTTGTGTGGTTTAGGAAAACTTCGCTTGGGTCCAATTTTATATATGGACTTGAATTTACTTTCTGGGTCATTTGAGTCATGTCTGAGTCACAAGCCCAACTATTTGCTGGATCCTGTCCATGGAATTGTTTATTTGATCTGAACATTGATATCAATTCATTTTGTGATACCAATTCTTTCCAATACTTTTCAAGTCTAGATTTAATCCATTTTGCTGAAAGATAGGGAGATGTGGCTGCACTGGGTTAGTTACCACATGGCAGCACTTTTCTCGAGCTAGGCGGCAGCTACTCCTTTTAGTGAGGTGTGAGCTGAGTGCTGTACCCAACGCACTCAGCTCACCCCAACTAGTCTCTCAGATTCAATCTCAGCGTAAATTTGAGCTATACATTTTTAAAAATCATTATAACTGAAGCAGTCTTCTGTTTCTTTACTCCCCCTTATTGTTATGCAATTATTCCCCCTTGGAATCCCCTCCCCATTGGAAACGTACCACATTCTTCAGTGATGAATTGTCGTTCCACCTTTGCATGAAAACTCTGAAGAGTTTCACATGACAGAAAATCCAGCGTGATGTTGAATGAAGCAAAGAAAGGTATTTGTTGGCTATGAACTGAAGAATGCCTCCTTTCAGCATCGCAAACTCCAGCAGGACAATATATGTCATTAGGTCCTGATCTTCCTCTGTTGCTAGACTTTGTTTCCATGAGATTCCCTCATTCTCAGACAAGCTCTCCCCATGCGGTGGCAAGACACTAGACAGTGGTCAGAGTGTCTAAGTTTTCATCGTCTCAGCTTCAAATCAAGCATGAAGAGGAACTGTCTTTTTAGTTGCTTTACAAAATTCTCCAGGTTAGCTGTGACTGTATCTAATTAGCATGGCATGAGTCAGGTGTGCACGTTTAACCATTTGCCATATCCAGGGGGATGCAGTCTTTCTATTTGCTCAGCCTGGGTCACATGCCCACCTTTGGCATTAGCTCCAAGAGAGCAGGGAGATAGATAATGGGGAAGAGATGGTTACCGGAGGAATATGGAGAATGAATACTGGATGACATAGTGTATACCTTTATCTTCCCTGCTTACCCAATTGGAAAGGCTGTGTTCCTCTGCTAAACTTCTTTAATACTATCAGTTGGCTATCTAATATTCTGCTTTCTATTATAGTCCGTCATTTGTTTATTCACGTATTTGCCAAACATTTATTTAGTGCTAGTGATGTTTCAGGCATTGTGCAAGGGGCTGGGAATACAGAGATAAAATCAATTGTTCCTGGGGAATTCCCAGTACTAGTGTAAAATTTACTCCCCAACTGGATTGTAAAGCTTAAGAGTTGTCAGGAACATTGTTGTGTTCCCTCATTATAGCATGTAACATAATATTTTCCACAAAATTGGATCTTGATAGATAAAGTTTGTGCATGTGGCTTATTGAAACATAGTTTCATTACTTTAAATTTGCTAGAGGAATAAATCTCAGTTTGTGACAATGTTGTTTGTATTCATACCTGAAGAGCAGGAAGTATACAATTTCTTTATCAGCCTTCTATGGAGCTTGGTAATTCTTATATCTCTATTACTTGTTGGCTTATCTTGGCTCCTGGAATAATATTGGATATTCGTGAAGGCAATGAATTGCTTAATGCATGTTTGTTGATTGGAATCTGCTGGATGGTGAAAATGTATGTGCTTTGATTACAGGGAACAGTTTCAGTTCTTTTTGTTCATTATCTCTTTGTAGTTTATTTGTTCAGAAGATGTTTCAAGTTCTCATCTACATTTACCAGGCCAATTTGGGTTTTGTTCTTCATTAAGTTTCAACGTACATTTTGGAACTGGTACTATTCTAATACCTGTCGCAAAGTCAGGGTTGGAATTGGTAATCAGAGAAGACTTATGCCTCTGAAAAGCTAGAACTATCCTTAGGATGGATAGCATTATTATAGAAAGAAAATGAACTCTGCTGACAGGTTGTGTTTTCTATTATCCAATCTGAAGTTAATATCCCTTGTTTCTATTTGTTTGCAATAAAATTTAGGCTTTGATTTCCTGAGGTCTTTGTAATCCCTAATGAAAAAACAACTTATGGTGTGCTTTAAGAAGTATAAGAGTTGGCCCTGGCCGGTTGGCTTAGTGGTAGAGCGTCGGCCTAGCGTGCGGAGGACCCGGGTTCGATTCCCGGCCAGGGCACACAGGAGAAGCGCCCATTTGCTTCTCCACCCCTCCGCCGCGCTTTCCTCTCTGTCTCTCTCTTCCCCTCCTGCAGCCAAGGCTCCATTGGAGCAAAAATGGCCCGGGCGCTGGGGATGGCTCTGTGGCCTCTGCCTCAGGCGCTAGAGTGGCTCTGGTCGCAACATGGCGACGCCCAGGATGGGCAGAGCATCGCCTCCTGGTGGGCAGAGCTTCGCCCCTGGTGGGCGTGCCGGGTGGATCCCGGTCGGGCGCATGCGGGAGTCTGTCTGACTGTCTCTCCCTGTTTCCAGCTTCAGAAAAAGAAAAAAAAAAAAAAAAAAAGTATAAGAGCCAACATTGAATATTGGCCATAGGCCCGGCACTGTGGTTCACATATATTATCTTTTACATCTTCACAACAATTCTATGGGCTAAGTACCATTATTATCTCTGTATTGTAGGAGATAAACTAAGGCTTGGAAAGGTGAAGGAACCTGCCCAAAGTAACCTAGCTAGTTAGTGTTATGAGATATTATTATTCTTTTTAATCCTTGACATTTTATAAGTGCTATAAGTACTAAGTCTTTGTAATTTTACTTTCTTTAGTTATTCATTTCTGTTGGGTTTTAAATTTTGAAATTTGCAAGATAAAACCTTGAGACTTTTGCTCTCCCCCCCCACCCCCCCACCCCCCCGTGAAATTTTTGACGCCATGACAGTTCTAAGCAGACCTAGATATTTTCTCTGGCTTTTAAAGGTAGGGTTGTTTCTTTCTTCTTTATGTAACAGAGTATAATATGCAGGGAATGTTGTATACCTTGATGGCCTAGTCCTCATCAGTACATGATGATAGCTTTTTGTAGTCTTATTATTAAAGCCACGGTCTAGAAAGTTGTAACCTGGTAGAAGTATATCTTTTAATTTTAGAGCAGAATCACCGAATGTGGCAACTCCTGTATTTCTGAAATTGTGTTACACAGTAGAGCCTTCCGTATACAGTGTTGTTTTTTTTTTTGGTTTCGTTTTATATTTAAGTACTTTGAATTTATACCAACCCAGTAGGCATTAGTTGAGTTTGTAAGCTTTACTATGTCTTTTGGTTATAGAAGAAAAGATTAGTAGTCAATGTTTAGATTTCTCTCACTTGACTGCCTTTGCAGTGCTTGCCAATGCTGTGCAGTTCTGTAACCCCCTTGCCTGCTGTAACAGTGCTAATGACTATTTTACTCAGTAAGCACGTTCCAATCTTCTATGAATCCTTTTCCTCCTATCAGTTCCTTCTTATCTCTGTCTATTGGCAAAATTGTCTCTGAGCCCGCAGTTTCGGTAGACAAGGGAAAAAGCCCATGTTGTTGTCTTTCCAGAAGGGAGGAGAAGAGCAACTATATGGCCCCGTGCCTTTTCATAGTAAACATCTCTTAAAAATGAAAGACGATGCAGTGTTTTTCATACTGAAAAACTCTCCTCTACTGTGTTTCATAAATAATATTGGCAATTAAATTCAAGATGCTCTGTTAACAGGAACCAAAAAGTAAAGCTGTTTGCTTGTAAAATAGGAGATCATTGTCTTATGAGACAGGGACAAACAGAAATAACACTCATTTAGGACAGAAATGGAAGTCTTGGAAGGAAGATCTTTTAATTTAATTGAAAAGCATTACTAATTCCAGATATATTTATAGCATCCTCTGATCAATGCAGTGGATCTGTGGTATTTATACATCAGAAAAAATAAATGAGTTTTTGACATTTTATGCATGAGAAAATATTTTTTGCCAAGGAATGTATTTATACTGCTAGGGTAAAAAACAGAAAAGATGGGTTGCTGCTTCCCAGCACAAGTCAGTAATTTCAAGGTCTTGACTATAAAAACAAATGCCACTGTTGTTTCTTTTACATAAGGAGGGGCTTTATGGGTTTTAAAATTTGAAATATTTGATTTTATGAGGTTTGCTATAAACTTAACCATGTTTTATAAAAATGTCTTCAGCCAATTCTTTTCAGGGGTTTGGGGACAGTTCTCTAATTTTACATTGAAAGTAGAAGGAAAGCTTGACTTATATAGAAAATTTGATTATACATCATTTTCAGGAATGTATTTCAGAAAATAAACTAGTTAATCTTATATAAAAATATCGTATATTTGTAAAAATATATGTTGACATAAATACACATTTGATGTATAATATAAGATGTATTGTTAAAATAAAGTTATCTGTATATCAGTGTGTACTGATAGTATATGTTAAGAAAGAATTGGCCAAGGAGGAAAAAAATTTTTCTCTCATGAATGTTGATATTTTCTTACAAAGCCAATTTATTTGTTGAAGTGGAGGGAGTGCAGTTTCTAATCTGATTGTCTTCGAGAACATGGAGCATGCATGTGCTGTTCCGCAAAACCATTACAAAGAGAAAGGATTTGTTCACCGCTAAATTTGTAAGGAAAATGTTACCGTGTTTTAGATAGCGGAAGAACCAGGAGGGAGAGACTGTGTGACTTTCATCATCATGACTGAAGCTTTGCTGATCGCATAGAAATGGTTCCTGTCTGCACAAGCAGTCTGCGTGTCCAGACTTCAGTGATCTAATTAATAACAATAACTCCTTCCTTCTTTGTTTAGAATCAGTTTATTTTGAATGTGCCCTTCTGACATTTTCTAGATAAAACAAGGTTAAATCATGCAAGGATGTCCTAAGGTTCCACCCCTCCCCTTGCACACATAGACACACACACACACACACACACACACACACACACACACACTAAAACACTAAAATGAAACCTTTGAGCTTTCTTTGAGAAATGTAGTCTTTATAATTCATACTTCCTTTGAGGATTGATTTTGTTCTCCTTTTGATGAATTCTGACTTTCTTGTTTCATGGCTGTCATCCCAGTTGTTTAGCAATTTATTTTTCTTGCTCAAGGAACTGAGTTTTCCAGATCATATGGCTATACCTTGTATTGGGGTCAAGGTCAGAATCTTTTAATTTCATCGATGGAGCTGGTACTGTAACCAGAGGGTCTTCTGCTGTATATTTAAATCCCGTCATATTGTCTAAAAACAGTCATATCTTGGCTTTTGGTCAAACAGATACTTTTATTAAATTCCTTGGCTACATCTAGTTTACTTTTCCTTGAGAGAAATATAACACAATACCACCAGCATTATGATTGCAAATAGATTGTTACTGTGGCAACCCAGCAGTTGTTAATATTAGAATTTTCTTGTTCAAGCAAAACTTATGACATTGGGAATCTTTCCCTGACTGTGAAAACTTTATGTTGTCTCTTACAGTGGGCACTACCCTGTGTCCATTAAGAAAACTTATTCTTTTGTAAGAAGACAATTTCAACTATTTGTTTGCTTATCAATACCTCAGCTGCTATGTTAGGAAGACCTATACTTTGTCAACTGTATTCCCTCTTCAGTGTAGGGTCTTTTACAGTTAGAGATTTTTAAGAGACACTAAGGGAAGAGAATCACTTTGACATCAAAGAAGTTCGCCACCTGCCAACTGCATGGGTAGGCATGGGGAAATTGCTGAGGTACCTGGGACTGGTTTTAAAAATTATGAGTTGGAGTATCAGTTCCTGTCTTATTTGTCTTATGGGTTTGTTTTAATAAAATAGCACATAAAATATTACCAGTTTTATTCACAGTGGCTAACAAGAATAATATGTGTGCACTATTCAGGGCTGGGCAAAATTTGGTTTACAGTTGTGAGTAGTTATTATTTATTAATTATTGTATTATCTTTTATATGAACAACTGTAGACATATTTTGCCCCACCCTGTACTAGGATTATTATATATTATCTAATTCAACCCACATAATAACCCTGGAAAATAGGTGTATTATTCCTACTTCTTTCTACATGAAGACATTTATAAACAGAGAGCATTCAATTGGTTAAGCTCAGATCACACAACTATTAAATATTTAGGTGGACTTGGAGCCAGAGTTGTTTACCTGTATTTTCAGTGCTTTTCCCACTAATTCTTGTACCCACCATGGTATCTGGCACATGGTAGGCACTGGATATTTGTTGAATAAAAGAATACTAAACTGAATACTTCCAGGAAATGATAGTCCGCTCTTAGTAAGAATCACCATTTATTGATAAGCTGAATCTGGACTAGTCAAGAAATCAGAAATTACTAATTCTGCAACAAGGTAGGCTCTAGTTGTTTCTGTAATTTCTTTATAATTACTCATTCATCAGGCCTTTATTAGACCTTGCTGTGTGAATTCTGTGTGCCAGGGACCTGGGTATGCAAAGAGGAGTTAGATGGTCTCTGCAGTTGATGGCTGGGGACACACTGAGTAGTCAGGCTCTTTTGAATGTACATAAATTCCTACAAGTGTATATACTAATTTATTAAACATTTACTTCACCGTTAGGATAACTTTGTTATTAGTGCTGAGAGACTACTCCAAATTTCTCGATTCTTTATTAGTACTTGAAAATAGCTAGAAACATATTACTCTGAATTTCTGAGTAAATATAGTTTGACATGGATACCTTAGGTGCTCTAGGCCTTATACTAGATGCAGACTTTAAGCCAGATGATTATTTGTTTATCTTACAGTCCTTGAATGCAAATTATGGAGTGCCCTTTATGCTAGCTACTTATATATTTAGTTATAATCTTTGTATAAAGATGATTAACTATAGGTTCATTTTTCAGCTGTGATAGTCACAGTACTAATCTCCATAGAGGGCTCCTGTCCCATAGAGGGCACATGGAAGGACATTACACCCAGACTGTGGGTGCCCGGGAAGATGTTGGGAAGGACAGGACCTCTTAGCTGAGTCTCAGAGTCTCTGCAGCTAGACTGAGTTGGGAGAAAGGTTGTCAGGCAGAGGAAGCAGCATATGGCAAAGCACAGATAGAAACGATGTTGCTTTGGGGAAGCTGCTAAGCAATTCATTGCCGCCAGAGCATTGCCAGGAGGCAGGAAGTTGATCAGAAATAAGACTAAATAAAGCTAGGCAGGAGCCAAGGCATTGGATCTTATCTTGAAGGAGACAGATTTTTAATTTCGCAGGAGACATGGGATTTGGTGAGTGAGATGTGCACTTGAGAAACATCATTTTAAAGAGGTTTGGAGGATGGTTGGCAGGAGAGTAAAACTGAGACTGGGAGACTAGTGTAGTAATCAAGTCAGGAGGTGACATGGTCCTGTGCCAGGGCAGTGGTATGAGTGGGCAGTGAGAAGGGAGGCCGGAGGGAATGAGAACATTTTAAGAAGATGGGGTTACTAGGCTTGAAGACTGCGCACTGCGGGGGTGGTAGAGAGAAAAGGAGTCAATGAGGATGCCCATGTTTCTAACTTGGCAAACTTGGGGAGTGATTGGCAGTTCCTTCCAGGAAGACAATGAGTAGCCTTAGGTGTCATTTCTTTTTTTTTTTTTTTTCTGAAGCTGGAAACGGGGAGAGACAGACAGACTCCCGCATGCGCCGGACCGGGATCCACCCGGCACGCCCACCAGGGGCAACGCTCTGCCCCCCTCCGGGGCGTCGCTCTGTCGTGACCAGAGCCACTCTAGCGCCTGGGGCAGAGGCCAAGGAGCCATCCCCAGCGCCCGGGCCATCTTTGCTCCAATGGAGCCTTGGCTGTGGGAGGGGAAGAGAGAGACAGAGAGGAAGGAGAGGGGGAGGGGTGGAGAAGCAAATGGGCGCTTCTCCTATGTGCCCTGGCCGGGAATCGAACCCGGGTCCCCTGCACACCAGGCCGACGCTCTACCGCTGAGCCAACTGGCCAGGGCCAGGAGTCATTTCTTTAACCCTGCCGGCATGAGTTTGGTTTCAGGGCTTGCGGCAGGTGACCACCCACAAGGGACTGTCCGATGAAGTCATGGACGGTTGAAACTGCACCAACATCCATAATTAGTGGAAAAGCACCCCTGTGCCCAGCGATAGTGACAGCCAATCAGCAAATGCCCCACCACCCTTCTTACCTCCCTACCCTAACCCTTAAAAAGTGACCTAAGTCTGTAGCTGGGGCTGCTCTCCCTTACAAGACAGCCCGGCAGCTTTCCTTTCATTAAAGCCTGTTATACTGGTCTTTTGGACTCCAAGTGATTCTATCAAGTAGAGCAAGAGAAGTTGACAATAGGGGGACGAGAGAGAAAGAGGAGAGGGAGTTGCCTGTGGAAATCATGAATTCTGTTTTGCTGAGATACTTGTGGAGCATCCAAGTGGATATATTCAGAAGGAGCTGGCCATATGAGACTGAATCTCAAGTGAGACTTTTATTTCAGCATGACCCTTTACCCTAGGATACTGTCAAGTAATAGGTTGCCAAAACCAGCTTACAGTACTTTGTGTAAGGAAAGCTTGTCATATATCACTACTTTTGCTGTGTCACATGGTTTCCTACGGCTTATACCTACAAAGATTATACTTGCTGTGCTAGAGTGACTAGTATGTTGTAGTGAATTTTTATACTTGCCCATACAGTGATCATATCTGTTTGAATATGTGACAGTTATAGCGAGTTTAAGACACAGACATATTGGATTGGTTGTGGGAGGTAGAAATGATTCCTTTACTGCCTACCTGTAAGATAATCGAATTCATTTTCCCAAGACTAATATTTTTTTCTTTCTATTGTAATTAGTTTTCTCATTCTGCAAGTTAACTATGATAATAAATACTGAATACTTGGCATGTTTTCTCAAGTATGAAAATAAAAGCCTGTACTTAATGTGTAAATTACAGCTCAACATAGGTCCAGACATATGGTTATTAGTGTTGTTTAAATCACTGGGACTTCTTGTCACTACTTTTACAAATGTTCTCAAAGGGCCTTCAGATTGCTTCCTTTTTTGTCTCTTGTTTAAAAAAACTACATTTTTAAATGCATGGATTTCAAATTTATTTGCCCCTTTATGTGGAGGTCCACATCAAACAGCAACAACTAGAATTGAGAAGTCCAGATGCACTGGGCTTGCTTAGATGCCTCGTGGTCTCTAAACATTTGGTCTAGTGTTTCTGGCTAAAAGCCAGCAGCAAATCTACTTTCCATGCAACTGTTAGCTCACTCTCTCCCTTCTCAGAGCATGATCTGCAAAATGTACTCACAAGACATCAAATTTGAATTGCAAATTTGTGTGTGAATATTATTTTACAAGTAGTCAGAAAAAAAATCAAGGGGAAACATTTGCTAATTTGTTACCAAGCTGTACACATAATTTGTAACTGATGCTCATCTTGACCATATAGACATCAGTTTTCTGTAGGATACGGAAATGCCAATATTCTTTAACCTTTTTCTTTTTTAACTTTATTAACCTACATATTTTCTGTTGTACTCGAAGTAAAAGCTTGTTTAATTGTACCATCACAAGGTGTAAGAAATAGTCTTAATTTTTAAACAGGGGAATTATATATTGTTTTAATGTGTGGAAAATTGCCTGCTTTAAATTGTCGGAGAAATGTGCTTTGAAATTTATTGATTGTTACACTTTATTCAAAGCTTTGCATTTGTTGATCAAGTAGTTGATGATGAAGATGTCAGTGTGATAAATTATGAGGATTGTGTGTCTAATTATTGTGTTTGCTTCAGAATAAAGCTAGATTTTTTCCATGCCTGGGCAAAGGAAAAAGAGATCAAGTGGGAAGAAAGAATAGAGTTTTTTCTCTTCATTTGCTTAGGCTCATATATTTTTATTCCTTCTGTCTCACCAGCCATGGTATTTATTGCTTATTGATATTAGGAAAACTAAATTCTAGACACTTGAAAGAAAAGCAGTGAAATGAAGGGTGACCAGATGGCAATGGCCTTGATGGTGCGTTGATTGTCCGACCCTCAAAGTCAAAGTTAAGCCTTGAAGTTTCTTATAAGCCCACTTATAAGATTGTGCAGGTTATTGTTTTCACACGTGCACTTCCATCTGTGAAGAAACTGCCTGCAGAGAAATCATACCTACAGAGTCTGTAATGTAAGAAATTAACCATATACTCTCTGGATAGCTTTTGTCTCTTCGTTGACTAGTTTCCTCTTTGGACACATGCTACTTATAGTTAACTTTACTGTATTGCTTTTTCTCCTATAGCCAAGATCAATCACAGAGGTTTTGAATATTATAGAAACATTCCTTTAAAGTCTGGGGGAGCACACTTCTGGTTACCAAGGAGATGGCTTCTTAGATCAGGGTACTTGATTTTGATAAGTTATGGTTGTTTTCTTCCCATAGGTCCCATGTACTTATTGTGATAAATATGCAAGTGATTCTCACCATCTGCATTGATGGTTTAGGAATTGTTTTGAGTAGAGTGTCTCTCTATATTCATAATATTGGCAGATGTTCCCCTCCTGAGGGAGCCTTCCAGTAACCACTAACTTGGGGTGCCCTTGATGACAGCTGTGGACCCCTGTTGGTGAGTCCATGGCCACTGCTACAGGCCAGGTAGGTAAATCCCCTCTAGCCACTAGCAGCTATGAATAATAACATGCTTATCAAGAGGTTACTGGTGCTAAACTTACTTGAATTATCTTGTAAAATATCTAGTTTTGATTGGTGTCAGTGTGTATTAGATTTATTAGATCTGCAAAGAAAGTACAGTATCAAAGTGTAATTTTCAAAAAGTTGAAACTTGACTCTCAGAGAAATACACAATTAAATGTAAATGATTTATTAGCTTATTAATGAGGGAACCAGTCAGGGTTATTGCTGGTTACAAGAGAGTTTAGGCATTAAAAATAGTTTGAATAAGACTGCTAGGTTGGGGACAAAACTGATAGTGTTCTGCAGGCAGTAAAAACACAACTTTTAGGATTACATGGAGTTCCAGTGACTGCACTCTAATGGGATAAAGAGTAAATAGCGGTCAAATGCCGGGACATTCTTCTTGAGAATTAAAATAAACCTTGGGCATACCTGTTAAAGTGTTAAAAGGATGGTACCGAAGGGTATGTGACTCTCTTACCTTTTACTTTTTCTATGTTTTGGATAATTTGAGTAACAACGGCTCCTTTATATTCCATAATAGAGCTACTTTTCCTCACTAGCCTTCTTGTCAGCCTGGATGAGGAGAGGGGAAGGTGAGGACTGAGTTTTGCCAGTTTATATGCCTCTGTTTCTTCTCATTCAGTTTTTCCTGGGTAGCACAGCCTCCTTCAGGTAACTGTTCAGCCGTTTGCATTTCTATTTGCTTTCCGTGGTATTGGGAGCAAGGCTGTCCTCTGGTCCTTTGTGTTTCTGCCCAGGTGGTTTATCAGTCTTGTTCCTGGGCTGGACTTGGCCTCTGCTCCTGTGACCTCTCCACCTGGGCCTCGGTCTTCTCCTTCCATTCATCCTGCCCTGTCTTCACCCCCCTAGGTTACAGCAAGTTCATGATCCCCTGCACACCTGACTCACATGGCTGTAGGAGGCCACTGTTGGTTTTTACTTCGTTTGGTGTTGGTTACAGTTTTGAACCAAATGGGAAGTTTTTCTTAGAGCTGTTGTTTGAAGTCCAGACTACACATTAGAATTACCCGATGGCACATTAAAAATGACCAGTCCCTCATCCCAGACCAGCCCACATGTCTGGGGGTGGGGCAGGCAGTAGAATGTTCCAGAGGCTACCAGGTGACTCTCATGTGCAGCTGTGCTCTGGGCGGCAGGTCACCACCAGTGCCGAGGCTCTTTCCCTAATTGTTAAAACTGATGTTTAAGGGATTTAGAAAACACATTTTCTCCTGATAAGACTTGCTTTTCAAGAATATTGTCTTGCTGTTGACTTAAAATAAGGATTTCTGAGTGCCACTGCTGAACATCGCACCTTTTTCTTTGTGGTCCTGTTTCAGCAAACTTAAATATCCCTTAGGCAGATAGGTGCCTCTGGCAAAATATAGGCAGGGAAGCATAGAAGAGGAAAGCTAATTAATATACTTCAAGAATAACATACCCACAGATCAGTGTGGTTATCTCCGTTTTAGAGACGTGGTAACTGGGGCAAGGAAAGGTTTGGTATCATTTGCCTAAGGTCACTCAGCAAATGATGGAACTAGAATTTAAACTGCTTCTGTTTGACTTTAGCCCTATTTGAACCTCAGAATAAGTTCTTCTAGCCTCCTGACTTAACATAAAATACATTTTTTTGGGGGGGGAATAAATTATTAAACTTGTAATAAAGTTGTAAATTGAATTCTTTAGCTCATCTGACTTAATCATTCAAAGCACCATTTATATGAGCAAATATATTTTAAGTTCAGAAAAACTTTGGATTTTAAATATCAGACTCTTGGGGGTTGTCTTTATTCATATTCTCTTATCAGTTAGTATTTAGGAAGTTCTAAAATGATTGTTAGTTTTTAAAATGTGATTTTTATTATGCTATGTCTTAGGATCAGATATTTTTCAGAAGTGCTCAACTGTATTTTTATAATGAACGTCAATGGTAGAAAATTTAGAATTCAAGAAGTCTGATTATCAAACATTTGCGAGGCAACAAATCCTTTCTTTAATCAACAAACACTGAGCATGTGGTATGCGCCAGGCCCTGTTCTGAGTGCTGAATTTACACAGATGAACAAAAACGATGCCTCTGGTATTCAGTTATACCAGTAATTTATTGACACATACAGATTTCTAAAATACAGATTCCCCCCCCCAGACATTGAAGGAGTTGGTAGAAAAGCACTCGTTTTCTCAGAATATGTATACAGTTATTGTTTTTTTGTCCCACCCAAAAGTTTACATTGAGTGAAAACTTGGGGAAGTGATATGCATGGCAAATTTTAAAGAAATTTGGACTTCGCAAGACTGTGGAAAATACTTGCTTACAAAGGGCATTTGTGATGGTCAGAAAAAGTGCTAGCAAGTGCCACACGGCGAGAATTTATTATTGTCTCGCGTTAAGCTTTTTATCAGGGGCAGGGTATGGTGAGGTTTACCTTAGAGTCAGAAACCTCAGAGGGTGGAAATTTTGCTGGAGTTTCATGGTATTGGGGGAGTTCACCTTGTAGACCAGGTGACCCTCCGAAGGTAACTCTTAAGTCTGCAGACACTGAAAGGAAAGGGAAAGATCCTTAGCCTGCCACATTCTTTGTTCTGCATCTGCGACACAATATACCAGATGCTGGATATGGAAAAGCCGCAGCCCTTGTCTGCTGGGGAATCCTCACCTAACAGCTAAAGCAGTGCTGATGTGCACATCTGACAGCCTTGTGTGTCACATAACGTCCCGATAGTACTCCAGGAAATGGGGAGGCTGCAAGTGACACAGAATGTACATCTCCAGCAACATTTCATTTCTAAGAAATATTTGTGGTCTCTTAACAAGAGCAACTTCCCATGTTTATTTTTTCTTCCGCCTAGTTTGCTATGTTACTTCGCTATTGATGCATAGAATTTAAACACTTAACATTCATTTGATGTAAACACCTTTTCTTATTTCTTAATCAGTTATTACAAGCTGGACTGTTCTGCATAGTGTATCTGAAGGTTGTGTGTAGGTCGCAGTTGTCATGGGGTCTGAAATCGGGAATGTGCAGCGGTCTTTGTTTATGACTGGCTGGTGAGAAGAGTGGGGGATGTAAATTCTAAAGACACACAGCAAGCAGGGATTCTGGTAGATTTCTGTGAGTACTGTCAGTGCTGTGCACAGATGACCTTGCACTTTTGCTCTTATAGGTATGGCAATTATGATTTTTCTGGTCTCACAGAGGCAAGTGTCATTAAGGGATCAGTGGAGCAGAATATTTGAAATTTTGGCCATATGGGTTAATTCAAGATCTCTGGTTACCAAAAGAAGACTTATGCAAGTACATAGGTACATGTGAGTGGGAGCAAAGGAAGCCTTCCTGTGGTGCCCAGTATGAGCAGGAGAGGAAAAGGAGAAAGGCAGGCAAGATGGACTCATTTAAAACCCAGTATAGCTGGAGCAAGGATTCTGAGGATTTATCTGTGTTCAGATTGAGAATCAAGGGCACGACATCAGGAAGGGAGTAACACAGGGGTTGTAATAATGGTAAGAACTCACGGTTATGGAGTACTTATGCTCCAGGTAGTCCAAAGCCCTTTGCGTGTGACAGCTCAGTTTTATAATTGAGGCGGTTTTACTATATTTGATTTAGAAAGGTGGGTGACCTGCCCAAGATTATAGTTGTATAACTTCAGTCTGAACTGAAGTGCTCTGAATGCGAAGCCCAGAAGCTTGACCACTATTTACTTTTCTATGGGGGATCCTGTTCGTTAGTAAGTTTTAGATTTTTAAGGTGACCATTGTTGAGCAGAAGAACCCCATTTCTCCTGTCTCATGTTCTTACTGTACCAGAGAAGGTGCAGGAAGAGAAGGTTGAATTCCAGTCCCTCTGAAGAAATGATTTTGCACAGTGGTTTGATGTAGGGTGGGATGACATAGGAAGTATGCACAGTACTGAATCTGGGCTTATTTATTCCTGTTTGGGGAGAGAGATCGAATCATCAGTTTTACCTTAGTTAACAGCCACAACAAACCAGATTTATTTATCGTTTTTGCTAGGCAGTTTTTGTTGACTGTTTAGTTATTTTAGTCACGAATACATTCTTCTCATTTTTTTTCATACCATAGGTTGAAGCAGAAGTCTCATCTGCTAGAAGGAATATTAAAAGTGCTTACATAACAATAATGTTGATACAAAAGATCATTTGTATCCAAACAAAGAAGTTTAACTACTGTACTTCATTTATCTTCATCTGTCTTAAGTGACAAGAAAAGAAATGTTTAAAAATAAGGGAAAGGGAGGAAGAGAAAAATGCATTAGCTTTTGGGGAACGTAACGAAAATTATGGATCTCTATACTGTGTTTGTTTTCATGAGTTTCTTCCTTCTTCCTGTGATTCTTCTTTCTTTTCATGACTTTCTGTTTTCTTTCTTTTTTCTCTTCTTTCCCTCTTCTTAATAGGTTTCTGGTTACAATAAAGTCCAGTGGCATTGTGTCACTACCCTCTGATGTGGGAGCCTTTTTGTTTTGTTTTTCAGCTGACTGGTGTGGAGCTGTGTTTCCATAGCATTCTGTTTGCTCATGTCTTGGGACCCCTTTTCTCGTCATAGTTAAGTATGGAGCTCTATGTTCAGGAGTCAAAACCTTTCTTCTCATTTTTTCTTCCACTACTTTCTCAGTGCTTAACACAGGCCATACATATAATATGCATTTAGAAGCTATGTTTGTTCAACAATATATCCATGTAGATTTTCTGCAGACACTTTTTGAATATCTACTATGTGTCAGGGATGTGGTTGGTTCTGGAGAGACAAAAATGACAATGACATTATCCCTATGCTTAAGATTCTCACTCTCTTATAGAGGAGAAACTTCTTTTTAAAAGAAAAACATTGTAGTATAGTACAATCAGTATCAGAACCGAGCTTTTCTCATCCATGAAATAAGCATAAAAATACCTATTTCATAGAATTATCAGATGGGGTCAGTCTGCAAAGTACCAATGCATCAAAGCATAGTCCATGACACATAAAATCAACTCACGGCAGCCATTATAATCCATGAAGAATAGTAGGTTTATAAAGAAGGAAGAGATCAAATTTTCCTGAGTTGTCCAGAAAAGAATCTCAAGTGAACTAAGACCCATGGGGCAAGATATGCCACGAACTTGAAGGTAGCTCTGCTTTCTTATCACTTGTGTGGGTGTCCAGTCATATGCTAGAATTCAGTTCTCAAATGTATCTTTTCAATGATGTGTAAGTGCCCATGAGGACCTAGAGGGCAGCTATTATACTTCTAAGCATCTTTGCTTTCCTATGGTCTTTAGATCTCTGTAAATGTTTGCTGAATTAGTTAACTTGTAGAATAAAATGGTAAGCTCTGGGAAATACTTCTGTGGAATATTAGCATGATTTCAATTGCTAGGTCTTTGCAGAGGCAATAGCTGAAGCTCTTAGGCTAGAAGATGTTCTTCCACTTGCATTAATGGGACTAGCCATCTCATCTATTTTTTACATCATGCTTTGCCATGGCAGACTGATCAAATGCAGATTAACTGTAAGACACTGCTAGGTGCTGCAGCTTCTGATGAATGCAGGCACAAAGGCTAGGCCAGCAGGGGTCAGTTGAATACCAGCTTAAGTTGCAAGCGCAGTATTTTTTTACTTCTCCTCAAAGTGGAATAAGAATAGAAACTGAAATATAGTATAGCCCAAATATAAGCTTTTTTAACATTTCAAGCTACAGCAGAAAATTGCCAGAAATTGAGGTAGAAATCTCTAATCATTTTCAAAGGATTGTCAAGTCTGTTAGTGATAGAGATAAGCTGTGGCAAAGTAGACGGTTTAGCTCTCTGTTCTCTGACATGGCAACAAATGACTTTCAGCCAAACTTGCTCTCCTCACTGACTCTTGCATTAATATAGGCTAGAAAAAGCTTGGCTTCGATTTTAGTTACTTGGTAAGTTTTATCACATAATACTTTAATTTATGACTATTTTTCTGCTTGCTGGCTATTCAGATAAAGTAATGGTCATCATCACTTTACACATACTACATTGTTCTCTTTCTAAGGTACCACACTGACTTTTTCCTCTCTATACTGTTTATTTGTTGTTCATTATTCTGCATATTTGAGTTTAATGCTAACTATATTCTAGAAGTTGAGAACCTGCCTTTTTCTTGCACCCAAATTCTTTAGTTGTAGGATAGACTCGCATGCACCTAAGAACTGGTTACAGGCTCTTTGAGTTGTGTGAGCCTTGTCCACTGGGGCCACTTAAATCTAAGAGAGTGGGTGTCCCCAAGAAGGGAATAGGGCACTTGCTTGAAAGGACAAGGACAGTAGGTAACATGCTCCCTGCAGTGCTCTTAGGGACCGTCGTGAGGTCTGTGATGCATGTGTAGTAGCACTCTAGGGTCTGGGGGTGCTGGACATCTAGGGTGATGTCAGGAAGGACAGGGCAGCATTACCTGTTGAACTAAGACATGGCTGAATGGTCTGGATGGCAGGTAGGCTGCTCTGCCTAGTATTGTGTTCTGAAAAAGCCTGCTTAATGGGGCTACATTAAGTTTCTTCTTTTTACCCGTTTAAGAATCTCCTTCTCTGTCTATATTTTCTATTGTGAGTGACAAATTGCCACAAACTCTGTGACTTAAAACAATGCATATTTATTTTATCTTGCAGTTTCTGTGATTCCAATAATTACTTCCATATTATCTAAGTGTTACAAAACCTCTAATGTAGTCTTTTTTTGGTCTTATTATTCTAAGTTTTACATCTGGGCTTCTTACAATGTGTGACTTTTCTAGAAAGAACATAGTCATATAATAAAAAATACTGATATGAGCACATCAGTGTTTGACTCAGTGCTCTCTCCCAGGGCGCTTGCTTTGAGCCACTGCTTCTGGATGCTTCTGACACCCTTCTCCAAATGTGCATGTTTACTTCATGTTTTAAAATAGCTAAATTGCTATATATAATTGAAAGCAATGTAGTGACTTTTAATAAATAATTTACAGTTTTCACTAAATCAGACCTAGAGTTCTTTCATCTTGTTCAGATTCATCCAGATTTTATTGACTAGCCCATAAAGCCTGTGAAATAAAATACCTCACCACAGTTACAGGCAGTCTGAGAGCCTGGTATACCCCATGGGGCACAGCATAAAGCATGTCTCCCTAACTGTGCAGAGAGCTGGTAATGCCGTCTCAGCCTCGCGCCTGGCCTCTGCCTATGTCAGAATTCAACTTTATAGGCAATGAATGGACTAGAAACGTAAGGCCAACACTACTGGAGATGTCATTCAAGCATAATACTTGAAAGAATAAATTCAAAAGTCATACCATTTATGGGAGTAAGAATATGAATTTATAAATTGGACACATCTGGATTCTAATTCTGGCTCCATCACCTACCACCAATTAGCCAACACCTTGAGCCTCAGTTTCCAGAACTAGAAAGTAAGAATATAATATCAACATGACAATGTTAAGAGAGTTAAATTAATTTCTACAATGATAACATAGAAGTCATTCAATCTCATATTTATTGAGTTGTTAATATAGACTGTTATTATATTACTAAGTATATCTACTACTAAGGACATTGGCAGATCTGGAAAGGGTGACATCAATCAAAGAGCAAGCAGGAAATTGCGAGGCTTCATGAAGGAGGTAAGACTTAACCCTGGGCCTCGAAGAGTTGCTTTAGATCGGTGTTCAGTGGGATACAGTGGGATTACTGACTGTTAGTGCTATGGGCAAAGGGAGAATTTTATTTATTTGTTCAGTTCAGGCACATGTACTTGTTGGTTGTTATTGATCCTGATTTAGTAAAGAGAACTTGTAAATTTTTATTCTTCGGCAACTTAAGGATAACCAGTTTATCAAATTAATGGTGATGTTAATTTAAGTTTGGACCATTTTATTAACAGTGAAATGGTTCCCAATTGATAGTTGATACCTTGACAAACTATGTGAGCAATGATAGAGAAGCTGAAGCTTCCCAAAACTAAAAGATATCTGGAGGGATGTGAGTGTGTATCATGGGGCACAGCTCCACACCCGGGCATGGTGAAATACATGAGGCTTGCCCTCTCTCATGCTCACAGAAGAAGACAGAAAGGACTTGGTTTCTTTAGGGACTGATAAGACAGAGATGAAGGACCTTAGACTAGGTCTGGGAATGGAAGTCCATTGAAATGAGGCGCTGGAATTGAGATTGACTAAAAGCCTACATTTTATTCAACAAGTATTGTTGAGCATATAGCTCTGTGCTCAGATATAGTCTCTGCCTTTGGATTACTTTCCAGAGAGAATATCTCCTGGGTTGTAAGAGAGATACAGAAAAAAATGGTCTGAGGATATATAGGCATAATGTCTAGTTGAATAGTGAGGAGAACTAGGGATGGCTTAAGAAGCCTGTGACATTGGCACTGGTTCTTAAAGAATGAGTGATATTTTAATAGGGGAGGTGGAGGTGGTATTCACATGTAAACCAGTGAGTTCTTTATAAGATCTATGTGTTCCTATTTTATATCAGGCACAGTTTGCTGTCATTTGGGAATTGCAAGGAGTATAGTCGAATGAAAATTTGAAAAATGTTTTTCCAAAGCATTATTCATATGAGATTTTAGGGACTTGCCTATGGACTGGGAATAATCAAAAAACATAAACCATATATATTTTTTTATTTTTTGAACTGGACCCAGATAATAGATTTATAAGTATTTCATCAACTGAAAAAACTTCAATTATTTGCTGACACGATTATTAGTTTTGCATACCATCTAGTCCATATTTGTAATTGTGTCCATTCTCTCTGACCAAGCATGTGCTCGACAGTCTCCAGGCTGTTTTTGTATTTAGGCCATGCAGATTTATTTTAATATTGCTCTATTTTGTCTTCACTAGGCAGGCAAATATTCTGATAAAAAGTTGCAAAGTGAATTTTGTATTATTTAGCACTAAATACATATTTTGTAACTTTGGGGCAATACATTTGTCAGGTTTATAAAATTACATAATACTATTCATTAAAAAAATTGCCCAAAGAGCCACTTAAGGGAAGAGAATTAAGAAACTATGAAAAAAATGAATGTAAAAATGAAAATACTATATCTTTTTGCAATTTGTATTTCTTTTTTCTTTTTTTTCTTTTTCTTTTTTTTTTTCATTTTTCTGAAGCTGGAAACAGGGAGAGACAGTCAGACAGACTCCCGCATGCGCCCGACCGGGATCCACCCGGCATGCCCACCATGGGGCGACGCTCTGTCCACCAGGGGGCGATGCTCTGCCCATCCTGGGCGACGCCATGTTGTGACCAGAGCCACTCCAGCGCCTGAGGCAGAGGCCACAGAGCCATCCCCAGCGCCTGGGCCATCTTTGCTCCAGTGGAGCCTTGGCTGCGGGAGGGGAAGAGAGAGACAGAGAGGAAAGCGCTGCGGAGGGGTGGAGAAGCAAATGGGCGCTTCTCCTGTGTGCCCTGGCCGGGAATCGAACCCGGGTCCTCCGCACGCTAGGCCGACGCTCTACCGCTGAGCCAACCGGCCAGGGCTGCAATTTGTATTTCTTACTTGGGATTTTACTGCATCTTGAGTTTTTACTTTTAAAAATAAATCTTTTTCTTATTACTGTTTCAAAGACTGGTAATGTACTTTTTCTAAATAAAGTAAAATTATTAAGATTTTGATATACATTAATAAAACTAACAAAAACATATTGAATAACTACCCTGTGTCAGGCCCTTTTTGGACATATAAAGATGAATAAGTAATGCTTTCTGTCTTCATAGACGGTATTATTTGGCATATAGACAATGTACTGTAAAAAACGTTTTAGTACTATAACAGTAATATGAACAAAATCACTTGCTAATGTAGAGGGAGGAACTTTAATTCAGTTATGGTGGTTTGGAAAACACATTTGAACTAGTCTTTTGCAGGATGAATGTTAAGTTATCTGATGGAAAAAAGAATATGGTTGGGAAGGGAAAGGCATAGCATTCCTAGTAGAGTTCTCTCCTTGTCCTTTGAAAAATGCTCAGCTCTTTAAGGATCATAAACTTTAATATATGGTGAGCAAAAAAGTATTAGGTGACTATTAAGGATGGATGAAAATGGAAGAGTTGTTAAGGGAATTCACGTAATTGTCTTTGAAAATCAGATTTTCAGCACACAGAACTAAAAATGTCAGTGGTATCTTGAGGAATAAGCTCAAAATTCTAAGAGATGAGTCAGTTGCATCTGCTCTTTTATAAATAGCAAATATGTGGACCTTAAGTGTTGAAAACATTTGTGAAAGATTAGCTAACAAAGAACAGAAAATTCTCAAACCCAATACCTTGGAGGGAAAATTTATTTTTTCATTAACTGGAAGATTGTCAATGTAAGGGGATGGGACTAATTCTCCCGTACTTTCACATAATCCCACTCAAGAAAACAGGCACTGTGGGAGTATTTTTTGTTGAGCCATTGGTTCATCATTAGCCCTCACAGGAGAAGGCTTATGCAAGCTGGACACTGAGCCTATTTATTAAGACGTGATGGTCACCGAATGCCATTATGTTTTTGACATGTTTATTCCTCCTGCTGATTTGCTAGCTTTTCACTGCTGCTGTGTGTTTATATTGAGACTTGCTGACATGCAGATATCCCAAGAGCTATCATCTTTGAAAAATGTGTTGTTTAAGAATGAGGACTACAGGCTCTCTAGAGCAGTGATGGGCAATCTTTTGAGCTTGGTGTGTCAAAATTCACCAAAACACTGAGCATAACTCGGGTGGTGTGTCACTTCGAGAAAAAAACCCATAATTTCACGATATTTATAGTTTAAATAACAAAAATGTATAATTATAATATATAACTGTATTTAATAAACCAAAAACCTAATTATTTAACTTACCTGCTTAGTGACTTCTTTCTTCATCTGTCAGTCGGTTTCTTTTGTTGGTCTTGATATTATTTAACTTGTGTGGGGTGCCATGAACTAAGATAAGTGAGGGGGAGGGGGAATTCTTTAACCTGCCTATTAGTGACTTTTTTGTTGCTGAATTTCATTGGCTAAATCTTCAATTAAAGGTGGGTATTTTGTACACTTCAAGCCCAAGCAAGTGCTACTAACTTCATCTGTCAATCTGTTTCTTTTGTGGTTTTGATTATTTAACACTGAGAATAAGGTCTCACAAAAGTACATAGAGGGAAAAATTGTGAGTAAAGCCATTGCTATATTTTTCAGGGTGCTAAAAGTGTCTGGTAATTGGTTCCAGGCACTCCAAATTTTTTGTTCGTAGTAGCACTCCTCTTGATTCTCCAAGCGTCACCTTTCCAGCTTCTCAAGCTTTGACCTCAAGTCAACAAACAGCTGAGCCCAGATGCTGTCTTGAAATTCTGCAAGTTGCATCTTATGTAAATTAAGATGGCTGCCGCTATTTCTAATGGCAGGAAACAGCACCCATAGCACAGGCCCTCGCCTCTCCCAGCCTCCCTTATCTCAGTAATGATGGTCAATTAGAAATCCACGACACCCCAGAACAATAGATTGGATGATGGTTGCTGTGATTATGCGGTTGCTGGTGATGATGATCACAGGGACCCCAGAGATCCCCCCGCCCCCCACATTCCGCTGCTCCCTACTCCGCAGGCAGGAAGTGAGACCAAAGATCCCCTAATGGCCTAACCGAAAGTCCCAGAACTAGACGCTCTGTGCCAGAGTTCTGTTGTTTTGGCCTACAGACCTCCAGCACAGAGTGTCTACACTACAGGAAATGTTTTATCCTCGACCACTGTACCTGGCTGTGCAGGATGAAATGTCCTTCTTGGCATATGGCCCCATACTTGTCTGGTATGTGGTAGCATGCGGCCGCGTGTCATCTAAAATGGCTATGTGTGTCAGTGTCATAGGTTCGCCATCACGGCTCTAGAGTCTTTTTTTTTTTATTAATTTTAATGGGGTGACATTGATAAATCAGGGTACATATGTTCAGAGAAAACAGCTCTAGGTTATTTTGCCATTTGCTTATGCTGCATTTCCATCACCCAAAGTCCAATTGTCTTTTGTCACCTTCTAACTGGTTTTCTTTGTGCCCCTCCCCTCCCCCACTCCCCTCCCTCACTCCCCTCCCTCTCCTCCCCCCACCCTGTAACCCCCACACTCTTGTCCATGTCTCTGAGTCTCATTTTTATGTCCCACCTATGTATGGAATCATATAGTTCTTAGTTTTTCCTGATTTACTTATTTCGCTCAGTATAATGTTATCAAGGTTCATCCATGTTGTTATAAAAGATCCGATGTCATCATTTCTTATGGCTGAGTAGTATTCCATAGTATATATGTACCAAAGCTTTTTAATCCACTCATCCTCTGACAGACACTTGGGCTGTTTCAAGATCTTCGCTATTGTGAACAATGCTGCCATAAACATGGGGGAACAATTCTTCTTTTCATACAGTGCTATGGTGTTCTTGGGGTATATTTCTAACAGTGGGATAGCTAGGTCAAAAGGCAGTTCAATTTTTAATTTTTTGAGGGATCTCCATACTGTTTTCCACAGTGGCTGCACCAGTCTGCATTCCCACCAGCAGTGCAGGAGGGTTCCCTTTTCTCCACATCCTCGCCAGCACTTATTCTGTGTTGTTTTGTTGATGAGCGCCATTCTAACTGGTGTGAGGTGATATCTCATTGTGGTTTTAATTTGCATTTCTCTAATGATTAGTGATGTTGAGCATTTTTTCATATGCCTGTTAGCCATCTGGATGTCCTCTTTGGAGAAGTGTCTATTCATTTCTTTTGCCCATTTTTTGATTGGATTGTTTATCTTCCTGTTATTAAATTTTACAAGTTCTTTATAAATTTTGGTTATTAACCCCTTATCAGATGCATTGTCAAATATATTCTCCCATTGTGTAGTTTGTCTTCTTATTCTGTTCTTATTGTCTTTAGCTGTGCAGAAGCTTTTTAGTTTGATATAGTCCCATTTGTTTATCCTGTCTTTTATTTCACTTGCCTGTGGAGACAAAGGCAAATATATTGCTGCAAGAAATGTAAGAGAGCTTACTGCCTATGTTTTCTTCTAAGATGCTTATGGTTTCACGGCTTACATTTAAGACTTTTATCCATTTTGAGTTTATTTTTGTGAATGGTGTAAATTGGTGGTCTAGTTTCATTTCTTTGCAGGTAGCTTTCCAATTTTCCGAACACCATTTTTTGAAGAGGCTGTCTTTACTCCAATGAATGATCTTACCTCCTTTGTAAAATATCAGTTGTCCATAAAGGTGTGAGTTTATTTCTGGGTTCTCTGTTCTGTTCCACTGATCTATATGCCTGTTCTTATGCCAGTACCAGGCTGTTATGAGTACAATGCCCTTAAAGTATAACTTGATATCAGGGAGTGTGATACCTCCCACTTTATTCTTCCTTTTCAGGATTGCTGACGCTATTAGTGTTCTCTTTTGGTTCCGTATAAATTTTTGGAATATGTGTTCTATATCTTTGAAGTAAGTCATTGGTATTTTAATCGGTATTGCATTGAATTTATGAATTGCTCTGGGTAATATAGACATTTTAATGATGTTTATTCTTCGTAACCATGAGCACGGTATATGCTTCCACTTCTTTGTATCTTCCTTGATTTCTTTTATCAATGTTTTATAATTTTCTGAGTACAAATATTTAATCTTTCTGGGTAAATATATTCCAAGGTACTTTATTTTTTTTGGTTGCAATGGTAAAGGGGATTGATTCTTTAATTTCTCTTTCTGAAAGTTCATTGTTAGTGTATAAAAATGGCTCTGATTTCTGAGTATTTATTTTATATCCTGCCACTTTGCTGAATTCATTTATCAGGTCCAGTAGTTTTTTGACTGTGACTTTAGGGTTTTCTATATACAATATCATATCATCAGCAAATAATGATAGTTTTACTTCTTCTTTTCCAATTTGGATGCCTTTTATTTTTTTTTCTTGTCTGATTGCTGTGGCTAGGACTTCCAGGACTATGTTGAATAAGAGTGGTGAAAGGGGGCACCCCTGCCTTGTTCCTGATCTTAAGGGTATTGCTTTTAATTTTTGCCCATTGAGTATGATGTTGGCCGTGGGTTTGCCCTAAATGGCTTTTATCATGTTGAGGTATGTTCCCTGTATTCCCACTTTGCTGAGAGTTTTGATCATGAATGGGTGCTGGATTTTATCAAATGTTTTTTCTGCATCTATTGAAATTATCATGTGGTTTTTCTCCTTCCTTTTCTTTATGTGATGAATCACATTGATTGATTTGCAAATATTGTAGCAGCCTTGCCTCCCAAGAATAAATCCCACTTGATCCTGGTGTATGATTTTTTTCATATATTGCTGGATCCGTTTTGCTAATATTTTTTTGAGTCTTTTAGCATCTAAATTCATCAGGGATATTGGCCTATAATTTTCTTTCTTTGTTTTGCTTTGCCTGGTTTTGGAATCAGAATTATGCTCACCTCATAAAAGGAGCTTGGAAGTCTTCCTTCCTTTTGAATTTTTTGAAATAGCTTGAGAAGGATAGGAGTTAGTTCTTCTTTGAATATTTGGTAGAATTTACTTGTGAAGCCATCAGGCCCAGGATTTTTCTTTTTGGGGGGCTTTTTGATAACTGTTTCAATCTCATTGTTGTAATCGGTCTGTTTAGGTTTTCTGATTCTTCCAGTTTAATTTTTGGAAGATTATATATTTCAAGGAATTTTTCCATTTCATCTAGGTTGTCTAGTTTTTTGGTGTACAATTCTTCTTAATATTTTCTTACAATATTTTGTATTTCTGTTTTGTCAGTTGTTATTTCTCCACTCTCATTTCTAATATTATTTATTTGAGTCCTCTCTCTTTTTTTCTTGGTGAGTCTGCTTAAAGGTTCATCGATCTTTTTTACCTTTTCAAAGAACCAGCTCCTAGTTTCATTGATCCTCTGTATTGTTTCTTGAGCCTCTATGTCATTTAATTCTGCTCTGATCTTTATTATTTCCTTCCTTCTACTAACTCTGGGCTTTACTTACTGTTCTTTTTCTAGTTCTTTTAGATGTAGGGTCAAGTTGTTTATTTGAGCTTTTTCTAGCTTCTTGAGGTATGTCTGTAATGCTATGAACTTCCCTCTCAAGACTGCTTTTGCTGTGTCCCATAAATTTTGAGTTGATATATGCTCATTATGGTTCGTTTCTAGGAATTTTAAAATTTCTTCTTTGATCTCATTGTTTACCCATTCGTTATTTAATAACATGCTATTTAGTTTCCAAGTGTTTGAGTATTTTTCAGTTTTTCTTTTGTCATTGATTTCTAGTTTCATGCCATTGTGATCAGAGAAAGTGCTCGATATGATTTCAATCTTCTTAAATTTGTTGAGACCGCTTTTGTGCCCTAACATGTGGTCTATTTTAGAGAATGTACCATGAGCACTTGAAAAGAATGTATATTATGCAGCTTTAGGGTGAAAAGTTCTGAAGATATCTGTTAAATCGAGTTGATCTAGTGTGTGCTTTAAGACTGCTGTTTCTTTGTTAATTTTCTTTCTTGAGGATCTATCTAGTAATGTTAGTGGGGTATTGAAATCCCCTACTATTATACTGTTGCTGTTGATCTCGCCCTTTAAATCCATCAAAGTCTGCTTTATATATTTAGGTGATCCTATATTAGGTACATAGATATTTATGATTGTTATATCTTCCTGTTGGATTGCTCCCTTTACCATTATGTAGTGACCTTCTTTATCTCTTACTATAGTCTTTGTTTTAACATCCATTTTGTCTGATATAAGTATTCCTACCCCAGCTTTTTTTTCATGTCCATTTACGTGAAATATTTTTTTTCCGTCCATTTAGCTTCAGTCTATATGCATCTTTTGTTTTAAAGTGTGTCTCTTGTAGACAGCATATGTATGGGTCCTGTTTTCTTATCCACGCAGCTACCCTATGTCTTTTGATCGGATCATTTAATCCATTCACATTTAAGGTTATTATTGATATGTAATTGTTTAATGCCATTTTATTATTTAAAATTGTATTTCTCTTTTTTTTTAATAAATTTTTATTAATGTTAATGTAGTGACATCAATAAATCAGGGTACATATATTCAAAGAAAACATGTCCAGGTTATCTTGTCATTCAATTATGTTGCATACTCATCACTCAAAGTAAGATTGTCATCCATCACCTTCTATCTTGTTTTCTGTGTGCCCCTCCCCCTCTCCCTTCCCCTCTTCCCCTTTCCCTCCCACGCCCCCTCCTACCCCCAACCCCCGGTAACCAACATACTCTTGTCCATGTCTCTTAGTCTTGTTTTTATGTCCCACCAATGTATGGAATCATGTAGTTCTTATTTTTTCTGATTTACTTATTTCTCTCTGTATAATGTTATCAAGATCCCACCATTCTGTTGTAAATGATCCGATGTCATCATTTCTTATGGCTGAGTAGTATTCCATAATGTATATATGCCACATCTTCATTACCTAGTCTTCTGTTGAAGGGATTTTTGGTTGTTTCCATGTCTTGGCCACTGTGAACAATGCTGCAATGAACATGGGGCTACATGTGTCCTTACTTATCAATGTTTCTGAGTTTTTGGGGTATATACCCAGTAGAGGGATTGCTGGGTCATAAGGTAGTTCTATTTTCAGTTTTTTGAGGAACCACCATACTTTCTTCCATAATGGTTGTACTACTTTACATTCCCACCAACAGGGAATGAGGGTTCCTTTTTCTCCACAGCCTCTCCAGCATTTGCTATTACCTGTCTTGTTGATAATAGCTAACCTAACAGGTGTGAGGTGGTATCTCATTGCAGTTTTGATTTGCATTTCTGTAATAACTAATGAAGATGAGCATCTTTTCATATATCTGTTGGCCATTTGTATTTCTTCCTGGGAGAATTGTCTGTTCATATCCTCTTCCCATTTTTTTATTTGATTGTTTGTTTGTTTGTTGTTGAGTTTTATGAGTTCTTTGTATATTTTGGATATTAGGCCCTTATCTGAGCTGTTGTTTGAAAATATCATTTCCCTTTTAGTTGGCGGTCTGTTTATTTTGTTGTCTGTTTCTCTTGCTGAGCAAAAACTTCTTAGTTTGATGTAGTCCCATTCATTTATCTTTGCCTTCACTTCTCTTGCCTTTGGAGTCAAATATATAAAATGCTCTTTAAAACCCAGGTCCATGAGTTTAGTACCTATGTCTTCTTCTATGTACTTTATTGTTTCAGGTCTTATATTTAGGTCTTTGTTCCATTTTGAATTAATTTTCGTACAAGGGGACAAGCTGTAGTCAAGTTTCATTCTTTTGCATTTGGCTTTCCAGTTTTCCCAGCACCATTTGTTGAAGAGGCTTTCTTTTCTCCATTGTGTGTTGTTGGCCCCTTTATCAAAAATTATTTGACCATATATATGTGGTTTTATTTCTGGACTTTCTATTCTGTTCCATTGGTCTGAGTGTCTATTTTTCTGCCAATACCATGCTGTTTTGATTGTCATGGCTCTATAATATAGTTTGAAGTCAGGTATTGTAATGCCCCCAGCTTCATTCTTTTTTCTTAGGATTACTTTGGCTATTCGGGGTTTTTTATAGTTCCTTATAAATCTGATGATTTTTTGTTCCATTTCTTTAAAGAATGTCATAGGAATTTTGATGGGAATTGCATTAAATTTATAAATTGCTTTGGGTAATATGGCCATTTAAATATGTTTATTCTTCCTATCCACGAACAAGGAATATATTTCCCTCTCATTGTATCCTTTTTTTTGTTTGTTTTGTATTTTTCTGAAGCTGGAAATGGGGAGAGACAGTCAGACAGACTCCTGCATGCGCCTGAGCGGGATCCACCTGGCACGCCCACCAGGGGCGAAGCTCTGCCCACCAGGGGGCGATGCTCTGCCCCTTCGGGACGTCACTCTGCCGCGACCAAAGCCACTCTAGCGCCTGGGGCAGAGGCCAAGGAGCCATCCCCAGCACCCGGGCCATCTTTGCTCCAATGGAGCCTTGGCTGCAGGAGGGGAAGAGAGAGACAGAGAGAAAGGGGGGGTGTGGAGAAGCAAATGGGCGCTTATCCTATGTGCCCTGGCTGGGAATCGAACCCGGTCCCCCTCACGCCAGGCCGACGCTCTACCGCTGAGCCAACCAGCCAGGGCCTCATTGTATCTTTTTTGATATCCCTTAAAGTGCTTTGTAGTTTTCGTTGTATAGGTCCTTTACATTTTTTGTTATATTTATTCCTAGGTATTTTATTTTTTTGTTGCAATCGTGAAGGGGATTATTTTTCTGAGTTCCTTTTCTAATATTTCATTGTTGGCATAGAGAAAGGGTATGGACTTTTGTATGTTAATTTTGTATCCTGCGACCTACTGTATTTGTTTATTGTTTCTAGTAATCTTTTTGTGAGTCTTTTTTTTTTTTTTCCATTTTTCTGAAGCTGGAAACAGGGAGAGACAGTCAGACAGACTCCCGCATGCGCCCGACCGGGATCCACCCGGCACGCCCATCATGGGGCGACGCTCTGCCCACCAGGGGGCGATGCTCTGCCCATCCTGGGCGTCGCCATGTTGCGACCAGAGCCACTCCAGCGCCTGAGGCAGAGGCCACAGAGCCATCCCCAGCGCCCGGGCCATCCTTGCTCCAATGGAGCCCCGGCTGCGGAAGGGGAAGAGAGAGACAGAGAGGAAAGCGCGGCAGAGGGGTGGAGAAGCAAATGGGCGCTTCCCCTGTGTGCCCTGGCCGGGAATCGAACCCGGGTCCTCCGCACGCCAGGCCGACGCTCTACCGCTGAGCCAACCAGCCAGGGCCTCATTGTATCTTATTTTTTTTTTTTTTTTTTTTTTTTTTTTTTTTCCATTTTTCTGAAGCTGGAAACAGGGAGAGACAGTCAGACAGACTCCCGCATGCGCCCGACCGGGATCCACCCGGCACGCCCACCAGGGGGCGACGCTCTGCCCACCAGGGGGCGATGCTCTGCCCATCCTGGGCGTCGCCATATTGCGACCAGAGCCACTCTAGCGCCTGGGGCAGAGGCCACAGAGCCATCCCCAGCGCCCGGGCCATCTTTGCTCCAATGGAGCCTTGGCTGCGGGAGGGGAAGAGAGAGACAGAGAGGAAAGCGCGGCGGAGGGGTGGAGAAGCAAATGGGCGCTTCTCCTGTGTGCCCTGGCCGGGAATCGAACCCGGGTCCTCCGCACGCTAGGCCGACGCTCTACCGCTGAGCCAACCGGCCAGGGCCCTCATTGTATCTTTTTTGATATCCCTTAAAGTGCTTTGTAGTTTTCGTTGTATAGGTCCTTTACATTTTTTGTTATATTTATTCCTAGGTATTTTATTTTTTTGTTGCAATCGTGAAGGGGATTATTTTTCTGAGTTCCTTTTCTAATATTTCATTGTTGGCATAGAGAAAGGGTATGGACTTTTGTATGTTAATTTTGTATCCTGCGACCTACTGTATTTGTTTATTGTTTCTAGTAATCTTTTTGTGAGTCTTTTTTTTTTTTTCTCCATTTTTCTGAAGCTGGAAACAGGGAGAGACAGTCAGACAGACTCCTGCATGCGCCCGACCGGGATCCACCCGGCACGCCCATCATGGGGCGACGCTCTGCCCACCAGGGGGCGATGCTCTGCCCATCCTGGGCGTCGCCATGTTGCGACCAGAGCCACTCCAGCGCCTGAGGCAGAGGCCACAGAGCCATCCCCAGCGCCGGGCCATCCTTGCTCCAATGGAGCCCCGGCTGCGGAAGGGGAAGAGAGAGACAGAGAGGAAAGCGCGGCAGAGGGGTGGAGAAGCAAATGGGCGCTTCCCCTGTGTGCCCTGGCCGGGAATCGAACCCGGGTCCTCCGCACGCCAGGCTCTACCGCTAGGCCGACGCTCTACCGCTGAGCCAACCAGCCAGGGCTTTGTGGAGTCTTTGTGGTGTTCGATGTATAGGATCATATCATCTGCAAAAAGTGATACCTTTACTTCTTCTTTTCCAATATGGATGCCTTTTATTTCTATCTCTTGTCTTATTGCTCTGGCCAGAACTTCTAACACCACGTTAAATAAGAGTGGAAAGAGTGGGCAACCCTGTCTTGTTCCTGATTTAACGTGGAAAGTCCACAGTTTTATGCCATTTAATATGATGTTAGCTGATGGTTTATCATATATGGCCTTTATCATGTTGAGATATTTTCCTTCTATACCCATTTTGTTGAGTGTCTTAAACATAAAGTTGTGTTGTATTTTATCGAATGTCTTTTATGCATCTAGAGATAAGATCATGTGGTTTTTGTTCTTTGTTTTGTTGATATGGTGTATTACGTTAACCGTTTTACGTATGTTGAACCATTCTTGAGATTCTGGGATGAATCCCACTTGATCATGATGTATTATTTTTTTAGTATGTTGTATTCGATTTGCTAGTGTTTTGTTTAGTATTTTAGCATCTGTATTCATTAGAGATATTGGTGTGTAGTTTTCTTTTTTTGTGTCATCCTTGCCAGGTTTCGGTATGAGGGTTATGTTGGCCTCATAAAATGTGTTTGGAAGTATTGCTTCTTCTTCAATTTTTTGAAAGACTTTGAGTAGAATAGGAACCAAGTCTTCTTTGAATGTTTAATAGAATTCACTAGTGTAACTGTTTGGGCCTGGACTTTTATTTTTGGGGAGGTTTTTAATAGTTTTTTCTATTTCCTCCCTGCTAATTGGTCTGTTTCTTCATGACTCAATCTAGGAAGGTTGTATTGTTCTAGGAATTTATCCATTTCTTCTAGATTGTTGAATTTGGTGGCATATAGTTTTTCGTAGTATTCTATAATAATTTTTTGTATATCTATGATGTCTGTGGTGATTTCTCCTCTTTTATGTTGGAATTTGTTTATATGAGTTCTTTCTCTTTTTTCCTTGGTGAGTCTTGCCAAGGGTTTGTCAATTTTGTTGATCTTTTAAAAGAATCAACTCCTTCTTTTATTAATTTTTTCTATAGTTTTTCTGTTCTCTATTTCATTTATTTCTGCTCTGATTTTTATTATTTCCTTTCTTTGGCTGGTTTTGGGTTGTCTTTGTTCTTCTTTTTCTAGTTCGTTACGGTGTGAAGTTAAGTGTTTCACTTGGGCTCTCTCTTGTTTGTTCATATAGGCCTGAAGTGATATGAACTTCCCTCTTATTACTGCTTTTGCTGCATCCCAGAGATTTTGATATGTCGTATTGTCATTTTCATTGTCTGTATATATCTTTTTTTTTTTTTTTTTTTTTTTTTTTTGTATTTTTCTGAAGCTGGAAACAGGGAGAGACAGTCAGACAGACTCCCGCATGCGCCTGACCGGGATCCACCCGGCACGCCCACCAGGGGGGGCGCTCTGCCCACCAGGGGGCGATACTCTGCCCCTCCGGGGCGTCGCTCTGCCGCGACCAGAGGCACTCTAGCGCCTGGGGCAGAGTCCAAGGAGCCATCCCCAGCGCCCGGGCCATCTTTGCTCCAATGGAGCCTTGGCTGCGGGAGGGGAATTGAGAGACAGAGAGGAAGGAGGGGGCGGGGTTGGAGAAGCAAATGGGCGCTTCTCCTTTGTGCCCTGGCCGGGAATCGAACCTGGGTCCCCTGCACGCCAGGCCGACGCTCTACCGCTGTTGTCTGTATATATCTTTTGATCTCTGTGCTTATTTCTTCTCTGACCCATTCATTTTTTAAAAGTATGTTGTTTAGTTTCCACATTTTTGTTGTTTTTTTTTTTCTCGTTTTTTGCAGTTGAATTCTAATTTCAAGGCTTTGTGATCAGAAAACATGCTTGGTACAATTTCAATTTTTCTGAATTTGCTGATGTTATTTTTGTGGCCCAACATATGGTCAATTCTTGAGAATGTTCCATGCATACTAGAGATAAATGTATACTCTGTCGCTTTGGGATGAAGTGTCTTGTAGATGTCTATCATATCCAGGTGCTCTGATGTTTCGTTTAAGGCCAATATATCTTTATTGATTCTTTGTTTGGATGACCAATCTAGAACCGTTAGTGGTGTATTGAGGTCTGCAAGTATGATTGTATTTTTGTCAGTTTTTTTTTTTTTCCTGAAACTGGAAACGGGGAGAAACAGTCAGACAGACTCCCGCATGCGCCCGATCGGGATCCACCCGGCATGCCCACCAGGGGATGACACTCTGCCCACCAGGGGGCGTTGCTCTGCCCCTCTGGGGCGTTGCTTTGTTGCGACCAGAGCCCCTCTAGCGCCTGGGGCAGAGGCAAAGGAACCATCCCCAGCGCCTGGGCCATCTTTGCTCCAATGGAGCCTTGGTTGCGGGAGGGGAAGAGAGAGACAGAGAGGAAGGAGGGGGGGGGGTGGAGAAGCAAATGGGCGCTTCTCCTATGTGCCCTGGCTGGGAATCGAACCAGGGTCCCCTGCACGCCAGGCCTACGCTCTACCACTGAGCCAACCGGCCAGGGCCTACCTATTATTCTTATGTTATTCTTTTTGATGGAGTCAGACAGTACTTGTAGGGCTTTCTCATTTTTTTTTAATTTTTGAGTCTCTCTCTTCTTCTCTCTGTTGTGTCTGAAGTTGCTTGTCTTCTATGTCACTAATCCTACCTTCTATCTGGCCTCTTCTATTAGCTAAGCTTTTACTTCGTTTTTCAGTTCATGAATTGAGTTTTTTATCTCTGTTTGACATGCTTTTATAGTTTCAATTTCCTTGGTAATATATTCTTAGTGTTCGTTGAGTTGTTTTCTGAACTCCCTAAATTGCCTTTCTGTGTTTTCTTGTATATCTCTGAGTATTTTTAGGATTTCTATTTTCAATTCTCTGTCATTTAGCTCCAAGGTTTCCAATATATTAAAATTTTTTCCCATATCTATCTGTGTTACTTCTCTATCTTTTGTATCCATGATATTCGATTTCCTTTTTTTTAATGGCATCTTGAGTGTGGTCTTGTTGATAGCACTTCGCCTTCCGTGTATGAAACTTCCATATGCTCCAAGGATAGATTTTTCTGTCTCTGGTTGATGATCTTGTTGAAATTTTGGGGAGATTTGTCAGTCGCGCTCCTCCTGGCACCATTTCTCTGATGTCCTGTATTCTTCTTTTGTTATATTCTTTTTCTCCTTTGATCTATTTACTACAGGCCCCTTAGCATTTCTTGCAGCCTTGGTTTGGTTTTAGTGAATTCCTTGAGTTTTTTTTTGTCTGGAAAGCTTTTTATTTCTCCTTCAATTTTAAATGATAGCCTTGCTGGATAAAGTAGTCTTGGTTGTAAGCTCTTGTTCTGCTTTACTTTGAATATTTCTTACCATTCCCTTCTGGCCTCGGAAGCCATCCTTATGAGGGCTCCTTTGTAGGTGATAGTCTTTTTTTCTCTAGCAGCTTTTAATATTTTCTCTTCATCACGTAGATTTGGTATTTTAATTATGATGTGTCTTGGTGTTGATTTCTTTGGGTTTCTCTTTAATGGAGTTCTCTGTGTTTCCTGAAAATGTGAGATGTTTTCCTGCCTTAATTGAGGGAAGTTTTCAGCTATGATACGCTTGAACAAAGTCTCTATCCCTTGTTCTTTCTCTTCTTCTTCAGGAACCCCTATGATGCGGATGTTATTTCTCTTCATGTTGTCACAGAGGTCTCTTAGATTTTCCTCAGACTTTTTGAGTCTCTTTTCTTTTTTCTGCTCTGCTTCCGTGCCTTCATTTATCGTTTTCTCTAACTCGCTGATTCGATTCTCAGCTTCATGCATCCTGCTTTTAATTCCTTCCATTGTGTTCTTCATTTCTGATATTGTATTTTTCATTTTTGAGTGATTCTTTTTTATTATTTCAATCTCCATTTTTATATCTGCTATCTCTTTATTTATGTGTTTGTAACGACCATCTATTGTTCTAATATCTTTGAGCCCCCTAATAATCATTATTTTAAACTCTCCATCTGGTAATTTGGTTATATCTGTTTCATTCAGGTCCTTTTCTGGCGATTTCTCTTTACTCATTTGTGTTGCATTTCTCTGCTTTCTCCTCTTCTCTGTGTAAAAGTAGGTCTTGGCCACTGGAGTCTACTGGGTGTGGCCTCTGTTCCCTAGGTATGGTTTGTCTGCAGGCCCGCCACCCCGTCTGCTGTTGCTGCTTAGGGCGTTTGGGTATGGGTGTTGCTAGTGCCTTCCCACTTGGACTATTGCTGTGGTTTCCGCCTTTCTTTCACGGCATGGCTGTGATAATGTGCTCGGGAGTACAAACCTTGGTTGCCTTGGCCTTCACCCCGCCCCCGTGGGTGGTGTTATGCTCTGCCCTGTGGTCAGTTGTGGGTCTCCGCGTGTTTCCGGGCTTCTGCCTCACCTTTGCAGGAGGAGTCTGCTCGTGGGATGCTGCAAGCCTTGACTCCACAGGCCAGTCAGGACTGCGTGCCCATGCTCAGTAGCAGGTCTTTGCCTGTTCTGGGCTTTTGGCTCCACCCCTTGGGAGGGGCCTGCTCCCAAGTCAGGCCACAAGCCTCGGTTACCAGTCGGGGCAAGGCTGTGCTCCTGCAACCTTGCTCAAGGGCCGTTCTCCACCCCTTCCAGGGTTCCCCCCATTCTCCCGCAGGCTGGATTACAGGCAGCCCGCAGCTGGGCTTGACAACTTTTGTATGCCCCCTCCTCCCCAGCCGGGCAAGACTGAGCTCACACCTGGGCCCAGTGGTGGCTAGCCAGCTTCTGCCCTTGCTGACAGAACCGTACTTCTGCGTCCTGCCGCTGCTCGCCCTCTGGCGAGCTCTCAGTCGTGTGTGTGGGGGTGCTGCAGCTCAGACCCTAACACTCACTACTGTAGCCCCGAAAGCTCCCTCCTTCTAAGTGACTCTTCTCTGAGTGCCGCAGAAGTGCTTGTTTGGCTGCTCTCCTGCTTCCCTTTGCTTGTATTGCTTTTTCTGGGGGGGAATATTCACTTCAGATTTGGGGAGTGACTCGTCCTAGGGGTTAGGGTGGCTGTCTCCCAAAATGTTTCTCCCTGTGCCTCCCAGATTACACTCTCTTCCTGCTACTCTAGACCTCTCCTCTCTCCCTGTTCCCCAGAGCCCCAGGTGAGTGGTTGTGAGAGAGGTTTTCTGCGCGGTCCCTTTATGAAGAATCCTGGGTCTGAGAAATCAGTCTTTTTCTCACAAACAGTATCCTGTGTTGTATCCAGCTAAATACTGTCCATACTCCTTTTCTAGGCTCTGGGGCTGCAGGCTGGGGCTTTGTTCCTGGAATTCAGGACCCTCCCCTCTCTTCTAAACTCCCTTCCTGCCACGAGAGTCTCTCCGTGCTGCCATTGGCTCCGGGGAGCTGGGCAGCCCTCTCCATCTTTCTGCTTTTCCTTCCAGTCTCAGTGTGTCTTCTTCAGTGTTCCTTGGTGGAAGAGTCCTCTTAGTTTAGTCCAAAGTTGGTTTTTCCAGATGATAGTTCTTAAAATTATTTTGTAATCCACTTTGGTTCTGGGAGGTGGGATTTGGTATGTCCAACTACTCCAGCGCCATCTTGTCTTCGACCCTCTTGTTTTTTTTCTGCTGGTTCCTATTCACAAGCCAAGAGTTTATTCTATAAAAGGAAAAATATATAAATACAGGATGAGACAAATGTAGGTTTACAGTTGTTCATATGGAAAATAATACAATAATTAATAAATAATAATATAAGAATAAACTATGTTTTGTGTACTCATAACTGTAAACCTACTTTTCCCCTGCCCTGTACTATGAGCTGACTGGAAGCCTGGGACTGAGTCATTGTCAATAAAGAACTACATGAAAGCAATTAGCTGGTGTTGAGTTCATATTTCACAAAATCAGGAAAAACAAACACTAGCAGAATTATTTCCTAGGCACCTTTGATTAAAAAGCCACTCTCTAGGTTATTATTTCTTTCAAATTATCAGTTGGAAACTGACTTTCTTCATCTACTAATAAGATTGCCTATACTATATTATTGCACAATACAGTTGTGAGCATTAAGTAACAAATCCATGTAAAATTTTTTCAACACAGTAAACACTCTGTAAATTCTAGTTGTCATTCTTGTCTTTCCCTACTTTAGCATCACAACCTTCATCTTTCTTTGTAAATGCTTGCTTCCATGTTTTCTTCTATACTAGTTACTAACAGGTGATGCAGAAGATTAGCCAGCTAGATCTCAGGTCTCAGGAATGTAAGCATCCTGTCAAGTTTTGGACAGGGCCTGCGACCCTTGCAGGATGATACATAATTCACTGCATTATATTATAGGCCATAATATATAAAACTATTCCTTGAAAGACATAGTCTTAGAATCTTGTTGACACACCTGAAACTAATACATCATAATATTGAATGTAAACTGTAATTAAAAAATCAAAAATTTGAAATCTTGTTGAGGTGTGAGGATAAATCATACTGAAAAAAATAGAAAAACTACCATATTTCATCATTTCTAAGATGCAGGTTTTTTCCCACATTTTTTAAATGTCAGAAGTCAGAGAGTGTTTTAAAGTCAATGACATTTTTTAAGTAAATTGACAGCATGTTTACTTTCTCAGTGGTACATCTTAGAATCAGTGGCATTTTAGACTTGATGAAATCCGGTGTTTAACCATGTGGTACTCATAAATAGGGCAGTGAGTGTCTAGAAAGAGAAGGGTCAGGACAAGACTTTATGAGGAAGTCATTTGTCTATCTGCCTGGGTTGTCAAGCACTCTGGCTTAATTTCTACTGTATGTGGCTCATGTTCACATTTATCAGCTGCACCATCCTAACTGCTTCTGCCTTGTTTTAGGCTGAAATTTCTTGTCTGGATTACATTGGTCATCTGCGTCTTTCTTCTTTAACCTTACTTTGAAACGCTCTAAGACTTCCTTTTAAAAATACATAGTTCCAATATTGTTACTACTCTCCTCAAAAGCCTCTAAACATGGCTTCCCCCCTTTTTGGCTCCATAATAAAATGAAAACTCTTTTGTGACAGCAAAGCATGATTTGGAAGCATGATCTGGTCCCAGTCCTGAATGGGCCACTTACTAGTCATGTCTTTAGATAGGGTCCTTAATCTCTCTGAATTTTTGTGTTTTTAAGATTGAGGTGATAATAACTCTTCATCTTAGAATGTTTGCAGTTACCTTGCAAAAGCCTAGGTGCACAGCAGATGTTTAAGAAATATTAATTTTTTTCGGTGACAGGGACAGAGAGAGACAGACAGAGGGAGAGATAGGGACAGATAGGCAGGGAAAGAGATGAGAAGCATCAATTCTTTGTTGTGGCACCTTAGTTACTCATTGACTGCTTTCTCATATGTGCCTTGACAGAGGGACTACAGCAGGCAGAGTGAACCCTTGCTCAAGCGAGTGACCTTGGGTCCAAGCTGGTGAGCCTTGCTCAAACCAGATGAGCCCACGCTGAAGCTGGTGACCTCAGGGTTTCAAACCTGGGTCCTTCGCGTTTCAGTCCAATGCTTTATCCTTTGTGCCACCGCCTGGTCAGGTGAAATATTAATGTTTTTCCCTACCTCAGTTACCTCATCTGTAAAATGGGGATGATCATTTATGACCTGCTAACGTGGTAGAGTTGCTCTGATGATCAATGGAAACAATTATGTGAAATCATAAATTATTTTTTATGCTTTAAAATTATTGTATTTTGTGCTTTAAACTACTATTTTGTAAACTATAAAGTGCTCTGTTAAATTAAGAATATTTTTATTGCAGTTTTGTAGGCCTTTAACGAATTGATTTCAAGGTTTCTTTCCTGGGTAGTGGACTGCAGTGCCCATTTCCTCTATCTAAGCTGTACATCCCCAGAGTATGCCAGGTACAGTGCTTTTGTATGTTATAAAATTCTTTGCTGTATTTTATATTTGCATTCATGAAGATTCAGTTCCAATATTCTCACCTTTTTTTATTACACTAAAAAAATTGTTTTTTTCTATGTTTTCTCTCAGAAGTTGTAGGAGTTTGGCCTTTTTAATGTTGGTTGAATTCTTATTTGTATTGCATTAATTGTTTTGTCTGTTTTATATCCATTAAATTGAAAGCTACTTACAGGCAGGGATATGTCTGTTGGGCAAAGAAGTTTGTAAAATGAGATGACGTCAGAATAATGGCGGGGTAGGAAGCAATACCGATAAATCTCCCCCAAAACTCAACAAGATCTTGAACCAGAAACAGAAAAACCTATCCTTGGAGCCTCCCGATGTTTCGCAATACACCCGAAGATATGGTTGAGTGAAAAATTGGCTAAATATATAACCAAACCCCAAAGGATATAGGGAGTAAGAAATGCTCCGCCTTCCTCACTAACCTAAACAGGGCGGCTTTCACTGGGAACTGAGAATATAGAAACTAAGGTGGGCAAAGGGGGTGAATAGATCCAGGCCGCGGCACAAACGGCCGAACCAGGCTGTGGCACGGAGATCCAAGTCGAGGAAAAACTGTTCCTGTGGCAACCCGGGAAATACAAGCTAACACTCGTGCCAAACCCAGACAAAGAAAGACAATTGGGGCAGCCATTTTCCCCGATGCCCTGGTCTGTACGCGCAGATAGTGGGCAAGAGATTCCTTCCAAAGCCCCGGGAGTGGGCACCCGTGTTATCCCACAGAGAGGCAGAGTCAGAGGCCTTTGTGTGGGCTGAAAGCAGAATCTCTGGACCGCCCCAGCGCCCTTAAAAAGCCGCGCATGAGGAGGGAGTGAGAACTAATTCCAACGCTGGAACATTTCTGTGCGTGTGGGAGTTTCACTCAGAGGGTAAGGCGGCCGGCCTGATATCCTGGTCTGTGTGCGCAGATAGTGAGCGAGAGATTCCTCCGAGTGCCTCGGCAGTGTGCGCCCGTGTTATCCCACAGAGGAGCAGAGTGTGGGGCCTTTGTGTGGACGAAAAGCAGAATCTCGGGTGGCCCCAGTGCCTTGAAAAAGCCGCACAGGGGGATGGAGCGAGAGCCAATTCCAACGCTGGAAATTTTGCATGCGGGTGGGGGTTTCACTCAGAATGTGAGACTTCCGGCCTGATATCCTGGACTGCATGTGCAGATAGTGAGCGAGAGTTTCCTCCAAGTGCCCCGGAGTGGGCGCCTGCCCGTGTTACCGGACAGAGTGGCAGAGCCAGAGGTCTTTGAGTGGGCAGAAGCCCCGCCTGATTATGCTAGCAGCTCTGACTGACTGAGCCTTACCCAGAGCCCTGTGCTGAGTGTGAATAGAGTGGGGAGTTGCCAGCTCTTTGAGCCTCTTACTATCCAGGCAGAGGCAGCAGCAACCCCATAACTGGATTATCAGGCTACTAATTGAGGAAGGAAAGACTAGGAGAAAGGCTCCAGGAACACGGACTCTCTCACTGGCAGAGCCTATAAATGCTAATGAGCCTCGACTGCCAATGAGACTAAAGCACAATACATGACATCGCCATAGAGACTTATCAACGCAAACCTCTACCTGAGCGTGCCAAAGGGGCAGATCCCGGGGTACTGAGTCACCGACCAGGAAGAGGGAGAAAAGAAAAAGCAAGAAGATAACCTCTCAAAATCAAGAATAATCCGCAGACTTTATAACCTATCCCATTTTATTATATTTGTTCATTTGTTTCTCTTATCTTCGTTCTTGATATTTTTTTTTCCTCCTCCAATTTGGTCGATTAACTCTCTGCCGGTCTTACTCTCTCCTCTCCTTGAACTACACTACCCATAAGTGTTATATCTCCCATTATCTTTTCTTTCCTCTTCCTTTCTCTCTATGAGAGTTGCACTCCAGAACCCTTAACTCTCTCTCTCTCTCCTCTTTTTCTTTTTTCTTCTTTTAGTGGTTCCCTCTTTTTTTTTTCTCTCTCTCTCTCTCTCTTTCTTTTCTCCCTCTATATTAGTTTCTACCTTTCTCCTTTATGTCTCCTCTCATTCAAACCTCAATAACAAACAAATTATCTTATCTGGGACTCAAACTTATGTTTGTGGCATTTTAGGGAGTTTTTACTTTACCTTTTTAACTCACTATTATTCCTCTCATCATAACTCTTAGTCAACCAACATATAAAAGCAAATCATTTTATTCTTGACCCAAATTTTTTCCTTATTTGCTTTTTGTGGATCCATACCCCCTTCTTTTTTCTTTTCTTTTTTTTTTTTTTTTTTTTTTTTTGCCCCTTTATTACTTTTCCCCAATTCAGGCCCTCCATTACAGACATTGTTTGTTCTATTTAATACAATATAATTCACAGTTCACCACAAGATTTCCTCAAGAAAGATGGGAGAGGAAAGGAGAGGAAAAAAGGAGGGGGGGAATAATTTCCTTTTTAAAAAAATTTTTATTTTATTTTTCTTTATTTCATTATTAATGTTAAAAAAACACAACTTTTTGATTTTTTATTTTTTTAACTTTTTATTTTTTATTAAATCTCATTAATACTATCAACAAAACCACCCTCAGATGCCATTAAAGAAGAGAACATCGAATATCATGGATACAAAAGAAAGAGAGGTAACACAGCTAGATGAGGAAAAATCTATGGAGAAAAAATTTAATATATTGGAAAACTTGGAGCTAAATGACAGAGAATTCATCCTAAAAATACTCCGAGATATAAAAGAAAACACAGAAAGGCAATTAGGGGGCTCAGAAAACAACTCAATGAACACAAAGAATATATTTCCAAGGAAATTGAAACTATAAAAACAAATCAAACAGAGATGAAAAACTCAATTCACGAGCTGAAAAACGAGGTAACAAGATTAGCTAATAGAACAGGCCAGATAGAAGAGAGGATTAGTGAAATAGAAGACAAGCAACTTGAGGCACAACAGAGAGAAGAAGAAAGAGATTCAAAAATTAAAAAAAAATGAGACAGCCCTACAAGAATTATCTGACTCCATCAAAAAGAATAACATAAGAATAATAGGTATATCAGAGGGAGAAGAGAGAGAAAATGGAATGGAGAACATACTCAAACAAATAATAGATGAGAACTTCCCAAGCCTGTGTAAAGAACTAAAGCCTCAAATTCAAGAAGCAAACAGAGCTCCGAGTTTTCTTAACCCCACAAACCTACTCCAAGGCACATCATAATGAAATTGGCACAAACCAACGGCAAAGAAAAAATTCTCAAGGCAGCCAGTGAAAGAAGAATACAACATATAAAGGAAGGCCCATTAGATTATCATCAGATTTCTCAGCAGAAACTCTACAACCTATAAGAGAGTGGACCCCAATATTTAAAGTCCTGAAAGAGAGGAACTTTCAGCCACGAATACTATACCCATCAAAGCTATCCTTCAAATATGAAGGAGAAATAAAAACATTCACAGATACAGAAAAGATGAGGGAATTTATCATCAGAAAACCCCCACTCCAGGAATTACTAAAGTGGGTTCTCCAATGAGATACAAAGAAATAACAACAACAACAAAAAAAAGCCACAAGTAAAAGCTCCAAGAAGAACACAATAAAACCAAATTTAAACTGTGACAACAACAAAAAGAAAGGAGGGGGGAGAGGATGGAGATTAACAGTAGCAAAGGATGATGGAGTGCAAAAGTACTCACAAAATAGCACGCTACAATGAACAGGGTAGGAACCCTTTTCATTACTTAAAGGTAACCACCACAGAAGCACATGAGATAAAAATGATAGCAACAGAGGAAAGATGTATGGAACACAACCAAATAAAAACAAAAGATAGAAAAACAAAAGAGAAGGATCAAACAAGACACAAAACTAACAGAAAGCAATATATAAAATGGCAATAGGGAACTCACAAGTGTCAATAATTACACTTAATGTAAATGGATTAAACTCACCAATTAAAAGGCACAGAGTAGCAGAATGGATTAAAAAAGAAAATCCAACTGTATGCTGCCTACAGGAAACTCATCTAAGTAACAAGGATAAAAACAAATTCAAAGTGAAAGGCTGGAAAACAATACTCCAAGCAAATAACATCCAAAAAAAAGCAGGCGTAGCAATACTCATATCTGATAATGCTGACTACAAGACAGCAAAAGTACTCAAGAGACAAAAATGGCCATTTCATAATGGCTAAGGGGACACTGAATCAAGAAGACATAACAATTCTTAATATATATGCACCAAACCAAGGAGCACCAAAATATATAAGACAGCTACTTATTGACCTTAAAACAAAAACTGAAAAAATACAATCATACTTGGAGACCTCAATACACCGCTGACGGCTCTAGATCGGTCATCCAAACAGAGAATCAACAAAGATATAGTGGCCTTAAACAAAACACTAGAGCACCTGGATATGATAGACATCTACAGGACATTTCATCCCAAAGTGACTGAGTATACTTTTTTCTCCAGTATACATGGATCATTCTCAAGAATTGACCATATGTTGGGCCACAAAAACAACATCAGCAAATTCAGAAAAATTGAAGTTGTACCAAGCATATTTTCTGATCATAAAGCCTTGAAACTAGAATTCAACTGCAAAAAAGAGGAAAAAAATCCGACAAAAATGTGGAAATTAAACAACATACTTTTAAAAAATGAATGGGTCAAGGAAGAAATAAGTGCAGAGATCAAAAGATATATACAGACTAATGAAAATGACAATACGACATATCAGAATCTATGGGATGCAGCAAAAGCAGTGATAAGAGGGAAGTTCATATCACTTCAGGCATATATGAACAAACAAGAGAGAGCCAAGTGAACCACTTAACTTCCCATCTTAAGGAACTAGAAAAAGAAGAACAAAGACAACCCAAAACCAGCCGAAGAAAGGAGATAATAAAAATCAGAGCAGAAATAAATGAAATAGAGAACAGAAAAACTATAGAAAAAATTAATAGAACAAGGAGCTGGTTCTTTGAAAAGATCAACAAAATTGACAAACCCTTGGCAAGACTTACCAAGGAAAAAAGAGAAAGAACTCATATAAACAAAATCCAAAATGAAAGAGGAGAAATCACCACGGCCACCATAGATATACAAAGAATTATTGTAGAATACTACAAAAAACTATATGCCACTAAATTCAACAACCTGGAAGAAATGGATAAATTCCTAGAACAATACAACCTTCCTAGACTGAGTCAAGAAGAAGCAGAAAGCCTAAACAGACCTATTAGTAGAGAAGAAATAGAAAACAACCATTAAAAACCTCTCTAAAAATAAAAGTCCAGGCCCTGACTATTCCAGCGAATTTTACCAAACATTCAAAGAAGACTTGGTTCCTATTCTACTGAAAGTCTTTCAAAAAATTGAAGAAGAAGCAATACTTTCAAACACATTTTATGAGGCCAACATAACCCTCATACCAAAACCAGGCAAGGATGGCACAAAAAAAGAACACTATAGACCAATATCTCTAATGAATACAGATGCTAAAATACTAAACAAAATACTAGCAAATTGAATACAACAACATATTAAGAAAAATAATATATCATGATCAAGTGGGATTCATCCCAGAATCTCAAGGATGGTTCAACATACGTAAAACGGTTAACGTAATACACCATATCAACAAAACAAAGAACAAAAACCACATGATCTTATCAATAGACGCAGAAAAGGCTTTTGATAAAATACAACACAATTTTATGTTTAAGACTCTCAACAAAATGGGTATAGAAGGAAAATATCTCAACATGATAAAGGCCATATATGATAAACCATCAGCTAACATCATATTAAATGGCACAGAACTGAAGGCTTTCCCCCTTAAATCAGGAACAAGACAGGGTGGTCCACTCTTTCCACTCTTATTTAATGTGGTACTAGAGGTTCTAGCTAGAGCAATCAGACAAGACAAAGAAATAAGAGGCATCCATATCGGAAAAGAAGAAGTAAAGGTATCACTTTTTGCAGATGATATGATCCTATACATCGAAAACCCCAAAGAATCCACAAAAAGACGACTAGAAACAATAAGCCAATACAGTAAGGTCGCAGGATACAAAATTAACATACAGAAGTCAATAGCCTTTCTATATGCCAACAATGAAACAATTGAGAAGGAACTCAAAAGAATAATCCCCTTCACGATTGCAACAAAAAAAATAAAATACTTAGGAATAAACATGACAAAGAATGTAAAGGACTTATATAATGAAAACTATAAACCATTGTTAAGGGAAATCAAAAAAGATATAATGAGATGGAAGAATATACCTTGTTCTTGGTTAGGAAGAATAAAGGTAATCAAGATGGCCATATTACCCAAAGCAATATACAAATTTAATGCAATTCCCATCAAAATTCCAATGACATTTTTTAAAGAAATAGAGCAAAAAATCATCAGATTTATATGGAACTATAAAAAACCGCGAATAGCCAAAGCAATCCTAAAGAAAAAGAATGAAGCTGTGGGCATTACAATACCTGACTTCAAACTATATTATAGGGCCACGACAATCAAAACAGCATGGTATTGGCAGAAAAATAGACACTCAGACCAATGGAACAGAATAGAAAGTCCAGAAATAAAACCACATATATATAGTCAAATAATTTTTGATAAAGGGGCCAACAACACACAATGGAGAAAAGAAAGCCTCTTCAATAAATGGTGCTGGGAAAACTGGAAAGCCACATGCAAAAGAATGAAACTGTACTAGTTTGTCCCCCTGTACTAAAATTAACCCAAAATGGATCAAAGATCTAAACATAAGACCTGAAACAATTAAGTACATAGAAGAAGACATAGGTACTAAACTCATGGACCTGGTTTTAAAGAGCATTTTATGAACTTGACTCCAAAGGCAAGAGAAGTGAAGGCAAAGATAAATGAATGAGACTACATCAGACTAAGAAGTTTTTGCTCAGCAAAAGAAACTGATAACAAAATAAACAGAAAGCCAACTAAATGGGAAATGATATTTTCAAACAACAGCTCAGATAAGGGCCTAATATCCAAAATATACAAAGAACTCATAAAACTCAACAACAAACAAACAAACAATCCAATAAAAAAATGGGAAGAGGACATGAACAGACACTTTTCCCAGGAAGAAATATAAATGGCCAACAGATATATGAAAAGATGCTCATCTTCTTTAGTTATCAGAGAAATGGAAATCAAAACTGCAATGAGATACCACCTCACACCTGTTAGATTAGCTATTATTAACAAGACTGGTAATAGCAAATGTTGGAGAGGCTGTGGAGAAAAAGGAACCCTCATACACTGTTGTTGGGAATGTAAAGTAGTACAACCATTATGGAAGAAAGTATGGTGGTTCCTCAAAAAACTGAAAATAGAACTACTTTATGACCCAGCAATCCCTCTACTGGGTATATACCCCCAAAACTCAGAAACATTGATACATAAGGACACATGTAGCCCCATGTTTATTGCAGCAATGTTCACAGTGACCAAGACATGGAAACAACCAAAAAGCCTGTCAATAGATGACTGGATAAAGAAGATCTGGCACATATACACTATGGAATACTACTCAGCCAAAAGAAATGATGACATTGGATCATTTACAGCAAAATGGTGGGATCTTGATAACATTATACGAAGTGAAATAAGTAAGTCAGAAAAAACCAGGAACTGCATGATTCCATACGTAGGTGGGACATAAAAGTGAAACTAAGAGACATTGATAAGAGTGTTGTGGTTACGAAGGGAGGGGGAAAAGGAGAGGGAAAGGGGGAGGGGGAGGGGCACAAAGAAAACTAGAAAGAAGGTGACAGAGGACAATCTGACTTTGGGTGATGGGAATGCAACATAATTGAACAACAAGATAACGTGGACTTGTTATCTTTGAATATATGTATCCTGATTTATTGATGTCTCCCCATGAAAAAAATAAAATTATTAAAAAAAAAAAAAAGTTGTTTGTAAAATGTGATTTTTATGCTCACTTTGTTAAAAATGGCCGCTGCTCATGTGATGCTGCTGCCACGTGATACTGCTAATTACCTTTCTGTTTGGAAAGGGCTTGGTTATGCTGGAGGAGGGATTGTCCTGCCGAAAAGTTTTAAAAGAAAGAGGAGCTAAGAGGTCATTTTTGTAGAAACCACATTGTTGCAGGGAAAGCAACCAAGATGGCGAGGTGCTGAACGGAAACAGAGGTGAGGGTCTTTGTGAGCTCTGCTGAACTTTTGGGGGCCTTTGATTCTAGAAAAACTAGGAGAAAGTCAGTGGCTTTGGGAGTCCTGAATGAAAAGGGAAGTGTTTTCCCACTGTGTGTATTTACTTGCCCACCTGTGCGAGGCTAGAATAAAGGCATGGCTGACCAGTTTTTGGCTCTGCAGTTTCATTACCATCTATAGGAATCTAATGCGAACCTGCACCTTCTTGGCTGCAATGGAGGCCACGACTACTGGCCTTATACAGGCAGGGACGTGTCTAATTTAACAAAGCCTTTTGTCTCCAGAAATTGTATACAGTATGTTGACTTGAACAAAGTGCATGAGGGAGTGCAGATAGGCAGTGTAGACAGTTGGGTTAATGGCCAAACAGGTAATGCACATGGAACTTGTAAAGCCAAGTCACATTCATTGCAATGATCAGAGTGTTTGAGAAAATTGTGAGAAGTTTTGAAAGGTAGAGTAGTAAGTATCTGGTTATGGAAGTCCACAAGACCAGCCAGTAAAGATGGAACCCATTGTATCAGGACAACCATTTTCAAGTTTTACCAGCAGAATTTTCTTTTCACATTTGTACACCAAAATCCCACTGCATAAGAAAGATAACAATAGAGTTGCTTTGGTTAGTGAAGATGCTGGATTCCCACTCTTCCTGGATGCTCCCTTTCCTTTATTCACATCATCTTGGCACCCCAGCAGGACAATTGGGACTTAAGGAAGCGAGGTTTGGAGACCAGTGTTTTGCGGATTAAGTTGTACCTTCTTGTGCAGGAGAATAACATGGTGAGAGCTGTGTTTCACGTTGTGTAGCAATGAGAAAAGGTATATTGGAGAGGAGCATGCTGATTTCTTTTTTAGTTGCTTCATTTTCTTTCTTGCTACCTCAGAACAATTTTCAGTCGTTAAGAATTATCCTGTTGAACAGTATTTTGTAGGGGACAGTATTAGTTCTTAGCTTGCTAGAGCTTATGCTTTATTCCAGTCAACTACTGTTTATTCAAAATGATACTTAAAATTGGCCCTTGTGAATATGCCTGTTTTGAATTATTGTATCCAGAGAAGTTGATATAAAGGAGATAAATAGCCAAGTGGTAGAATAAAGCAAGAGCTATTGTTTAAGATATGATTGATTTTGCTACTAAAAGGAAGTGTTTTTTATCATTTTGACTTCCGTCGGAAGCTTGTATTCTAAATCCGAGTTTCCTCATACCTATATGTAGGTTATAAATTTATAAAACAAAACACTTATTTATATTCTAGTGGAGTAATATGGTCTTTTGACTAAGACTCAGAAATTAAAAGCTTGATATATCTGTTGGGTGTATAGGCATCTTTTAAAATTAAAAAAATTTCTATTGTTTTCAGAGAGATAAAGAGGAAGCAGAAGAGAGGGAGAGAGAGAGAAGCATCAACTTGTTGTTCTACTTAGTTGTTCCATTTTAGTTGTGCACTCATGGTTGCTTTTCCTATGTCCCCTTACCGGGGATCAAACCTGCAACCATGGTGTGCTGGGATGATGCTTTATCCACTGAACCACCCGGCCAGGGCTGACATCTTTTTTCTTTTTTAATTGAATTTATTGGGGTGACATTGATTAATAAAATTATATAGCTCTGAGGTGTACTATTCTATATAGGCATTTTACATCTAAGTATTTAACTTGGCTTAAAGTAATTTGGAAAGAAAAGAGTAGATTAACTGTGTACCACCTGGCAAGGAGAAATATATTTTAAGCAATTACAATCTTATAAATTTTTTTATTTAAGATATGAATAAATGGTTAATATAATTTCTTTTTCTGAGACATACTTTTCTGAATGTTGAGATTTATTGATACTCTGGGTTTGATTATACTTTTGAAAAGAATTGGTATTTTCTTTTTAGAACAAAAAGGCATAATTTGTTGAGGGAGTGAGTTATAGAGAAAGAAATGGGTAGTTTTCACATTTTTACTAAAGTTACATCATAAAGTTATTTTGTTTTTTTATTTTTATTATTTTTCTTTTAAAAATATTTTTATTTAGAAAATTAAATTTAATGGGGTGATACTGATGAATAAGAGTACATGGATTCCAGAGTAGACCTATCTATAGCATTTGAACTGTTGATTGTGTTGTGTGCCAATCACCCAAAGTCAAATCATTTTCCATCGCCGTATATTTGTCCCTCCTATAAGCAGTTACTTTGGACAGTGGTATGAGAAAGTATTTTAAGCAAGATGTTAAGTAAAGAAAAACATATAAGGTGATTTATCTGGAATCCTCCATTATGAAGATGAGCTGATTCAGGAGCAGGGATTTTTCTGTGTGCCAGAAGGTTTGAAGGCTAGAGAGCAGAGGCAAGGTAGGCAGTCAGTGTTTAGTGTGCTCAGCCCCATGTCTACCTGAAGATTTAGTCCCCAGCCTCCCTCATTCCTACTCCAGTATAAAGCTAACATTTAATGAACCCTGGGGCATGTGCTGAATTTTAATGACCTGAACATATGCTGAATATTTTATATGTTATATCCTTTAGTGCTCTGGATAATCTCTGACATGTAGGCTCGGTGTGATCCTCATTATCTGCATTTACAACACAGAAACTGAGACTCAGAGAAGTGAAGTAACTTGCCTAAGAGCTTTTGCGTGGCAGAGGTAGCATTCAAACTCACTGACATCTGACTGCAGAGTAATCCATGCATTCATCTTAACATTACATGGCTTCCTTCTGTTGCTTTTCTGGCCAATGCATTAGAAGACCATGCCCATGTGATGATTGTAATTGAATTAGGTATTCAAATCACAGAATCTTGAAATAGGTAATGTGCGCTGGTTTATTTGCAAACTGGGTTGAGGGATGTGCTTCATGCTCTATCACATTCTAGTCCTTGGTTGTGTTAATCTGACAAGTAGGTGTTTGTCACTTGACATAGGCACTGTTGGATGCTCATAATCAGTGAAATAATTTCCCTTTAAAATTATTTTGAAATATATCTGTAGTGTTGAATTTCAAGATGTCTTAAAATAATATCAACCTGGAATCAAATACCTATTTACATGTGTATTTTGTAGAGATCACTAACCAAATAATTCAGTGAACCTTCCTTGGGAACGTGGTATGGTCAGGCACTGTGCTGGGTGGCTGTGCGGGGCAGGAAGGAGAAATGCACATGTAGGGTTGAGACTGTGCTGAGCATAGGGCCTGCTCCCTACAGAACATACTTTAGAAATTCACTGACTGCAAGTCGGACCATAGTTGAAATTGTGTGGTCTGTCTAAACTGAGCTTAATGTCTCTGAGTTTGCTTTTTCATCTGAAATAAAGGACAATAAAATCCATGTCAGAGGGATTGTTGTCAAGGTTAAGTGAGTTAAAATATGAACAGAAGACCAGGATCATGTCTGGCACTTACTAGATGGTTAGTAATTGTTAGTCACACAGTGAAAAATAAATAGCATCATCCTTATTCTCAAGGTTTAGAGCTAGGGATTCTCATGCACTGTGAAGCTGTCCTGTAGTTGTCATAGCTCTATATTTGCTTTAAAATTCTGACTGAGCATCACTAATCATCCAAAGGACTTTTAAGTCTAAGAAGAAAACACACATATACAAACATACCCACATACTTCCCTGCTTCTGCACTCATATTTAATTCTCTTGTTCTATGAGAAGAAAATCTTCACAAAGTTATTGCTCAATGCCGTCAAATATTTTCACATTTAGAGGCCCCTGTATAATGCTGAGATCATGGGAGTGAGCAAAACCATCAGAATGATCTTATTGAATAAAACTTTGGACACAGAAAGAAATGTGTAGGTGTTGAAATTTCAACAGCTTATTTTTCACTCACTTCTGCACCTACTATAGTTATTATAAACAGATTTATTGCATTTTTTTTCTCCTAAGTGAAAAGTGACTAATCTTCAGAAATAAAGCTGAATGATTCCAAAGGGGCATGATATATTCATGACACAGGCTGCTGTTTTGTTCGTCTGTACAGGACGCCACTCATTCTAAAGAGCTTTTTCTTTTATTACTTAACAGGAAGGCAGAATGATCTGCTTTTCCTTCCAAACACCAGTGAACTGGTTTCTTTTAGTCCCTGTTGCTTTTTGGGGGGGGGGGGGGGAGAAGATTGCTAGTGTGCAGTGTCTTAGATGCAAATCTGTGTGTGTTCACTTTTTAAAGTTAATTCATATTTTAATAGTATATTTTGTGCTTTGTCTATCTTCAGAGTTAGCCATTTTTTAAAAATTTGAGCTTTAAACTAATCATTTTGTATAAAATCATCTAAATCTCATAGGTCATAGTAATGACCTTTCTATATTTTTCAAAGCCTTTGTTTGAAGATTATCATGCCTTTAGTGCTAAAACCCCCACACTTTTTGAATTTGGATTTGAATCGCCATTAAAGGGTAAAATGCTATGCCAGTAAGGTGGCATTTAAAAAGCCAGCAACATTGATTAAATTTAAACTACTACTGTTCAGGCACCCATGCTCAACCCTTTTAGAAATACTTTTGAGTTAAAATTGAAATGTCGGCCCTGGCCGGTTGGCTCAGCGGTAGAGCGTCGGCCTAGCGTGCGGAGGACCCGGGTTCGATTCCGGCCAGGGCACATAGGAGAAGCGCCCATTTGCTTCTCCACCCCTCCGCCGCGCTTTCCTCTCTGTCTCTCTCTTCCCCTCCCGCAGCCAAGGCTCCATTGGAGCAAAGATGGCCCGGGCGCTGGGGATGGCTCTGTGGCCTCTGCCCCAGGCGCTAGAGTGGCTCTGGTCGCAACATGGCGACGCCCAGGATGGGCAGAGCATCGCCCCCTGGTGGGCAGAGCGTCGCCCCATGGTGGGTGTGCCGGGTGGATCCCGGTCGGGCGCATGCGGGAGTCTGTCTGACTGTCTCTCCCTGTTTCCAGCTTCAGAAAAAATGAAAAAAAAAAAAAAAAAAAAAGAAATGTCAAATAACGTAAAATTTAAAATACACCTTAGGTTTAGTATTGCCATCATGCAGTATTAAATATTAAACATTAATTTATTTTACGCTGTTGGCAGGTCACAATAATTCAGTGTTTAATAAAAAAAATATTGTCTGCTCGATGATTTCTATGTACAGTAATACATAGAACTGTGTGTGTTTATTTATTGTAGATTAATAGGCTTTGTTTTCCTGGTGCATACTTAAATATGATTTATGTCATGTATGAATATGCCTGTTTCACACACAATCTATAACCGAAATCCACAAATTTTGGGGAAATATGTCTCTGTTTCTTCTGTGAAGGAAATATTTCTGAAAAGATGCCTCTATCTCATATACTATATTCTTTACAGTAACCAAGGCACGTGTCATTAGAACCAGGTGCTTTGCACCCAGTGTTCAGAATATATGTACTGCTCACAAAAATTAAGGGATATTTTTAAATGAATGTGAAGCGATAAAAAAAGAAGCATTTGATTATTTTTTTTATTAAACAAGAACATCAGAAAAGCAAATGACAAGTCAATGAAAGTTGTTTGATTATGCAGTTGAGATGTAAAACCAACTTTTATTTCATTGGTGAAAATGCACTGTACAAAAGGCTGAAAGTACTGAAGTATCTGCACGTTCCCTGATCCCCTAATTTTTGTGAGCAGTAGTAAAATCTTGCTGTAATTGACTCTATAAAGACTGCTTCTTTAAGTAAAGGGACTGGATCTAAAACAACAGAACATACTACTTAGAGCAGAATTAAAGCCAAATCTAGAATGAAGAATATTTTATTATATTTTAGAGTTGATGCAGTTATATGTATGATTTGGTCATATCACCAGCTGTGTGACCTTGGGCAAATTACCTATCTCACTGTATTTCAGAGTCTGCATCTGAAAAGTGGATATAATTATAGCTCCTATCTGATGTTGTATATCTGGAACTGTGCCTGGCACATTGCAAACCCATCATTCAGTATGATATATGTGATCAGTTCTGCGGTAGTGCAAAGAAACAGAAACAGAATGAACCATTCAGTATCAACTGAAGTAGCACCATTTTTGAGTGACCTGCTATGGATGCAGGCTGGATATTGTTGCACTTGAGACGAGCCCCAATCACAAAATGATAGCATTCTGTGGAAGGTTTTTTGTATCTACAACTTACCTATAAATATCCCAAGGAGGATGCTACCATTTGAAGTCAGCTCAGTTACTTTCCATTATCAGAAAAAATTGTTCCCATGTGAAGCACTCTCATCCCTGTCCCCAAATTCAAATCCAACAACTCAAATTTCTGTTGGTTCTAGCTGCTGATTTTCTTTGTATTAAGAAATCACATCTGAAGCCTATATGTGTGGTGCATTTGGTTTTTAGAAGAGCTTAAGGTAGCTGGCTTTAAGGTTTTCATTTTAGTTTATTGACATCTTAAAGCTATGAGCTATCATTGAACAATGGCTGCTTTTTAAAAAGTCGAGGTATAATTGACACATAACACTATTAATTTAAAGTGCGCAACATAATGATTTGCTATTTCTTTATGTTGCAAAATGATCATCATAATAAGTCTAGGTAACATCCATCACCATACATAGTTACAAATTTTTTTCTTGTGATGAAAACGTTTAAGATTTTTCTCCCTTAGCAACTTTCAGGTATGTGATACAGTATTAACCGTAGTCACTGTGCTGTATGTTACATCTCTGTGACTTATTTTATACCTGGAAGTTTGTGACTTTGACCCACTTCACCCATTTTTTCTTCACTCACTCCCTGCCTCTGGCAACCACCAATCTGTCCTTTTTATCTATGAGCTTGGTTTTTATTTTTTTAAAGATGTAAGTGAGCCCTGGCTGGATAGCTCAGTTCGTTAGAGCATTGTTCTCATATGTAGAGGTTGCTGGTTCTATCCATGGTCAGAGCACATACAGAAACAGATTGGTGTTCCTATCGCTCTCTTTTCCTTCCTTTATATCTAAAATCAATCAATAAATTTAAAGGCCATCCATGTTGTCGCAAATCATAAGATTTTCTTCTTTTTTATGGCTGAATAATGTTCCATTGTATATGAGCATAGGGCCTGCTATACAGAACATACTTAAGAAACATTTATTAAAGGCCAAATTTGAAGTTGTGGTCTATCTTTTGTGTGTGTGTGTGACAGAGAGAGAGAGAAATAATGGATAGAAGGACAGCTAGGGACAGACAGACAAGGAAGGGAGAGAGATGAGAAGCATCAATTCTTTGTTGCGGCATCTTAGTTGTTCATTGATTGCTTTGTCATATGTGCCTTGACTGGAGGGCTACAGTAGAGCACTGACCCCTTGCTCAAGCCAGTGACCTTGGGCTCAAGGCCGTGACCTTGAGCTTTAAGCCAGCGACCTTTGGGCTCAAGCCAGTGACCATGGGGTCATGTGTATGCTCCCATGCTCAAGCCAGTGACCCCCTGCTCAAGCCGGTGAGCTTGCGCTCAATCCAGCGACCTCGGGATTTTGAACCTGGATCTTCTGCGTCCCAGTCCGATGCTCTATCCACTGCGCCACTGTCTGGTCAGGCAAAATTGTGGTCTATCTAAACTGGGCAAATTAGTTAATGTTTTTACCACATTTTTGTTATGTATTGATCTATCAATAGGCAGCTGGATTGCTTCCACATCTTGGCTATTGTAAATAATGCTGCAGGTCACGAGGGTGCAAATATCTTTTCAAGTTAGTGTTTTCATTGTCATCAGATAAATATCTAGAAGTGGAACTACTGAATTATATATGGTAGTTTCATTATTAATTTTTATTATTAGTTTATTAATAGTTTCATTATTAATTAAGAAACTCCATACTATTTTTCATAGCAGTTGCACCAATTTACATTCCCACCAACAGTGTACAAGAGTTCCATTTCTTCCACATTTTCACCAGCGCATATTTCTTGTCTTTTTGGTAATAGCCATTTTTAGCAGGTGTGAAGGGATATCTCCTTGTGGTCTTGATTTGTGTTTCCCTGAGAATTAGTGATACTGCATACCTTTCCATGTACCTGTTGGCTATTTGTATGTCTCCTTTGGCAGAATGTTTATTCAGCTCTTTTACCCATTTTTTCCCCATTGTATTGTTTGTTGTTTTGCTATTGAGTTGTTTGAGTGTTTTATATATTTTGGATGTTAACTCTGTAAAAGATGCATGATTTGCACATATCTTTTTCCATTCCTTAGGTTGTATTTTTATTTTGTTGATGGGTTCCTGTACTGAGCTAAAGCTTTTTGTCTGATGTAGTCCCACTTGTTTGTTTTTGCTTTTGTTGCCTTTGCTTTTGGTGTCATTAGGGTAATTGTATTTACAGTCCAAAGGTTCATAGTCATCCTTAAAAATGTATATCAAACTTACTTTTTTTCCTGTTTGGTAGAATTCTAAACGTGTGAAAATAACTGTACTAGATGGAACTTCAATTGTAATTTGATTTCTGACTCAAGAGACAGACATGTGATACTTTGCTACCATTTTGTCAGTGTTATTAGCTGGTCAACTATTCTGATATCAGTGGGGCTGCTTTGGGATTATTCAAGGTGCGATGTAAATGTAATGATATTTTACTAGTTTTCTGTAAACTTACGTGTTTCATCTGGTGGAGATTTCTTTTTCTAGATAAAATATTCTTTTATAAAGTGTGAATGTCATCTGTTTTTGCACCTAGTTTATCTGAAAAATTGTCTGCATTGTGTGCTGTAGTTTTGCAATCACTGAAAATTGTGTTCTGAGCTTAGTTGCTTTTCTCTAAGTAGATATACCATGGCAACCAAATTTATCAAGAAACAGTTGAAGATATGAATATTGTACTATGAAAATGAGATTTTAAAGGAGTAATTGTAGACACAGGGTGAGAATAGATTACATAGTGTTAGACTGGAGAATGAGGAGGAAGTAACTCATGATTATTGGAAGTCTATTCTTTAATTTAATTTTTAAAATTTATTTATTTATTTTTAGGTGAGAGGAGGGTAGATAGTGAGGCAGATTCCTGCATGCACCCTGACTGGGATCCAGCCAGCAACCCCATCTGGGGCTGATGCTCGAATACTGAGCTATTTTTAGCACCTGAGGGTGATGTGCTCCAAAGGAGCTATCCTCAGTGCCTGGAGCCATGCTGAAACCAATAGAGCCACTGGCTGTGGGGGGCAGGGGAGAAGAGGGAGAGAAGGGAGAGAGGGATGGGGAAGAAGCAGATGGCTGCCTCTCCTGTTTGGCCTGATTGAGCATCGAACCCAGGACATCCATAAACCAGGTTGATGCTCTATCCACTGAGCCACTAGCCATGGCCTTAATTTTAGATTTCAAACTAAGATTTTTGATAAAATTTTGCAGGTTTGTATTAAGAAAGATGGAGAAAGGGGAAAACGGTGGGATGATGACGAGAAAGAGGAGGAGGGAAAGGATTACATCTGAATTTTCTCTGCAAGCACTTAAATTTAAGAATAGACTTCATAATGGTACATGCCAGAGGGGACTTCATGTGAAAGTAAACTAGCATAGAATAGACTTGACTACTTAGGGGAATTGTTCTCAGCAGAAAAGAGACAAAGCTTAATATAAAAACGACAAGATCATTCATCCGAGGGGAAATAACTTGAGAAATCATAGAATATTGTATCTAACAGTTGCCAAAGCAGATATTGCAATGAAAGGGCAATGGACTTGATATGACCTTATATTATTAACTTATAAGAAAAGCTAGTTTTGGAAATACCAAAATACTCACATACATGTAATTTTTTTTAAAGGGGAAAGAGAAACTGTGTTTTATTATTGTTTTAGGTAAAATTGTTTGATCATGCTACACCATGATTTTCAAATACGACTTTCAATGATGATTTTTATAGAACCTATTTTTTTTTTCAAAAATATTCTCTTCAGTGCATTGAGGAAATTAGAAGAAAAAAAAAGAACACCAGTAACTATATAAGGTCCATGGTGGGCACTTTTTCATGAATTTAAGCCTGGAAAATATTTATACTAATTTTATGTCTTTTCTGCATTTTGTATGGAATATCAATAACAATCATACCATTATTGTCCAATGGTTTGATTGCGTTTTATAATTTTCACATCTTGTTCATGATTTCAGTTGACCTTCAGAACAACATGGTGAACCAGGTGGATGGTTTCCTCATTCTGTAGGTGAGGACATGGAGGCCCGACTGGCTACACGACTTGTCCAGGAGAGATGGTAGTTGTGGGTTTGTAACCCTGGCTCTCAGAGCCTGACTGTGAAAGACAGCAGCACAAGCACAGTGAAGCTTAAAAGCAGCTTTGATTTAGGAAAAGAACTATTTAAATATTGATCAGTAATTGATGGCGGGGCACACGACTCAGGCTAATCTTTATCAGAAAAACCGTGCCAAAGAGGCAGTCTTTGTGAGCGAGTGGAAGTTAAATTGTCAGATCTAGATAAATTAGTTTATGTGTACCGATTTGGTCAAAGGTACTTTCCAATAAAATATTATCTCTGTTTGGAGAAGTCTCAAGTTGGAAAGAATGGCAGTTTTTGGATGAGACTTGAGGATTTAATCTTGTGAAATTTTTTTAAAATCCACAAATCAGTGTGTCAGAGCCCAGCATCTGTTTTGTGACCAGACTTTTCCTGTGGTCACAAAAGGCTGGATAGAATTGTTAAATCATCAATTTTTGTCTTATTGTCCCCAGCCTCACTTTCTTCTGGTTGTTTTCCAGTTCTGAGAAACAGTTTACCCCCAAACACCTCATCAGTGCCTCAGTGTCTTAATCTTTACTTCAAAATTGGTTCTCAAAAGAGATACCCTGGTTCCCCATTAACTATTTCAACTGAGACCCAAACAACCCTTATGTAAACTGAATGACCTACCTGCAACTTTGGGTTTCAGCGCGCTGGTGGGAGGCATTTTGGTGATGAGGAACAGTAGAAGTGGGATAGGGTGTGTCCCCATTACTTACAGAAACATACCTTAATCTGAGGTAGCATTTACCCATAGTAGCCTCCCAATCCTTGCAATAATTAGCTAGATTGTACTACTTACCTGGATTGTTTTAGGAGAGGACAACCAAATTTTTCAAAGCAAATATTGTAACCCACTAGGAGAAATTATTTTTGCAAAGAAAGTAGGTGACACTTAGCTACAAAATAAAAGTGTTATTGTGGTTTTTGTTTTCAAGAAGCATCTTTTTAAACAAAAGGTCTCATGTTTAATCAAAAGAAATAAAAACAAGCTTTTTAAAAATAACTTAAATTTTTTAAATTTATTATTGATTTTTAAATAGAGAAGGGGGGGGAGAGACACATAAATTTGTTGTTCCGCTCATTTTTGCATTCATTGGTTGATTCTTGTATATGCCCTGACAGGGATTGAACCTGCAACCTTGATGTATTGGGACAATGTCCTAACCAACAGAGCTGCATTGCCAGGTCCAAAAGTTGTTGTTGTTTTTTTTTTTTTTGTATTTTTCCAAAGCTGGAAACGGGGAAACGGGGAGAGACAGTCAGACAGACTCCCGCATGTGCCCGACCGGGATCCACCCGGCACGCCCACCAGGGGCGACGCTCTGCCCACCAGGGGGCGATGCTCTGCCCCTCCGGGGCGTCGCCATGTTGCGACCAGAGCCACTCCAGCGCCTGAGACAGAGGCCAAGGAGCCATCCCCAGCGCCCGGGCCATCTTTGCTCCAATGGAACCTTGGCTGCGGGAGGGGAAGAGAGAGACAGAGAGGAAGGAGGGGGGGGTGGAGAAGCAAATGGGCGCTTCTCCTATGTGCCCTGTCCGGGAATCGAACCCGGGTCCCCCGCACGCCAGACTGACGCTCTACCACTGAGCCAACCGGCCAGGGCCCCAAAAGTTGTTTATTTTATTTTATTTTTTTTATTTATTTTTTATTTTTTTATTTTTATTTATTTATTTATTTATTTATTTTTATTTATTTTTTTTTTTTCATTTTTCTGAAGCTGGAAACAGGGAGAGACAGTCAGACAGACTCCCGCATGCGCCCGACCGGGATCCACCCGGCACGCCCACCAGGGGCGACGCTCTGCCCACCAGGGGGCGATGTTCTGCCCATCCTGGGTGTCGCCATGTTGCGACCAGAGCCACTCTAGCGCCTGAGGCAGAGGCCACAGAGCCAACCCCAGCGCCCGGGCCATCTTTGCTCCAATGGAGCCTTGGCTGCGGGAGGGGAAGAGAGAGACAGAGAGGAAAGCGCGGCGGAGGGGTGGAGAAGCAAATGGGCGCTTCTCCTGTGTGCCCTGGCCGGGAATCGAACCCGGGTCCTCCGCACGCTAGGCCGACGCTCTACCGCTGAGCCAACCGGCCAGGGCTAAAAGTTGTTTTTTTAACACTGTACTTGTAACACATAAAGTTTGAGCTGGAGCTTGAGATATTTCCTCCCAAGCTGGACATGTAGCTTGAAACTCTGTTACCTGCTTGAATCCAGTGCCTGACAGTCTGTTGTGCTGAGCAGCCAATTTCTCAATGTGGTTCTTGGGGGCTCAGCAAAAAGTCTCACAACACACTTGACGCCTGAATTCAGATAGGGCGCCAGGTGCGTTTACAGTTCTTCAAGCCTAACAAGGAATCTGCTTACAAAATAGCATTTGGTCCCTAAATCCATTTAATGAGTATTTTAATGTCTGTAACTAACCAATAAATATGCTGAATTTATTTTCTCCTTAAAAACATTTCAGTGATCTGAAAAATTGTAATTTAGATGTCTTCACCTCTATTTGAGATAAATTAATCATATTCAACAGAGTAAACAACTGGAATCAGGCAAATTCTGTTTGAATTTTGGCAGAAACACTATCATTCAGGCATCTTTTCTGTGCCTCAGTTTCCACATCTGTAAAATGGAGATGCTAAAAAAAAAGCAACTTCATAAGGCTGTTGTGGGGATTAAATAAAATGATAGATGTACTATGCATGCACATTATAAAGTACTTAATATGTGGTATTCTTACTATATTTTATATAATTCATTTATGAATATGAACCTTCAAGCTTCTTTGGTCATAACAAACACATACACATAACAAATATATACACAACACATAATATGACCAGTTTATTCCTCATAAGTTATACTTGCTCTGAAATAATACTGTCTATTGGACTTCTCCACTTAGGATGATGACTCCACTTTGGAAATCTCATTACTTGGGATTGATGCCCTTTCCACTATAGCAGGAACCCTGCCTCACAAATAGACTTAATTGGATGAGCCAATAGAAAAATGTACATTTATATTCCAGGTAGAATCTCATTTGAAGACTAGAGCAATGTCCAGTTTACTCTAATAAGCACATTTCCATGGCTACAGTTTACGTCTATAAGCTCTATTCAGGATAAAGAATACTATTAAACAAGAAATTCGAGAAAATATATTTCAAATTCTCTATTGTCCTTTATTTGTACATTATATATAAGTATTGATCTTTGAACAATACAGATTTTAACTATGTGTGTCCACTTATACAAGAATTTTTTCAGTGGACATATTGTCATATACCTGTATCCCCAGGTTTCACATCAGCTGATTCAACCAACAGAATACCAAAAACAATATTTTTGATCCAGGGTTAGAAATTTGTGTTTGCAGAGTACCAACTCAAATTATGCGTGGATTTTCAAATGCATGGGGTTGGCACCCCTAACCCCCACATTGTTCAAGGGTCAACTGTATATTTGAATATCTTCATGGTGTTAAATATGCTTTTTTGTTTTTTAAAAAATTTTATTTATTGATTTTAGTGAGAGAGAAAGGGGGGGGGGGAGAGAGAGACAGGAACGTAGATCTGTTCCTGTATGTGCCCTGACTGGGGATCGAACTGGCAACCTCTGCACTTCAGGATGACACTCTAACCAACCGAGCTATCCGGCCAGGACTTAAATATGTTTTGTATAAGAAAAGTAGCTAGTCATAATTGCAGCCAGGGCATAGCAGCTGGAGGTCTGAATTTTTATTTTAATCTATTTTAAAGTTAGATTTATTGGGGTGACATTGGTTAATAAAATTATACAGGTTTCAAGTGTATACTCCCGTAATACCTTATCTGTACATTCCACTGTGTTCACCACCCAAGTCAAATTTTCTTCCATCACTGTTTGTCCCCCTTTTATCCTCCACCACCTGCCTTCACCTCTTGTAATCTACATACTGTTGTCTGTGAGTTTTTTCTCCCCTTGCTTAATCCTGTCACCTTTTTTGCCCAATCCCCAACCCCTGGAAGTATACATTTTTGAACTAAGTGCCATGGTTATCAGGGAATTAGCTTCTTTCACTAAATCAATTGGGTGCCTTCAAGCTCACATTGCCTAGCTAACTGGAGCCTATGTCTTGGTTTTGGTCTCATCTCCTTTGCTGGTGACTGCCTGTTTCTTGGCATGTTCATTTTGGGTACACTGCTCTGAGCACCCTGGGTACCAACATGGAGAAGGTAATTTTATAAGAAAGAATTAAAAATATTCATTTACCCATTCTAGTCTCCACCCAAACTCCATCTCAGGTGAGAACCACACCCTGATTTGTTGTCTTTTATATTTAATTAATATTTTAAAGCTATTAGGAAATAAATTACTTTGATTTCATGTCACATTTCTCTCTTGGGTCAGACTGTCTCATCAATATTAATGCTTAGCTCAAGTGAGAATGCTGTGCTGGTGTGTAATTCATACTGGGCAAAGGTGGTGACATGATCTTTAGAAGGTGAGGGCCCTAAATTCCTCAGGTTATTAAACAGAAACCCTCTCATCTTCTAATTATTTAGCCATTTGCTACTTGCATAGTGAAAAAGATTGTTCCTCCATTCAGTCCAATCCTTTCCATTTGCTCAAAAGCTCATCACCACGTTATCTTGTCCTGAATGAAGCTGGACCTTTGATTCTTTCATTTGGGTAGTAAATTGGTAAGCAAAGCATAGGAACTTGGCTATCACCTCCCACTCCTCAATTTCATTTTTTGTTAATCTCAGGCTTTATTATCTCTTGAATTGCTTGTTCTTTTTTACATGCCGTCTCAGTGGTTGGTTCTCATGTGACCTGGGTCAGCCATGCTGCATGGCCACAGACTTCCCTGGAGTAAACCTTTGTTACAAATTATAGATTTTGTGATAACCAAACATACTCAGAGGGAGAGATGGCCATTATTTCTCTTTTTTTATGGAATGGCCCTGGTAATGAGTTACTAAATAGGATCTTGGTGTGTGTAAATTCCTGTATGTACGTCTGGCTAGAGAAAAGTCTCATCTATGAAAATCCTTGATTTAGAAAAATAATTAAGGAAGTGATTTTTTTTGTGATATAAGAAGGATAAAACATAATATTCCTTTAAATCAGAAACTTTACTGAAACTTAGAAGATAGTTCAACCCATTAAGGGAAGGGAAGAAAAGTAAGGAAGAAGGAAGGGAGATGAATGGGAAATGAACAGGAGAGGGAAGTCTGAACATATCTTCTACATGGTGTGGTATGACCAGAACATTCTAAGATTGCACTGCTCTCGTCTGGCACACTTGGATTTCAGTTAAGAAGAGATACAAGGCTTAGTGAAACCAAATGCCTCGTATTCATGGATCCATTGTACATTAAAACTTAGCTTATAAAACCAGAGCCCAGTCCTGCCCTTTGGACTGTGATGGTTCACTTTGAGCCCACATGCCAGGCCTCAAGCAGATCCTACCACATGACTTTGCTCTCCTTACAGCCCATCCACAAACATTTCCTCAATGTAGTGTGCTAGCCTTTGTGTTGAAAGAAATAGAAACCGCCTCTGGCTAGCTTAAGGAAAAGGGGAATTTGTTGGCTGGACCCTGAATTGTTTTATAAGATCAGAGGAATTCCATGCTAGCCAAACCAGGTGAACTTGTGGGCCCAACTTATTCTCCAGCATACTGCCTTAGATGTGACTACTCCACCCATTTCCTGTATCTGAATGTCTCTGGTTCACATCTTTGTGTCCTAGAATGGAAATCTCTCTGGACCAGTTTGGGTTAGACATCAGTCAGCAGGGCCATGTAGCTCAGAAATGAGCATTGGTGAACATTTCCGGGAAAGAGGAATTTGTTAAACTAAGACTGTTATCTTAGCACATGACTGCTCTGTATGCTGGGTGCTGTTCCGTCTTCACCCCTGTGGTTATGATGTTCCTTCCGCTTTTGCTCTTTCTGCCAGTTGCCAGTCACATCTTCTCAATGCAGCTCAGAGTCTCCCTCCTCCGGGCTGCCTTTCCTGCCATCAAGCCAGAGTCGCAGCATTGTGCGATGTTCCCAGAGCATATCATTTACTCCGCCTCACGTACTCAGCTCTGTGTGTCTGTGCCCTCTCTTCCCTCCTGCCTCCCCCATCAGACCTGTATTGTGCATTGCTCTGAAGAGTTGACAATATGTGGTGGGTTGAACTGGCAATTGAATTTTTCTGGCAAAGACCACTTACTGATTTGGTTGTGCCCCCAAATTCCCCAGGTCTAATAAATGGACTGCCCACATATTAGCTAACAAGAAAACACTCAGTTGATTTTAATACTCTGATATTTGTAAAAAATAAAAATCTAAAAAGAGCAGTGCCAGTTTTGGGGCATTTGTATTACTTATTTCTGGAAAAGAGAGCTAGCAGGAGAAGGAGCCCTGGAAAATGTGGTCAAGAGCACATTAGCACCAGAGCTTAGGACCTTTTTACATGTCTCAACCTCTGCCAACCTCCCTGTCAGATACTGAGCATCACCTATCAGAGTGCTGCACCTGCCGTACTCCTTGAAGGAAAGGTGGAAACCACAGCAACAGCCCCAGTGGGCAGGCACCAGCAACGCTCATACCCAAACGCCCTAGGCAGCAACAGCAGAGGGGATGGCGGGCCTGCAGACAGACCTTTTCTAGGGAACAGAGGCCACACCCAATGGACTGCAGTGGCCAAGACCTTCTTTTACACGGAGAAGATGAGAAGGCAGAAAAATGTAACACAAATGAATCAAGAGAAATCCCCAGAAAAGAGGGTGAATGAGTCAGATATAACCAAATTATCAGATGCAGAGTTTAAAATAACAATTGTTAGGATGCTCAAAGATATTAGAACAACAATAGATGGTCATTACAAACACTTATATAAAGAGATAGCAAATATAAAAAAAGCACATTGAAATAATAAAAAAGAATCAGTCAGAAATGACAAATACAATATCAGAAATGAAGAACACAATGGAAGGAATTAAAAGCAGGATGGATGAAGCTGAGAATCGAATCAGCGATTTAGAGGACACGGTAAATAAAGGCACAGAAGCAGAGCAGAAAAAAGAAAAGACACTCAAAAAGTCTGAGGAAACTCTAAGAGAGCTCTGTGACAACATAAAGAGAAATAACATCTGCATAATAGGGGTTCCTGAAGAAGAAGAGAAAGAACAAGGGATAGAGACTTTGTTCAAGCATATTGTAGCTGAAACCTTCCCTCAATTAAGGCAGAAAAACATCTCACATGTTCAGGAAGCACAGAGAACTCCATTAAAGAGAAACCCAAAGAAATCAACACCAAGACACATCATAATTAAAATACCAAATCTACGTGATGAAGAGAAAATATTAAAAGCTGCTAGAGAAAAAAAGACTATCACCTACAAAGGAGCCCCCATAAGGATGACTTCCGACTTCTCAACAGAAACACTTGAGGCCAGAAGGGAATGGCAAGAAATATTCAAAGTAATGCAGAAGAAGAGCCTACAATCAAGACTACTTTATCCAGCAAGGCTATCGTTTAAAATTGAAGGAGAAATAAAAAGCTTTCCAAACAAAAAAAAATCTCAAGGAATTCACTACAACCAAACCAATGCTGAAAGCAATGCTAAGGGGCTTGTAGTGAACAGATCAAAGGAGAAAAAGAGTATTGCAAAAGAGGAATACAATTTTAAAGAATAAAATGGCAATAAACAATTACATATCAAAATAATCTTAAGTGTAAATAATCTTAAGTGATGATCCAATCAAAAGACATAAGGTAGCTGCGTGGTAAGGAAACAGGACCCATACATATTCTGTCTACAAGAGATACACCTTAAAACAGAAGATGCACATAGACTGAAGATAAATGGATGGAAAAAAATATTTTACGCAAATGGAAATGAAAAAAAAGCTGGAGCAGCAGTACTTATATCAGACAAAATGGACTTTAAAACAAAGACTATTGTAAGAGATAAAGAAGGTCACTACATAATTATAAAGGGAGCAATCCAATAGGAAGATATAACCATTATAAATATTTATGCACCTAATATAGGAGCACCTAAATATATAAAGCAGACTTTGACGGATTTAAAGGGCGAGATCAACAGCAATACTATAATAGTAGGAGATTTCAATACCCCACTAACATCACTAGATAGATCCTCAAGAAAGAAAATTAACAAAGAAACAGCAGACTTAAAGGACATACTAGATGAACTTGATTTAATAGATATCTTCAGAACCTTTCACCCTAAAGCAGCAGAATATACATTCTTTTCAAGTGCTCATGGTACATTCTCTAAAATAGACCACATGTTAAGGCACAAAAGCGGTCTCAACAAATTTAAGAAAATTGAAATCATATCAAGCACTTTCTCTGATCACAATGGCATGAAACTAAAATCAACCACAATAGAAAAACTGGAAAATACTCAAACATTTGGAAACTAAATTGCATGTTATTAAATAATGAAGGGGTAAATAATGAGATCAAAGAAGAAATTTAAAAATTTCTATAAACGAAGGATAATGAGCATACATCAACTCAAAATTTATGGGAAACAGCAAAAGCAGTCTTGAGAGGGAAGTTCATAGCATTACAGGCTTACCTCAAGAAGCTAGATAAAGCTCAAATAAACAACTTGACCCTATATCTAAAAGAACTAGAAAAAGAACAGCAAGTAAAGCCCAGAGCTAATAGAAGGAATGAAATAATAAAGATCAGAGCAGAATTAAATGACATAGAGGCTAAAGAAACAATACAGAAGATCAATGAAATCAGGAACTGGTTCTTTGAAAAGGTAAACAAGATCGGTGAACCTTTAGCCGGGATCACCAAGAAAAAAAGAGAGAGGACTCAAATAAATAATATTAGAAATGAGAGTGGGGAAATAACAACTGACACAACAGAAATACAGAATATTGTAAGAAAATACTATGAAGAACTGTACGCCAAAAAACGAGACAACCTAGATGTGATGGAAAAATTCCTTGAAACATATAATCTTCCAAAAATTAATATGGAAGAATCAGAAAATCTAAACAGACCGATTACAACAAATGAGATTGAAACAGTTATCAAAAAACTCCCAAAAAAGAAAAATCCTGGGCCTGATGGCTTCACAAGTGAATTCTACCAAATATTCAAAGAAGAACTAACTCCTAACCTTCTCAAGCTATTTCAAAAAATTCAAGAGGAAGGAAGACGTCCAAGCTCCTTTTATGAGGTGAGCATAATTCTTATTCCAAAACCAGGCAAAGACAACACAAAGAAAGATAATTATAGGCCAATATCCCTGATGCATTTAGATGCTAAAATACTCAACAAAATATTAGCAAACTGGATCCAGCAATATATGAAAAAAATCATACACCAGGATCAAGTTGGATTTGTTCTTGGGAGGCAAGGATAGAATATTCACAAATCAATCAATGTGATTCATCACATAAAATGAAGGAGAAAAACCACATGAGAATTTCAATAGATGCAGAAAAAGCATTTGATAAAATCCAGCCCCATTCATGATCAAAACTCTCAGCAAAGTGGGAATACGGGGAACATTCCTCAACATGATAAAGGCCATCTATGACAAACCCACAGCCAACATCATACTCAATGGGCAAAAATTAAAAGCATTCCCCTTCAGATCAGGAACAAGGCAGGGGTGCCCCCTTTCACCACTCTTATTCAACATAGTTCTGGAAGTCCTAGCCACAGCAATCAGACAAGAAAAAGAAAAGGCATCCAAATTGGAAAAATAGAAGTAAAACTGTCATTATTTTCAGATGATATGATATTGTATATAGAAAACCCTAAAGTCTCAGTCAAAAAACTACTAGACCTAAGAAGTGAATTCAGCAAGGTGGCAGGATATAAAATTAATAGTCAGAAAGCAGAGGCATTTTTATACACTAACAATGAACTTTCAGAAAGAGAAATTAAGGAATCAATCTCCTTTACCATTGTAACCAAAAAAATAAAGTACCTAGGAATAAATTTAATCAGGGAGATTAAAGACTTATACTCAGAAAATTATAAAACATTGATAAAAGAAACCAGGGAAGATACAAAGAAGTGGAAGCATATACTGTGCTTATGGTTAGGAAGAATAAACATCATTAAAATGTCTATATTACCCAAAGCAATCTATAAATTCAATGCAATACCGATTAAAATACCAATGACTTACTTCAAAGGTATAGAACACATATTCCAAAAATTTATATGGAACCAAAAGAGAACACAAATAACCTCAGCAGTCTTGAAAAGGAAGAATAAAGTGGGAGGTATCACACTTCCGGATATCAAGTTATACTGTAAGGCCATTGTACTCAAAACAGCCTGGTACTTGCATAAGAACAAGCATATAGATCAATGGAACAGAACTGAGAACCCAGAAATAAACTCACACCTTTATGGACAACTGATATTTGACCAAGGAGATAAGAGCATACATTAGAGTAAAGACAGCCTCTTCAACAAATGATGTTGGGAAAATTGGAAAGCTACCTGCAAAGAAATGAAACTAGACCACCAACTTATACCATTCAGAAAAATCAACTCAAAATGGATAAAGACTTAAATTTAAGCCATAAAACCATAATCATCTTAGAAGAAAACATAGGCAGTAAGCCCTCTGACATTTCTCGCAGCAATATATTTTTTGTTTTGTCTCCACAGGCAAATGAAATAAAAGACAGGATAAATAAATGGGACTATATCTAACTAAAAAGCTTCTGCACAGCTAAAGACAATAAGAACAGAATAAAAAGAGAAACTACACAATGGGAGAATATATTTGACAATGCGTCTGATAAGGGATTAACAACCAAAATTTATAAAGAACTTGTAAAAGTTAATACCTGGAAGACAAACAATCCAATCCAAAAATGGGCAAAAGAAATGAATAGACACTTCTCCAAAGAGGACATACAGATGGCCAATAGGCATATGAAAAAGTGCTCAACATCACTAATCATTAGAGAAATGCAAATTAAAACCACAATGAGATATCATCTCATACCAGTCAGAATGGCGTTCATCAACAAAACAACACAGAATAAGTGCTGGCGAGGATGTGGAGAAAAGGGAACCCTCCTGCACTGCTGGTGGGAATGCAGACTGGTGCAGCCACTGTGGAAAACAGTATGGAAATTTCTCAAAAAATTAAAAATTGAACTGCCTTTTGACCTAGCTATCCCACTGTTTGAAATATACCCCAAGAACACCATAGCACTGTATGAAGAAGAAATGCACCCCCATGTTTATGGCAGCATTGTTCACAATAGCAAAAATCTGGAAACAGCCCAAATGTCCGCCAGTGGACGAGTGGATTAAAAAGCTTTGGTACATATATACTATGGAATACTACTCAGTCATAAGAAAAGATGAAATCAGATCATTTACAATGATGTGCATGAACCTTGATAACATTATACTCAGCGAAATAAGTAAATCAGAAAAAACTAAGAACTATATGATTCTGTACATAGGTGGGACATAAAAATGAGACTCAGTGACATGGACAAGAGTGTGGGGGTTATGGGGTGAGGGGAGAGGAGTAGGAGGGGATTGGGGGGGGTAGGGCCAAAGAAAACCATTTAGAAGGTGACGAAAGACAATTGGACTTTGGATGATGGGGATTTGGCATAGGCAAGTGTCGGGATAACCTGGAGTTGTTTTTCTAAACATATGTACCTTGATTTATCAATATCACCCCATTAAAATTAGTAAAAAAAAGTGGTGTTGTAAAACATACCTAAAAAGGTAAATAATCAAATTTTCAATGAATTTTTTTCAGAAATATTTATTGTGTATCTGAGCAGAGTGCTAAATTCAGTATAGTAGTGAAAGTGAACAAATTGAACAAATAATATGACTGATAAGGTTTAAAATACAATATTAATAACAACAGTATAAATAATAAAATTTAATTGTTCTAAAAATAATGTCATGTAGCCAAAAGTGTTTTTAAGTAAGAAGGCAACAATAAAAAAATATATGCATGGATATAAGCAATTTATTACCCAAGATTTCTGTATGAAGATGAAAAATTTGGGAATTTACTTCAGGGAAATGATAAAAAATCCAAGAAAGTAGAGAACTTGAGACATTAGAAAGAGTTGCAGATAAAGTGAAAAAACTGACAGCAGTAAAAAATCGATTCCTTTATTTTGATTCTTGGGACATTTTTGTTAAACAGGAGACACATTTCCTCCTCTGTGGGTTTATCCACAATCCTTAGTTTTAAGGTTAATAATTTTTATTTAATTATAATACTGTAGGTGCTGTCTAGTGGTTTTTAATCTCCTAAAATCAACTATTGAGAAAGCACAAAAGTCTGAGACCTAATTATGAAAAAGAATTTAATGGTTTATAAATAAACTCAGACAATATAAAATAATATCATAAGAAAAATCAAGAAATAAAGGGCCTGACCAGGTAGTGGCGCAGTGAGAGAGTTGGAGTGGGATGCTGAGGACTCAGGTTCAAAACCCCGAGGCTGCAGACTTGAGCATGTGATCACTAGCCTGAGTGCGGGGTCGCTGGCTTGAGCATGGGATCATGGACATTACCCCATTGTTACTGGTTTAAAGCCCAAGGTCACTGGCTTGAGCAAGGGATTACTTGCTCTGCTACAGCCCCCGAGTCAAGGCACATATGAGAAACCAATGAATTAACTAAGGTGCCACAACAAAGAATTGATGCTTCTCATCTCTCCCCTTTCCTGTTTATCTGTCCCTGTCTGTTTTTCTCGCTTAAAAAAATAATAAAACATTATTTAAAATTATAATGATATCTGTACGAAACATGAAAACATTTTTATGTGTTTGTTTTTCAGAGATAGTGCTATTAAGAATGGAAACTTTTCATTTTATGCTTTAAAAAATTACGTGCATATGTATTACTTTTCTAGGTTTAAGAAAAGCTAATAAAACAATTGAGGATTGTTAAATTATAGTTCTTTCCAATAATGCGGCACATAAAATGAGTGAGGGAGATTTATACATGTACAGAAATCAAGATTTTAGTTAAGTAAAATAAACTTAAGTTGTAGTATGATCTGGATGGCACAATATAATTTAGGTTAAAATGCTTTTATGTTTGTATATATATTCATTAGAAAAAAACTCTAGAAGGCTACAAAACTCTTCTTTTATTCAGTTCTATACTTATTTAAAGGTTTTTTTATCCCTTTTGTAATTATAACACTAAATAAGGGTAATTTGAAGAAAGAGATTGTTTGTAGCCCAGCAAAGGGGAATACTTGCCCAAGACCATCAGGAAGTGAGTGGCAGAGTCGGGACTAACATCCAGTTCGTAGTGGTGTGACCAAGGCTTGCCCAAGGCTTGGGAAATTATAGCCTCCTTCTCCAAATTTCTATTAACCCTCCTAAGACACACCAAATAATAACAGTAACAACAATAAATGACAAACATATGTGTTAAATTTTATATAGAATGTGAATAAAAGCATTTTCAGGAAAAAATAAAAGAGTCTGCATCCCTGGCATCATGGTAGGGGATGACTATGATTAAGAAGGGCTTCGATAAAGGAGGGGCAGTTGAGCAAAGCCTGGAACAGGGAGCATAGTCTTTAACGGATCAGCGCGACAGTGGTGCGGTGGCCATTTTCCAGATAGTCCAAGGACACCAAAAAAGAACTTGTGTGACAAATGCAGTCTTTCCTGTTACTATTCGTGTTTCTATCACAAGAATTAATTCACATACCCTGAAGAAATGGGATGATATTGAATTAACGGGCCAGTCTCTTTGATTTATAAGTGATTTTCCTGGCCTGTCACTGGTGTTTGCCACCAAATACTAGCAGTTGAACTCAAGGTGCAGTAACCGAGGATCACAGCCCAGCCAGAGTGGAGGAACGTGGTCGTGAACCTGAGGCCCCTTCTCTTGCTGGTCTTCACCTGGTTTGGTCATAGTTTTCCCCAGTTTCGGTCCATTTCCATAACTCAATGCCTTTCTTACAAACTACCTACTTTTAAAATACCTTTACCTTTACTCTAAAAGTTCTGTTGTATATTTACTGCAGTATTTCTTTATTAAGAAATTAATGTCTTGTTTTAATGGTGCTAGTACTTTTTGTTAGGTTTTTTAATTTTCTATTTTTTAGGACTCTGGTTACAATATTGTATAGGTTTTGAGTGTTCTGCCTTATAATCCCTCATAGTGCAAGATTTTACCCACTAGCTTAGAAAGCAGGGCTGTCCAATAAAATTTTCTGTGATGATGGAAATGTTTTATATCTTGTTTCTAATATTGTAGCCACTGCCCACATGTGGCTATTTAATTTTAACCTCATTAAATGAAATACACAGTTGAGCTCCTCGGTTGTACTAGACATACTTCAAGTTTGCAGTTGCCACTCAGAGGCTCACAGCTCCACGTTGGACAGTGCAGCTACAGAGGGAGGTTGGAGCTCATAAGGATTTGTGAACCTCTTGCAACGACTCCAAGCGCTCTTTCCTGGCATTTCTCTGCCTAAAGGTTAGGAATTTACTCTAGGAGAGAAATTCAAGCAGTGGTTGTAGGATGATATGGAACCCTGGGAGGGGAAGCTCTGATAGCAAGTGGCATTGCCATATGAGCCCATTGTTGCCTCCAGGGCTGGAGACGGCCCACCCTAGCTATGAATTTCCCCTGGAGCCTGAGGACCATACTGTATTTAGTTCACCTGTGTAGTTATGTGTGCTTATGTATCTGTAACCAGATTATATGTAATTTGAGAGTAGGGATGTTTTTAATCCTGCATCTCCTCAGGGAATAGCACTTTTTTTTTTTGCATTTTTGCATTTTTCTGAAGCTGGAAACGGGGAGGCAATCAGACAGACTCCCGCATGCCCCCGACTGGGATCCACCCGGCATGTCCACCAGGGGGCAATGCTCTGCCCCTCTGGGGCGTCGCTCTGTTGCATCCAGAGCCATCCTAGTGCCTGAGGCAGAGGCCACAGAGCCATCCTCAGCGCCCAGGCCATCTTTGCTCCAATGGAGCCTTGGCTGCTGGAGGGGAAGAGAGAGACAGAAAGGAAGGAGAGGGGGAGGGGTGGAGAAGTAGATGGGCACTTCTTCTGTGTGCCCTGGCCGGGAATCGAACCCTGGACTTCTGCACGCCAGGCCGACGCTCTACCACTGAGCCAACTGGCCAGGGCCGCAATAGCACTTTTTAGTAACTTATACAGGAATGGCTTCATTGTCTAGTTTGAAGAAGATGTGTCATTCATATTCCAGTAGAAATGGAGAATAATTCTTCAATTTTAGTGAACTGAAAAGGATTAAATATAGGATGATTAGAAATGAGTGCAGGATTTATGACACTCTCCAATTACAGTGGCTAAAAAACAGTGTTAATTCTTGTTTTTTCTTCTGAGTGCACACTTTTGGCCTCAGCCTTACACTTAAGAGCCAGCTTGTTAAGGAGATGTTTGACTTTTTATTTTACTTCAGGTTGCTGTGCAAAAGGCCCATCTTTTTTAGAACTAGGAAAGTAGGAAGCTAATGCAAAGTGAAATATAAGTCTGTGCTGGAGGATCAGACTCAGTGTCACGTCCCGCTTTGCAGTACTCTGTGCATCTCTGCACAACCCTCCCTTCCTCTTTTTGAACCAAAGGAGTCTCCTAGGCAAAAAAAAAAAACCCTCTTTCCATCCTTTGTATGGATTTTAGTCAATCTTTATGTTAGTTTTGCATTTGCTTCAATAAACACATAGTTTAAACAGTTCTAACTCCAAATTGTATAGCTACAAAGGTCTCTTGCACAAGTTTGATTTATAGAATTCTATATTTTTAAATTAACATCTACAGTGCAGCATGGTTTACTATTTAGCATTTATTAGCTTGCAAAGTTAAATGCAATACACTGTTATGATGAGTTATTTCGAGGTATTAAAATTTAAAACACACAGTGGTGTGTATGATAGGCCAGTAGGGTTCCTGTGTGGGTTGAAGGGGAGCTTTCCCCTGTGCCAGGCTTGCTCTTTAAGGGAGCAGCCATTGCTTTGTGCCTCATTGTAATTCACGCTGCATTCAGCGCTACTGGGAAACTAATGAAAATGGTGGGACTACAAGGCTTTATTTTACTGTTGAGAATTTGCAGTGGTTACAATATTATGTAGTGCCTAATTCTCTTGGTGCAGCATTTTTTTAGTAGTGGTTTTTATTTTCAGGCTAGTGATCCATTTCGTTCATTAACCCTTCTAACCACTGAGTATGCCTCATGTCACAAAAGAGCTTCCAAAGGAAAAAGCATGCCTTGAATGTACTATAAATGTAAATGTTCTAATCATTCCTAAATCTCTCTCTCACTCCCCCCCTTTGAATATATATATTATATGTATTCAAAGTGTGTGTGTGTGTGTGTATATATATATATATATATATATGTTCTCAGTGGCAAAAACGATGGCTTTCAAGTCAAACTATGAGATCAGAGTGCTTAAAGAAAAGAGGAAATACTGTCTTTACTAGAGTATAATCTCAAGTGATACAACTGTTGCCATAGCAAAATTAGGTTAAATGTATGAAAATCTGCTCATTTCTCCCAAGGAAAAACTAAACTAGGGCATAAGGATTTTAACATCACTGTTCCCCTTTCACCTAATTCTCCATCCTTAACACAAAATAAACATTGAGGCTACCCTTCATTTTGAAAAATTGATTTGCTACGGGAGGTTGACTGGTATTAGATTTTGTGTGTGATCTGTATTTGTACCCAAAACAGTAACTGTCATTCGTGCTGCACTTTTGTGTGTCAAATGCTATATCTGATGAATGACTGGGCCACATATGACTAAGGTGGTTTTGAAATGTAAGTGATATTATCTCTTGGATATTATAAAATGTCTTACAGATCTTATTTTGATGTTTTTTTCCCCTTGCAGTTTAAAGCAGTGCTTTCTTAAAGCAGTATTGTATATCAAAGTGTGTGTATGTATTTTATAACTACCAATAACCAGTTTTGAATGTGAAGTTTAGAATGATTATGTTGATGTTTGTCTGAACACTGTAAAAATATCACAGCTGCCTCTTGTATGTTACACCGTTCCCTATAGCAGGGTTATAGTGTACTCATTTAATTAAATCCATGGATTGCTGATGCCGATGTCAACTGCCTGGTGACTTCAGAGGCTGTGCTCTGCAACACATCTTTATTACACTCTGCGTGTGTCCACAAGCCATATAAAAAAATCAGGAAACAGGAGTGAAAACACACCTCTTTGAAAGTGGAATGTCAGCTGGAGTGAGAGAAGGGTAAGGATGATTGATAGTTTAAGAGAATGAAAGATGGCTTTCAGGAATGAATGAAAACAAGGATTTGAGGACATCAAAGATCATACTTAGCTCCAACCCAGGGAAGTCACTGGGCAAGGAAAACTGAATCCATGATTTGAAAAATTCTCTTGAATAAAATGTATTAGTTAGAAACTTAACTAAACTATTTATGTGAAAATACACCTCATATTAAAAATAGTTCTGTCTGAGTTAGAGAGCTGAGCAACTAAGAAAGATACTATCATAACAAATTTATTTTTATTTATTTATTTTTTCTGTATTTTTCTGAAGCCGGAAACGGGGAGAGACAGTCAGACAGACTCCCGCATGCGCCTGACCGGGATCCACCAGGCACACCCACCAGGGGGCGACGCTCTGCCCACCAGGGGGCGATGCTCTGCCCCTCCGGGGCGTCGCTCTGTTGCGACCAGAGCCACTCTAGCGCCTGGGGCAGAGGCCGAGGAGCCATCCCCAGCGCCCAGGCCACCTTTGCTCCAGTGGAGCCTCCGCTGCAGGTGAGAAAGAGAGAGACAGAGAGGAAGGAGAGGGGGAGGGGTGGAGAAGCAGATGGGCGCTTCTCCTGTGTGCCCTGGCCGGGAATCAAACCCGGGACTTCTGCACGCCAGGCCAACGCTCTACCACTGAACCAACCGGCCAGGGCCATGACAAATTTATATATACATACCTATGCACATCTTCAGCCTAGAACAACTTCAATTTAAATTAATTAAAATAACATCTAATTAAAACCTAGTTTTTTTTAAATTGCAGTAACCATATTTCAAGTGTTCAACAGCCACATGTGGCTAGTGGCTACCATATTTGATGGTGCAGATGTAAACCATTTTTGTCATTGCAGAAAGTTATATAGGACAATGCTGCTCTGAAAGAATTTGTCCTTAATCAAGAGAGGCACAAGGTTCATTATTATTTATTAATGATAAAGATAAGCCAAACAGTACATTATTGGGGATATATTTTGCAGGTTGCTTTGCCAAGAGACATAATTGTAACCTGAGAGTTATAAACACTGAAGCTATCCCCGGCTCTGCTATAAACTTCTCTGTGGAATCTTGGACCTGTTATTGGATCTCCCCAAACTTACAACCTGCCTTTCCTGTTAGTATGCCAGCCTCTCTACTGTTTCCCTGTATCCTTTCTGATTTTCCTTAGGTCATCATTTCATTTTATCTTTTTAAAAATTGATGTTCGCTTATAATATTGAATGTGTTTATGCCAACTACTTTAAATCTTTCTGGTGTGTGAGTGTGTGTTTGTGAATTAGAGAGGAATGACCCATTCTCTTTCTTTCAACCTTGTTTTCCCTACTTGTTAAAAAAAAGGGACTGATATTACCTAATATACAGATCATAAGCAGAATGAGAATTAATGAATTGATCATTGGGAATAATTGGACAAATGTGAAACATTCCATACAATGTATCACAGACGTATGGGCCAGACCAAGTAGGAAAAACATTGGTTCTTTTTTTTTTTGTATTTTTCTGAAGTTGGAAACGGGGAGACAGACAGACTCCCACATGCGCCTGACCGGGATCCACCCGGCATGCCCACCAGGGGGCAATGCTCTGCCCATCTGGGGCGTTGCTCTGCCACAACCAGAGCCATTCTAGCGCCTGAGGCAGAGGCCATAGAGCCATCCTCAGCACCTGGGCCAACTTTGCTCCAATGGAGCCTTGGCTATGGGAGGGGAAGAGAGAGACAGAGAGGAAGGAGAGGGGGATGGGTGGAGAAGCAGATGGGTGCTTCTCCTGTGTGTCCTTGCCGGAAATTGAACCCGGGTCTCCTGCACGCCAGGCCAACACTTTACCACTGAGCCAACCGGCCAGGGCCAAAACATTGGTTCTTAAAGGCTTGATGAATTATCAACTTAAAAAATTCTAAGGCATTCTTCAAATTAATGTTTAAATACTATTATATTGAAAATTTTTAATGTGTTTGGACAATGACTATGAAGATGACTATGAAGTTGATGCCTCAATTTTGACCTTCATCTGTCTGAATACCTGGAAAAGCCTATAAGGCCCAGATTTTAGACCTAAAGATATGTAAGAGTTTGTTGTTAGGTACTTATAGATGTTAAAGAAGTTGCAATAATATACTATTTTCTGAAAACTCAAAATGCTTGAAATGTGCATATTAATCTTGCACATCCCTATGAGATAGATAAGGGGCAATTAAATAATTGACGTAAAGCAAGCTTATTAGAAAAGAAGGTTCTCTGAGTAGTTAATGGAAAGGCCATCAAATAGCATTGACAGTATATTTAGGAGTGAGTCTGAGGCAAGTCATAGGGACTTTCACAATTAGTCCCTCTTCTCTCTCTCTCTCTCTCTCTCTCTCTTTAGCGAGAGAAAGAGGACAGACAGAAGCAGACAGACAGGAAGGGAGAGAATGAGAAGCATCAGTTCTTTATTGTGGCACCTTAGTTGTTCATTGATTGCTTTCTCATATGTGCCTTGACCAGGTGGCTCCAGCAGACTTAGTGACCCCTTGAGCCAGTGACCTTTGGGCTCAAGCCAGCAACCATGGGGTCATGTCTATGATCCCACATTCAAGCTAGCGACCTTGGGGCTTTGAACCTGGGTCTTCAGTGTCCCAGGCCAATGCTCTATCCACTGCGCCACCAACTGGTCAGGCTAGTGTCTCTACTCTCTTTGAGGACAGTGTCCAATCCATTTATGGATATAGAAATGCTACACTTTCAGTTCAACTTGAGACAGCAAATATCTGGAAATTTATTTCAACGAATATAATAAAGAGCAAATAAATAGGTACTTATCTCATTGTGAAAGGTGACTGAAACACAGATTGGCTCTCATTATTAGAAATAGATGATCCGATTTATAGTGAGAGTCTCTCGTTTCTATAGTGAGAGTCTCCCATTTCCAGGTAGAAGAGAATGTTAAAACCTTTTGTGTCCTGTGAGGTAGGCCTACCCTTGCAATCTTTAAATATAAAATGCTACTCATCTGCATGTCTATAAAAATGAAGAATATAATTGATACTAATCCATTCTCAAAGCTCCTGATTAGATGTGGAAGAAAAATAGATATGGAAATAGAAAGATTAGGTTTGGAAGAAAAATGTTATAGATAAAGAGGCTGAATCCAAGAGAGATTGGACCTTAGAGGTAGGTGTATGTGCTGTAGGTAGATATAGTTTATTCAAGAAAGATGTTTTTTAAAATTAGACTTCAGCAGGTTTGAGTAGGGAGATAAAGGGAAAGGATTAAATATGCAGTTTCTTCCAGTAACTTTTATTTTTACTTGCTTTAAGTGCAAAACACACACACACCTCTTGACTTAGGTTCTTTGCAGCCACTGCCGTGTTTCTGTGTGCAGTGATAACAAATTTCCCCTTTCTCATGTGGTCAGGATTTGCAGAGAGGTCTGCACTGGCCCCTCCTCCCTGGCACCTGCCATTCTGCTGGCTCCAGGCACATTTTCAGGCGGGGTAGTGTAGGTGCAATGAGAAAACGTGTTTCATGAAACAAAAGCTGGTAGTTATTAGTTAAATCACTTCAAAGAATAAATAATTCAAACAATATCTACTTTTTAAAAGGCACTAAAAGTTACAGTGTATCTGATTGGAATTCTCTGCTTTCACCTTATTTTGACCAATTTTTTCGGTGGAGCATGCCCCGATTTTGAAATACCATGTTCATTGCTTATTGCTCTTAACAAGGTAACAAAGAACTGTGTGTATAAAGATGGTGAGAGCAGTCTTCTCATACTGCTGATGTCGGTGCAAAGAAAGGTGTATTTTGCTACAACAGATGTTGCCTTTGAAAAGAGCCAGAGATGCCTGTATTTCATCATTTCTGTTTCTTTCCTGATTTTTAGAGCATCTACCTCTCTCCTTTCTCTTCCGAAAGCATGAAGTGAAGATTCATGGAGCCCCAGAACTAGCTCTTTTGTTTTCAGATAACTCTGTTGGGTAAACTTTGGGTGAATAAATTCAAATAACTCAGCCACTTAGAGAGAGAGAGAGAGAGAGAGAGACAGACAGAGAGAGAGCTGCTTTGAGCCTGAAGTGAACAATATTTGAGACCAATATAGTGAAACATTTTTATCATCTCTTCCTTCTCACCCTCTCTTCCTTGTCTTTCATTCTCCTATCAGCCCATTCTAGTGGGACTTTCATTCCCCATATTTCATGGAAACTACTAATAAGGTCACCAAAGACCTTTAATTTTGCCAAATTCAGTGCCTTCTCTGTTCTCTTGACTTTCAGAGGCCTTCACACAACTGACAACTTTCTTTTTTTAAAATGGACTCATATTCTGGGTCCTGGCACCCACACTGGCCTCGATTTTCTGTCACTGGGTAGCCATTTATATTCAACATCTTTTGATGGTTTTTGCTTCTCTTCCTAACCTTTAAATATTGGAATTCCCAAAGGCTCTATCCTAGGTATTCTTCTCTTTTCTTTCTAATTAAACTCTCTCCTGGAAGGGTTCTCATTTAGTTCCATGGCTTTGAATGCTTTCTTGTATACCTGTATATGCCAAAATTTAGAAAGAGTTTTTCCACTGATTTGAGAGTGGGGGAGGAAAGGGAAGCATCGACTCGTTGTTCCACGTAGTTGTCTCATTTCATTGTGTACTCATTGCTTGCTTCTCATATGTGCCCTTACTGAGGATTGAACTGGCTACCTAGGTGCACTGGGATGATGCTTTATCCACTTACCCATCTGGCCGGGGCTTATATATGCCCCAAATTTTTTCCCCAGCTGGTCCCTTTTTTGAACCCTCAATCTAAAGGAGTACCCACTAAATCTACTATATTAGGTTCTCTGAGGAGCATTTAGCATTGTCTTGAATTTGTCATTCACTTATTCACTTATTGTTCATTGTCTCTTTACTGCACGAGGACAACCCTTGCCAGTCTTGTTCACTGTGAGGGCAGTACACAGGAAAACCCTCAGGTGTTAAGTGAAAGATGCTTGAATGAATGCTTTGGAAATAAAAGGATTAAAATCCTCTTACAAATGAGAAGTCTTTACAGCCAGAAGAGGTTTTCAGTTCTACTCAGCTTATAATCAAAACTGAATTTGAAAACAAGTCAAATGGAATGTTATGATGTGATTAAGTTCATGTGAGTGAAATTATAGAACTTAGCAATTCCAGTGTATTATAATTACTGAAGTTTTCTCTATCCTAAAGGTCCATTCAAAACGCACAATTCCAATCAACTGTGCTTGTCAGATAAGAGGAAACTCTAGGGGTATGAAAGAGAAGGGAGACAGAGAGGGGGCAGTCATACTAAAGTGATACTAAGGTTGGGTCAAATCTTTGAATATCTTCAAAAACTCTATCATAATGTTAAGTCAGGGGATACTGGGCATCCTCTCTAGTGCCTGTAACTCCATTTTCAGTATTTCTTGAAAATGTTGAAATTAGCAGATAAATACTTTGTGAAATGCTGTATGTCACCCTCAAGCAGGAAATATGGAGACAAAAAAACTAAAGTCACACTGATTAGAAGGTTTCTGAGGTTTTGCAGGAAACTCAGGCTATATGGTTGATCTGGGAACAGCCCCCACTACTGCTCTGTGGCAACACTTCTGTGTTCTTTGCCTGATGAGTCAGTTGTGGGTGGACATGTATCAGCAGCCCTATGGCTTCCCTGTGTCCACCTTTCTCCTCATCCCCAGCTACAGGAGACTCTGTCCCCTTTCCAGAGGAGTTGGGCAGAGAGGTATTTGCTTGAAGATCCAGGGAGGAATCTCAAAATTGCCAGTATCAGAAATAGGGAATCTGTGAATGAATAAGCCCAGGGCTATTGGTATGTGACATGGAATATACTATTTAACTGTGTAGAAAAGATATACATGTATTATTATATGTCAGATAACAACATTAGAGCATATATGTTAGTATCAAATGAAACATGATTATTATTATAAGGTGGTTCTGTCCCTCAATTACCCACTCATTGATTCTGTTGATTCCTACAGGATGTCTTTGAGAAGCCACTGAAGTGTGACTGGAGAATGCTCAGAGTTCCTGGCAACCTCCAGTTTACACCGATGTTTTAGGTGTTAGCTTTTCTCTTATCATAAACCCCAGTCCTCTCTGACTCCTTTTGAAGAGGGTAAAGAAGAAAATTTTGACTTTTTCTTGTCAACTGAGACTTCATTAATTAAGGAAGGATATACTTATTAAGAATATACTCTATGACAGGTACTCTTGTTAGGGGCTTTTATAAATTTTATGTAATTCTCAGAGAAACGTCAGGAATTGGGTTTACAAAGGAGATGGAGACTCTGAGAAATTCGCCTATTTGCTCAAACTTTTGCAGCTAATGAGGTGCCGAAAAGCTCAAATCTGAGGTCTGATTTCTGAGGTCAATCTATTTTCTGTGTTAACGTCGGTGTCTCCCTCTTGTCTATTATAGAATCTGCATAATAATACCTAACGTTTATCTTGTAGAACCATGAGAACTATAGAGGAATATGAACATAATACCTATACAAATGCCAAGCTCTGTTATGATTATTAATAGCATTAATTTAACATTACCAACATGTCCTTTTATTTAACTGTCATTTTATACCAAGATTTCTGAATATATGTCGTGATTCTGTGAAGACTTCTCTCTGCAACAGTGGATATTTTAATTATTTGTTAGACTCTGTGTGGTTGTGTTTGGGTTTCTTTGAGAATGAGTTTTACACCCTTCTGATTGTTGGCAAATATTCCTACTGAGGAAAAACTATCCATCTGTTCAGCTGGTAGCCAAAACATCACTCTCAAAATAGCAGACTCGGCTCTAACATGAATTATGATGAGATAGTATAGCACAGAATATGTCATGTCCTAGTTAGCAGATGTGGGAAGAGTTAGTGTCAGTCTGGAAAAACTTTTAAGATTTTTATCATATAAAGTTAAGACTGGGTTTAGGACAGTATAGGAAATGCCCAAAATTGCAGTTACAGATATTGGAGTCAGAGTTGAATAAACAGAGTAGTGGAAGGGAAAAAACTACCTAATTAGTTAGCTAAAGCCCAGCCTGTGTGCAACACAGGCTTGACAGCTCATAGGCATTCAAGGAAGGCTGCTGGTGCTCCACTGGAAGGGGTCCCCTTGAGAAGCGGGTCATTTGCTCACACTGTATATTTTTGTGGCACATGGATGTTTTGCTGTGATTATCTGAATGTTACTAGTTTTCTTTTTTCTAAGGCATGGTTCTTGCTTGCAGAACTAGTATAACCTTTATGCTTTTGGGTAGTATTCCCATGCATATTATTGCTTTTTTGTTTTGTTCAATAATTTTTATCATTAAACACATAGGAACAATGTTTATAACATCAGTATAAGACACATATAAAGTAAACAAAAACTTGTATAACAGTCAAACAGCCTCAGAAATAGAATATTGCCACTACTTCGGAAGGTCCCTATAGCCCTCCTTTATCTTATCTCCTGTCTACCCCAGGAAGCAAACACAACCTTGAATTTTGTGTTATCTTTCACTGGCTTTTCTTTATATGTCTCCACATATGTACTGCAACCAATATTTGGTTTAGTTTTATATACATATATACATACAGATATATATTTATTTCATTAAGAAAATTTATTGAGGTGACATTGTTTAATAAAATCATATCGTTTCAAGTGTACAATTCTATAGAACATCATCTGTATATTGTATTGTATGTTCACCACGCAAAGTCAAGTCTCCTTCCATCACTCTTTATCCCTCCTTTACCCTCTTCCACCTCCCTGCCCCTCCCTTCCCTCTGGTAATCACCATACTGTTGTCTGTGTCTATGAGTGTTTTTTGTTTTTGTTTTTTTGCTTAAACCCTTCAGCTTTTTTACCCAGCCTTCACAAGCCCCCTCCCCTCTGATAGCTGTCATTCTGTTTTCTGTATCTATGGGTCTGTTTCTATTTTGTGTGGTTATTTATTTTGTTCATTTGATTCCATATATAAGTGAAATTATATGGTAGTTGTCTTTATTGTCCAGGTCTATTCATGCTGTCACAAAAGGCAAGATTAGTTTTTTTTTGTTTTTTTTTTAAATAAATTTTTATTAATGGTAATGGGATGACATTAATAAATCAGGGTACATATATTCAAAGAAAACATGTCTAGGTTACCTTGTCATTAAATTATGTTGCATACCCCTCGCCCAAAGTCAGATTGTCCTTCGCCACCCTCTATCTAGTTCTCTGTGCCCCTCCCCCTCCCCCTAACTCTCCCCCTGTCCTCCCTCCCCCCACCCCTGGTAACCACCACACACTTGTCCATGTCTCTTAGTCTCATTTTTATGTTCCACCAATGTATGGAATCATGTATTTCTTGTTTTTTTCTGATTTACTTATTTCACTCCTTATAATGTTATCAAGATCCCACCATTTTGCTGTAAATGATCTGATGTCATCATTTCTTATGGCTGAGTAGTATTCCATAGTGTATATGTGCCACATCTTCTTTATCCAGTCTTCTATTGAAGGGCTTTTTGGTTGTTTCCATGTCTTGGCCACTGTGAACAGTGCTGCAATGAACATGGGGCTACATGTGTCTTCACGTATCAATGTTTCTGAGGTTTTGGGGTATATACCCAGTAGAGGGATTGCTGGGTCATAAGGTAGTTCTATTTGCAGTTTTTTGAGGAACCACCATACTTTCCTCCATAATGGTTGTACTACTTTACAGTCCCACCAACAGTGAATGAGGGTTCCTTTTTCTCCACAGCCTCTCCAACATTTGCTATTACCCGTCTTGTTGATAATAGCTAATCTAACAGGGGTGAGGTGGTATCTCATTGTAGTTTTGATTTGCATTTCCCTAATAACTAATGAAGCTGAGCATCTTTTCATATATCTGTTGGCCATTTGTATCTCTTCCTGGGAGAAGTGTCTATTCATGTCTTCTTCCCATTTTTTTATTGGATTGTTTGTTTGTTTGTTGTTGAGTTTTATGAGTTCTTTGTAAATTTTGGAAATTAGGCCCTTATCTGAGCTGTTGTTTGAAAATATCATTTCCCATTTAGTTGGCTGTCTGTTTATTTTGTTATCAGTTTCTCTTGCTGAGCGAAAACTTTTTATTCTGATGTAGTCCCATTCATTTATCTTTGCCTTCACTTCTCTTGCCATTGGAGTCAAGTTCATAAAATGTTCTTTAAAACCCAGGTCCATGAGTTTAGTACCTATGTCTTCTTCTATGTACTTTATTGTTTCAGGTCTTAGATCCATTTTGAATTAATTTTAGTACACGGGGACAGGCTGTAGTCGAGTTTCATTCTTTTGCATGTGGCTTTCCAGTTTTCCCAACACCATTTGTTGAAGAGGCTTTCTTTTCTCCATTATGTGTTGTTGGCCCCTTTATCAAAGATTATTTGACCATATATATGTGGTTTTATTTCTGGGCTTTCTATTCTGTTCCATTGGTCTGAGTGTCTATTTTTCTGCCAATACCATGCTGTTTTGATTATTGTGGCCCTATAATATAGTTTAAAGTCAGGTATTGTAATGCCCCCAGCTTCCTTCTTTTTCCTTAGGATTGTTTTGGCTATTCGGGTTTTTTTATAGTTCCATATAAATCTGATGATTTTTTGTTCCATTTCTTTAAAAAATCTCATAGGGATTTTGATGGGAATTGCATTAAATTTGTATATTGCTTTGGGTAATATGGCCATTTTGATTATATTTATTCTTCCTATCCAAGAACAAGGAATATTTTTCCATCTCATTGTATCTTTTTCGATTTCCCTTAACAATGCTTTGTAATTTTCATTATATAGGTCCTTTACATTCTTTGTTATGTTTATTCCTAGGTATTTTATTTTTTTTGTTGCAATTGTGAAGGGGATTATTTTTTTGAGTTCGTTTTCTAATATTTCATTGTTGGCATAGAGAAAGGCTATGGACTTCTGTATGTTAATTTTGTATCCTGCGACCTTACTGTATTGGTTTATTGTTTCTAATAATCTTTTTGTGGAGTCCTTCGGGTTTTCGATGTATAGGATCATATCATCAGCAAAAAGTGATACCTTTACTTCTTCTTTTCCAATATGGATGCCTTTTATTTCTTTGTCTTGTCTGATTGCTCTGGCCAGAACTTCTAGCGCCACGTTAAATAAGAGTGGAGAGAGTGGACAACCCTGTCTTGTTCCTGATTTAAGGTAGAAAGTCCTCAGTTTTATGCCATTTAAAATGATGTTGGCTGATGGTTTATCATATATGGCCTTTATCATGTTGAGATATTTTCCTTCTATACCCATTTTGTTGAGAGTCTTAAACATAAAATTGTGTTGTATTTTATCAAAAGCCTTTTCTGCATCTATTGATAAGATCATGTGGTTTTTGTTCTTTGTTTTGTTGATATGGTGTATTACGTTAACCGTTTTGCGTATGTTGAACCATCCTTGAGATTCTGGGATGAATCCCACTTGATCATGATGTATTATTTTTTTAATATGTTGTTGTATTCGGTTTGCCAGTATTTTGTTTAGTATTTTAGCATCTGTATTCATTAGAGATATTGGTCTGTAGTTTTCTTTCTTTGTGCCATCCTTGCCAGGTTTTGGTATGAGGGTTATGTTGGCCTCATAAAATGTGTTTGGAAGTATTGCTTCTTCTTCAATTTTTTGGAAGACTTTGAGTAGAATAGGAACTAAGTCTTCTTTGAATGTTTGATAGAATTCACTAGTATAACCGTCTGGGCCTGGACTTTTATTTTTGGGGAGGTTTTTAATAGTTTTTTCTATTTCCTCCCTGCTGATTGGTCTGTTTAGGCTTTCTGCTTCTTCATGACTCAGTCTAGGAAGGTTGTATTGTTCTAGGAATTTATCCATTTCTTCTAGATTGTTGTATTTGGTGGCATATAATTTTTCATTGTATTCTACAATAATTCTTTATATATCTATGATGTCTGTGGTGATCTCTCCTCTTTCATTTTGGATTTTATTTATTTGAGTCCTGTGCCTTTTTTCCTTGGTGAGTCTTGCCAAGGGTTTGTCAATTTTGTTGATCTTTTCAAAGAACCAGCTCCTTGTTTTATTGATTTTTTCTATAGTTTTTCTGTTCTCTATTTCATTTATTTCTGCTCTGATTTTTATTATCTCCTTTCTTCGGCTGGTTTTGGGTTGTCTTTGTTCTTCTTTTTCTAGTTCCTTAAGGTGTGAAGTGAAGTGGTTTACTTGGGCTCTCTCTTGTTTGTTCATATAGGCCTGAAGTGATATGAACTTTCCTCTTATTACTGCTTTTGCTGCATCCCAGAGATTCTGATATGTCGTATTTTCATTTTCATTTGTCTGTATGTATCTTTTGATCTCTGCGCTTATTTCTTCTTTGACCCATTCATTTTTTAGAAGTATGTTGTTTAGTTTCCACATTTTTGTGGGTTTTTCCCCCTCTTTTTTGCAGTTGAATTCTAGTTTCAAGGCTTTATGATCAGAAAATATGCTTGGTACAATTTCAGTTTTTCTAAATTTGCTGATATTGTCTTTGTGGCCCAACATATGGTCAATTCTTGAGAATGTTCCATGTACACTAGAGAAAAATGTATACTCTGTCGCTTTGGGATGAAGTGTCCTGTAGATGTCTATCATATCCAGGTGTTCTAGTATTTCGTTTAAGGCCACTATATCTTTATTGATTCTCTGTTTGGATGACCGATCTAGAGCCGTCAGCGGAGTATTGAGGTCTCCAAGTATGATTGTATTTTTGTTAGTTTTTGTTTTAAGGTCAATAAGTAGCTGTCTTATATATTTTGGTGCTCCTTGGTTTGGTGCATATATATTAAGGATTGTTATGTCTTCTTGATTCAGTGTCCCCTTAATCATTATGAAGTGACCATTTTTGTCTCTGAGTACTTTTTCTGTCTTGTAGTCAGCATTATCAGATATGAGTATTGCTACACCTGCTTTTTTTTGGGTGTTGTTTGCTTGGAGTATTGTTTTCCAGCCTTTCACTTTGAATTTGTTTTTATCCTTGTTGCTTAGATGTGTTTCTTGTAGGCAGCATATAGTTGGATTTTCTTTTTTTAATCCATTCTGCTACTCTGTGTCTTTTTATTGGTAAGTTTAATCCATTTACATTTAGTGTAATTATTGACACTTGTGGGTTCCCTACTGCCATTTTATAAATTGCTTTCTGTTAGTTTTGTATCTAGTTTGATTCTTCTCTTTTGTTTTTCTATCATTTGTTTCTGTTTGTTTGTGTTCCATACTTCTTTCCTCTGTTGCTACCTTTTTTAAGTCATGTGTTTTTGTGGTGGTTTTTTCTAGGGTGGTTACCATTAAGTAATGAAAAGGGTACCTACCATATTCATTGTAGTACCCTATCTTATAAGTATTTCTGCACTTCATCGTCCTTTGCTACTGTTAATCTCCATTCTCTCCCCCCTTTTTTTTCCTTTGTTGTCACAGTTTAAGTTTGGTTTTATTGTGTTCTTGGTGGAGCTGTTACTTGTGGTGTTGTTTTCTTTTGTTCTTTGAATCTGGTTGGAAAACCCCCTTTAGTATTTCCTGGAGTGGGGGCTTTCTCGTGATAAATTCTCTCATCTTTTCTGTATTTGTGAATGTTTTTATATCTCCTTCGTACTTGAAGGATAGCTTTGATGGGTATAGTATTCTTGGCTGAAAGTTCCTCTCTTTCAGGGCTTTAAATATTGGGGTCCACTCTCTTCTAGCTTATAGAGTTTCTGCTGAGAAATCTGATGATAATCTAATAGGCCTTCCTTTATATGTTGTACTCTTCTTTTCCCTGGCTGCCTTGAGAATTTTTTCTTTGTCATTGGTTTGTGTCATCTTTATTATGATGTGCCTTGGAGTGGGTTTGTTGGGGTTAAGAAAACTCGGTGTTCTGTTTGCTTCTTGAATTTGAGGCTTTAGTTCTTTCCACAGGCTTGGGAAGTTCTCGTCTATTATTTGTTTGAGTATATTCTCCATTCCATTTTCTTTCTCTTCTCCCTCTGATATACCTATTATTCTTATGTTATTCTTTCTGATGGAGTCAGATAATTCCTGTAGGGCTTTCTCTTTTTTTATTATTTTTGAGTCTCTTTCTTCTTCTCTCTGTTGTGCCTCAAGTTGTTTGTCTTCTATTTCACTAATCCTATCTTCAATCTGGGTTGTTCTGCTAGCTAAGCTTGTTACCTCGTTTTTCAGCTCGTGAATTGAGTTTTTCATTTCTGTTTGATTTGTTTTTATAGTTTCAATTTCCTTGGTAATATATTCTTTGTGTTCATTGAGTTGTTTTCTGATCTCCCTATATTGCCTTTCTGTGTTTTCTTGTATATCTCTGAGTATTTTTAAGATTTCTATTTTAAATTCTCTGTCATTTAGCTCCAAGGCTTCCAATATGTTAAGTCTTTTCTCCATAGATTTTTCCACATCTATTTGTGTTACCTCTCTTTCTTTTGTATCCATAATATTCGATTTCCTCTTTCTTATTGGCATCTGAGGGTGGTCTTGTTGATAGCACTAATTAGAATTAATAAAGAGTAAAAAGTAAAAAAACAAAAAAAAAAACAACAAAAAAAAAAAAAAAACAAAGGGTAAAACACCCCACAAAAAAAAGCACTAATAATTTATTATTTCCCCCTTTTTTTTTCTTTCTTCTCCTTCCCTCCTCTCCCCTCCTCAGGGAAATATCGTGCCTATAATGGAGGGCCTGGTTTGCAGTGAAGAGTTCAAGGGGGCAAAAAAAAAAAAAAAGGGGAGTAGGGACCTACTAAATGCAAAAAAAAAAAAAAAAAAAAAAAAAAAAAAGGAAGAAAATCTTAGACAAGCATAAGTTGATCTGCCTGCGGGTGATGGTCAACTAAGAGATATAATGAGAGGGATAAGAGAGAACCAGAAAAAAGGACAAAAAAAGGAATAATAAAGAAGAAAAAAATAAAAATAATAAGTAAAAATATGTTGTATTAAGTGGAGCAAAGACCAAATACAATGGAGACCTTGGGTTGGGAGGACCCAAAATGCCACAAAAATAAACTAATAAGAATAAAAACAAAAACAAAAGCGAAAAAGAAAAATAAAGCCAAAAAAAACCTTGAGTCCCAAATTAACTAATTTGTTCGTGATTGAGGATTAAATGGGAGCAAAGTAAAACGAGAAAAGAAAAAACGAATAGAAAGGAAAAAATAAGAAAAAGAGAAAAACGAAGGAAGAAATAAAAAAGGAAGAGAAAAAAACAAAATAAAGCAAAACAAAACAAAACAAAAAAAAAAAACAAAAGAGGAGAGAGTGAGAGTTAAGTGTCCTGGAGTATAACCCCAAAGGAGGGTGAGGATGAAGAAGAGAAATAAAATGTAACACTTATGGGTAGTGTAGTTCAAGAAAAGGGAAGCATAAGATGGGCAGAGAATAGAAGGATCGAGGTGGAGGAAATAAAGGCAATAAGATAGAAGAAACAAACAACAACAACAACAAAAAAAAAAAAATTAGTGGAAGAAGTTGTAAAGTCTGTGGATTTTTCTTGATTTTGAGATGTTAACTTCTTCCTTTTTCTTTTCTCTCCCTCTTCCTGGTCGGTGACTCTGTACCCCAGGCTCTGCCCCTGTGTCACATTTAGGTAGGGATTTGCAGTTGATGGGATTCTATGGCAATGTCATATAATTGGCTTTAGTCTTGCTGGTAGTCAAGGCTTGTTGGCGTTTGCAGGGTCCAACGATGAGAGAGTTTGCTTTCGTGGATTCTCTCTCCTAGTCCCCCCTTCCTGAATTAGCAGCCTGGTGATCCAGCTATAAGGCTGCCACTGCTTCTGCCTGGGGAGTAAGAGGCTCAAAGAGCTGGGAAATCCCCACTCTATCCCCACTCAGTGCAAGGCTTTGGGAAGGGCTCTGACAGTCAGGGCCTCCAGTGTAATCAGGCGGGGGTGGGAGTCAATTGTTGTCAAGGTGACTGTTCAGTGCCTAGCATTCCGTTGGACCTCTCAACCCAGGCTTTCCACACTTTGTAGCCTGTTTTGGCTGGTAAGAAGAGGCACTAGTCTCTGCTTGCGACTAGTGTGGTATAGATCTTATTATCTGCCAAGTCCTTCTTGTTAGCGTTTATCCCTGAATATGGAGGCTCTATCAATCAGAAGTTGCCCCCGCCCCTTTAGCGAGAGGCACTAAAAAATATCACGCCTCTTGTCTTGGGTCGGTGAACTGAGAGAGATCTTATCAATTAGAACCGAGGGTGCGCAGATTTCACGGGTTAAGTTAATTTTAGTAATTGGGTCACAGCTGTGCTCCCGAAGGTATTTCAGGCTGCCTGCGCGCGCCCCTCCCCCAACGCTTGATTGTTAGCTTGAATGGCTGGGTGAGGTGCCCCGCCCGCGGAGAGAATCTCCCAAGTAGGGAATACCGCCCTGGGGCCTCTCCCGCTCCCCGTGCGCGGGCCGCTGGGAACGTTAGCGGTGCTCGGTCTGCAATGCTCGGTCTGCAACCAGACCGGGCGCGCGCCAGCGGCTGCTCGCCGCTCCGGAGTGTGGGCGGTGCTCGCTCTGCAACCGACCCGGGCGCTGCTCGCGGCAGCTCGCGGCGGCGGCTGGCGGCGGCTGCTGCTCGCCTCCCGAGTGCGGGATGACTTACCACAGGCGCACTTCCTCGCGGCTTGAATGAACGTCCCTGCGGTAGCTTCCTCCACACCCTTGTCTCTCAGATTCGAGTGATAACAGTCCTTTTGCTTTCAGTTTGTGTGGAACTCCGTAATGCTCCGAAGATAAATTTTCCTGTTTCTAGTTGATAAATTTGTTGTGATTTTGGGGAGATCTGTCGGACGCGCTGCTCACGGCGCCATTTCCGTGACGTCGCCCTCAAGATTAGTTTTATGTATTTTTAACTTTATTTAAATAAAGTGAGATTTTGCTCATTTTTTCCAACTTCCTTTTTGACCCAGTATTGTAAGATTTATCAATAATGATGCATCTCATTCAGTTTCACTGCTATATAGTTTTCTATTATGTGAATATATCATAGTTTATTTGCTTTCTGTTTTTAAACTATTACATACTTCATTGCCACAAACACTCTTGAAATTATCTCCTGTTGAACATGTACAGGAGTTTTTGTAGGGTATATAACTTGTAATGGAATCATTGGGCCCTGACTATGCTTATCTCAGCTTCACTAGATAATGTCAAATTGTTTTTCAAGGGGACTATATATTTATAATGAATGCTTTGTGCATCAGAGGTTGCATTGTTTTAAATCTTTGCCAACATTTGACATTGTAGGATTTAAGAATTATTGTAAAAAAATAATTTTTTTTTTGTATTTTTTTGTAGTTAGAAGTGGAGAGACTCCCGTATGTGCCTGATCGGGATCCACCTGGCATGCCCACGAGGGGGCGATGCTCTGCCCATCTGGGGCGTTGCTCTGTCGCAACCAGAGCCATTCTAGCACCTGAGGTGGAGGCCATGGAGCCATCCTCAGCTCCTGGGCCAACTTTGCTCCAATAGAGCCTTGGCTGTGGGAGGGGAAGAGAGGGACAGAGAGAAAAGAGAGGGGGAGGGGTGAAGAAGCAGATTGGCACTTCTGTGTACCCTGACCGGGAATCGAACCCAGGACTTTCACATGCCGGGTCGACGCTCTACTGCTGAGCCAACCAGCCAGGGCCTAATTATATTTTGCAGTTCTTGAAGGTTTTTTGGGGGGCTTAGACATTAAAAAACATTTTCTCATATTTTTATCTCTTGTTTCTTTAAATGTAGTAAACATTTACTTTAGCTTCTGACAATTGAAATTTGAGATCTTGCATATTTCTGTTGAATCTTACTCAACAGTCTTCATTTTCTTATTTTATTTAATTTATGACTTTAAAAAGAAACTATAAGCTCATGCTTTTTTGAAGTTTTTTGAGGTCTGGACTGAAAGTGTATTCATCTAGAGTGGATTTGCCTTTTGTTCTGGTGGCTAATGAGGGCATTAACAGCCTTGGGTCCCTAAAGTTAATTTCTGTGCTTGAGTAGGCATCTTAGACCAGAAAGATAATGTGAATTTAGGTTGCAGCCTTGGTCAGTTGCCAAGTTATGTTTCTGATTTCTCTTGAAAAAGTTATTCCTCTATCCAGTGCTAAGGTCTAGACTGGTGACATTCTTGCTGCCCCTTCTGTGGAATAGGTTTATTCTAATTCACTCTAAGGGTAAAATCCTTTGGCATCCAGGTCTGTTCAGGAGTTTGGTTTTATATTCTCCACTCTATGCTTGCCTGGCTTAGTGCTCAGGTGGCTGTCAAAATGCAAGTTCAGGGTCCCCAGGTTAGCTAAATGTCTTCAGTGGAAAAGCTAGCTTGAGAGTGTACTCACCTCTCTGGTTTACTGCTTTGGCTCCAGTGTAAATTATCTTTGCAGATTTTTTTTCTTGTCATCTGAAAGGACTCATTTTATATATTTTTCAGTTTTCTTTTTTAAAATAGAATGTCTTATATGCCTTAATTTTTATTAATATCTTTTTATGATAAACATTTTCAATCATGCAGAATAGAAGAAGGGATAGTATAGTCAGTGTGTATTACCTAGATTCCTTAGTTGTTAGTATTGCCGTTTGTGTGTGTGTGTGTGTGTGTGTGTGTGTGTGTGTGAGTGTGTTTCCTGAACCATTTGGAAGTCATGACATTTGACCTTGTATGTTTTGCTATGCATCTTCTTAAAATAAGACAATTCTCCTTTATAATCATAATACTATAACACACTGTAGACAATGAAAAAGAATTCTCGGCCCTGGCCGGTTGGCTCAGTGGTAGAGCGTCGCCCTGGCGTGCGGGGGACCCGGGTTCGATTCCCAGCCAGGGCACATAGGAGAAGCGCCCATTTGCTTCTCCACCCCCCCTCCTTCCTCTCTTTCTCTCTCTTCCCCTCCCGCAGCCAAGGCTCCATTGGAGCAAAGATGGCCTGGGCGCTGGGGATGACTCCTTGGCCTCTGCCCCAGGCACTAGAGTGGCTCTGGTCTCGGCAGAGCGGCCCCCCGGAGGGGCAGAGCATCGCCCCTGGTGGGCGTGCCAGGTGGATCCCGGTCGGGTGCATGCGGGAGTCTGTCTGACTGTCTCTCCCCGTTTCCAGCTTCAGAAAAATAAAAAAAATAAAAATAATAAAAAAAAAAGAATTCTCTAATATTTTATTTAATACCTAGTCAACATTCAAATTTCCTGGTTGTTCCTAAATATCTTTAATATGTTTCACTCCTAAAATGAGAATACAGATAATGTATTTGAAAAGGTGTTTGTCAGCGGGGCTGTTTTGGTAATTTGGTTCATCACTCGCAGCAATGACAATATATTGATTGGCCTTTTCTGAAGTCTGCTCTTGGCTTTGTTCTTCCTGGTAACCAGCAGTGCTTTCTCTGTCTTTTGCTCTCTATTCACTTTCCCTATGAGATTCCGATTATTTGCATATGAAGTTAAAGGAGTATATATACATCAGGTTCTTGAATGATGTTACAATGCTGATGAGATGCCATAGGAACTTAACTCTTATTTATATCAATTAGCCTATGATAAAATTGTTTCATTTTATGTCATTTAAAGTTGCAGACCCTGTTGATATACTTCTTTCTGATGATTTCATTGTTATTTATATATTTAGCTACACACATGAAGCCCCATGTTTGTATTTTTCTTTGCTACTGCACAGCAGCTCAGTAGGATTTTAAATATTTATATTTTATCTTTTCCTGCACCTGCCCCATGACAAGACACATAGACCATGCAAACAAAGATGTATTTAGTGAAGAAATTGTGAAACCGTTTTATTACTGTCCTGATCTCCATTGGAAATGAAGCTACTCTTTCAAACACTGTTTAGTCATGCTATCTAGCAGTCAGTAATTGTACAGATTATAATCATGAGCTTCTCTTCAACATGTGTATTGCTATTGTCATAATAACTGGTAAATCATTGCATTTTAATTTGAATGAATAAAAAATAGAAAGCTCAGCAGGAGCATTCTTTAGAATGGGAAAATTCTGGAAAAAAAGAGAAAGACAATAAGGTATATTCATAAATTTTAACTTACTCGATGGTGGAAAATGAATTTGATAAAAGAATGTATGTATATATATGCTTTTATAGTACAGGTAACATTAACATAGGCATATAGTTTTGAGAGTTTAGCTAGTTTAGCTGCAAAATGACTTTTCTCTATCCCTCTTTGTTTTTTAATTTCATTCCTCAGTAATAAAAAGGTTCTGCTTCTTGATATTTACCCCTAAATATTGCAGTAGCTGTCTTTGGAAGTTTTAAAAATATTTTCAGTGACCATTATGGAAATGTTGGCTAGAATGGAACCATGTCTTTGCATGGCAGGACCCAGTGGTCTAAAACATTTTCTATCTTAGCTCTAATTACTAGAGGCATATTTATTGTGTGTTTATTTATTTACTTCAGCATGCTAATATTTTGACTTCTTGGTTTTTATCTTGAACAACTCAGTGTATTTTACTTACCCCATAATAAGTAAGCTGATATTATGAACCTTAACGTGGTGGTTTCAAACCTCATTTTTTTTCTTTATTTTGCCTTGTGTATAGTTAATTGAGAGTTCTGCCTATTTTTCCTTTGAGATTTCTTGCCATGCTTGGTTTAACTCTCTAGCACAGAGTAGACACTTTGAAGCTAAATTGCTATAACATTGACACTTGTCTTTTTTCTCGTTAGTCCATCTTGCATGCGTTTACCAAAAAAATATTTTTAAAAATATATCACCTCCCTACTGATTAGAGACCTCGGATGTGACTTCTAATCTCTGACTAAATTTTAAGACCCCTTTGTTGTCTCTTTAAATGTCTTTATTCACAATGTGGAATTATGAAGACCATGTTCTGTTTAGATCAATACTATCACTTTTTAAAAAATCTGGCTGATTATGGAAGATGGGGAGAAGGAGAGTATGTGTTTAATTCAGTACCTAGGAGATTAAATCATAACCAATTAATTGCATCTTCTGCCTCCTGGTGTTAGAAGGGGTTTTTTGGTGTTTCAGGAGAGCTTCCACACAAGGCAATTTAAGGGGGCCAGCTCTGCAGAGTTCTTAACAGCAGGACTTGAGATAGTAGGATCCCCAGGGTATACCTAAAGGCTGTCTTGAAGGAAGAGGAACTATATTGAGTAAGAGAAAGCAGCAGGATAGAAGGAAAAGTACTTTATTCACAGGTAGATTTAAAACGGGTTTACTGAAAGCCAGTGGCTATTACAGATGTTTCCATAGTCCCAGGCATCATGGGAAGATTATCAAGCTGGAGGGAGGGGCGTGCCAGGCTGGGACTGATCTGGACCATGAACTGGGTCATTTTCCTTGCCTGGAAATACAGTTGATAGCACAGGTCTGATATAAGCCAGAAAGCTGAGTATTTCCCTGCCCTTGATCTAGCAGACTGGGGAGTGTGGGGCCTGAGAAGTCCTGCTCCTTTCAGCCTCCCTGTGTTACCCATGAAATGGACACCTTTCTCCTAGCCATTTACTCTAATGGTGCATGTGCTAGATGGAAGGAGCGTGGACTGAAGAGGTAGATTGACCTAGGTTTGAGGTTATCTTCTTGACGATTAGCTGCAGGACCTTGTCCTACTTATGTTTCCATTCAAACTCCAGTTTCCTCCTTTGATAATGGAGATATTAATATGTTCTCTGCTGGTGTAAGCATTGAAAAGTCTGCCCTTCAGTTTTTGGGCTTAGAAACTGACTTTGTCAGCACCCACAATCAATGAGAAAAAGAATATGAAACCTTGTTTGTATGTATACAAATAATATGAAATTTAGAGGAAGATTTTAAAGAAATACTGATTTCTATTGACAAGGATCTTGTAATTTTATTTATTTCTCTTTATCATTGACTCCTCAGTCTCTCCAGTGGTTGGGGGTGATCAGCTGTAGATAGCATGTTCACCTGCCCAGATGCTACTGGAAACATCTTGTGTGTACAGACAATATGTTTTGATACAAGACAAATGCTATTATTCTTAGAGGCCCTGAATCTTCTGGAAGGCCATCAAAGGAGAAGCAGTTATTGTAATCCATTCATAACATACCAAAATATCCTATACTCTGTGCTTGCTACATATTTGTTGAGTTGTTAAATAAAGAATTTTCTTTAGATTAAATGAAATTATATGCTTTTATTATAACTGTCCTCTGTGAAAATATTGACTAATTTTATCAGATATTTATGGAAATGCAAAAGTGTTGGAAATACCAATGAAAGTTCTCTATTATTCAACTTGTCTGTACTTAGGAGAACAGCAAGGGCTGAAATTATTATCACATAATACCCACTCAGATGGATCTCACAACTTACTTAACATATCTGTGTGTATATTTTAAGCAGATATCAACTCTTTTTATTGGAAAATGTCACATAAATTTCCTGGCTTTCATTCTTGTTTTTGCATGAAGATTCCATTCCTTGGTAGGAGATATTGATGTATTTAGAATTTTATCCCCTCCTCCCAATTGTTATTATTGTGTGTATGGACTTAAGCTTGTAATTTATATTAGAAGCACTAAGTAGTTGAGCTGGTAAGCATGGCCCATCTGAAAGAATACTACCCTGTACTATCAGTGCAGAGACCCTGGCAAATATCGCTGCCATTGGTTATTAAGACTGTAACTAAGACATAAGTTTTAACAGAGATGTGAGATGTGTATGAAACTAGTTTGTAAAGATCATTTGCTTTTTGTGTTTTATGGCAGTACCTTGTGGATTTGCATTTAGAATAATTCATGCTAATGGCTTTCATCTCCCATGAGGTAGCAGAAATCAATTCTAAAATAGCAGAATGAAAGGGTATAGAAAATACAGTCAATGAGCTGTCAAAGAATTTTTTTCATCAAACAAGTCCCAAAGCACCCTGTTATACTGACCTTCTCTCACTCTTCTTTCTTGGATTCTTATGGTGATTTGGCTCAAGATTTTTTTTTTTCCATAATAGGAAAATAGACACATGTGATCAGTGAAACAGAAGGTATTTAAAAATAATACGTTGGAGCAGTGTTTCAATCTTCAGGAAAATGGTGAAGAGGAAATACAGCATTGATTGCTGTTGCTAAGCAACGGCTTTCTCAGCAGATGTGCAGGGACAGTGGTGATGTAACCAGCACAGTAGGCAGGGTAGGGAGCAGCGCAGCTCTGTGATGTTTCCGAGGAATCAGAATCGGAGCCCCGCCTGCCTTCTTCCCTCACAATTTCCTGTGACCAGTCTTTGAGAAGTTAAGATCATACTGTCAGATAGATAGACTGAAAAATTTGGAGCACTTTCAGGATTTTTAGAGAGCTGTGAATGGATTTATAAAGCCAACTTGAAAGGAATCAGAATTCCTTTCTTTTTAAATTTCAGAAATACTGTTAATTTCCCATTCATGCATTTATCCATTATTCAGGCATATGTTCTTATAGTTATCATATTTAGCCAATATTCAAGGCACTGTACTGCTCTTTTTTTTTTTAATTTTTATTTATTCATTTTAGAGAGGAGAGGGAGAAACAGAGAGAGAGAGGAGAGACAGAGAGAGAGAAGGGGGAGGAGCTGGAAGCATCAACTCCCATATGTGCCTTGACCAGGCAAGCCCAGGGTTTCGAACTGGTGACCTCAGCATTTCCAGGTCGACGCTTTATCCACTGCGCCACCACAGGTCAGGCTGTACTGCTCTTAACAGTAGGATTTCTTTGGTATTGCTGACATGTGCACTGTAGGTGTGACGACAGGATTTTATAGAGGTGCCATTGCAACAGTGCGGAGGCCGCCCAAGAGGCTCCTCCGAGGACTCACTCTCTCAAGCTTTAGGCACTTGAGAATCTTTTGGGCAGCTTGTTAGGTTTCTCAGTCCCATTCCTGGTGATCCTATTACCAGAGGCCTGGCATGTAGTTTAAGAATGTGCATTTTAAACAAGCTGCCTGGGTGGTTCCGGTCCTGGTGTAGGAAGACCACTCTGGAGTAGACGGATTCATGAAGATTGCATCACTTGCCTGTTTTAGTTCAGGAACGGGAACACTACTTGCTGTGGTTTTGTTTGTTCAAGCTGTGCCTCTTCCAGCGTGATACTTAAGTCCTTCCATATTAACACTACTTTTGATTCAGTAGACCTAGGCTAGCTTGGGTACCTTCTAGAACTTGCTTTGTTAATTTCCCTAACGAGAACGTTGAGAGACAGCCCCACACCTTGGCGCGTGCAAGAAAGAGCACCAAAGAGCAAGAAACCAAGAGGAAGAAATGGGTATACATACATAAAGAACATAAGCCCTGACCTAAATAATCTGCAGTGCAAATCCCAAAAACTGAATTTTTAAGCACCATTCATTGAAAGCAAGAAACAAACGAATAAGCAAGTACCTGAACCCTCTGGTCAGCTATTTTTTTACCCCAAAGCTGGTAACCTGGTTGTGGCCTGTCCATTGTGAATCTGGCAAGTCCTTTAATAAAACCTGGTGTGCTTATAAGCTAATAATTATTGCTTATATAGTCTTTTAATAAGATAATTCTTTTTTCTTTCTCCAAATCCCAACTTCGGTCTTACTTAGACCATGTTTGAGATTTCTGCCCTCATGCCTTGTAGTAGTATAGGCTAACACATGGTTCTTATTAGTTTATGTACTTGTTAGCCATTCATTTATCAAGTTAAAGACTTATAAATGTTGCATTTAAAACTGTTCAAAAGTTATTAAGGTCTGTAATTTATCATTGCTAACATTTCTGACCTTGGTCTTAGTCCCTCACCAGGGTGATGTTCATTGAATGTATATGGCACAATAGGAAGAAAATTTAAGTTGCACTAAAGGCATTACCAGTACAAGTGGGGAGGCTTAAAATGTTGGCAGTAATCAATAGTAGAATTTAATTTATATACTTTATAATGGAGACATTTTTCGTTACATTTATATTTTCCAAATTGCTTCCATTTTTAAATGAGTTGCCCTCATTTCAGACCGTACTCAGCAGCGAAATAATATATTTTCCAAATCTAAACCATCATACATGGTTTGACCTTTAGCTGAATCAAGTAGTACAGATCAAAGTGAATTATGCCTGAGTGGAAGGGATTTTTAATGTTGCCCTGTGCTGTGTTTTTCCTCATCCCACATGCTGTTTAATATTATTAATTCAGCTTGAATGATGATGAGTCAGAAAACAGCTTTAGTTGGTTTTGGCTAATGTGTTTTTGGATGTTGTAGAAGTGCCTGTAACACCTGAGCGCTTCCACATAAATAATAGCAATGCATTTTTATTCTGTCCACCAGAGGAAATGCAATGTGATTGCCTGAAAGCGACAGAGAATAGGTTTCTAGACGTGTGTTCTTTTCTTGGTGCAAATATATAATCTCCATTAGTGCTAATAGAGACTGTGTGTTTGCATCCAGGAACTCAGTATTTAGAATAGGACAAGCAGTGGATGTTTGAAGAGTTATTAGAGAACCTTTCAGATAAATTGAAAGACATAAATGACTGAGTACTGGGGAAGTGTACAATAAATAAACCCTTAGAAATGAACCATTCAGAATATTTAACTCTATTATCAGTGAAGTGTTAGTAGAAAGGGAACTATCCACAGATTTAGATTTTTTTTTAGCTTAAAAGTATCTATGGACCTTTTACAATCATATCAGCTCCCTGGTAACATACTTTACCACATGGAGTCATCGAATAGTGTCTGCCTCATTCTCAGTGCCTGGTATTTAATTTGCTGGTATTATAATGGCTCTTGAAGCAGTTTTGTTGCAGAAACAAAAAGTGAACACAAGGAGACAGCTGTGCTTTCTATTAGCTTATGAAGTAAAGATAACTGTCACCCTAGCATTATTTTATATTAAATAGACACAAAACAAAAATGTATAATTTTACTTTAAAAACTAGATGCTTGTTAAAATTCCTTGTCACCTGAACTTTTGTATATTGAATTGATTTTGCTTTATATTTTCTTGGTAGAGAGATAATTCATCTAGATAAAAAGCTATTAGACCAAATACAGGCAATATTATGTTTAAGAATGCTTCAAGTCTCTTAAGATGTTAGAAGTCACAGATTTATAGGGAAATAATAATTAACAAAACAAAACATGACAGCCCCCAAATAGCTAGGTTTATTTTTACATTTGGTATCCTGAAGGGAAAATAGCTCAGTGAGCTGTATTGGAGAGTCACTGGGAAGTCTTGACTACACTTTTTGTGAGAGCCAGGCTTGACTGGATTAAAGTTGAGGCCGTGGTTTTGACTTTACAAACAGGTGCAGGACAATTATTGATCACCCAGAAAACTTGAAAATTACATGTTTTTTATACTGTAAATTATTCAAGTCCAATTTTCTGTTTTTAAAACTATGCTTGTGTAGTTTTTAAAAAATACCTCAAAGTTTCCTTAAATGTATAAGCATAATTAATAAGACTCAAAACAGAAATTTGAACTTAAATAGAGATAATATGAAAGATGACAACTGTAGTAAATGTGCAGAACAGATGGGTGATTGTCTGGTTGCCAGCGGTGGGGTTGGGTTTGGGTGAAGTTGGTGAAGAGGGGGTCAAGTGGTACACATTTCTCATTATAAAATAAGTCCTGGGATATAATGTTCAGCTTGGTGACTGAAGTTAATACTGTACTGAGTATTTGAAAGGCGCTAAGACAGTAGATCTTAAAGGTCCTCATTACAAGCAAAAAACTGTTCCGTAATTATATGTAGCAACATATCTTGACTAGACTTATTGTGATCATTTTGCAATATATGCAAACATTGAATTAGCATGTTATACGACTGCAACTAATGTTATGTATTGTTCTATGCTATTGATGCTATAATTAAAAAAAAAGGTGAGAGCTGTATTCTGATCCTGGGCATGTAATCAAATATTGTGATTTTCTTCTTGATTCTAAAATGTACATTTCAGAAAATGGGGAAAATAAAATACTAAAAAATGGTATCTATGTTTTAACCTGTAGCAGTAACTGCAATTATTTTTCCATGTTTATGTTTTCTTGCTTTTTGTTAGTATCACATTGTGTCTACAACTTTATATGCTGCTTTTTCACTTATCATATTAAATGCACTGTCACATTTTGTTAAAACTCATTATAAATATGGTTTTAAATAGCAAAAGAAGTCTTATTGAAAAGATGTACTTAATATTGTTCTCTATGGATTCAGTTATATCTAGATTTTTGCTTATATAATAACTATTGCAAAAAAAGTTACATTTTCTTTTTTTGCCTCCTGCTTCGTTATGTAATAAACATTTTATTTTTTTCTTTACTGATGATATCCTATAATTACAAATTTGTAGACTTTAGATCTTCTGTTTTTCTTTTCATTTTAAATTTTTTATGTTCTTTATCCTTTCTTTGAATGCTTTCTCGGCTTTTACTCTTCATACCAGTGTCCTTGATAAAGAGGACGCAGATCACAGTTCTAGAATATGGTTTTGTCTCATCAGCATTATTGAGTAGTACCTGATCTATCATCGTTCTCCTTGTTCTGTAGTTGAGTGGAAATAAGAGGACACATGCCCAGACATTCCATCTGGGAGCTCTGGGAGATCTTCAGGTTTACAAAATAAGATGGACATACCAACGTGGACCAAAGAGAACATGAATACTTGGAAGAAGGTGCAGTGTAAATAAATGTCCATCCAGATAATAGGTAATGAGGATCAAATGGTGGTGAAGAATAATTTAAAAGAGAAAAGAAATGAATGAATGGCTTGTACCCAGGAATTCAGATTTTGTGATGTTTCATGTAAACATTTATTCATATAGCCTGGGTATGGCAAATATTTCAAATCTAAATTTTATGTCCAGTGTCCATTATCTCAGTATACTCATTTAAGGTAATCTGACGTCCTTCTACCTGCCTTACGTGCTGTAGCCTAGAGGGACACTCTCTGCTAATGACCAGTAATGAACTGTTTGGGAAACTCAGTCTGGTTTCTTTAGAAGCTTCTGTGTTTGTCAGCACTTTTGGCAAATTACTATTCCTGATAGTCAAATTGAAAAATTAACATGGATTATATTACTATGAATTTGGCTTTTATTGTCATTAAGTCAACTGGGTGATACTGTTTCTAAAAGTGTATTAAAATATAATATGCTTTTTCTAAAGCAGCTAAGGTTTTAAGATTTTCTCTACCTTTTCTGAGTTTTAATAAAGCATCAAATGAAAAGTACTCTCTTTGCCACTCTATGAATAGTTATAGTCAGGATGACAAAGATGACAAATTTCCTTGTCTGAGAAGATGCTCAGTTAGGAGCTCTGTTCAGGTAGTGCCCAAACTGCCTTTATGCACCACAGTGATAAAAATCTAGAAATAAAATTGGTTATTGATTTTGCTTGTTTTGCATTTGTAGTAAGAGAAAAATAATACTTACAATCATTCAAGCATGCAAGTTCTGTGCCGCTTTTTTCTCTCTTGGTATTGTGTGGCTTTTTGTACCACTGGAACTTTCCATTTGATATTAACTCAATTTACTTCTTACAGGGAGAGTCAGAGAGAGGGATAGATAGGGATAGACAGACAGGAACGGAGAGATGAGAAGCATCAATCATTAGTTTTTCGTTGCGCGTTGCAACACCTTAATTGTTCATTGATTGCTTTCTCATATGTGCCTTGACCATGGGCCTTCAGCAGACCGAATAACCCCTTACTGGTGCCAGCAACCTTGGGCTTAAGCTGGTGAGCTTTTGCTCAAACCAGATGAGCCCTTGCTCAAGCTGGAGACCTTGGGGTCTCGAACCTGGGTCTTCTGCTTCCCAGTCCGACGCTTTATCCACTGCGCCACCGCCCGGTCAGGCAATTTACTTCTTGTGTGTGTCATTTAGCATGCCCAAGTACCTATTTAATTTATTCAGTTGCTGTGTTTACTCACACTATCCATGTGCTTTGACTTTAGAGATAATTCCGAACTCTTTTTATTTACTTCTTACAAGAAAATTTCATGTTGGTTTATGGTAGAGTATTGACTTCAATTTAGATTCTTCCCCCCACCCCCCATTTTGATGTTTGGTTATATATCATCTGGGCTATTTTTTTGTTTTTTAATTTATGATAGTTATTTTCTAGTACTTTTTGTCAATGACAGTTTTCTGATTTCTTTTTAATATATGTAAACATTAGTAGACACATAATTCAGACTTTCACGGAAGGCCTAACATTTTTTATTTTTAAAAAGAGACAAATAAAATTACTGCATTTTTTACTCCATAAGATGCACTTTTTTCCCCCAAAAGTGGAGGGAAAATGCCCTTGTGTCTTATGGAGTGAAAAGTATGGTATTTTAAAAAATATTTTAACACACCATTTGGTTCAGAATTTTTTAATATAAATTTTTTAATTTATTCATTTTTTTTAGAGAGGAGAGAGAGAGAGAGAGAGAGAGAGGAGAGACAGAGAGAGAGAAGGGGGGGCAGGAGCTGGAAGCATCAACTCCCATATGTGCCTTGACCAGGCAAGCCCGGGGTTTCGAACCGGCGACCTCAGCATTTCCAGGTCGATGCTTTATCCACTGCGCAACCACAGGTCAGGCCTGGTTCAGAATTTTTTTTTCTTATTTTCCTTCTTAAAACCTTAGGTGTGTCTTATGGTCAGGTGTGTCTTATGGAGCAAAAAATACGGTAGGTGGGTTTTTTTTTTTGGTCATGTTCATTTTTTTTCTATTTATTCATTTTAGTTTGAAATTGTTGCCAGGTTGTTTTTTTTTTGTTTGTTTGTTTTTTGTTTTTTATAAAACATATGTTCAGAGTGTTCTATTTTTCCTATTATTTATGCATGTAATTGACATTATCCTAAGAATAAAGACTATTATTTCACTCAAGGTTTTCAATAGCAGATGGGATTCTTACCTTGAATGCCATACCAGGGATAAATGAGGGCAATTTTTTGCGTCTGATACGAAAACCTCAGCTGAGACTGTAATTCTGTCATGTGGGAGCCTGGTTTTTCTTTAGAAATTGAAGTGAAGATGGGATGTTAGATACTCATCACATTGCTTAAATTGTATATTTTTCCAATTGTTGTAGGTTTTAATTTAAAATTATGATCCCCATTTTCCTCTGTTGAGGAAACCAAGAAAAGTTAAGTCATTTGACTTAACACAGCCGTGAAGCTGGGGGTGTTTTAATCCATTTTTATCTGATTCCTTTTATGCAGGCAATGAACAAAGCAGGGCTCTATGAGGGTGGGGAGCATCACATTCCCATTTTCCGATAGAGAGATGTGCTTAGGCTGGACATTGGGGACTGGATGTCTACTAACATCACCATCTCCTTTTAAGTACAAAACGCTCTTGACTGTAATTTTCACAGATCCTATGCTCCTGGAGTGCTTAGACCATTCACAACACAAAGGCACATGAGAGGAAGGTAAATCAATCTAGTCCAGAGGGGACTTAAAAGGCAACAAACTGAGACCCGAGGGCAGCAGTTTTCAACCGCTGTGCCGCAAGAGTTTTTAAGACATGCAAGACTTTGCTATATAGTCAGGAGCACTGACTTTTCCTTTAGATTGTCAATGAAAAAAATGACATCAGCCAACACAATAGCTGTCTGGTGTGAATGAATCAAAATTATACCAATTTATTGTCAGATCAGCAAAAAATATATTTTTTTGGTGTGCTGCAGAATTTTTGTAATTTGCTTATGTGTGGCATGAAATGAAAAAGATTGGAAAATGCTGTCCTAGGGTTAGGTCTGGCTTTCAGGCTAGTATAGTAGAAGATAGTTCTGGCCAGGTATATTTCCCTTCCAACTAAAGTTACCTTTGAAAAGTAAAAGCCAGTAAATTCTAAATGAGGTCCCGTAGGGTTCACTTCTGAGTGAAATGTTAATTAATGAATGTTACCCATCTATTTTGACACTCCTGGTGTCATTTTTTAACTCCTGGTGCTTGGCTATGTTCCAAAATGTTAAGCAGATAGATCAATGACCTTTTGAATAAATGAAATAGAATTATGTCAGAATTTTCCTTTTGAGGAGCTAAATTTTGCCATTTGGAAGAATAGTGGGAATTGAAGTTCTTGTGTCTTTTAGGAGCACATACATGACATGATAGTCGGGAATCTTGCTAAAACAGTGAATCTGATCAATAAGTGGTGAGTTTTTACAAAATTATTAACAGTAGGATTCTTTGAATTGGAGTTCTTTCATTGCATTTGGGTCATTCTAGAGAGGTAAGCCAGTTGTTTGTGTTTATTCAACAATCATTTATCAAGTCCACTATCCATGCGGGACACAGTGCTAAGTATTTGAAACATAGAGATTAAATACATGCTATTTGTCTTCAGTGAACTTTTATTTGAGATGGGTGGAGTCATGGGGGCTTCAGCAATAGCTGTTTCCGCAGGCTATGGGGAAAGGAGTTGCCGCAAAGAATCCTGACTTCAGAAGTGTGAGAAATGAATGACAGGTGGGAAATGGAGATAGTGAGAGATTGTGGGAAAAGGAATAGAAAAAATTAGGGGAAAAAAAGAGAGGATAATAGGCCTATTTTATTTGGCCTACATAGAGTTTTTTGTTTTTGATGCTGCCATATAAAACATGGGGAATTTTATGTTAATATATTTCTTGGTTCTCTGGAAAGTCAGCAGAACAGTTTTTACACGTGACTGAGGTTAGCTGGCATTGGGCTGTGGTTGTTACCTTTAGATGGGATGGTGTCCTCTGGTTATCCTCCTGGCCCACTGGTGATCTGCCCCTCTAATTTGGGGTGGGAACTCTGAGTTTAGGGCAGTGTTTCCCAACCTTTTTTGTGCCATGCCCTACCTTAACCTTCCTAAAATTTTTATGTCCCCCCCTATGTAACATACATAATTTTTAACATTAAAAAATTGATTTGTTCACTTAATAAACAGAAATGATAGGTTCTAGGAAGAAATCACTATGAAATTGTTAACAAAACACAGTAAGTAAAATTTCAAAACATATAATGAAAAACAGAAATTTAAATTCCAAATAATTTTAATACAGATTTTTCTATATTAATTTATTATTTTAATTTAGTGTGATCCTTGCGCTTGATGCTTGCTGCACAGAGATTTTATATTAGGTTCCAATTTGGTTAGCTTTAGTCAAGTCTCCACGTTGTGTTATATCCAGCCGATTTCTTTTTTTTACCAGTAAATCATTTACAGCACTAAATCCACATTCAGCTAAAAATGAAGATGGAAACGGTAGCAATAGTTTTCTTGCACATTTGGTTGAATTTGGGTATTTGATTTCTGTTTCCTCACAAAGCCATGCCATCGCTCCTTTGATATTAAATAAAGCTTTAACTGACTCATCATTTTGCAATTCTGCGAGTTCTTCTTGATACTGCATATTTGATATATCAGACAAATCCACTAACATTGGCTGCATCATCCATGTTGGGAAACCAATTTGTTTTAAATCAGAAAATCTTTCTTTTAAATCAGCCGATAGAATATTCAAATGATTGACAATAACAAGTAAAGCTGTATCAGTTACTTCACATTTTTGGAGCCAATGAAACTGTTTAAAGTTTTTGTTGTTAATATGTTTCTGACATAACTCAATATTGGTAATGAAACCAAATATCTTTGCTTTTGCATCGACAAGAGTTTTATTTGTTCCTTGAAGTTGCTTATTTAATATATTTAGTTTTTCAAAGATATCGGCTAAATAACTCACAAATGCTTTACCATCTATTGTTAACAGATACTTCATTTCAGGTTTGTCGCTTAAAAAATCACTAAGAGTATCAAACAGTTCCATAAATCTTTTCAAACAGTTTCCTTTAGATAGCCATCTTACTTCAGTATGAAGTAAAAGTCTCACATGGTCTTCATTTTGTTCTTCACAAAATAGCTTGAAAAGACGCTCACATTTGGCACTAGCTTTAGTAGCATTAACACACTTTATTACTGTATGTAATACTTCATTCAGAACAGGCGAGATGTTTTTAGCTACCAAGTTTTCCCTATGAATAACACAATGCACAAGAATCATTTCTGGATTCGCATTTTCATCAATTTTAAGCAGCCATTTTTCTTGCCCATCATATTGGGAGCACCATCTGCAGCACAAGATGTTATATTTTTCATTGGTATATCATTGACATCTAAGTAGTTTTTTAGCTTATTATATATATCTTTGGAGGTAGTGGTGCTTTCTAATCTTTTACAGAACAACATTTCTTAAAATGTCCTTTATCAATATATCTTACGTAAGTTATCAATACTGCTTCACTGTCTCTCAAAGTTAATTCATCCATTTGCAAGGAGAATTTTCTTGTTTTCAGCTTTTCAATAAGTTGTTTTTCAATATCCTCACTCATTTTGTCTATTCTTCTGCTAACAGTATTGTCACTGAGTGGCATAGCTTTTACATCTTTGTCATCTTTTTCAAGAACCGTTTTAAGAAATGCTGATATTGATGGTTTTATTAAATTCTCTCCTATAGTGTGATTTTCTCCAGTTTTAGCGATGAATAAAGAAATTTGATAACTAGCCTCAAGAACATGATTATTAGTTGAAGTATGAGCAGTAAATAGAGACTTTAATGTTGTTCTTTTTTCAAAATTTTTCTTTAAAGTTTTAAAGTAACTCAAATCTGAATTAATATGAGCACTATGTTTCGCCTTCAAATGCGCCTCAAGATGACCTCGTTTCATTGATTCGTTGGTCAAGCATTGCTGGCATAAAAGACAAAAAGGAATCCGCTCATTGTGAACAGCGGGTATGAACCCAAATTTTAAATATTCCTCCAAATATTGACGAGTTTTTTTCTTGCTTGCACCACTCATTTTACTATGGGCTATAAGAAATAAAAATAAGATCAATTAAAAACTAATATTAAAATATGTGTTAAAATATATTCAATGTGACATAGAGTAAACGTATACTAAAAATTCATATTTATTTAAATGTATATAACACATTTACTACACTACCACCACAAATCAAAAGGTATCTATATTTTTTCCACTTGACAAAATTTTCTGGAAAGTTATGCTTCTAAAATTAAAATTGTCATGCATGCACTATTATAGCCCCCAAAATATTTATAAAATACTAATGCTTTCTAGCCCCGATGCAAGAAGTACTTAATAAAGAGTTTAATATTGATAAAAATAAAATAAAATACTTACCAATTATATCTATACAATATATATATGTATATTTATTAAATCAATGAGCTTTTACAACAGTTTTGACTGACACTTATTTCAAATTAACACCAACTGAATGATGTGAAACACTACAGAAGTTGCGATGGGCCAATTAGGTGAGAATAACTGCGTTGTTTAGCGAGTTTTTAAAACGTCTGGGGTTCCCCGCGGCAGACGGCATGCTCCGCGGTGAACCCAGGACGAAGTTTACTTGACGACGCCAATCACCCAGTTGATATTTTGGTCTCGTCAAACGAAATTATACTTAATAATTATTTACCGCAATTATTTAAGAATTGCATTTTTTGTTAAATTTGGCACTGATATCTAGCATTGCATTTAAATGGCCCGGGGTGAAAGAGTTAAAAGTCGTGTCGAGTCCATTTTCAAATTGCCCCCCTTAACTATGGAATTGCTCCCCTGTGGGGCATGGGCCCCACGTTGGGAAACACCGGTTTAGGGTATTTTCACATCTTGGCAGTTAAGGGAAGCAGTTAAGGGAAACAGCCATATGGAAGAGGGGGAAGACACGGGCTAGGACAGCTTGTTGGTGTTTAAATAGGAAAAAGGTTTGCGAATGTAATTTACTGAAGGAGAAGAGCCAAGACTAAGTGAGAGACTTAAGAAGGATCGGGGAGGAGGTGTATTCTTCCAAATTTTCATCTTGGAGTTTCAACCCCCAGTTACCTTACAATGTAAACTGCTTTGTAGATGAGGTCTTTAAAGAGGAGATTGAGTTAAAATGAGGCCTTCTGGGTAAAGCCCTACACCAATATGACTGGTGTCCTTGTACAAGAGCAGGAGACACCAGGGTAGGGCACGTCCAGCAGGACGGCCTTGTGAGGCCACAGCAAGAGAGCCAAGCAGAGAGGCCTCAGGGGATACCTACCTGCAAACATCTTGATCTCAGACTTCCAGCCTCCAGAGCTGAAAGAAAATAAATTTTGTTTAACTCATTCAGTCTGTGGTGCTTTGTGTAGCAGGGGGTCCTGGGAGGGAGAGGAAGGGTAGGATAATCGAGGTAGAGAGGCTCTGTGAGGGCAGGGGCCTCTGATTGTTGTCTAGAAAAATCCCCAGTACTTTGTGCACATCTGGCTCAAAGCTCATTGAATGTTTGTTGAATGAATGTTCACTGAATTATCAATATGAGAGAAATAGCCCCAGGCTCAGAGGGATTGGCTCTGGAAAAGGGAAGAAAACTGAGGGAGTTCCTTGTGTCCCTGTCCAGTCTTTAGTTTTCTTTATAAAAAGGTTGAGGAGCAATTGATTGGTTTGGTTTCTGCATATGGTGTCACTGGCCATGGAGACTATATATAAACAGGTATCATATATTTATATATTTACTGACTGAAAAAGACTGGACTATATTTTGTCAGGTAGACGAGGGCTAGAAGTTCTTGTTATCAACTGTTGTTTTCAAGGACGACTTGTATGTCTGAGACAGCATGAATTTAAATCTTCACATCTTGATAGTCTGAAGAGAAGTCATGGGTTAGAGCAGGGGTCCCCAAACTTTTTACACAGGGGGCCAGTTCACTGTCCCTCAAGACTGTTGGAGGGCCAGACTATAAAAAAAAAACTATGAACAAATCCCTATGCACACTGCATATATCTTATTTTAAAGTAAAAAAACAAAACGGGACAAATACAATATTTAAAATAAAGAACAAGTAAATTTAAATCAACAAACTGACCAGTATTTCAATGGAAACTATGGACCTGCTTTTGGCTAATGAGATGGTCAATGTCCGGTTCCATATTTGTCACTGCTAGCCGTAACAAGTGATATGACGCGCTTCTGGAGTCAGGACGCATGCATCCCGCGTCACCGGAAGTAGTACTGTACGTGAGCGATGCTGCTACATACAGTACTCCAGGAGCACAGGATATGGATGCTGACCACCAATGAAAGAGGTGCCCCTTCCAGAAGTGTGGCGGGGGCCGGATAAATGACCTCAGGGGGCCGCATGTGGCCCGCGGGCCGTAGTTTGGGGACCCCTGGGTTAGAGGGCAGGGGGTAAAGTTAGAGCAGCTGTTATTTTCATAAACAGGCTTCATTTCTGGGTTTTGTCTGAACACTGTCATTATCATTTTGCTGATATCTCTTCCTTTTCCAAGGTCAGCAGGCCATAACAGCTGGTGGCGCCACATTCCTGATTGCCTAATTAAATATTTCACGTAAAACGCTTATACCATCTGTTTAGGTTACAGATATAGTGATCCAAATAATAAACTGAATAGCATGTGTGTACTTAAGTTGATCTAGAGATGGGGCCACATTTTTATGTAGTGGGAAAATGCTGGGCTCATACTAGTTTAAAAAATGCTCCTGTTTCTGACCTGCTATTAATAGGGCTATTTGTCATTAGGGATTAGTGATTTTGTTTATGTGTTTATATTTTCACCTGGTATCCCTTGTTACCAGTACCATGTATGATGCCTGATAGAATTAGTTGGAAGGGCATTCTTATTTCTAAGAATTGTATTTGTTGCCTTGGTATCACCATATTGTCCTTGGCCATGGAAACTGCAAGGTTAAAAGTAAGCAAATAACATGTTTTTAGTGAATGAATAGGGTTCTGTATATAGTATGTGAAAAAACTTAAATGATATGATATTGGCACTTTAAGAAACTTCTATTTCCATTGGGAGGTAGAAGAGAATAGAAAGGCCTAGGTTTGATTCCGTGTGACTTCAGCAAAGAATCTTATGTTCTGTGAATTTTAATTTCAACTCTAGTAAAATAGGTTTGATAATACCTACCTCACAAGGTTGTTTGGAGAAATGGATCAGATGTGTGAAATGGAAATGCCTATTATAAACCCTGGAGATTAGTTGGTTATTCCTATCCCCTGCTCCTCCATCATAGTGGACATCTGTGCTCATGCCTTCCCAGCCTCCATACATTCCACGTTTACTTTTATAACGTGTATTCCACCTTTGGATACAGGATGGTGTACTTGTCAATCAGGATCCCCTGGTGAGCATAAAACCCAAGCCAGCCAATCAGATGTGTTCTCCGGAGTCCTGAACTAAGTGACTGTAAATGTGTAGAATTGTGTGTATCCCGAGGGAAGTGGGGCTATTTAGAGCCCCACCCCTACTGTGCTCTCTCAGAGGACACATTTTAAAAACCAAAGCTGATGCGAGCAGGATAGCGTCTGTTGCTTATGCCCAAGTCCCCTGACTCGTACACTTGATTGGGAATAATTTCATAAGCTGAAACATTCATTTGTTTACTGATAACCTCCCTCCCTGTACAGCTAGTGTTAGGTCTGGAGTGCATTCAGATAAGAGACACAGGAGGTTTCCTGCCCCTCTGCGTGCTCGTGCCAGTGGTTTCCTGGAGGGCACATGGTCCTGGGGCAGCAGGTCACATGGAGCACAGCTTGAGGCATGACCCCAACTTAACTTTGGCCTCAGCCATCATAACAGTTTCTCTAACTCTAAAAAAGTGAATTAAGAAGTTTTCAAATGAAAAGAGACCTCTTCTGCTCATTAGTATTTTTATTTTTTTAAAATATTTTATTTATTGATTTTTGGAGAGAGAGAGAAGAGATAGAAAGAAAGGGAGAGTGAGAAAGAGGGAGGAGAAGCAAGAAGCATCTACTTATGTGCCTTGACTGAACAAGCCCAGAGATTCGAACTGGTGACATCAGCATTTCAGGTCTGTGCTTTATCCACTGCTCCACCACAGGTCAGGCCATAGTATTTTTAAAGAGTACCTAGTACTCTCAACCTTTTCATTTATTTCACTTAATGTCATCTTTTTATTCATTCAGTCTGGGCAAGAAATAAGTCTTAGCAGTTTTATGTTATAAAGTAGATGACACTAGAAAATTTTGAGCTTGGGCTGAAAATTATGACCTTTGATTATCCATAGTGGTAATTTATTTCTCTGTTTTATGTTGCTATTACAGCATTTAAAGCTGTAGACTAAGATTTAAAAATTTAGAAGCACCAGAGGCATCACTGAATCAGGATGACAAGCCTTTAATGACTATCTTAGATGGTAAAAGCATCTAAGACAGCAATAGTACATGAATATTCATTTAGGACGCATCATTGGTAGGAAAGATGTTGTAAATCTTATAAGCTTTCCATGTAAGATTTTTTATTAAAAACATTATAATACTTGGATATTTTTTTTATTAAAAGCATCTTTAGATATTTTCATCAAATTCATTTTACTCTTCTTTTTCTATGCCTTACTTGTTGAAAGAAAATAGGCTTTTGGTAGCCCCACATGAATATTAGATGTAAACAGGTAGTGTTCACATCATGTGAAACTGCTGACAGCTTTTAAAATCAGTCCTGCAATTTACTCAGAGGCATTAATCACATTGCTGGTTACATCTGCTCTTTGGAGAGAGAACTGGCCTTGGTGTGAATGGGGACCAGGTTGCCAAAGACCTATTCCCAGTGTCATTCAGGGCAGCACATTGGCCTGGTCCTTACTAGAGATGGTTACCCTGTGATAAGGTCACTGCTGACTGGGCCTTATTTGTCTTATTTTTTCTTGTTGGAGAAGCGGAGATTGTGTTGGCTTTGTCTGAACTTGTGTTGGGACCGTGCTGGCTGTATTCTGTGTACAGGCGAGCACATAACCAGTAAAAATTGATATAGAGAGTTGAGCCATTTTCCAATCCAAGTAGCTTGATCCCAGTCCACACTCTTCATTACAATTACAACATCAAACAAGCAAATAAGTATTTTAAAAACAAAAACAAACCAAAAATGGTAGATTATATGATTTAGTATGGAAAGGTTTTATAAGTTTTTAAAATACACTTCTAAATTTAGAACAGCTTAGATTTACAGTAACACTGTGAAGATAGTTCAGTTTTCCCCATTAACACTTTAGAAGGCTACATTTGGTACTGTCATTGGACCAGTATTTATACGCTGTTATTAATAAAGTGCATGCTTCATTCAGATTTCCTTACTTTGTACCTCATCCCTTTTTTTTTTTTTTTTTTGTATTTTTCTGAAGCTTGAAACGGGGAGAGACAGTCAGACAGACTCCCGCATGCGCCCGACCAGGATCCACCCGGCACACCCACCAGGGGCGACGCTCTGCCCACCAGGGGGCGATGCGATGCTCTGCCCCTCCGGGGCGTCGCTTTGCCATGACCAGAGCCACTCTAGCGCTTGGGGCAGAGGCCAAGGAGCCATCCCCAGCGCCCGGGCTATCTTTGCTCCAATGGAGCCTTGGCTGCGGAAGGGGAAGAGAGAGACAGAGAGGAAGGAGGGGGGCGGGGGGCGGAGAAGCAAATGGGCGCTTCTCGTATGTGCCCTGGCCGGGAATCGAACCTGGGTCCCCCGCATGCCAGGCCGACGCTCTACCGCTGAGCCAACCGGCCAGGGCTGTACCTCATCCCTTTTTCTGTGCCAGGATCCCCGCAGGGCTCCATGTTACCCTTAATCCTGATGTTGCCTCGGGCTCCTTGTGACAGTTTCTCAGACTAGATTTTGGATCACATGACAGTTTTTAAAGAGTATTGGTCAGGTGTTTCATAGGATGTCCATTCAGTGGAAAGACAATAAGATTTGATTGAGAATTCTCATGATTAGACTGGAGTTTGGGGTTTTGAAGAAGGCCACAGAGGAAAAGTTTCATTTTCATCACATCATATGGAAGGCATGCACTACCTATGTGACTTACTGTTGGTGTTGACCTTGATCACCGGGCTGAGGTTGTGTTTGCGAAGTTTCTCCACTGCAGACTTATTTCCCCTCTTCCATACTGTCCTCTTTGAAAGGAAGTTGCTATGTGCAACCACACGAAGCAGTGGGGAGCTATGGCTCGCTTTCTTAGAGGAATAGTATTTAGATAAATTATTTGGAATTCTAATGCATAGGAGATCTGTCTATCCTCCCTAAAATTAATTAGCTAAGCAAATAAATTAATTAATTAGGGCATTTATTTATATCAGTATGGACTCATGGATGTTTATTTTAAACTTTGGGTTATAATCTGACGCTGCTTTATTTGTGTTGTTGCTCGAAGTCTTCCAGCTTTGGCCATTGTCAGCTTTTTCAGGTGGCTCTGGTATCCCTCTGTCATATCCCGTCATTGCAGAGTTTTTTGTTTGTTTTCAGCACTTATTCTTTTTCTGTCTTGTTTTTTTTGTTGTTGTTATTTTTGTTTGTTTGTTTGTTTTGCCACTACAAAAGATCTAGGCTCATCTTATATATTTCCTGCTGTAGTCATAGAGTCAGCCATTTCTGCCTGGAGCCCTGGCTTCTTTTATTAGAAAATGGCAGCAGAGACCAAGTGCTGGATGCTGGTTCAGTTTGTCGCTGCTCGGCTCTATAAAAAGTTCTATACAGTGTGTCCGTAAAGTCATGGTGCACTTTTGACCAGTCACAGGAAAGCAACAAAAGACGATAGAAATGTGAAATCTGCACCAAATAAGAGGAAAACCCTCCCAGTTTCTGTAGGATGATGTGGCAGCATGTGTGCATGTGCAGATGATGATGTAACACCATGTATACAGCGGAGCAGCCCACGGCCATGCCAGTCGAGATGTGGACGGTACAGAGGAAAGTTCAGTGTGTTCTGTGGCTTGCTAAATTCGAATCTGTGACCAAAGTGCAACGTGAATATCGGTGCGTTTATAACAAAGCGCCACCACATAGGAATAACATGACTCGGTGGGATAAGCAGTTGAAGGAAACCAGCAGTTTGGTGGAGAAAACCCGTTCTGGTAGGCCATCAGTCAGTGACGAGTCTGTAGAGGCTATACGGATAGCTACCTAAGGAGCCCTAAAAAATCTGTGCATGAGCCCATATCGAACTGCACTGAATAGGTATGAAATGGGGAGAGTTTTCCTTTTATTTGGTGCAGATTTCACATTTCTATCGTCTTTTGTTGCTTTCCTGTGACTGGTCAAAAGTGCACCATGACTTTACGGACACACTGTATATAAAGTCTTTACTTAATTTTTTAAGTTATTTGAGCTTCTATACTGAGCAGTACTATTCCATTTAGATATTGGTATTAAATTATTATAGAAATAGTTTTTCATTTGTTTTCCCATGGAGAATGCAGCTAAGAATGAGCAAATATAAAATTTGAAAAGAGCACATAAATTGTAAGAAGTTTCAACCTTGTCTTAGCATTGCATAACTGTCTCTGTAAATTTGCCTTTAGGGTTTTTCAAGATAACATCTAATGATTTTATACAAAACAGTGATTCCCTGGATAGTGACTGAAGGTATATTTGTGCAGCTACAGTGGATGTTCCATTCAATTCATTTGGATTAGAATTACAGATGCAGACAGGTCAGCAACTGAGCTGAGAAGCTGGGCGTTTACGGTCTAACACAATGGAAAATGAAAGACAGACTTCAGTATCTAAGGCCAGGAGTGATTCTGAGAGTATGTAAGAGCTAGCACTGCACAAGCATTGATCAGTCAGAACAGGACAGCTGGAAACAACCAGATTCTGTCAGGCGCACTTGGGACAAATGTCACCCCTGCCCAGGCTTTAAGGAACTGCGAGGACCAAGAACGCTTGGCTTATAAATAATATGAAGTAAGTATCTTTTAAGTATCAGTGATATTTCAGGGAAGCTTTCTTAAAATACAGAAATGGCAATTCAGTTTATTTTCTACGGCTTTTATGACAGAGCTATCCTCTGTATGATAGTAAATTACTCTGTAAAAACTGTTCTCATTCTTTCAGGGTAAAAAATAGCCAATTATCACAGGCAGCCAACCACTGTGACAGCTGATATCAACAAAGGCTTTGAATCCTTTGGTTAAAAATTCAGCAAAAGCAGAGTTTTTATGCTTCCCAACCTGCTGTTGAGCTGTATGGAAGAACCGCTCACCCATTGTAATAATCCAGGCATGTGACAATGTAGTCCAGTGACCTGCAGAGTAATAACCTAGTGGGAGGTATTCTTTGTCAGTATAGGGAATGTCTAAACCACAGAAGATAAAATGTAGAAGAAAGGTGAGCTATTACAATATTGTTTTTCTCTGTGTTTTTTCTTGAGCTATATGTCATATGGTCTAGGAATTCCTGGACCATTTTGGGTTTTAGAGTGTAGGATGTGACTATGCCTGTGTAACTGACAGAATGATGTATTACCTTGTAGGTCACTGGAATAGAGTACAAATACACATAAGGGTTTATGAAAATTTATATATGTTGTCACAGAGCCCCATGTGGACCACCACTGCGGTATTGCTATTGGACTTTTAAGAAAATCTAACTCTAGAATTGAACTCTATTTCTAGTACAGTTTTTTTTTTTTTTTTGGTTTGAGAATGATATCACAGTCATTAAAAATATTTTTTTGCATTCCATTAAATATTTTTAAAATCATTAAGTTATTAATTATTACTTACTTCATAGTCACAAATGTCCTTTTATCTCCTGGGCTGAAACTGGACATCAACTCAGTAACATCGACTTTATTTCTGCCAGTGCTCTGGGAGTCATACTTCATAAGGGCCAATAAATGTCCAGGAAACTACAGTATTATTTCACATGTGCAACAATTTATGATTTTTCCCCCCAGACCATAACCAGACATTCAGGAAAGGATAGGGTGTAGTCAGAGGTGAGAGACTTGAGCTCTCTGCAGGTCCGGTATAGTATAGAAAACTGCAGGGGTGAAAACCATGTAGCTGCAAGAGAGCTCGTACAGAAGGCTGCAAGGCTGTCGTCTTCATCTCCGTTGTGCCAGGGGACCCAGTATCATTCTACAGATATTTTTGTAGAAAATCTTCAGTAAGGGGAAAGGACAAGAACATTGTCCAATAGAACATTCTGTGATGATGGTGATGTTCTACATCAGTATGGTAGTCACTAGCCACACGACATCTATTGAGCACCTGAAATGTGGCCAGTGTGACTGAAAAACTAAAATTTTAATTTATTTAATTTCATTTAAAATCTAAATAGCTCAGCTCTAAATGTCGGTGTTTGTCATATCTATTTAAGAGATAATGTACAAAAAACTGTGGTATATTTTTCCCTCCTTGAAAATAAGAGTAAGTTTGCAAGGGGACACAGAAGTATGAAGAAAAAACAAGAAGGCCTAGAATTAAGGAAGAAGGGAAGGAAGGGCAGTAGTGTGGAACTCAGAATAAGGCTAAGAGTAAGCACATGATGGCTGTCAGCAGTTTGGAGGAACTGGTGTGCGTCTGGCAGGGCATTTGGACGCCCTCTCTGGGAAAGTTAGAGAAAGCACCTGGAGATGTGTCTAACTTAGGTGTAAGTCCTCCCTGCTTTTTCTGTTGACTGTGATTAGCAGTTGACTTGGATCTGGTTTATGTGGTAGGAACAAAGCCCGGGGAGAAATGTGAAAAGACTAATGTGATTGTGGTGGGCTAGGTGTGTAGGGTGGCTTTGCTATCTCTATATAGCAGGTCAGACCACCAGGCCCTGCTGAGGCTGCGCTTTGCTCCCGGTCCAGGCGCCTTGTCAGTGTATTGCACAGGCTAGATTTTTACCTGAGGGCACATTAAAAAAATATCTTTCAGATTAGCATGTTCTGAAGGTATCTCTATCAGTATAGTTGAATTTAAAGCTCCAAAGAGTTGACAGTTTAACTTTGGGATAAATGTTTTCATTAGTTTTCCTGTTTCTATTTGATCTTATTATATTTTAAATGTTAATTTATTCTTCATGTCTCTTCTTCCCCACTTGTTGGCTTTGTCTACTTCAGACAGGTGCGCATATTGTTAGGTAACTCGCAAGTTGTCTTCAGCTTGTCAGGTGCTGCGGGGCTGGCTCTTCTTAGCAAGAGGTAATAAATGAACTATGAGGATAAGTATAAGCCAAGTCTATTTCTAATAAGAGATATTTTTGTTTAACACATTTTGTTGGACTTACAGAATGTAGAATAAAAAAATAATACCACCTCTCAGTTTTCTTAGCATATTTTCTTCTTAATTTAGTTCAACTTAATAGAACTCCTAAAAACACCCTATAATTATTACAGTAAAAGCCTCTGCTGTCAGTTGAGATGTGTCCTTTGTAACCATATTGTCTTTGTTTTGACTTAATGTTTTACTTCTTTAAAAGCAGTGACCTGGCCCTGGCCGGTTGGCTCAGTGGTGGAGCATCAGCCTGGCGTGCAGAAGTCCCTGGTTCGATTCCCGGCCAGGGCACATAAGAGAAGCGCTCATCTGCTTCTCCACCCCTCCCCCTCTCCTTCCTCTCTGTCTCTCTCTTCCCCTCCTGCAGCCGAGGCTCCACTGGAGCAAAGATGGCCCGGGCGTTGGGGATGGCTCCTTGGCCTCTGCCCCAGGTGCTAGAGTGGCTCTGGTCGCAACAGAGCGATGCCCCAGAGGGGCAGAGCATCGCCCCCTGGTGGGCAGAGCGTCGCCCCTGGTGGGGGTGCTGGGTGGATCCCGGTCGGGCGCATGTGGGAGTCTGTCTGTCTCTCCCCGTTTCCAGCTTCAGAAAAATACAAAAAAAAAAAAAAAAAAAAGAAAAGCAGTGACCGCCTTGCTCTTGCCACTGTAAAGACCCCAGTAAGATTTATTTTCCTCATCTTCTCAAGAGAGAGCTAATCTCAAACTTTTATCTTTTAATTTATTAATAACTGGCTTTAAATCAATGTGGTCTAATATCTATTCTTTTAACGAATATGTAATGGTTATTAGTTGATTTATTTTTCCCCAGTCCTTTTGAAGTTATGACTAAATAATATTACCTTTTAACATTGATAGGTCTGTAATTTCAGATTTTATAGTAACATTTACTAAGAAATGGATAGAATAGGGATCTGGGCATAAACGGCACACAGACTTATCTATAGTCAATTACATGCAAGTGAAAGGTCTCAAAATCTTCAAATAAATGAAACATTCTTAATTTTTCCATAATAACAACTTTCTATTTAGTATTTTAAGATTTTTATGATTGTTTTATATGTGTTCTTGAGGTGGTTCTCAAACTTTAGGGTGCTTTGGAATGACAGATTTTTAGTTTCTGATTTAGTAGGTCTGGCGGTGGGGCTTGAGGCTGCTGGTACAGGAAGCAAACTTCACCAATGACTGTGTTATTATATGGATCCTCATAAGAACCCAGTGTGGTTTGGGGCAGATATAGGTGAGGAAGCTGAGACTTGAAGAAAGTTATACTTTTCCCAGTGACGCACAAGGAATTAGTGGTTGAACAGAGACGAGAACTGATGAGGATCTTTCATGTTTTCTGCTCAGGGCAAGAGTTCACTTTCCAGAAAATTCTCTTGATTTATTTTATTTTTTATTTTTCTGAAGTGAGAAGCTGGCAGGCAGAGAGACAGACTCCCACATGCACCTGACCTGGATCCACCTGGCATGCCCACCAGGAGGTGGTGCTCTGCCCCTCTGGGGCATTGCTTGGTTGCAACCGAAGCCATTCTAGTGCCTGAGGCAGAGGCCATAGAGCCATCCTCAGCACCTGGGCCAACTTTGCTCCCATGGAGCCTTGGCTGCAGGAAGGGAAGAGAGAGATAGAGAAAAAGGAGAGGGGGAAGGGTGCAGAAGCAGATGGTCGCTTCTTCTGTGTGCCCTGGCAGGAATCGAACCTGGGACTTCCACACACCAGACAGATACTCTACCACTGAGCCACTGGCCAGGGCAAAATTCTCTTGATTTTAAATGATTGATATTTTTGTCTCATTCTTTTGAGAGCCATTTTTGTATTTAGATACACCTCCCCCCAATTATTTACATTTAATAAATATGTGTTTAAAATTCTATTTTCTTTTTAAGATATAACTGATTTTTGTGCCTCAAGGTGTTCTAAAAACGCAGCATCCTTCTGTAGACACCGGAAAGCTTATATAACTTATAAAGTTAATCATGAGGGAAGATGTTGATTTTTTTTACCCACTTGCCTGGTGTCCTGGCATTTTTTCACCCTTACTTGTGGAGACTGTTTTAGGCAGAACCATAATTGTGGGTTCAACCAATGAAGATGGATCATGAATGATCCAGGACAAGGAATATGAAAACCGCAATGCCAGACCACGGCTGAAGGGCCCTGCCTTGCTTTCAAGGATATCTGTTGCATGCAGCTTCCATGAAGAACTGATGAATTGTCTTTTTTTTTTTTTTTTTTTAGTTGGTATCAAGCCACTAAAACTCTTGTGTGCAAAACAGTGGTATCAGAATTAACTATGAGTTGTGCTTTTTCCTCTTCCCCACAATTTCTCTCAACTCCTCAGGGTATCCCATTTATGGGGTGGGGGTGGGATGATATTTCAAGTCAGGATCACCAAGTATGCAGAGCTTATCTTTTGAATATTGCCTGGTGATCTCTGCTGACATTGTGAGGATGGTGTTACTGCACCTCTCTGAGATTGTTTGCTCTAGTTCCTGCCTTCTCTTTTCTCTGCCTTCTTCCTTCTTTTCTGCTTTGACCTTGGACCCTTGAAATATTAAAATCCTTCCAAAAAGTAGTGAGAGACAAATAATGGCTGAAGAACAAGTTGAAATTTATGACCTTGACTATCTTCTTTGTTGTTGTTGTTGTTCTTTTTCTTTTTTTATTTTATTTTTTGGCATTTTTTTACTTAGTCTTGTTGAATATTAATTTAAATCAGTGTGTTTCACACTGGAAACTAATTCTGGGTTTCACTACTCCTCCCTTTTTCCTACTCTTTTAAAAGTTTAAACTTTAAAAATTGTGCGATGTTTTCTGTGCCGTGCCTATATGCACTGTTTTCTTTAGCCCTCACACCAGCCTTATGGGGAATGATTTTGAAGAAACCAATCCAGAGAGGTTATACAACTTGGTGAGGGCCTCACTGTTAGTATGTGTGAGCTGGTGAATGAATTCAGATCTTTTAGCCTCCAAAGCTATGCATTTAAGGACTAGTCTATATTACCTGTCCTTGGAGACAATTACTCAGGTGGAAGTTATATTTAATGTTGGTTTCTTGAAATAAATTAGGTTCCAGAGAAAACAAGAACTTGATCTTAAACTTGGCTTCCTTATTTCCCCTTATTTGTCACCTTGTTAGGTCTATTTAAAAAAATTCTCATAAAGAGAAGGAAAGAAGGAAAGGATCATGATGTTTTCAAAGATACAGTCCTCTCCCTTGCACATACAATTGACAGCTTTTTGCCTTTGCTGTGCCTGGGAGTTTTTATTCTGCCATTTGGTCTTTAAAAGCAGCACATGATGGCATTTCAATTTGTCTTAAAACCTCAGGGGGCACCAGGATACACATATCAAGAAGCTGCAGGTGTACATCACGTCCTCCTCTTCGTTTGGCTCTGAGATACTGGCAGCATCGAAGAAGGCGGCCACCCTCTGTGATTGAGGTGACTGCTCGTAGGAGGCCGTGGAGGACATCTCCCCAGCGTATCCATTTAAAACCACTTCCTTAGCCTCTTCGTATCTTTAATTTTTAAAAAATTTTTTCTATTTGTTATATGTCTCTTCCTGTTGTTTGAGTAAAAATTTAATAACATTTAATACAGCACTTTGAGATTCATTTTACTTTTAAAAAGCTATTCCTTAACATTATAATATAAAAGCACAATTCTGGGAATTAAGAGATCTGTTTATGTTACCTTAAGTAAGGTAACATAAAAAAATAATAGGGTTGACCTAAATGATCTCTAGCCTGTGCTTTGTGATTTTGTGATTCTGTGACTCTAGGACTTAATATTCTCAGAGTCAAAAGTGCACTGTGCGAGTTTTGTTTATTTATAGGAGAATTAATATAGAGTCACGGAACTGAAGTATCTTATTTATATAAAAATCGCAACAGGAATTCTTTGTAGTATTTTTAGCACACTTGTATATATAAATTAGCATTGCAGGAGACATTTTATTTGTTGTGTTTCTATTTCTCAAAAAGAAGTGATAGTACTTGAATTGCTATTGATAATTTTTAGTAGTGGCGGAAAAATGGGTAACAGTCTACAGTCTACTTTTTAATAAGGAGAAAAATTCGTTAGCCTGTAAAAATGGTATCTTGGCTTATAACACTATGCTGATTGAGAATTATGGGTGTTGTGCTCAGTGGTTTTTTAAAACCATCATTATATTCACAGTGCATTTCTGAAGCACCCAGCCACACAGAGGATTGTATTAGGAAGTGAAAGAAACAAAATTGTCATTCCTGCTGAATGGGAAATCACTGTTAAACATCAATAGAGTAGTTGTTCTTAGCCCAGGCTTGCTATGACAAAATACCACTGACTTCATGGCTTAAGGAACAGAAATTTATTTTTTCAGAGATCTGGGGCCTACAAGTCAAAGATCAAGGTTCCAGCCAATTTGATTGCTGACGAAGACTTTTCTTTGACTCCCATGGGGCTGCCTTTTGGATATGTTCTCACATGGCCTTTCCTTCCTGTGTACTCCTGGGAGAGAACAGGGTCTCTTATGTCTCTTCTTATAAGGACGCTAATAGTATAGGATCAATGCTTATGACCTCGCTTAATATTAATTACTTCCTTAGAGGCACTTTCTCTAAGTATATTCACATTGGGAGGTAGGGCTTCAACATACGAATTTTGTGGGGGTGCACAAGCATTCAGTCCATAACAAAGTGTGACATTTTAAGAAGCAGAAATCCTCCATCTAAGGTACAGATTGAGGGATGACCGGACTTCTTTGGGTCAAGGTGTAGCTTCAGATTCTTTCAGCATGTTTAACAGTATCTCAGAAAGGACAAGTGTTTTATATTCTTCTCACTCTTAGTTAGAGAATAATAAAACATGATCTTTCATGGATCTTAGGGTGGCTTATTTGGTTTAAAATAATCTAGTATGTGCATAAATGGGGTTATTTCAAGTCCTCTGGTTTTGCTTCCATGCCTAATGCCTTCTCTCATTATTTTTCAAAGCTAGCCTTTTTGACTTTGATATATGTCATATTAGCACCTTGTAAATCCTACTTGTAATACCTTTCTATTACTAAGGTGTAAACACTATTGTTTCTACCCCATTTGCTTCTCTCTGTGTCATTTTAATAGGGCTCTTTAACCTGCTAATGTTCCAGGATATTAATTTAAAACAGCCAGCCAAATACTAAAAGCTTCCTCCTCGCCTACAATGACCTGACCTCTTTTTACCTGTTTCCTTTTCAGATTCACTTTGGAAGGCTCAATTTTCATAATCTTTTGAGCTAGTACTTCACCACCCTGATGCTTGCAATTTATAGCAGCCCTATTATTTTCAAGACTTTGTACCTGGAGCACACACCCAACTACTGTTCTTATTTTCCGAACACACTCCCTTAGCTCAGTCAGGATTTGTATTTAATTTTCTTTCTTTGCCTTGTAGTAAGTGGAATTCCTATTTATATTTTCTATAATCCATTCACCTTACTTCTTCCTAACTTTGTTATGTCAGTATTTAAGGGTTTTAGTTCAGACATTTTTGGCTTTAATCTCTTAAACCAACCGGCTCTTGTTCAGCTACGTGGTTAGAGCCTCCAGATTAAATGATGTCTGATGCCCTGTACTTGAATTGGTGCAGGAAAGGATTTTTAAGACTCATTTGATGTTTTCTCCTTAGTCTGGTCATTCTCAGGGTCACAAATTAAACTGTCTGAAAAATATCGTGTGTTGAATATTGCTACTTTTGCATAGAGGTTTCATTGATTGCCATGGACTTATATAGATTGTCTCATACTTTGGTTGATGGCATTTTTCTTATATTAAGAATGTCATCTACTTGTCCTTGTTTCTAGACTCTATATTTCAAAAAGCAACATCCATTTTTTTTAAAATTTTTTTTAAATTTTATTTTTTAATGGGGCGACATCAATAAATCAGGATACATATATTCAAAGATAACAAGTCCAGGTTATCTTGTCTTTCAATTTGTTGCATACCCATCACCCAAAGTCAGATTGTCCTCTGTCACTTTCTATCTAGTTTTCTTTGTGCCCCTCCCCTCCCCCTTTCCCTCTCCCTTTCCCCCCTCCCCCCGTAACCACCACAATCTTATCAATGTCTCTTAGTTTAACTTTTATGTCCCACCTACTTATGGAATAATGCAGTTCCTGTTTTTTTTCTGATTTACTTATTTCACTTCTTATCATGTTATCAAGATCCCACCATTTTGCTGTAAATGATCCGATGTCATCATTTCTTATGGCTGAGTAGTATTCCATAGTGTATATGTGCCACATCTTCTTTATCCAGTCATCTATTAATGGGCTTTTTGTTTGTTTCCATGTCCTGGCCACTGTGAACAATGCTGCAATGAACATGGGGCTGCATGTGTCTTTACGTATCAATGTTTCTGAGTTTTTGGGGTATATACCCAGTAGAGGGATTGCTGGGTCATAAGGTAGTTCTATTTTCAGTTTTTTGAGGAACCACCATACTTTCTTCCATAATGGTTGTACTACTTTACATTCCCACCAACAGTGTATGAGGGTTCCTTTTTCTCCACAGCCTCTCCAACATTTGCTATTACCTGTCTTGTTAATAATAGCTAATCTAACAAGTGTGAGGTGGTATCTCATTGCAGTTTTGATTTGCATTTCTCTAATAACTAAAGAAGATGAGCATCTTTTCATATATCTGTTGACCATTTGTATTTCTTCGTGGGAGAAGTGTCTGTTCATGTCCTCTTCCCATTTTTTTATTGGATTGTTTGTTTGTTTGTTGTTGAGTTTTATGAGTTCTTTGTATATTTTGGATATTAGGCCCTTATCTGAGCTGTTGTTTGAAAATATCATTTCCCATTTAGTTGGCTTTTTGTTTATTTTGTTATCAGTTTCTCTTGCTGAGCAAAAACTTCTTAGTCTGATGTAGTCCCATTCATTAATTTTTGCCTTCACTTCTCTTGCCTTTGGAGTCAAATTCATAAAATGCTCTTTAAAACCCAGGTCCATGAGTTTAGTATCTATGTCTTCTTCTATGTACTTTATTGTTTCAGGTCTTATGTTTAGATCTTTGATCCATTTTGAGTTAATTTTAGTACAGGGGGACAAACTGTAGTCCAGTTTCATTCTTTTGTATGTGGCTTTCCAGTTTTCCCAGCACCATTTATTGAAGAGGCTTTCTTTTCTCCATTGTATGTTCTTGGCCCCTTTATCAAAAATTATTTGACTATATATATGTGGTTTTATTCTGGACTTTCTATTCTGTTCCATTGGTCTGAGTGTCTACTTTTCTGCCAATACCATGCTGTTTTGATTGTCGTGGCCCTATAATAGAGTTTGAAGTCAGGTATTGTAATGCCCACAGCTTCATTCTTTTTCTTTAGGATTGCTTTGGCTATTCGGGGGTTTTTATAGTTCCATATAAATCTGATGATTTTTTGCTCTATTTCTTTAAAAAATGTCATTGGAATTTTGATGGGAATTGCATTAAATTTGTATATTGCTTTGGGTAATATGGCCATCTTGATTATATTTATTCTTCCTAACCAAGAACAAGGAATATTCTTCCATCTCATTATATCTTTTTCAATTTCTCTTAACAATGGTTTATAGTTTTCATTATATAAGTCCTTTACATTCTTTGTTATGTTTATTCCTAAGTATTTTATTTTTTTTTGTTGCAATTGTGAAGGGGATTATTCTTTTGAGTTCCTTCTCAGTTGTTTCATTGTTGGCATATAGAAAGGCTATTGACTTCTGTATGTTAATTTTGTATCCTGCGACCTTACTGTATTGGCTTATTGTTTCTAGTAGTCTTTTTGTGGATTCTTTGGGGTTTTCGATGTATAGGATCATATCATCTGCAAAAAGTGATACCTTTACTTCTTCTTTTCCGATATGGATGCCTTTTATTTCTTTGTCTTGTCTGATTGCTCTGGCTAGAACCTCTAGTACCACATTAAATAAGAGTGGAGAGAGTGGACAACCCTGTCTTGTTCCTGATTTAAGGGGGAAAGCCTTCAGTTTAGTGCCATTTAATATGATGTTAGCTGATGGTTTTCATATATGGTCTTTATCTTGTTGAGATATTTTCCTTCTATACCCATTTTGTTGAGAGTCTTAAACATAAAATTGTGTTGTATTTTATCAAAAGCCTTTTCTGCGTCTATTAATAAGATCATGTGGTTTTTGTTCTTTGTTTTGTTGATATGGTGTATTACGTTAACCGTTTTACGTATGTTGAACCATCCTTGAGATTCTGAGATGAATCCCACTTGATCATGATGTATTATTTTTTTAATATGTTGTTGTATTCGATTTGCTAGTATTTTGTTTAGTATTTTAGCATCTGTATTCATTAGAGATATTGGTCTGTAGTTTTCTTTTTTTGTGCCATCCTTGTCTGGTTTTGGTATGAGGGTTATGTTGGCCTCATAAAATGTGTTTGGAAGTATTGCTTCTTCTTCAATTTTTTGGAAGACTTTGAGGAGAATAGGAACCAAGTCTTCTTTGAATGTTTGATAAAATTTGCAAGGTATAGCCATCTGGGCCTGGACTTTTATTTTTGGGGAGGTTTTTAATGGTTTTTTCTATTTCTTCTCTACTAATAGGTCTGTTTAGGCTTTCTGCTTCTTCTTAACTCAGTCTAGAAAGGTTGTATTGTTCTAGGAATTTATCCATTTCTTCTAGATTGTTGAATTTAGTAGCATATAGTTTTCCATAGTATTCTACAATAATTCTTTGTATATCTACGGTGTCCGTGGTGATTTCTCCTCTTTCATTTTGGATTTTGTTTATATGAGTTCTTTCTCTTTTTTCCTTGGTAAGTCTTGCCAAGGGTTTGTCAATTTTGTTGATCTTTTCAAAGAACCAGCTCTTTGTTCTATTAATTTTTTCTGTAGTTTTACTGTTCTCTATTTCATTTATTTCTGCTCTGATTTTTATTATCTCCTTTCTTCGGCTGGTTTTGGGTTGTCTTTGTTCTTCTTTTTCTAGTTTGTTAAGGTGTGAAGTTAAGTGGTTCACTTGGGCTCTCTCTTGTTTGTTCATATATGCCTGAAGTGATATGAACTTCCCTATTATCACTGCTTTTGCTGCATCCCATAGATTCTGATATGTCGTATTATCATTTTCATTAGTCTGTATATATCTTTTGATCTCTGCACTTATTTCTTCCTTGACCCATTCATTTTTTAAAAGTATGTTTTTTAGTTTCCACATTTTTGTGGGATTTTTTTCCTCTTTTTTGCAGTTGAATTCTAGTTTCAAGGCTTTATGATCAGAAAATATGCTTGGTACAACTTCGATTTTTCTGAATTTGCTGATGTTGTTTTTGTGGCCCAAAATATGGTCAGTTCTTGAGAATGATCCATGTACACTGGAGAAAAATGTATACTCAGTCACTTTGGGATGAAATGTCCTGTAGATGTCTATCATATCCAGGTGCTCTAGTGTTTTGTTTAAGACCACTATATCTTTGTTGATTCTCTGTTTGGATGACCGATCTAGAGCCGTCAGCGGTGTATTGAGGTCTCCAAGTATGATTGTATTTTTGTCAGTTTTTATTTTAAGGTCAATAAGTAGCTGTCTTATATATTTTGGTGCTCCTTGGTTTGGTGCATATATATTAAGAATTGTTATGTCTTCTTGATTCAGTGTCCCCTTAGCCATTATGAAATGGCCATTTTTGTCTCTGAGTACTTTTGTTGTCTTGTAGTCAGCATTAGCAGATATGAGTATTGCTACACCTGCTTTTTTTTGGATGTTATTTGCTTGGAGTATTGTTTTCCAGCCTTTCACTTTGAATTTATTTTTATCCTTGTTACTTAGATGAATTTCCTGTAGGCAGCATACAGTTGGATTTTCTTTTTTAATCCATTTTGCTACTCTGTGTCTTTTTACTGGTGAGTTTAATCCATTTACATTTAGTGTAATTATTGATACTTGTGAGTTCCCTATTGCCATTTTATAGATTGCTTTCTGTTAGTTTTGTGTCTTGTTTGATCCTTCTCTTTCGTTTTTCTATATTTTGTTTTATTTGGTTGTGTTCCATACATCTTTCCTCTGTTGCTATCTTTTTTATCTCATGTGCTTCTGTGGTGGTTTTTTCAATGGTGGTTACCTTTAAGTAATGAAAAAGGTTCCCACCTTGTTCATTGTAGCGCACTATTTTGTGAGTACTTTTGCACTTTATCGTCCTTTGCTACTGTTAATCTCCATCCTCTCCCCCCTGTCTTTTTGTTGTTGTTACAGTTTAAATTTGGTTTTATTCTCTTCTTCTTGGAGCTTTTACTTGTGGCTATGTTTTTTTTTGTTCTTTGTATCTGATTGGAGAACCCCCTTTAGTAATTCCTGGAGTGGGGGTTTTCTGATGATAAATTCCCTCATATTTTCTGTATCTGTGAATGTTTTTATTTCTCCTTCATATTTGAAGGATAGCTTTGATGGGTATAGTATTCATGGCTGAAAGTTCCTCTCTTTCAGGACTTTAAATATTGGGGTCCACTCTCTTCTAGCTTGTAGACTTTCTGCTGAGAAATCTAATGATAATCTAATGGGCCTTCCTTTATATGTTGTATTCTTCTTTTCCCTGGCTGCCTTGAGAATTTTTTCTTTGCCATTGGTTTGTGCCAATTTCATTATGATGTGCCTTGGAGTAGGTTTGTTGGGGTTAAGAAAACTCGGAGTTCTGTTTGCTTCATGAATTTGAGGCTTTAGTTCTTTACACAGGCTTGGAAGTTCTCATCTATTATTTGTTTGAGTATGTTCTCCATTCCATTTTCTCTCTCTTCTCCCTCTGATATACCTATTATTCTTATGTTATTCTTTCTGATGGAGTCAGATAATTCTTGTAAGGCTATCTCATTTTTTTTAAATTTTTGAGTCTCTTTCTTCTTCTCTCTGTTGTGCCTCAAGTTGCTTGTCTTCTATTTCACTAATCCTCTCTTCTATCTGGCCTGTTCTATTAGCTAAGCTTGTTACCTCGTTTTTCAGCTCGTGTATTGAGTTTTTCATCTCTGTTTGATTTGTTTTTATAGTTTCAATTTCCTTGGACATATATTCTTTGTGTTCATTGAGTTGTTTTCTGAGCTCCCTAAATTGCCTTTCTGTGTTTTCTTGTATATCTCTGAGTATTTTTAGGATTTCTATCTTGAATTCTCTGTCATTTAGCTCCAAGGTTTCCAATATATTAAATTTTTTCTCCATAGATTTTTCCTCATCTATCTGTGTTACCTCTCTTTCTTTTGTATCCATGATATTCGATTTTCTCTTCTGTAATGGTATCTGAGGGTGGTTTTGTTGATAGTATTAATGAGATTTAATAAGGAATAAAAGGTTAAAAAAATAAAAAATCGAAAAAAGTTGTTTTTTTTAAATTAATAATGAAATAAAGAAAAATAAAATAATAAAAATATTAAAATAAATTTTTTGAAAAAAAAGGAAATTATTCCCCCCCTCCTTTTTTCCTCTCCTCTCCTCTCCTGTCTTTCTTGAGAATATCTTGTGGTGAACTGTGAATTATATTGTATTTAATAGAACAAAGAATGCCTGTAATGGAGGGCCTGAATTGTGGAAAAGTAATAAAGGGGCAAAAAAATAAAAAAATAAATAAAATAAAAATAAAAAAGGGGGGTATGGATCCACAAAAAGCAAATAATGAAAAAATTTGTATCAAGAATATTATGATTTGCATTTAGGTGTTCGGTTGACTAAGAGTTATAATGAGAGGAATAAGAGGGAAACAGGAAAATGGAGGGACAAATTAAAAAATTACTATTGTATTTAGTGGAACAAGAGCTTGATAAAATGGAGAGCCAGGGATGGGAGCACTGATAGTGAGTTAAAAAGGTGAAGTAAAAACCCCCCAAAATGCCACAAACATAAGTTTGAGTCCCAGATAAGATAATTTGTTCGTTATTGAGGTTTGAATGAGAGGAGATGTAAAAGAGAAAGGAAGAAACTAATATAGAGGGAGAAAAGAAAGAGAGAGAGAGAAAAAAAAGAGGGAACCACTAAAAGATAAAAAAGAAAAAAGAGGAGAGAGAGAGAGAGTTAAGGGTTTTGGATTGCAACCCTCATAGAGAGAAAGGAAGAGGAAAGAAAAGATAATGGGAGATGTAACACTTATGGGTAGTGTAGTTTAAGGAGAGGAGAGAGTAAGACCGGTACAGAGTTAATCGACCAAATTGGAGGAGAAAAAAATAAAATAAAATAAAAAAATCAAGGATGAAGATAAGAGAAACAAACGAACAAATATAATAAAATGGGTTAGGTTATAAAGTCTGCGGATTATTCTTGACTTTGAGAGGTTATCTTCTTGCTTTTTCTTTTCTCTCCCTCTTCCTGGTCGGTGACTCTGTACCCCGGGTTCTGCCCCTTTGGCACGCTCAGGTAGAGGTTTGCAGTTGATAAGTCTCTATGGCGATGTCATGTATTCTGCTTTAATCACGTTGGCAGTTGAGGCTCATTAGCATTTATAGGCTCCGACAGTGAGAGAGTCTGTGTTCCTGGAGCCTCTCTCCTAGTCTTTCCTTCCTCAATTAGTAGCCTGATAATCCAGCTATGGGATTGCTGCTGCCTCTGCCTGGATAGTAAGAGGCTCAAAGGCCTGGCCACTCCCCACTCTATTCCCACTCAGCACAGGGCTCTGGGTAAGGCTCAGTCAATCAGAGCTGCTAGCATAATCAGCCGGGGCTTCCACCCACTCAAAGACCTCTGGCTCTGCCACTCTGTCCGGTAACACGGGTGGGCACCCACTCCCGGGGTGCTTGGAGGAAACTCTCGTTCACTATCTGCGCGTGCAGACCAGGATGTCAGACCGGAAGTCTCGCCCTCTGAGTGAAACCCCCCCGCCCGCATGCAAAAGTTCCAGCGTTGGAATTGGCTCTCGCTCCATCCCCGTGTGCGGCTTTTTCAAGGTGCTGGGGCGGCCTCAGATTCCGCTTTAGGCCCACACAAAGGCCCCTGACTCTGCCCCTCTGTGGGTAACACAGGCGCGCACTGCCGAGGCACTCGGAGGAATCTCTCGCTCACTATCTGTGCGCGCAGACCAAGATGTCAGACTGGAAGTCTCGCCCTCTGATTGAAACCTCCCTCCCGCACGGAAAAGTTCCAGCGTTGGAATTGGCTCTCGCTCTGTCCCCTGTGCGGCTTTTTCAAGGCACTGGGGCAGCCTGAGATTCCGCTTTAGGCCCACACAAAGGCCCCTGACTCTGCCCCTCTGTGGTACAACACGGGTGCACACTCCCGGGGCTTTGGAAGGCATCTCTCGCCCACTATCTGCGCACGCCGACCAGGAGATCGGGTAAAATGGCTGCCCCGCTTGTCTTTCTTTGTCTGGGTTTGGCGCGAGTGTTAGCTGTATTACCTGGGTTGTCACAGGAACAGTTTTTCCTCGGCTTGGATCTCCGTGCCACGGCCTGGTTCGGCCGTTTGTGCCGCGGCCTGGATCTATTCACCCCCTTTGCCCGCCTTAGTTTCTTTTTTTTTTTTTTTTTTTTTTTTTCATTTTTCTGAAGCTGGAAACAGGGAGAGACAGTCAGACAGACTCCCTCATGCGCCCGACCGGGATCCACCCGGCACGCCCACCAGGGGCGACGCTCTGCCCACCAGGGGGCGATGCTCTGCCCATCCTGGGTGTCGCCATGTTGCGACCAAGTCACTCTAGCGCCTGAGGCAGAGGCCACAGAGCCATCCCCAGCGCCCGGGCCATCTTTGCTCCAATGGAGCCTTTGGCTGCGGGAGGGGAAGAGAGAGACAGAGAGGAAAGCGCGGCGGAGGGGTGGAGAAGCAAATGGGCGCTTCTCCTGTGTGCCCTGGCCGGGAATCGAACCCGGGTCCTCCACACGCTAGGCCGACGCTCTACCGCTGAGCCAACCGGCCAGGGCCTGCCCGCCTTAGTTTCTATATTCTCAGTTTCCAGTGAAAGCCGCCCTGTTTAGGTTAGTGAGGAAGGCGGAGCATTTCTTACTCCCTATTTCCTTCGGGGTTTGGTTATATATTTAGCCAATTTTCGCTCGATTATATCTTTGGCTGTATTGCGAGACATCTGGAGGCTCCAAGGATAGGTTTTTCTGTTTCTGGTTGAAGATCTTGTTGAGTTTTGGGGGAGATTTATCGGTATCGCTTCCTACCCCGCCATTACTCTGACGTCATCTCCGCAACATCCATTTTTAAGGGGCCTGACACAAAAGTCAAAAATATAATTGCTAGAGTTAAAGGGGGTGAGATTTTTAACCTGTTAAAGGTAAGCTGTGAGTGAGTTTAGTGTGATTTGGTTAAAATACTGACATTTTCCGGCGGTAGAGCGTCGGCCTAGCATGCGGAGGACCTGGGTTCGATTCCCGGCCAGGGCACACAGGAGAAGAGCCCATTTGCTTCTCCACCCCTCCGCCGCGCTTTCCTCTCTGTCTCTCTCTTCCCCTCCTGCAGCCAAGGCTCCATTGGAGCAAAAATGGCCCGGGCACTGGGGATGGCTCTGTGGCCTCTGCCCCAGGCGCTAGAGTGGCTCTGGTCGCAACATGGCGACACCCAGGATGGGCAGAGCATCGCCCCCTGGTGGGCAGAGCGTCGCCCCTGGTGGGCGTGCTGGGTGGATCCTGGTCGGGCGCATGCGAGAGTCTGTCTGACTGTCTCTCCCTGTTTCCAGCTTCAGAAAAATGAAAAAAAAAAAATACTGACATATTCTATGTCAGCCATGCCCTCTGGCACTTAGGGAGTTGCATTGTGCCTTTTCAACTGGAGCTGGAAAACCTTGATTATGTTTCTATCACAATGAAGAATCAAGGCTATTTGTAACATTAGGGAGGCCTGAGCTTGGCCCATGGAAGGCTTTTCTCCAGTGATGTTGAACACTGGCCTGAGTGACTGTGAGAGGGTCATGTGGAATCAGTTTCTCCAATATTACTCCATGGATGAGACGTAGTAACAGTGAAGAAAGTTGAACTTTGATGGTATCTTCCAAATACAGGAGACTAATCTGATTGCTGTGGTCAGTTTTATCTTATTTCCCTGTCACTCGAAGCCCTTCATATGGCGGAAAACAATGAGATGTATTAACCAGTACCTCAGATCCATTTCTTAGGTCAGAGCAGTGAATAGACCCAGGGAGAAGACAGTGTGGTGCAGTGGAAAGAGCGCTGTACTGGGATCAGATGTCCAGATGGGGACCCAGCTTTGCAAATGCTGTTACTGGCTCTGTGACGCTGAGCTTGTCACTGCCTCACTTCAAGCCTCAGCTTTTCATTTGTGCTGTGCAGGGGCTTGATTAGGAGAATTCTGAGGACCCCCTCAGCTCAGCCCTGTAGGTGACAGCGGGAGGGGGATGGGGGAGAGAGACTACAATGGGGAGATAAACGTGATCAAGGAGCCAAGTAGTAGGAGGAGCACGTGGGGAAGGCGGTGGAGGAGAGAGGGGCAGGAAGGAGATGTCAAGGAGAGGGAAGGAGGCTTTCATTTCAGTGACAAATTGATTTAGAAAGACAGTGTTTGCGCATCGTGAATGGGTATTCCCCAGTCTTAGAAGTTGATCGTCCTCTCTCCTTTTAAACTTGGAATTAGTTGGGCAGGATTTGACACAAGTTTGCTTAAATTTCTCCTGTTTTCTTCATAATTAGGTTAAAATTATGCTCTTTTTTTTTTAAGATTTCAAAGAATTATTTTTGTTATTCAAAAATTCCCTTGCCAAATAAACAAAGGTAATTATCTCTATAAAGAGAAGTCACAAAGATGTGAGAGGTGAAGCCATTTATTCAGAAAGTCAGTGTGCTGCATTAGAATGCAGGTTTCGGCTCATTCCATCATGTTCTGCCCGCAGTTATGGTGGGCACCTGGAGGATACAGTGCTGAGACCACTGTGTTTGGCACATAAGCAGCAGAAATAATAGCATATCTTAGAGATGGGAGTCCTCCATCCTCTTGGACTTAGATAGGGGAATGGATCTCAAAGCAAGCTACCTTCATTGGTGCACCTATTCATAATTTAGTGGCTTTAATCCTGTCCCTAGAAATAAAATTATACAAATAAAGAAGACATCTTTACGCACGGCAGACAGAAATTTGGACAGTTCTTTCATTTGTGTATAGAGTTTGCCCAACATGGCATTCATGAAATGATATATCTCATAATATTGTCCTTGACTTTCCTGAGTGTCATATGTGGCAAATAGGATGTTGGTTACATTGCTATTACTGAGCAGTCTCAGCTTTAGCGGGGTGGGGAGTATGTCAGTTGATCGTCTAAAATGCATTTTATTAATTCTGTAAGTAGACAGATTTCTTACATTCCAGCTAGATATAATTTCAAGGACAACTGTCCTTTTCACTGCCCTGGAGACTGAGGCATCTGATTGATGGTGGGATGTAGGGAGAACACCAGAAAAACCCCTTCCTCCTCTGCGTTGTGTTACCATTCTTTATAGTACACTGGCCAGGACAGATGGCCGGCTCTGCACAGCCTTTTCTCTCAGTGGAATGAAACCTCTAAGAACTAGTGTCTCTCTGTTCACAGGAGCATTTGTTTACACACCACATTGGCCCATAGTTCCTACCACTTCTCAAGGATGGGAATGCATGTGGAGAGATGGATGATAGTAAATTTCATAGCTTAAGTGGTCATTTTGTTTCTAGGAAAATACAGAACCTGCAGATGTGCATGCTACAGTAGGCTATGTTCCCTGCATGGTGTTTTGTTGCTGTTAAAACCTATCCTATCTCTCAATGACTCCTTGCAGTTCATGCTCTGTTTATGTCGCTTTGGGGAATCCAGAGAGAGGCCTCTTGTGCTGGACAGCAGTTACAGTGGTCGTGGCCCATTCTGTTCTGCCCTCTGTGTGGCAAGCATCACAACCTTGAGTGGAAGGCGTTAGATGGGTAGTAGCAGAATTTTTGGTTTGTTAAAACTTCCTTATTTGGGGATATTCAAATTAAGAAAAAAGGTTTGCTCCATGAAGAGGTCCTAAGGAGAAAGAAGGGTTGATTCTAAAACACATTATATCTTTACTCACCCAAACCCCAATTGTACTGGGCTAATGGGCAGTTTTGGATTTCTGACATAGATGTGGGAAACATTTCAGACATTCATCATTGTTTTTAGATGATATTAGGGAATCAGCTTGTTATTTTGAATACTGGTAAACAAAGGGAGAGAATTAAGTATTTAACTTGCTTTCCTTTATAAATTATATCTCAGATTAGCCAAACAGTTGATGAGAGATACTCTCTTTCAAGAAATAATTCAGCTAATAAATGAGGAAGAATTCAGAAAGTCAGAATTCATTGTGTGGCAACCCCTGATGAGTTAGTAGGTCCAAGTGATGGGCATGACTGGCTGCTGACACAGAGACCACCTGACGTCACACATCTCCTGAGGAAGTACACTGTCTAGGAAACATTCTTGCCAACATTTCAAACTATAATCTGATCTGGCCTCTTTCTCTGATTGCCACTTAATAGGAAGTACGAAGACCAAGGGAACAGTATGAATTAAACAATATGGAGATACAATTTTAAAAATCTATTGTTGATTGGGCAGCTCTACAGGGCAGATGACTGTTTCAATTTAAAAAAAAAGAACCGAAACAAAAAAGAGATGGAGAGGGAAATCTACAGAGTAAAAGGATTTAAGAAGCCTATCAACTAATTCTAATAGCTGGACCTCTTTTGGATACCAGTTTATATAAACTCTTACAAGTTATAATACAATTAGGGGAATGGTTTGCTACCTGAATATTTTATGATATTTAAAGAATTATAATATTGAAGTTTTAGAAAATGAGCCCTGTAACTATTGATAGATGAAATGATATGATATCTGGGATTTGCTTCAAAATAATGCAGGAAGGTGAATCATAGAGGGTGTAAACGAAGAAAGATTGACCATCGTTACTAAAGCTGGCAGATACGTGGAGGTATTCTCTCTAACTATGTGTATGTCTGAAATAATCTGTCATAGAATGTTTCCAAAAGAGAATTTCAGGTAAAGATATGTAGTACTAAGGCCTTGGGTATAGTGAAAAGGAATTGAGAAAGTAGGAAAAGAGCTATAAAGTCCTTAGTATTATACCTTATATGTTCTTTATATTGAATACTTTTTTCCAAGCCATGCACACACTTATTCATTTGTGCAATTATTTGTTGTCTTATGTTTGTGAATATTTATTGGGTATATATGTTGTGACAGGGACCAAATTTTTTTCATAAATCAAGTAACAAAATAGAGCCATCACACCCGTGATATTTTTGGCCTGTACTCCTCTATGGCTTCTCTGAACTATATGTGAATACCTCCCAGGCTCGGGGGCCAAAAAAGGCAGTGTATGGTGTCATTCAAGTTTGGTCTTTAATATTCTTCTCAGGGTGGCTCTATCCATCTGCTGGAGCTTTGCCTTCCATTTGAATCATCCAGCTCTTAAAGGTCGTGGGTGCTACCTACTTGGTCCCAGAAGGACCATCTCTGATTCCTGGCATGGTGCATCCAAGTGACTGCCAGTTGAACAGCCAGCCACAGATTTCTGGTTGGGATCCTATGGGAAGGCCCCTTTCCCTCTGCCATTTCACCTTTGGAACTGTTGTGACACTCTGGAAGATTTTCCAATTACTACCTCTAATTACAAGGAAGAATAAATTACTGAAGCAAGTGAAATTATCTTGTGTGTCATAACAGTAATTAACATTCAAATAGGAAACTGTTGCCATTTTTATAAACATCATTAAGTGGAGGCAGCATCCCTTTTGAAAGCAGGAAGCAGGAAGGTGCTGTCTCCCTGAAGTCTGATGTGAGCATGTTCTGCGTGTTTAGAAAATCGGGATGAAGTTGATGTCATTGAAGAGATTGATGTTTGAATAGTCTCACTTTCCTCTAAATACTTAGAAATATAGCAATTTTCTATGCATTTATCATCATCTTCTTGCTCCTTATGGCAGTACACACACACACACACACACACACACACACACACCCCACACACACTGTATTTCCTCATGTATAAGATGCACCCTTTTCTGAAAAATTTGGGGTCTAAAAACTGGGTACATCTTATTCAGTGGTTGTGGCATTTCAAATGCCATAGATGGAACTGAGGACGAGGCAATATATGAAGACAGTGATTCATCATCAGACACAGATGAAGACAAGCTAACGGATGGGAGTTTTGACAGTGATGAGGAGTTGTATGAATTTTATGATGATTAAAACTTGAGTTCAATAACTTTATGTAATAAATTATTTTTTCAAATTTCAGGCCCCAAAATTAAGGTGCATCTTTTTTTTAATTTATTTTTTATTTTTTATTATATTCATTTTATTTTAGAGAGGAGAGAGGCAGAGAGAGAGACAGAGAGAGGAGAGAGAGACAGGGGGGAGGAGCTGGAAGCATCAACTCCCATATGTGCCTTGACCAGGCAAGTCCAGGGTTTCGAACCAGCGACCTCAGCATTTCCAGGTCGATGCTTTATCCACTGCGCCACCACAGGTCAGGCCAAGGTGCATCTTATACATAGGAGTGCCTTATACATGGGGAAATATGGTACACACACATACACATGTATGTGGGTGGGTGTGTATATGTGTGTGTGTATATGACCTTTCTACCATATTTCAATCTGGCTACAAGACACTGTAGACTAGGTTTTACTTGGAAAGCAGCTCACAACCTTTTCAAATCCCACTCTTCAAAGGTTCTGTGCTCATTCCTTGCCTAGTCAGTGCTCTTCTGCTGTGAATATGTTTCTTCTCCTCTGTGGCCTTGACTTCATGTTGTGCCTTTGAGCTCCTTTATGGAGTGGACACACCTACCTTGCTCAGTATAGTTTCTAGCCTACCGTTATCCCATAGTAAGTAGTATTTAGTAGTTTTTAATGGCAGAGCTGAAGTGATAAACTCAAGAGTATAGCAGGAATAACTTTAAAATTATATAGTAATGGTATACTGAACTGGTAAAAATAATGGCATGTAGCAACTTTTATCCAACTTTGGTGACTAGTATGTGAGCAGTTAAAACTTAACAAGGTTTGTGAAGATGATTTTAGTCTGCTATTGGTAGTTGAGATGATGAGATTTTTTTTTTTTTGTATTTTTCTAAAGTTGGAAATGGGGAGGCAGTCAGACAGACTCCCGCATGTGCCCGATCGGGATCCACCCAGCATGCCCACCAAGGGGCGATGCTCTGCCCATCTGAGGCATCACTCTGTTGCAACCAGAGCCATTCTAGTGCCTGAGGCAGAGGCCATAGAGCCATCTTCAGCGCCTGGGCCAACTTTGCTCCATTGGAGTCTTGGCTGCAGGAGGGGAAGAGAGAGACAGAGAGGAAGGAGAGGGGGAGGTGTGGAGAAGCAGATGGGTGCTTCTCCTGTGTGCCCTGGCCGGGAATCGAACCTGGACTCCTGCACGCCAGGCCAACGGTCTACCACTGAGCCAAATGGCCAGGGCTGAGATTTTCTTTTTTGAATTATTTTTATCTATTTGGTAGACTACTACTAAGTCTAGAATTTATTTAGACAGTTGACCTGGAACTTTGGATACAATTCTGCCTTTGGTAATAATGAGTTGTTATGATCTTTGTTCTTGTTTTCTTGTTCTTTTTTTTTTTTTTTCCTGAAGTTGGAAACCGGGAGGCAGTCAGACAGACTCCTGCATGCGCCCGACCAGGATCCACCTGGCATCCCCACCAGGGGGCGATGCTCTGCCCATCTGGGGCATCGCTCTGTTGCAACCAGAGCCATTCTAGTGCCTGAGGCAGAGGCCATAGAGCCATCCTCAGCGCCTGGGCCAGCTTTGCTCCAATGGAGCCTTGGCTGTGGGAGGAGAAGAGAGAGAGAGGAAGGAGAGGGGGAGGGGTGGAGAAGCAGATGGGCACTTCTCCTGTGTGCCCTGGCCGGGAATCGAACCTGGGACTCCTGCACACCAGGCTGATGCTCTACCACTGAGCCAACCGGCCAGGGCTGTTCTTGTTCTTTTTAAGTTTACAAACTCTTAAATGTGACTATTGTGAGTGATAGGGCCTAATTTGAGAAAGCAGTGAAGATGTCAATTTATGAAAAGATTTTTACCAAGTCATAAATAGAAATATAGATATCTGTACCCTCATACCAAATATAAATAACAGTGGTGCCGATGATATTTAAGTTGCAGGCCTGAAAAGAAATTCAAAATTTCTCTTCCTTTTATTTTACATATAAGTAGAAATATATTCTCACCAATTCTGGTTAAATTTGAGGGATTTATACATTATGTTTGTCTGTTATGCCTGTGTTCTTTTAGCTCAAATGGCTAATTCACCAACTAAGGGGAAGAGCCAGCAATTACCAGCAGTGTTGACAAAAGGCCAGTAAAATTGTTATTGTCATTGCTAGGCATGCACGTCATTTCTGTTTTAAAGAATACTTTTTAGTCACAGTATCAGCTCAGTTTTAAACAGTGTTTTCTAAAAAAAAAAAAAATGTGTTTTCTCTACCTGCCAAGGGCTCTGAAGAGCCAATATGCGCCCCCCCAATTGGTCCCCTTTTTGGATCTGGACAGTGATGAGAGAAAGTAGGAATGGCCTTTGTACACTAGCACTCATCAGTGCAGTTGAGATGAGGCTGGCATTGTATACTGATAATCTAATTTTGCAACTTCATGCTTTGTGTCATGTAAATAGTAAGAACTAGGCCCTGGCCGGTTGGCTCAATGGTAGAGCATCGGCCTGGCGTGCGGGAGTCCCGGGTTCGATTCCCGGCCAGGGCACACAGGAGAGGCGCCCATCTGCTTCTCCACCCCTCCCCCTCTCCTTCCTTTCTGTCTCTCTCTTCCCCTCCCGCAGCCAAGGCTCCAATGGAGCAAAGCTGGCCCGGGCGCTGAGGATGGCTCCACGGCCTCTGCCTTAGGCGCTAGAATGGCTCTGGTTGAAACAGAGCAACACCACAGATGGGCAGAGCATCGCCCCCTGGTGGGCATGCTGGGTGGATCCCGGTCGGGCACATGCAGGAGTCTGTCTGACTGCCTCCCCATTTCCAACTTCAGAAAAATACAAAAAAAAAAAATAGTAAGAACTATGTTGTGGTTGCCAGTGAGGGGCATTGTGTTGGAGGCTAGAGGAGAAAATGGAAAAGAAAGGAGAGTACTGGCATGGAATAAAAATCACATTCTTAGTGATTTTTTGTAAGATCAGTTTAGACTGCAAGAGTTGTCTCTCATTACTTGCTGATTCTGAATAAAAAGCTATTCTAAAAGGACAATGGAATGTGTAGTCACTTGGGTCAATACAAATTGCTTTTCATGTGTTTCAGATAGGAAACTCTTTTGAATAAATTAAATATTTTGAAAAAGCTTTTTATTTAGTGTTTTATAAAGTATAATGCATTTGGAATTTCTGGCTATTTACGTGTTTCATTTGCAGTGTGCTTAAAAGCCCTCCTCAGTGAGAAGTTGGTAATTAAGTGATTGACAGTCTCGCACTTGACAATTGCACACACCAGTGAATTGCCCTCTGTTTTCCAGGATTATCTCCAACAAATGTTCAGCAAAATTGTCAGGGACTAATGGATACTTATTTCCACACATTGTGGGAGTCCTCACTGTGGAATGTCCCTCTCTTCCTGGAAGTATCTTCAGATTTGTGATGGAAAGTGTCGTTCACCTTAAGTAGTTAGGAATATTTAAGGTGTTTTAACCCCCAAGTAGTGAAAGAACTTTAAAGTTTAGGGTATCTCTGTACTGCAAAGATTACACCTATATAAAAGCATGACCTTTTGTTTGTCTGTTTAATGCATGAGTAATTATTCTAAATCTCAAAGACCAAAGCTGTTATTTTACTTGAATGCTAAACCTTTCTCTGGACTACTCTTTGTTTTGTTTTATCTCATATTAGTAGGAACATACAGAGTTTATTGTCATTACTTATATAAACATCATTTTGAAACCTAACTTCAATATTTTTTTTTTTTGTATTTTTCTGAAGTTGGAAACGGGGAGGCAGTCAGACAGACTCCCGCATGCGCCCGACCGGGATCCACCTGGCATGCCCACCAGGGGGCGATGCTCTGCCCCTCTAGGGTGTCACTGGTTGCAACCAGAGCCATTCTAGCGCCTGAGGCAGAGGCCATAGAGCCATCCTCAGCGCCCAGGCCAACTTTGCTCCAATGGAGCCTTGGCTGTGGGAGGGGAAGAGAGAGACAGAGAGGAAGGAGAGGGGGAGGGGTGGAGAAGCAAATGGGTGCTTCTCCTGTTTGCCCTGTCCGGGAATCGAACCCAGGACTCCCGCACGCCAGGCCGACACTCTACCACTGAGCAACCAGCCAGGACCTCCTAACTTCAACTTTTGATGAAATAAAGAAATAGTTGCCTTGTCACAAAATACTATAGTATAGTATTCTGTACTAAATATGATTTTATAAATAAAATTAATGTTTATGTTTGTATCACCAGTATACCTTCTACATGGGGTGTAGGTAGTTACTTTTTGAGCCATATTTATATTTTTCCCTATAATACTCTTTCTTTTTAAAATTGATCTATAATTTACAAACAATAAAATATATAGATTTAGGAATAATTTGAAAATTGATATTCATGTAACCCACACTCTCACATTATATAAAATATTTTCATAATCTTAGGAAGTAATATAATATTTAAAACATTTGTAAATTTAAAAGCAGCAGAGATCCTTTGAGTGATGGTCAGAGAAAACCTTTTTGCAGTTTATGAAGTGCTTTCGAGATGAAAGGGTGATGGAAAAAAGCAGATATATTATAATTAACAACTTAATAATTGTTGAGGCTCTACTGTTCCAGGTGTTCCTTTGGCCTCTAGAGTAGATCCAGTATTAATAACCAAATACTCTCAAGTGTAAGCTGCTTACAAGTGACAACACTCTCCCCACCCCCACAAAAAAAAAAAAAATGTTCCAAAAATTTTGATTAAAGCCAAAACGATAGGCAAAGTTGAATCAGGCAAATTAAAACTCAAAGAAAGGGGTTACAATGTTAATGTCAGATAAATATAATTAATGAAGAGAAGCCTTAAATGAAACAAACTTTTACCTTTCGTAAAGGAAATGCACCTTTGTCTCATTTATCCTTGAAACATTTAGCAAGATTGATTCCTGGTTGGACATCATGACATTGGTTCAGTTATGCCAAGCTTTGCTTGGCAACTAGGAAACTTAACTATTGGTCTGAAGTGGAAATCAAAACTTTTTAGAAACTAATAATAGAGAACCATAGAAGGTATGGAGATCAAGTAAAATTGTATTCAGAACATATAATTTTAAAAGTAGTTATTCCCTTGAATTTCTTAGTGATTCTTTAGAAAATTTTCTGGCTAAAAAAAAAGATTAGAGGGTGATTTGAAAAATACCATGTATTTTGCATATAAAAACTCTGAGAAGACTTGCAATAAAGTAGTTAAGAGTCCACAAATACCACAAAGACAATGCTGAGAAATATACCAACTTTAAGAAATACAGAGGATAGATTGGAGAGAGATACTCTGTCTTTAGATGATACGACTAGCTGTATAAAGTAGGTAGTCTCTCCAAATGAAATGTTTTTGAGGTATTTTTCCAGATAATTTTTTAGTGTTTATTTGGAATAATGGACTTAACAAGATAGGGAACCACACAATACACTGAGAATCCACAAAAGAGATTACAGTTAACATATAAACATATGAAAAAAATTAAGCTTACTAATAGTCAAAGAAAGGCAAATCATAAGATGCCATTTGGCAGAAATTAACAAGAAATGTTAATGTTCAAATGTTAGCAAGGCTTCAGTAAGGCAGGTACTGCTTTTGTCGTCTATATAGATTTATATTTTCGGGACAGAAAATTTAGAAATATTTATCAAGTCTAAAATTATTAATTCAGACCTGACCTGTGGTGGTGCAGTGGATAAAGCGTCAACCTGGAATGCTGAGGTCACCGGTTCAAAACCCTGGGCCTGCCTGGTCAAGGCACATATGGGAGTTGATGCTTCCTGCTTCTCACCCCTTCTCTCTCTCTCTCTCTCTCTCTCTCTCTCTCTCTCTCTAAAAGTGAATAAATAAAAAATTGTTAATTCATAATGATCCTTATTTGGTGAAACTAGTAAGTATATGTTTATATATATTTAGTACATGTATATATATTTTTTAATAGCCAAAAAAAAAAGAAAGAAAAAAAGAAAAGAAAGTCTAGTAATGTGGAATTGGTTAAATAAATTATGAGTAAAAGTAAAGAGAAGTTACTTTATTTAATAAAATGGGAAGTTATTTAATAATATGGGAAAATAACCATGGTGTAATATTAGTTGAATTATATATGTATAATATCATTCTGATAATTCTGAGGAGGACATAACAGTATGTTAAATTCTTAATTTTAGGATAATGCAAAATATATTATTTAATTCTTGCCTTTGATAATCAGAAAATACACCAAAAATATTTCTTTTCTTAAGTTGTAGAATATCAGATTCCCTTTTTATTTCTCCTTTGTATAATTCTTTATCTCCCATAATGGTCAGAAAACAAACAAGGTTGTAGTACTTAGAATCAAGTTGACAAGTTCTGGTTGTCACCTGCCTTGAAAATCAAAATCAAGTCTATACGCTGTGGAAATGGTCTTATATAGGTACATTTTAGACCTAAATCTTTTTTCCATGGCTTTAAAGCTGAAACTCAAACCTGGAACTTGCAGTGCTGTGTATTATAGCATTTTTTCTCTTAAATGTCCTCTATAACTGTGGTCTGGGACACCCAAGAGCATTTTTCTAAAACATCCAGGACTTATTTTTATTTATTTGCTTTTCCAGGAACATGGTTGGTCATTTTTTCCCCTATAGTAAGTTCACCTATTAAGCTTGCCCTCTTCATATACTAGAGGTTTTTCAGAGAAAGGAAGTGTTTGTTTGTTTTTTTGTTTATTTGCCTGTACAGACTTTTGACTAATTTTTCTTCTCTTTGCTTGCTAAATTAACTTTGGCATTTTTTCTTTAGATTTATTCACTTTTGACCACCTCTTCTATTCTATCCATTCTTTCTGGCATTGAGAATAAACATGATCTTACCCATGACTCTAATTCCTTGCATCTGTCCTTTGAAGAGCCCATGGGTTGCTATCCCCGTTAATTAGCATGTCAGGGTTTACATTTGCTGGATGGAGGGGATGTGGGGAAGGACACGTAAGCTTTTAGAAAACCCAAGCTCACTAAGGAATTCGAGGGAAGAGATGACTTTATTCCTTAATAAAGCAGTGAAAAATGACAGGGAAAAGTACAGGTATGAAATTGTATATTATAAATTGAAAATTAAATTGGACCAGAGTAGGTAGCAGGTGATACTGAACCCCTACCCTAACAGAGCCTCTATCAAGTATAGGATAGAATTGGAGCACTGAAGCCTTTGTACACTGATATTGGATTGATGTCATATGTTATACTGAATACTCCTTTCTAAAGACTGTGCAAGGCATAATTGCAACAACACATTGCCGAACGATACATGTGACTTTTGGACCTGAGCAGATGAATTGCTTGACATTATTCTTCTGAGTGCAATTAAATTTATCTGTGTATATAAAAGAGACTGTGTACAATGGTTTATTTTCTTCACAGTAATAGGCGGGCATTTCAAAGAAGTGACAATTATAAAATACAGCAGCCTGAAAACTTTTCTTCATCCTTTTTTATTCCCAGGAATATGCGATGGGACAGACAGATTGGTCCCTGTCTAGTATTTGTGTCACCCAATTTTCATCGTAGACATGGCCTCTGCCTTTTGTGCCACAGTGTAAGATTGCTTTTCCTATGATGTTACAAAGATATAAAGACCAATATTTTGTGTAATGCTTTTCATTATTTTGTGACCATCTTAGCCTTACCAGAGAGTGACTGCTTGAATTTCCTCTTCCCTTCCATGGCAGAGTCTGGCAGTTTCATGCATTTCCCTGTCTCCATGGGAATGCTTCTGTAATTACGTGGAGAGGCTATCTAAGCAACCTTTATTGATTTGTGAAACATTTTATACCTATTACTTTGTGTGAACACCATTGTAGTCATGTTACATTGATTAAATTATTTAATACTTACCACACATCTATGAAGTTTCCTATTAATGCCTCCATTTTACAGATGAGGTCCTTGTGCCTCAGAGAGGCAACTTTGTGAAGGTCACATAGCTAGTAAGATGCAGAGTGAACCCAGTCTGTGTGGTTTCAGAACGTAAGCTCTTAACTACTAAACTGTTACCTTGCTTTGCATCTGGTCTCCTCGAAGCAGTGTGTTTGGAGAAGTGTTATTGGAGAGACTTTCTTAAAAATGACTAAAAGACAAACAACTCAGTTAAAAAATGGGCAAAGGGCTTTAGTCGATGTTTCTCCAAAGAATATGTACGAATGGCCAACACATGAAAAGATGCTTGACGCCATTAGTCATCAGGGAAACGAAAATCAAAATCTTAGGGAGGTACTACCTAACATTTATCAGGATGGCTATAATAAAAAAGACAGAAAGAGAATACCAAATGTTGGTGAGGATGTGGAGAAATTAGAAACCTTGTATATTGCTGGTGGGAATGTGAAATGGTGCAGTCACTGTGGAAGATATTTCCTCAAAAAAATTAAACACAGAATTACCATATGACTTAGTAAGCTCACTCCTACATATATACCCAAAAGAACTGAAAACCTATATTTAACAAATACAGCTACATATATGTTCATAGAAGCCCTATGCACAATAGTCAGAATGTAGAAACAGCTTAAATGATCATTAATGGATGAAAGGATAAACTAATTGTTATATCCATATGATGGAATATTATTCAGCCATAAAAAATATTAGGAACTGATAGGTGCCACAACATGGATGAATCTTGAAACATTATGCTAAATAAAAAAGCCAGACTCAAAAGGTGCTACATATTGTATGATTCCAGTTATATGAAATTTTCAAAGTAGATAAATCCATAGAGATGAACTCAGGTTGGTCGTTGGCGGGGTTGAGGGAAGGGAGAATGGGAGCAATTGCTTATGGGTACAGGGTTCCTTCTGGCATGATGGAAATGTTTTGTAATGAGAAAAGTAGTATTTGTTTATTTATTTATTTATTTATTTTTAAAGATTTTTATTTATTCATTTTATAGAGAGGAGAGAAGAAGAGAAGAGAGAAGGGGGGAGGAGCAGGAAGCATCAACTCCCACATGTGCCTTGACCAGGCAAGCCCAGGGTTTTGAACCGGCAACCTCAGTGTTCCAGATCAATGCTTTATCCACTGAAAAGTAGTATTTGTACAACATTGTGAATGCACTAAATATGATCAAATTGTTCATTTTAAAATGATTAATTTTTTATTGTGTCAATTTCACCTCAATAAAATAAAATAAATACAATAAAATAAGAAATCCCATGATACCTAGCCTACAGTTGTTGCCTCGATGACAACATAACATACTATGTACCAAATAACCAGTTAGACATTCTGCTGAGTGCTTATCATATGCAGAGCACAGTGACCGACATAGTCCCCAGTTTCTAGACGCCTACCACCTCCAGGAATTAACAGAGGGTCAGACAAAATATAAAGGCTCTGTGTTGACTGAGCAGACACTCGGTAAATAAAAGGGTTACATGTTGGGTAAGCAAAGAGATAATACGCCTTTTCACACAGTGAGTAGTAAGAAGGGAGTTACTAGACTTACACGCATGTTCAGGCAGCGTGATGTTATCTTTCTTCTGATTAGGATGGGTTTCAGTCATGCATACTGGAACAAATGCTTCAGGTAAGTGAAATGCTGGTGGAGGAACCTGTGCAAATCTGTGATTTTTTTCTTCATAAATGTGATGGGAGTGCACCCATATGTGGCCCTGTGCAGCATCAGCCTGTGCAGTGTGGGCCTTTGATGTTCTCGGGTTCTTTTCTCAGTTTTCCAGAAGCTTTCATCACCATGGGGTCCCTGAGGAGTTGAAAGAAAATAGTGTTGTTGTTTTTTTCTTTAAAAAAATATAAAAGAAAACCTCAGGACAGTGAGATGAAGCAGTTTGCCTGAAATTAGGTAACGAGGTGGGGTTGCGGAGGAGAAAACTGTGGCCCTGAATTCCTCACCTCTGCAGTGCAGGTGGATATGTAGACAGATCTCCTTCTGAGCTTGCTGCTGAGTTGGTAATACTGCAATTCCAGGGCCCCGACCTGACTTAAGAGTGATAAATGAAAGTGTTTACTTAAAAATGTGTGAATCATCATGTTACCCAAGTGTTTCCTGACTGTCTAGTTGGACACATTTTATACATCCTTCTGTTAAGTGAATTTAATAATCAGACATCATCTACCTTCTCCTCTCCCAATCCCCCTATTCACTTTTACCAGCTGTCAACTAACCTAGCCTAAAATACCTGTTTCTCAGTCTCGGGGGACTCTTCCATTTACCCAATGTCTTGCCTAAGAGTTTTCTGGCCTGAGGTCATTACATAAGAGATTCTTCAACTTATAACCCTCCACCCTACTCCTTACCCTTATCAACATTCTTTTTCCTTCTGTCCCTCAATTCCCAGTGGAAGGGAGGTCTCTTTGTGCTTTTCAGATCCTTTTCATTTTATAAGTATCCATTATTTTGTCTTTTCTGCCTTTAAGTGTGGATAGGTCCCTTCTATTTTAGGAAGAGAGGAAGAGAGGAAGGAAGGGAAAATTTTTTTTTTTTTTTTTGTATTTTTCTGAAGCTGGAAATGGGGAGAGACAGTCAGACAGACTCCCGCATGCGCCCGACCGGGATCTACCCGGCACGCCCACCAGGGGCGACGCTCTGCCGACCAGGGGGCGATGCTCTGCCCCTCCGGGGTGTCGCTCTGCCGCGACCAGAGCCACTCTAGCACCTGGGGCAGAGGCCAAGGAGCCATCCCCAGCGCCCGGGCCATCTTTGCTCCAATGGAGCCTTGGCTGTGGGAGGGGAAGAGAGAGACAGAGAGGAAGGAGGGGGGGGAGAAGCAAATGGGCGCTTCTCCTATGTGCCCTGTCCGGGAATCGAACCCGGGTCCCCCGCACGCCAGGCCGATGCTCTACCACTGAGCCAATCGGCCAGGGCCTGGAAAAATTTTTTTTAAAAAACCCTCTATTTATGTTTGAATACATTTCTCCTTTCACAGTAAAAACTTGGATACTGTCTACATCCCTAGTCTTCACTGCCTTTCCTGGCGCACCTGCCCAGTGTAGCCTGGTGTTCGGGTCCATAACTCACAGACAACTGCTCTAGTTGAAGTCACCCATGGTTCTCACACTGCTAGATCCAGGGAGGACTCGGTCCTCTTTGACTGTGTGACTGCATGTGTGCTATGGATGACCTGCTGGCTCTGGTGCCACCATCCTCTCCCAGTCTTCTTCCTACAGTACCGCCTGCCATATTTGTGGCATACTTCACCTCTTCCTTGGTTCCCTACACACTCTCTCTGGGTGACCTCATTAATCCCTGTGAATTTATTTATAAGCTACTTGTGGCTGATTCCCATATTCAGCCTGTGTTTTAATTACTGTTGTATCCCCCCAGCAGCTAGCACAGACCCGGGTGCGCAGCACACCATTGTCTTTGTTGAGTGAATGGGTGGACTGACGGATAGATGTTTCCCTAATAGCACTGGATTACTCCCCCAAAGATTAAAAAATTATTATAATATTATTGTTACTAATCACCCATCACAGGACTATAAACTGCACGTGAGCACAGATATTGTCAGTCTTTTCCACTGTGAGGACTGTGTGCTGGAGCATAGTAGCCTCTCATTCAATAAGAACAAAGAAGGCGTGTTCCCCCAGGAAGATTCTGGTGCTGAGAACGATTCCTCTGTGACTGGCATCCTCAGTTACTTTTCCCCATCTGGGTGCTCCTCATGGGCACAACCACCGTGTCTGAACCCAGTTTTCACCCCAATCCCAGTGCTGTCCCTGCCTATGTTAGGTAGAAACTTAGAATCTTTTCTAAGAAATTATGTTCATTCATTCGTTCATTTGTTCCTTCCTTCCTTCTCTTCCTCCTTCTTTTATTTTTCTTTTTCCTTTTTAGCACAGAGAGAAGAAAGGATCAAAGCATAGAGAAATCTGTTCCTTGAGGCTCGGCCTGATGGAACTGGGAAATGTCAGGTCTCCAGAGCATTCCCTCACTTTATGAGAGCAGCCTTATTTTTAATACCATCCTCCCTCAAGCCCTTTTCTAAGGGACCTATTGGGAGAAACCAGCTGCACATTTTGTGCAGTTTAAACTTCGTGCTAGAAGAGGAGACGCAGCGGAGAACTTGCACTCAAGTCCGATTCATGCCTTCTCCCCTAGGTATTCCTTTAGGAAGAGGTCTCTTCTTTAGGTCTCTGAATAGTGGGTATTTCACTATGGGAGGTTCTGATTTTCCAGGGCCCTCTACCATTGCTCCTTGGCTCCAGGCCCTGTGGTGTGTCCGAATGTGACTTCCAACACTGAGGGCAGCACACTCAGGTGTGCACCATGGGCCTGATAGCATCCAAGTGGCATACGCATTTTCTTTTTATCTCCTTGTCTGTTTTTTAAATTGTGTTTGTTCTTTTTATAAAGTGACAGAAGCTAAATTTATTTATCAAGATGCTTACATGTTTCCTTTTGAAGCACATCTAAATTAATAAACATTGAGCAGAGAAAGCTAATTTTAGTTTGTGTTTTTACCGAGAGCATTCTAATTAAATACAGGCTGAAATAAAAATTAACCAGATCCTTATGTGTCTTGCAAAATCTGATCTTTTTTTCTCTGTCTGGTAGGCTGAGACATGACTGCCTTTATTGTCAAGTTCAGTGGGATACAGATAAACAAACATTACAGTGGCCTTACAGTGAATATGTGTGCATCTATAAAATACAAATATAAATCGGTTAAAGAGCAGTAAAAGATTTTATTTCATGAATGCTTGGCAGCAATATAAAGACATAAACATACTGTTATATTTCAGTGAACTGCAGTCTTACCCCTTGATAGGCTTAATTATTTGCAAGATTATTTCTTTTTATAAAACCTGGGCAAGCTGTGAAATGTACAGCAACCTGTAAGTATAGTATGAACTCTTATGTTCATTGTCATTTTATAGTCACACATAGTTGTGGTTTTGAGTTTCCAAGCTATACCAGTCATTGGGTATAAAAGTCACATTAATTTATAATATGAAGGACATGGCATCCATCATCTCTCCCCCCATTAATGTTCCAACAATCTTTCCAAATGAAAGAATGGCAAAAAATAAGTCATGTGCTCCGGGAGTGTGGATATTTCAAGTGTCAGGCTAACAATACAGGTGAAGGTGAGTGTGCAGTAAATCACTACAGTAAGAAATGTAACTGTGACCTGCAGCTGAAGGGATTATGTATGTGACCCCTAAAAACTTGGGATATATTTTAAGTAAGCTCCTTGCACCTTACCATTTAGGCTGGAAATAATTTTTTCTTGCAGAAAGCAAATATCTAGTAACCTAATATCCTCAATATAAGTTGTAATTATACACTTAAATAGTTACTCTAAGTTGCTTGTTATGTAGGTATATGGATTATAGTTTATATCCTTTTATGAGAATCTTGATATGCCAATAATCTCTGTGCATCTGGAATAGTGCTCACATTTTATTGCCCTTGAGAGTTGGAGGAGATTCTTAGCTAGGCATCATCATGAAGAAATTGGATCTCCAGATTCAGTTTTTGCTGCCCCCAGCTGTTAAGAAGTGCTAGTTATTTTTTTAATGCTGCTGGAAAAGCACAGACTCCTCAGCACTCTGTGAATTTAGGTTCAGAGGTGACACAAACAAAGATTCCACATTCTTATAAACAGGAGATAAGAATTTAAAATGACCCAGCAGCATTCACACCCATTATCTTAGTTTAGGAAGCATTAATGTGCCTTGAGTGGCATGGTGTTCTGATCAGTTGGCCAGGCTTCTGAAATACTTCTCTCTGTGGTGTCAGGCCAGACTGTCTCTGAGGCAAATTCCAGCTGTCACTTGTACCCAGCTATGACACACTTCTTTTACCAGAGCTCTCTCCCACCTTCGACCCCCATATGCTTATTATGTTTAGTTTAACCTAGTTCTGGAGTGTTCCCTTGGAGTTATTGAGGTAAGAATCTTCCTTCGTCTCGTCACCTTGGAGATGCTCATTTCTGTCTCGTGTTACTTACTATAATGCTTCTTCTTCACTTTGGAAACATTGCTCCAGCAGATGTAGTTGGTACAGTTAATCAGTCCTTTTCTGACAGTCTCACCAAGGAAAAATTAGCTTAGCCAGCCAGAAAAAATACAGCTTGGTTCAACCTCACTCACTTGTGCTGGGAACTCACACGTCCAGCCACAGTGCCCTCAGATTTGTTCCTGCAACTCTCCAAGCTCCTTGGGCTGCATGCAGGCTTTTATCTCTGTTTGTATACCTTTTCACATTCCACTATTCAACACACATGCACACACACACACACACACATGCACATATGCTTGCATGCATGCACACACTGTTGCTGGCAAACTCCTACTTCCAAAAGGAACCCACATTCATACCGGCAAACCTCCTATCCCAGACCCAGACTAGGTGAGGTCCTCTATTAAACCATTATACTCTCCATAATACCCAGTCATTTTTTCATCATAAAGCATTTTTCACAATTTAATATCTTAAATACTTATCCGGTGGTTTAATTCTACTTGGGTAACAGTTTTTTCCACTCATGTATTCCTGGAGTTTATGTATGAAGCGTATGGTGCATATTTGTTGAATTGAAAGAACATTAACGTTTCACAATTATATTTTTGTTTTGAATGCTGCTATTGGCTTAACCGGGGCAGACTAAAAGGAGCTCTGATAGAGGCCAGAAGAGTCATGGCTATGTGCTGAAGGAAACAATCAGGACTTGTGATGACATGTTCTTGCCTGACAGTCATTTGAGATATACTCTTCCTGGGCAGATCTGTATTTGATAATCTTTTTATTTTTTTTATTTTTAAAATTTTGTTTTTCTTAAATGAGAAGCAGGGAGGCAGAGAGACTAGACTCCCGCATGTGTCCCAACCGGGATCCACCCAGCAAGCCCCCTATGAGGCGATGCTCTGAACATCTAAGATTGCTGTTCTGTTGCTCAGCAATTGAGCTATTTTAGTGACAGAAGTAAGGCTAGGGAGCCATCCTCAGTGCCTTGGGCCAACTTGCTCCAACCAAGCCATGGCTGTGGGAGTGGAAGAGAGAGAGAGAGAGAGAGAGAGAGAGAGCAAAGAGAGGGGGAGGGTGGAGAAGCAGGTGGTCACTTCTCCTGTGTGCCTTGACTGGGAATTAAACCTGGGACTTCCATACACCCAGCCAATGCTCTACTGCTGAGCCAACCGGCCAGGGCCTTGATGATCTTTTTTAAACTTTGGAAGAAAAGGTTTAGGTCATACATTTATTATCAAGAATTTATTGAACAATTACTATGTCATAGGCAATGCTAGTGTCCCAGTAGAGCCCAAGCTCTGTGTCGATCAGGCATGCCTGATTCGACTTCCCTGTGCAGTGGGACACTCCTGCTTATCAGCAGGGCTGGCAGCCTCTTCGAGACTACTCTTAAGGCGGCTATGAGGATGCTAGTGTTAAATGCCACCAGAGGAAAGACACGACCGACACACAAATTAGTTGCAATAATCACACAGGCAATTTAATACTTACAAACCCTTTTGGTGTGCCTGGGTACAGCTTAAGGGGACTCCATCGGCTTGCTCCTTTCGGCTGGCTTTGGTCAGAGCTCAGAGCAGCGTGGAGACAGTCCACATCAACATTGGAGTCTGGGCATCTACTGCAGCAGGGGGCCCCTCAACTTTAGTACTCTTTCTGGCCAACGCCTTCTAACAGGTGTCAATCTACAGGATTATCACCTCAAACCACCTTTTTGGGAGTTCCTCGCAGCGAACCCCCTTTATGTCAATCTACTGAAATGTTTACATTAAACCACTTTTTAAGATGTTCTTATTTTCATTAATTTACAGAGTTAATGTAAATAACACCAAGCCACTTCTTATCTATGTATAACTTCACACACACATACTAACTGGGCTCTGCTTGAAAGTCAGAGTCTGTTTATCACATTACAGAGTTATGGCACCAAGTTACTTCTTATCTATGTATAACTTCACACACATACTAACTGGGCTCTGCTTGTAAGTCAGGATCTGTTTATCATATTACAGAGTTATGGTACTAAGCCACTATATTAATTCATATCCAGTTGGCATAACTTTACTTAAATTTTTTAAAAATAATTTTATTTTTTTAATGGGGTGACATCAATAAATCAGGATACATATATTCAAAGATAACAAGTCCAGGTTATCTTGTCGTTCACTTATGTTGCATACCCATCACCCAAAGTCAGATTGTCCTCTGTCACCTTCTATCTAGTTTTCTTTGTGCCTCTCCCCCTCCCCCTTTCCCTCTCCCTCTCCCCGCTCCCACCCGTAACCACCATACTCTTTTCAATGTCTCTTAGTTTCACTTTTATGTCCCACCTACATATGGAATAATGCAGTTCTTGGTTTTTTCTGATTTACTTATTTCACTTCGTATCATGTTATCAAGATCCCACCATTTTGCTGTAAATGTTCCGATGTCATCATTTCTTATGGCTGAGTAGTATTCCATAGTGTATATGTGCCACATCTTCTTTATCCAGTCATCTATTGACGGGCTTTTTGGTTGTTTCCATGTCCTGGCCACTGTGAACAATGCTGCAATGAACATGGGGCTGCATGTGTCTTTACGTATCAATGTTTCTGAGTTTTTGGGATATATACCCAGTAGAGGGATTGCTGGGTCATAAGGTAGTTCTATTTTCAGTTTTTTGAGGAACCACCATACTTTCTTCCATAATGGTTGTACTACTTTACATTCCCACCAACAGTGTATGAGGGTTCCTTTTTCTCCACAGCCTCTCCAACATTTGCTATTACCTGTCTTGTTAATAATAGCTAATCTAACAAGTGTGAGGTGGTATCTCATTGCAGTTTTGATTTGCATTTCGCTAATAACTAAAGAAGATGAGCATCTTTTCATATATCTGTTGACCATTTGTATTTCTTCGTGGGAGAAGTGTCTGTTCATGTCCTCTTCCCATTTTTTTATTGGATTGTTTGTTTGTTTGTTGTTGAGTTTTATGAGTTCTTTGTATATTTTGGATATTAGGCCCTTATCTGAGCTGTTGTTTGAAAATATCATTTCCCATTTAGTTGGCTTTTTGTTTATTTTGTTATCAGTTTCTTTTGCTGAGCAAAAACTTCTTAGTCTGATGTAGTCCCATTCATTAATTTTTGCCTTCATTTCTCTTGCCTTTGGAGTAAAATTCATAAAGTGCTCTTTAAAACCCAGGTCCATGAGTTGAGTACCTATGTCTTCTTCTATGTACTTAATTGTTTCAGGTCTTATATTTAGGTCTTTGTTCCATTTTGAATTAATTTTCGTACAAGGGGACAAGCTGTAGTCAAGTTTCATTCTTTTGCATTTGGCTTTCCAGTTTTCCCAGCACCATTTGTTGAAGAGGCTTTCTTTTCTCCATTGTGTGTTGTTGGCCCCTTTATCAAAAATTATTTGACTATATATATGTGGTTTTATTTCTGGACTTTCTATTCTGTTCCATTGGTCTGAGTATCTATTTTTCTGCCAATACCATGCTGTTTTGATTGTCATGGCCCTATAATATAGTTTGAAGTCAGGTATTGTAATGCCCCCAGCTTCATTCTTTTTCTTTAGGATTGCTTTGGCTATTCGGGGGTTTTTATAGTTCCATATAAATCTGATGATTTTTTGCTCTATTTCTTTAAAAAATGTCATTGGAATTTTGATTGGAATTGCATTAAATTTATATATTGCTTTGGGTAATATGGCCATCTTGATTATATTTATTCTTCCTAACCAAGAATAAGGTATATTCTTCCATCTCATTATATCTTTTTCGATTTCCCTTAACAGTGGTTTATAGTTTTTATTATATAAGTCCTTTACATTCTGTGTTATGTTTATTCCTAAGTATTTTATTTTTTTTGTTGCAATTGTGAAGGGGATTATTCTTTTGAGTTCGTTCTCAGTTGTTTCATTGTTGGCATATAGAAAGGCTATTGACTTCTGTATGTTAATTTTGTATCCTGCGACCTTACTGTATAGGCTGATTGTTTCTAGTAGTCTTTTTGTGAATTCTTTGGGGTTTTCGATGTATAGGATCATATCATCTGCAAAAAGTGATACCTTTACTTCTTCTTTTCCGATATGGATGCCTTTTATTTCTTTGTCTTGTCTGATTGCTCTGGCTAGAACCTCTAGTACCACATTAAATAAGAGTGGAGAGAGTGGACAACCCTGTCGTGTTCCTGATTTAAGGGGGAAAGCCTTCAGTTTAGTGCCATTTAATATGATGTTAGCTGATGGTTTTCATATATGGTCTTTATCTTGTTGAGATATTTTCCTTCTATACCCATTTTGTTGAGAGTCTTAAACATAAAATTGTGTTGTATTTTATCAAAAGCCTTTTCTGCGTCTATTGATAAGATTATGTGGTTTTTGTTCTTTGTTTTGTTGATATGGTGTATTACGTTAACCGTTTTACGTATGTTGAACCATCCTTGAGATTCTGGGATGAATCCCACTTGATCATGATGTATTATTTTTTTAATATGTTGTTGTATTCAATTTGCTAGTATTTTGTTTAGTATTTTAGCATCTGTATTCATTAGAGATATTGGTCTGTAGTTTTCTTTTTTTGTGCCATCCTTGTCTGGTTTTGGTATGAGGGTTATGTTGGCCTCATAAAATGTGTTTGGAAGTATTGCTTCTTCTTCAATTTTTTGGAAGACTTTCAGTAGTAGAATAGGAACCAAGTCTTCTTTGAATGTTTGATAAAATTTGCTGGTATAGCCGTCTGGGCCTGGACTTTTATTTTAGGGGAGGTTTTTAATGTTTTTTTCTATTTCTTCTCTACTAATAGGTCTGTTTAGGCTTTCTGCTTCTTCTTGACTCAGTCTAGAAAGGTTGTATTGTTCTAGGAATTTATCCATTTCTTCTACGTTGTTGAATTTAGTGGCATAAAGTTTTTCTTAGTATTCTACAATAATTCTTTGTATATCTACGGTGTCCGTGGTGATTTCTCCTCTTTCATTTTTGATTTTGTTTATATGAGTTCTTTCTCTTTTTTCCTTGGTAAGTCTTGCCAAGGGTTTGTCAATTTTGTCGATCTTTTCAAAGAAATAGCTCCTTGTTCTATTAATTTTTTCTGTAGTTTTACTGTTCTCTATTTCATTTATTTCTGCTCTGATTTTTATTATCTCCTTTCTTCGGCTGGTTTTGGGTTGTCTTTGTTCTTCTTTTTCTAGTTTGTTAAGGTGTGAAGTTAAGTGGTTCACTTGGGCTCTCTCTTGTTTGTTCATATATGCCTGAAGTGATATGAACTTCCCTCTTATCACTGCTTTTGCTGCATCCCATAGATTCTGATATGTTGTATTGTCATTTTCATTAGTCTCTATATATCTTTCCTTAAATATCTGCACTTATTTCTTGTTTGACCCATTCATTTTTTAAAAGTATGTTGTTTAGTTTCCACATTTTTGTGGGATTTTTTTCCTCTTTTTGCAGTTGAATTCTAGTTTCAAGGCTTTATGATCAGAAAATATACTTGGTACAACTTCAATTTTTCTGAATATGCTGATGTTGTTTTTGTGGCCCAACATATGGTCAGTTCTTGAGAATGATCCATGTACACTGGAGAAAAATGTATACTCAGTCACTTTGGGATGAAATGTCCTGTAGATGTCTATCATATCCAGGTGCTCTAGTGTTTTGTTTAAGGCCACTATATCTTTGTTGATTCTCTGTTTGGATGACCGATCTAGAGCCGTCAACGGTGTATTGAGGTCTCCAAGTATGATTGTATTTTTTCAGTTTTTGTTTTAAGGTCAATAAGTAGCTGTCTTATATATTTTGGTGCTCCTTGGTTTGGTGCATATATATTAAGAATTGTTATGTCTTCTTGATTCAGTGTCCCCTTAGCCATTATGAAATGGCCATTTTTGTCTCTGAGTACTTTTGCTGTCTTGCAGTCAGCATTATCAGATATAAGTATTGCTACACCTGCTTTTTCTTGGATGTTATTTGCTTGGAGTATTGTTTTCCAGCCTTTCACTTTGAATTTGTTTTTATCCTTGTTACTTAGATGAGTTTCCTGTAGGCAGCATACAGTTGGATTTTCTTTTTTAATCCATTCTGCTACTCTGTGCCTTTTAATTGGTGAGTTTAATCCGTTTACATTTAGTGTATTTATTAACACTTGTGAGTTCCCTATTGCCATTTTATATATTGCTTTTTGTTAGTTTTGTGTCTTGTTTGATCCTTCTCTTTCGTTTTTCTATCTTTTGTTTTTATTTGGTTGTATTCCATAGATCTTTCCTCTGTTGCTATCTTTTTTATCTCATGTGCTTCTGTGGTGGTTTTTTCAATGGTGGTTACCTTTAAGTAATGAAAAGGGTTCCTACCCTGTTCATTGTAGCGTACTATTTTGTGAATACTTTTGCACTCCATCGTCCTTTGCTACTGTAAATCTCCATCCTCTCCCCCCCTTTCTTTTTGTTGTTGTCACAGTTTAAATTTGGTTTTATTGTGTTCTTCTTGGAGCTTTTACTTGTGGCTATGTTTTTTTTTGTTCTTTGTATCTGATTGGAGAACCCCCTTTAGTAATTCCTGGATGGGGGTTTTCTGATGATAAATTCGCTCATCTTTTCTGTATCTGTGAATGTTTTTATTTCTCCTTCATATTTGAAGGATAGCTTTGATGGGTATAGTATTTGTGGCTGAAAGTTCCTCTCTTTCAGGACTTTAAATATTGGGGTCCACTCTCTTCTAGCTTGTAGAGTTTCTGCTGAGAAATCTGATGATAATCTAATGGGCCTTCCTTTATATGTTGTATTTTTCTTTTCCCTGGCTGCCTTGAGAATTTTTTCTTTGCCGTTGGTTTGTGCCAATTTCATTATGATGTGCCTTGGAGTAGGTTTGTTGGGGTTAAGAAAACTCGGAGTTCTGTTTGCTTCTTGAATTTGAGGCTTTAGTTCTCTCCGCATTCTTGGGAAGTTCTCATCTATTATTTGTTTGAGTATGTTCTCCATTCCATTTTCTCTCTCTTCTCCCTCTCATATACCTATTATTCTTATGTTATTCTTTCTGATGGAGTCAGATAATTCTTATAGAGGTATCTCATTTTTTTAAATTTTTGAGTCTCTTTCTTCTTTTCTCTGTTGTGCCTCAAGTTGCTTTTCTTCTATTTCACTAATCCCCTCTTCTATCTGGCCTATTCTATTAGCTAAGCTTGTTACCTCGTTTTTCAGCTCGTGAATTGAGTTTTTCATCTTTGTTTGATTTGTTTTTATAGTTTCAATTTTCTTGGAAATATATTCTTTGTGTTCATTGAGTTGTTTTCTGAGCTCCCTAAATTTCCTTTCTGTGTTTTCTTGTATATCTCGGAGTGTTTCCAATATATTAAATTTTTTTCTCCATAGATTTTTCCTCATCTAGCTGTGTTACCTCTCTTTCTTTTGTATTCATGATATTTGATTTTCTCTTTCTTAATGGCATCTGAGGGTGGTTTTGTTGATAGTATTAATGAGATTTAATAAAGAATAAAAAGTTAAAAAATAAAAAATCGAAAAGTTTTTTTAAAATTAATAGTGAAATAAAGAAAAATAAAATAAAAATTAAAAAAAAAAGAAATTATTCTCCCCCCTCCTTTTTTCCTCTCCTCTCCACTCCCCTCTTTCTTGAGAAAATCTTGTGGTGAACTGTGAATTATATTTTACTAAATAGAACAAACAATGCCTGTAATGGAGGGCCTCAATTGGGGAGAAGTAATAAAGGGGCAAAAAAGAAAAAAAAAGAAAAAAAAGGGGGTATGGACCCACAAAAAGCAAATAAGGAAAAAATTTGGGTCAAGAATAAAATGATTTGCTTTTAGGTGGTGATTGACTAAGATTTATGATGAGAGGAATAAGAGGGAAACAGGAAAATGGGGAGACAAATTAAAAAATTACTATTGTATTTAGTGGAACAAAAACTAGATAAAATGGAGAGCCAGGGATGGGAGCACTGCTAGTGAGTTAAAAAGTTTAAATAAAAAACCCCAAAATGCCACAACATAAGTTTGAGTCCCAGATAAGATAATTTGTTTGTTATTGAAGTTTGAATGAGAGGAGACGTAAAGGAGAAAGGAAGAAACTCATATAGAGGGAGAAAAGAAAGAGAGAGAGCAAAAAAAGAGGGAACCACTAAAGGAAGAAAAATGAAAAAAGAGGAGAGAGAGAGAGAGAGTTAAGGGTTTTGGAGTGCAACCCTCATAGAGAGAAAGGAAGAAGAAAGAAAAGATAATGGAAGATGTAACACTATGGGTAGTGTAGTTCAAGGAGAGGAGAGAGTAAGACCGGCAGAGAGTTAAACGACCAAATTGGAGGAGGAAAAAAAAATATCAAGAATGAAGATAAGAGAAACAAACGAACAAATATAATAAAATGGGATAGGTTATAAAGTCTGCGGATTATTCTTGATTTTGAGAGGTTATCTTCTTGCTTTTTCTTTTCTCTCCCTCTTTCTGGTCGGTGTCTCTGTACCCCGGGTTCTGCCCCTTTGGCATGCTCAGGTAGAGGTTTGCAGTTGATAAGTCTCTATGGCAATGTCATGTATTGTGCTTTAGTCTCGTTGGCAGTCGAGGCTCATTAGCATTTATAGGCTCCGCCTGTCAGAGAGTCCGTATTCCTGGAGCCTTTCTCCTAGTCTTTCCTTCCTCAATTAGTAGCCTGATAATCCAGCTATGGGGTTGCTGCTGCCTCTGCCTGGATAGTAAGAGGCTCAAAGAGCTGGCAACTCCCCACTCTATTCACACTCAGCACAGGGCTCTGGGTAAGGCTCAGTCAGTCAGAGCTGCTAGCATAATCAGGCGGTGCTTCTGCCCACTCAAAGACCTCTGACTCTGCCACTCTGTCCGGTAACACGGGTGGGCGCCCACTCCCAGGGCGCTTGGAGGAAACTCTTGTTCACTATCTGCGCACACAGACCAGGATATCAGGCCGGCAGTCTCACACTCTGAGTGAAACCCCCCCCCCCCCGCATGCAAAATTTCCAGCGTTGGAATTGGCTCTCGCTCCGTCCCCGTGCACGGCTTTTTCAAGGCACTGGGGCGGCCCGAGATTTCACTTTTGGCCCACACAAAGGCCCCTGACTCTGCTCCTCTGTGGGATACCATGGGCTCACACTGCCGAGGCACTCGGAGGAATCTCTCACTCACTATCTGTGCGCGCAGACCAGGATATCAGGTCGGGCGCCTCACCCTCTGAGTGAAACCCCCACCCGCACGGAAATGTTCCAGCGTTGGAATTAGTTCTCGCTCCCTCCCTGTGTGCGGCTTTTTCAGGGTTCTGGGGCGGTCCGTAGATTCCGCTTTCGACCCACATAAAGGCCTCTGACTCTGCCTCTCTGTGGGATAACACGGGCACCTACTCCTGGGGCTTTGGAAGGAATCTCTCGCTCACTATCTGCGCGCGCCTACCAGGGGATTGGGGAAAATAGCTGCCCCACTTGTCTTTCTTTGTCTAGGTTTGGCGCGAGATTAGCTTGTATTGCCTGGGTTGCCACAGGAACATTTTTTCCTCGGCTTGGATCTCCGTGCCACAGCCTGGTTCGGCCGTTTGTGCCGCGGCCTGGATCTATTCACCCCCTTTGCCCACCTTAGTTTCTATATTCTCAGTTCCCAGTGAAAGCAGCCCTGTTTAGGTTAATGAGGAAGGCGGAGCATTTCTTACTCCCTATTTCCTTCGGGGTTTGATTATATATTTAGCCAATTTTTCACTCGACCATACCTTCGGGTGTATTGCGAAACATCTGGAGGCTCCAAGGATAGGTTTTTCTGTTTCTGGTTGAAGATCTTGTTGAGATTTGGGGGAGATTTACCGGTATCGCTTCCTACCGCGCCATTACTCTGACGTCATCCCACTTTACTTAATTTTAATAATTATTTTTAATATCCTTTTTTTAAATTTAATCATTTTAGAGAGGAGAGGGAGAAACAGAGAGAGAGAGAGAGAGAGAGAGAGAAGAGAGAGAGATAGAAGGGGGGAGGAGCTGGAAGTATCAACTCTCATACGTGCCTTGACCAGGCAAGCCCAGGGTTTCGAACCGGTGACCTCAGCATTTCCAGGTTGATGCTTTATCCACTGCGCCACCACAAGTTAGGCCTATTTTTAATATCCTTTTAATTACTTTTATATATCTTCCATATTTTTATATTTCTTTTTTTTTTTTTTTTTTTGTATATTTCTGAAGTTGGAAACAGGGAGGCAGTCAGGCAGACTCCCGCATGCGCCCGACCGGGATCCACCTGGCATGCCCACCAGGGGGCAATGCTCTGCCCATCTGGAGCGTCGCTCTGCTGCAACCAGAGCCATTCTAGCGCCTGAGGCAGAGGACACAGAGTCATCCTCAGCGCCTGGGCAAACTTTGTTCATATGGAGCCTTGGCTGCGGGAGGGTAAGAGAGAGTTAGAGAGGAAGAAGAAGGGGAAGGGTGGAGAAGCAGATGGGAGCTTCTCCTGTGTGCCCTGACCGGGAATCGAACCCAGGACTCCCGCATGCCAGGCCCATGCTCTGCCACTGACCTAACTGGCCAGGGCCTATTTTTATATTTCTATATATTTAATTACTATAACCTTATATTACTACAACAGCTAGGCTCTGGATGCGTCTACATATTGGGAAGATATACAAGTAAATTAATGATTACAATAATGTATAATACTCAGGACAATAGGGAAACAAAAGAGGCCATCCATATTACATATGGGGACTGGGGGAGCTTTCTGGAGATGGTGGTGACTGAATTGCTTTTTGAAGTCTTCATAGAAGATAGTTTTATGAAAGCAGGTGCAGTGTGGATGAGAAAGTGAGATGGAGGGAACATGTGCAAAAGTGGAGAGAATCTAACCAACAGGGCCCCTGGAAGAAACAAAGTTGCTCATCTTTTTGGTGCTCAGGGTCCTGTTGGGAGAGGCTCAAGGTGAGACTGGAATACAGGCGGGAGCCAGTCAGAAGCCTTTTAATACGCTACTAAATGAATTTGAAGTTTACACTGACAGCCACTGGGCCCCAGAGAAGAAGAGGCCTCTTGGAGAAAAGAGACCTTTTTAACTACAGGGAAAACAGACTGTCATGCTTGGCAGTGTGTAGTTGAACTTCATTCACCAGGTGTGCCCTTCCACCTGCATTTGCATTCGCAGGTAACTCTGCTTTGTGGTGCTGGGTGGTATTGCTGAGGAGTGAACTGAGGGAATGAGGTTCCCTTAAAGCAACTGCTAGAGCACTGGGCTTGTCAGATGCTATTGTCCTGGGTCTCTGCATGCCTGGCCCTGGCTTTCAGGTGAGAGCTGTAAACAAACAGCCCCACCTTCCCTCGGTCTCTGCCCTGGAGAATTCCAGAGCAGCTTTGCCAGGCCTCCGGGGGTTCTTTTAGACTTACCTTCCCCTTTTAATCTACCAAGATTTCTAAATAATGCCTGTCCTGGTCATGAGCATCTTCCCAGAGTCTGCCCACAAATCACCCACAATGCCCTCACTCGCCGTTGCCTCTTCCCTCCTGTGAGAACTCGGGACCTGCTGGGCTCTGACAGATGGACTGTGAACTTAGACAACAGCTACCTCCAGAGCTCCCCACTTTCTCCATTTTCCTAGACCTCTTTATTCTCTGATTCCTCTGGAAATTCAATAACCTTTTACTTCATTATGCAGAACAATTTAACTCGCAAACATCCCCAGGCTCTGGGACCACCTTGCAAATCCAGAAGCTCATTACTGTTTCTCAGCACTGAAGGACTGGCAGGAGCTTTGAAATTGCAGTCCCTCTGTTCTCCCTCCCCAGTTGTCTCTGAGAGAAAAGAAGCCTTACAGAGATCGATTTCCCACTCACAGAAGCTCCACACCACAAACTGCCGCCTTAGAATGAAATACTTCAGTTTCTTTTTCTCTTAAATTATATAATTATTTTATTTTATTTTATTGATTTTAATCTGTTGGTTTACATAGATTCTGGTGTTGCCTCGAATGAATTCCCCTTCCCCCGTATTCCCCTCAACATCTCTCTTGCCCCCTCCCTATAGTGCTCTCCCCCCATCTCTTCAGGTTTATCCCATTCTACCATCCCCTTTCCCTCTGTCCTCTTTTCCTCTGGTCCCTTTGATCCCTGCTCTTTCTCAATTCTGTTCCTCAGTTCTCATTATTCCTTGGATTCCTCAAATAAGTGAGGTCATATGATATTTTTCTTTTTCTGCCTGGCTTATTTCACTTAACATAATTGTTTCCAGGTCCATCCATGTTGTCGCAAAAGGTAAGATTTCCTTCTTTTTCATAACCCCATAGTATTCCATTGTATATCTGTACCAAAGCTTTTTAATCCAATCGTCCACTGACAGACACTTGGGCTGTTTCCAGATCTTCGCTATTATGAATAATAATGCTGCCATAAACATGGGAGTGCATTTCTCCTTTTGAAACAGTGCTATGGTGTTCTTGGGGTATACTCCTAAAAGTGGAATAGCTGGTTCAAAAGGCAGTTCGATTTTTAATTTTTTGAGGAATCTCCATACTGTTTTCCACAGTGGCTGCACCAGTCTGCATTCCCACCAGCAGTGCAGGAGGGTTCCCTTTTCTCCGAATCCTCGCCAGCACTTATTCTGTGTTGTTTTGTTGATGAGCGCCATTCTGACTGGTGTGAGGTGGTATCTCATTGTGGTTTTAATTTGCATTTCTCTAATGATTAGTGATGTTGAGCATTTTTTCATATGCCTATTGGCCACCTGTATCTCTTCTTTGGAAAAGTGTCTATTCATTTCTTTTGCCTACTTTTTGATTGGATTATCTTCGTAGTGTTGAGTTTTACAAGTTCTTTATAAATTTTGGTTATTAACCCCTTATCAGATGTATTGTCAAATATGTTCTCCCATTGTGTTGTTTGTCTTTTTATTCTGTTCTTATTGTCTTTAGCTGTGCAAAAGCTTTTTAGTTTGACATAATCCCATTTGTTTATCCTGTCTTTTATTTCACTTGCCCGTGGAGATAATCAGCAAATATATTGCTGCGAGAGATGTCAGAGAGCTTACTGCCTATGTTTTCTTCTAAGATGTTGATGGTTTCATGGCTTAAATTTAAGTCTTTTATCCATTTTGAGTTTATTTTTGAGAATGGGATAAGTTGGTGGTCTAGTTTCATTTTTTTGCAGGTAGCGTTTCAATTTTCCCAACACCATTTGTTGAAGAGGCTGTCTTTACTCCAATGTATGCTCTTACCTCCTTTGTCAAATATCGGTTGTCCATAGAGCTGTGGGTTTATTTCTGGGTCCTCTGTTCTGTTCCATTGATCTATATGCCTGTTCTTATGCCAGTACCAAGCTGTTTTGAGTAAAATAGACTTGTAGTATAATTTAATATTAGGAAGTATGATACCTCCCACTTTATTCTTCCTTTTCAAGATTGCTGAGGCTATTCGTGGGTTTTTCTGTTTTGTTTTTTTTTTTGGTTCCATATAAATTTTTGGAATATGTGTCATTGGTATTTTAATAGGAACTACATTGAATTTATAGATTGCTTTGGGTAATATAGACATTTTAATGATGTTTATTCTTCCTAACCATGAACACGATATATGCTTCCACTTGTTTGTATCTTTCTTGATTTCTTTCATCGATGTTTTATAATTTTCCGATTATAAGTCTTTCATCTCCTTGATTAAATTTACTCCTAGGTACTTTATTTTTTTGGTTGCAATACTGAAGGGGATTGTTTCCTTAATTTCTCTTTCTGACAATTCATTGTTAGTGTATAAAAATGCCTCTGATTTCTGAGTATTAATTTTATATCTTGCCACCTTGCTGAATTTATTTATCAGGTCCAGTAGTTTTTTGACTGAGACTTTAGGGTTTTCTATATACAATATCATATCATCTGCAAATAATGATAGTTTTACTTCTTCTTTTCCAATTTGGATGCCATTTATTTCTTCTTCTTTTCTGATTGCTGTGGCTAGAACTTCCAGAACTATGTTGATTAAGAGTAGTGAAAGGGGGCACCCCAGCCTTGTTCCTGATCTTAAGAGGATTGCTTTTAATTTTTGCCTATTGAGTATGATGTTGGCTGTGGGTTTGTCATAGATGGCCTTTATCATGTAGAGGTATGTTCCCTGTATTCCCAATTTGCTGAGTTTTAATCATGAATGGGTTCTGGATTTTATTAAATGTTTCTTCTGCATCTCTTGAAATTATCATGTGGTTTTTCTCCTTTCTTTTGTTTATGTGATGAATTACATTGATTGTTTGCGAATATTGCACCAGCCTTGCCTCCCCAGAATAAATCCCACTTGATCATGTTGTATGATTTTTTTCATGTATTGCTGGATCCAGTTTGCTAATATTTTGTTGAGGATTTTAGCATCTAAATTCATCAGGGATATTGCCCTATTATTTTCTTTCTTTGTGTTGTCTTTGCCTGGTTTTGGAATCAGAATTATGTTCACCTCATAGAAGGAGCTTGGAAGTCTTTCTTCCTCTTGAATTTTTTTTTAAAGACTTTATATATATATATATATATTTTTTTTTTTTTCTTTTCTTTATTTATTCATTTTAGAGAGGAGAGAGAGAGGGAGAGAGAGAGAGAGAGAGAGAGAGAGAGAGAGAGAAGGGGAGAGGAGCAGGAAGCATCAACTCCCATATGCCTTGACCAGGCAGGTCCAGGATTTCGAACCGGCGACCTCAGTGTTTCCAGGTCGATGCTTTATCCACTGCGCCACCACAGGTCAGGCCCTCTTGAATTTTTTTGAAATAGCTTTAGAAGGATAGGAGTTAGTTCTTCTTTAAATATTTGGTAGAATTCACTTGTGAAGCCATCAGGCCCATGGCTTTTGTTTGTTGGGAGTTTTTTGATAATTGTTTCGATCTCATTTGGTGTAATCGGTCTGTTTAGGTTTTCTGTTTCTTCCAGATTGATTTTTAAAAGATTATATGTTTCAAGGAATTTGTTTATTTTATCTAGATAGTCTAATTGTTTGGCATACAGTTCTTCATAGTATTTTCTTTTCTTTTTTTTTTTTTTCTGAAACTGGAAACGGGGAGAGACAGTCAGACAGACTCCCGCATGCGCCCGACCGGGATCCACCCGGCACGCCCACCAGGGGCGACGCTCTGCCCACCAGGGGGCGATGCTCTGCCCCTCCGGGGCGTCGCTCTGCCGCGACCAGAGCCACTTCAGTGCCTGGGACAGAGGCCAAGGGGCCATCCCCAGTGCCCGGGCCATCCTTGCTCCAATGGAGCCCTGGCTGTGGGAGGGGAAGAGAGAGACAGAGATGAAGGAGGGGGGGTGGAGAAGCAAATGGGCGCTTCTCCTATGTGCCCTGTCCAGGAATCGAACCCGGGTCCCCTGCACGCCAGGCCGACGCTCTACCGCTGAGCCAACAGGCCAGGGCCCTTCATAGTATTTTCTTACAATCCTTTGTATTTCTGTTGTGTCAGTTGTTATTTCTTTACTCTCATTTCCAATTTTATTTATTTGACTCTTCTCTCTTTTTTTCTTGATGACTTTGGTTAAAGGTTCATTGATCTTGTTTACCTTTTCAAAGAAGCAGCTCCTGGTTTCATTGATCCTCTGTATTGTTTCTTTAGCTTCTTTGTCATTTATTACCACTCTGATCTTTATTATTTCCTTTTTTCTAACACCTCTGGGCTTTCCTTGCTGTTGTTTTTCTAGTTCTTTTAGATGCAAAGTTAAGTTGTTTATTTGAGCTTTTTTTTTTAGCTTCTAAGGTATGCCTGTAATGCTATGAATTTCCCTCTCAGTACTGGCTTTACTATTTCCCATAAATTTTGAGTTGTTGTATGCTCATTATCATTCATTTCTAGGAATTTTTTTATTCTTCTTTGATCTCATTGTTAACCTATTTGTTATTTAATAACATACTATTTAGTTTCCAAGTGTTTGAGTACTTTTCAGTTTTTCTGTTGTGGTTGATTTTTGTTTCATGCCATTATGATCAGAGAAGATGCTTGATATGATTTCAGTCTTCTTAAATTTATTGAGACCACTTTTGTGCTCTAACATGTCTGTCCTAGAGAATGTACCATGAGCACTTGTAAAGAATGTATATTCTGCTGCTTTAGGGTGAAAGGTTCTGAAGATATCTATTAAATTCAGTTGATCTAGTGTGTCCTTTAAGTCTGCTGTTTCTTTGTTAATTTTCTTTCTTGAGGATCTACTGAGTGACCTTAGTGGGGTATTGAAATCTCTTACTATTATAGTATTGCTGTTGATCTTCGCCCTTTATATCCATCAAAGTCTGCTTTACATATTTAGGTGTTCCTATATTAGGTATGTAGATATTTATAATGGTTGTATCTTCCTGTTGGATTGCTCCCTTTTTCATTATATAGTGATCTTCTTTATCTCTTACTATATTCTTTGTTTTAACATCTATTTTGTCAGATATAAGTATTGCTACTCCAGCCTTTTTTTCATTTCCTTTGCTTGAAGTATTTTTTTCCAACCTTTTACTATCTGTTTATGTGTATCTTTTGAATTGAGGTAAGTCTCTTGTAGACAGCATATGTATGGGTCCTGTTTTCTTATCCATGCAGCTACCCTATGTCTTTTTATTGGATCATTTAAACCATTTACATTTAAGGTTATTATTGATATGTAGTTGTTTATTGCCATTTTATTTTTAAAGCTGTATTTCTCTTTTGCTATATTCTTTTCCCACTTTGATCTGTTTACAACAGGCCCCTTAACATTTCTTGCAACATTGGTTTGGTTGTAATGAATTCCTTGAGTTTTTTTTGGTCTGGGAAACTATTTATTTCTCCTTCAATTTTAATCGATAGCCTTGCTGGATAATGTAGTCTTGGTTGTAGGCTCTTGTTCTGCATTACTTTGAATATTTCTTGCCATTCCATTCTGGCCTCAAGTGTTTCTGTCGATAAGTTCGATGTCATTCTTATGGAAGCTCCTTTGTAGGTGATAGCTTTGTTTTCCTACATCAGCTTTTAATATTTTCTCTTTATCATTTAGCTTTGGTATTTTAATTATGATGTGTCTTGGTGTAGATTTCTTTGGGTATCTCTTTAATGTAATTCTCTGTGCTTCTTGAACTAGTGAGACTTTTTCCTGCATCAATTTAGGGAAATTTTCAGCTATGATTTTATTGAACAAAATCTCTATCCCTTATACTTTCTCTTCTTTTTCAGGAATCTCTATGATGCGGATGTTATTTCTCTTCATATTGTCACAGAGCTCTCTTAGAGTTTCCTCAGACTTTTTTTTTGTATTTTTCTGAAGGTGGAAACTGGGAGGCAGTCAGACAGACTCCCGTATGCGCCCAACCAGGATCCACCCGGCATGCCCACCAGGGGGCGATGCTTTGCCCATCTGGGGCATTGCTCTATTGGAACCAGGGCCATTCTAGCGCCTGAGGCAGAGGCCATGGAGCCAGCCTCAGCACCCAGGCCAACTTTGCTCCAATGGTGCCTTGGCTGCGGGAAGGTAAGAGAGAGACAGAGAAGAAGGAGAGGGGCAGGGGTGGAGAAGGAGATGGGCGCTTCTCCTTTGTGCCCTGGCCAGGAATCAAACCCGGGAGTCTTGCATGCCAGGCCGACGCTCTACCACTGAGCCAACCGGTTAGGTTCCCCTCAGACTTTTTTAGTCTCTTTTCTGTTTGCTGCTCTGCTTTCATGCTTTTGTTTTCTTGTCCTCTAACTTGCTGATTCGATCCTCAGCTTCATCCATCCTGTTTTTAATTTCTTCCATTGTTCTTCATTTCTGATATTATATTTGTCATTTCTGACTGATTCTTTTTTATTATTTCAATGTCCTTTTTTATACTTGTTATCTCTTTATATAGGTGCTTGTTATGTCCATCTATTGTTGTTCTAAGATCTTTGAGCATTCTAACAATCATTATTTTATACTCTGCATCTAGTAATTTCATTATATCTGACTAGTTCAAGTTCTTTTCTGGGGATTTCTCTTGATTTTTTTGGGTTGCATTTCTCTGCCTTCCTATTTTGTCTGTGTTTAAGAAGGGTGTGTCCACTGGAGTCCAATGGGTGTAGCCTCTGTGTTTTCTAGGTGTGGTCTTTCTGCAGGCCTGCCACCCCCTTTGCTGCTGCCTTGGTTGTTTGGGTATGGGTGTTTTTGGTTCCGTGCTGCTGCGATTGTTGCTGCGGTTTCCGCCACTCCTTTACTGGAGGGGCTGTGTTCACATGTCCAGGTTTACAAGCCTCGGCCTGCCTCATCCTTAATCCCACCCCTGTCGGTAGGGCTGTTTGCTGTGCCCGGGGCTGCAAACCATGGCACCACAGTCAGGGTTGCGCATCTATGTTCAACCGTGGGTCTCTGCCTGTTTCCAGGATTACACCCTGCCCCGGCGTATGGAGCTGTGCTTGCGCCTCCAATGGCAGCCCCGGCTCCACGGACCAGGTGGGGCTTCGTGCCCATGCTCAGCCATGGTTCTCTGCAGTTCCCTGGCTTTCCCCTTTCCCCTGTGGGTGGGATAGCAGGTGAAACTGCTCTTGCTCACCTGGCCCTGCAACTGGCCGGACTACTTTTGTGCATCTTTTCCGCCCCCACCAGGGAGACTGAGCTCACGCCATGCCTCAGTCATAACCACCCCGGCTTCCACCCCCACCAATGGGACTGTGCTTTCATGTCCTGCTGCCGAACCCCTCCTGCAAGCCCTCAGCAGTGTGGGTGGGGCAGTGCAGCTCAGACCCTAGCACTCAATATTGTATTCCTGATAGCTCCCTTCTTCTAAGACTCTGGTGTGATTGCCATGGGAGAGCTTTTTTGGCTGGTGTCCTGCTTCCCTTTGCTGTTATTGCTTGTTCCAGGGGAAATATTCACTTAAGATTTAGGGTGTGACTCAGCCCAGTAGTTAGGGTGGCTGTCCCTCAAAGTGTTTCTCCTGTGTCTCCTAGATTACACTCTCTTCCTGCTACTCCAGACCTCTCCTCTTTCCCCATTCCCCAGAGCCCCGGATGAGTGGTTGTGAGAGGTTTTCTGTGCGGTCCCTTTATGAAGAATCCTGGGTCTGAGAAATCTGTCTCTTTCTCGCAAACAGTATCCTGGCTTGTTTCTCAACTAAATATTGTTCATACGCTTCTTCTAGGCTCTGGGGCTGCAGGCTGGGGCTTTGTTCTTGGGACTCAGGACCCTTCCCTCTATGCTAAACTCATTTTCTGCCACGCAGGTCTCTCCAGGCTGCTGTTCACTCCTGGGATGGGAGCTGGGCAGCTCTCTCTGCTTTTCTGCTTTTCCTACCAGTCTCAGTGTGGCTTCTTTGGTGTTCCTTGGTTATAGAGTCCTCTTAGTTTAGTCCAAAGTTGGTTTTTCCAGATGATGGTTCTTAAAATTAAGTTGTAATCCACTTTGGTTCTGGGAAGTGGAAGTTGGTACGTTCACCTACTCCATCGCCATCTTGCCGCCCCTTGAGATACTTCAGTTTCAATTAAAAATTTCTTTTCTGTCCTGACATATTAGATAGGTAAAGAATCACATCGAAATTTCTGTGTGTAGAATTTCAAATAAATGAAAATATTAGAACAAATAAGGAGTACGTCTCATAGAAGTGAGTGAATATGACAGCAGGTGATAACCAGAATGGGTTTGTAAGAATGAATGCTGTCAGTTTAGTATTCAGAGGAATATAGTTAAAGCAGAGAAACAAAGATGGCAAAAGAGGACAGGAGTTTGAGTCTGTGCTTAGGACTCGGGTTATCTTTGGGCCTCCTCTCCTTTCTAACTTTCTGAATTTAGCTGAGTCACTTAACCTATGAGTTTGCTCCCTTATTTGTGAAATACAGGTAACACCCACCTCGTGGGCCCACAGGGGATTTAAATGGGGTTATGTATGCAAAGCATGTCTCCAGTTCACCAATCTAGACCTAGGGCAGCGTCAGTTTCTCACTCACGGTATCCCTGAGCTGGGTTGTGTGTTCCTCACATGCCCACACTCCCGTCTGCTGTTTTTCAAGCCCAGCCTGGGGTCCTATCAGGGACATTGCTTTTCTGTTGTTCTGTCTAGAATGCTTCAGCAGACGCTGCTTGCCACAGGGCAATGCCCACTCACACTTGCTTCTTACTGAGTTCCAGGTTTGGGGACTACAAAAGGCCCATGGCAGTTAAAAACATGCAGCTTCCTGAGCTGCCTTACCATAGTTGTGGGGCAGTGTTCATATCAGGTGTAAGTTCAGGTTGTGGGCAGGGATGCTGGGAAGGTGCTGATGTGATAGGATCATGTATGAAGGGATTTACTGAGCAGGCAGAGCCTTGTCCCCTTCACTGAGCTCCATTCTTCTTCACCAGAATTCTCACTTCATGCTCAGTAATAGAATAGCCCTTGGGGTGAACATAAAGAAGAAAGCTACACACCAGGGGTGGCAAAGGAACACTCGAAGAAGCTTGGTCCCAGGGGTACTGTGGATCCCCTCTTAGAAACACAACTCTTCTTTGGGTAAACCGTTTCAATTGGCGTTCTGTTGTGAGCAGCTGAATTTAATTCTGACTGTTATACATGATCTTTCTCCACCACGTCTATCTTTTTAATTGTGTGACTGGCTTCTTCTTATCATTTGGGCTTGATTTGAAAATGACCCCTTCCCTGATCATCCCCTACAGCCCCTCTTCCTTTCACATTCCTATGTTATCACTGTTGTGTTGTCATCATCATTGACAGGATCTGAAGTGATCTTGTTTATTTATTTACTTCTTGCTACCGTAAGTCTCATCATCTGTTGAATTGAGCTTTATCAGAATCAGGACCTACTGTATCTTGTTCACTGTTCTATCCGCACAGAGAATTGTGTCTGATACAGAGTAGGAAGATCTCAGTAAATATTTCTTAAATGAATATAAAATGTACTATTTGGATTAATGAACGACTTTTTTGATTTAGTCAATATTTTATTGGGGAGAGAAAAATGAGTTAAAGTGAAATTAATGATCTCAGACTGATTATATATCTATATACTTATACATTCTGTGCTTGTGTACATATTTATTTATTCAGATCAGTAAATTGAGCACTTTTGTGCTAGAAGTTCTAAGCAGTGTCTAGCTTTTCATATTTTTCAATAGATAGTTTGTATTACAAAAAGAAAATATAAAAATGTACACTTTACCTTTAATGGGTACTTCCAAAAAAACAAAAGTGAAGCCATTTTCCTCTTTTAACCATTGTATATTTGTTTATCCTAAAGTGTGTGCTCAGAGTGAACTCTGAAATGTATAGTAAACTTTCAAACAGAACTGCATGTCTTTCCCAGTAGAAAATGCTCTTGCATGTATATCTCAGTGGCGTCCTGACAAAACGTGCTGTTGTGCATGTCATGGCATTCTCTTTCCTCACTGAACATTTCAAAGAATGGCTGTACATAAAGGTGAAATTTTAGTGTTGATGCATCACTTACAAACCAAGGGAACTCTTTTACTTTTCAGCAATGATCAAGGAAGAAGATTGCGGAATAATGAGTTTATTTTCTACTGTTAAAGTGGCAGCATTCAGGATAAGATGTCTTTACTTAGAAACCAGTCATACCCGCAACTGTGGACCAGTGCAGGAGTTAATAATTTATCCTGCGCTTCCCTGGCTGGTACTCCCAGGCTCTTTATTTATTTAGAGGTCTGCTTACCTCTGGTTCTGCACCTGCAACTCTCCATTCAATCTGCTATGCATAGGCAGCAGAGAGGAAGCCTGTTACTTAGAATGATTTAAGCATCTTGGTTTCTTGCAATCTTCAACTTTTTGGGATCTCACTTGTAACAGTTGTTCATAAATTATGTCTTCTCTCTAAAACCATGGGTCTAGACCCTTAATTCAATGATTAGAAACATGTGACACGTCAGGATAGAATATACACTGCTCACAAAAATTAGGGGATATTTCAAAATGAATATGAAGCAATAAGATATCCCCTAATTTTTGTGAGCATAAAATAGAAGCCACGGAATATATGGCCTGGTTTGCAGATTCTCAAAGCAGTTTCATTGGGGTTCATAAGATTGTTATGCATAATTAATCACAACAGATTGTAGCAGAATACAAAAAGAGGACGCAAGACCTGTAAAAAGAAGACAAAGCTTATTGTCGTGGCAAGGGGAGCCTCCATCCTTTTAGGATGGGGTGTATAGGATTCCTAGGATATTAAAGTAGGCCTTTTCCATGTAACAAAGAGCATGATTGAAAGGCACAGCTTGAGAAGGAATGCCTTTAGCATCTGTTTCCTGGATGATCTACACGTGATGTGTCAATGACTGAGAGCCTGTCTTTGCGAAGCATGAGTTCATGTGAAAAGGAATTGCTGCTATTTCTTAAGCCAGGCAACACAGTGCTGTGAGGAGCACAGGCACTGGGTCACAAGGGCCATTTGCTGTGTCTGCTCTTGGGCAAGTTGCTCACTGCCTCAGTTTTCTCATCTGTAAACTGGGTTCACAGCTTCCTCAGGCACATTTTGCTGATGGGGCTGAAGCACAAGCTGCCAACAGACAAAAATGTGCCAACAGGGACTTGGTAGGGAGGGGTGGGGGTTGATGGGCACCATAGGTGACACTTGTGCACTGTTGGTGCTGTGGTACCAGGGCAGCATGTGTCCTTTGTCTCACACGATGTGACTTCTCAGGTTCATGGGTAGGAGCAGTAAAAAAACAGCCTGTTATTATCTGATCAGTGGTGGCACAGTGGGTAGAGTATCATTTGAAACCTCACGGTTGCCAGCTTGAGCATGAGATCATAGACATGACTCTGGTCTCTGGCTTGAGCCCAAAGTCACAAGCTTGAGCAAGGGGTCGTTGACTTGGTGGGAGCGCCCCCCCTGTCAGTGCACATATGAGAAGCAATCAATGAACAATATAAAGTGCTGCAACTATGAGTTGATGCTTCTCATCTCTTTCCTTTCCTCCCTCTCTCTCACTCTCTTAAAAAAAAAAACTCAAACTCTTCCCAAAAGATGTAAGGCTAAGGCTTAAACTCTGCATGGTCTGCATGTGAACATTTTTGTCCTCATGACACCTCTGATTCCTTCCTCCATGAATCGGTTACCCAAACCAGACACTTGGGCTCGGTGTCTCCACGTGGTTTATTCTTGTATTTTATGGAGACAGAAACAGTGGTATGTCTACAATTAGCAATATGCTAATAAATCATTTTAATTAATAGATGTAAAACGGGCTTTGTCAGACCTTCTTATTATACCTACTTACAAGATAGAGATGGTCCGTCTCCCTTATTCCAGGGGAAACGCAGAACAGCGTGAGCGGACTGCAGACAGTGAGATGATAATGGAAGAACCAAGGAAATGACAAACCAGGTAGTCATTCTCTAATTACAGAAGGCTTAATTACCAATTTGCTCATTCGTTTAACATTCATGTTCATTTTTGAAATTTATGCTATATTCTGTTACAAATTCTGGGTATAAAAGATTTGGACTAATTGAAGTTCTATATTCTAGACTTCATTTTTAGTAAGGTTGTGGGCATTGTCAAACATGTCATAATCATTTTATGATAACTGGGGCAAGATTTTGGAAAAATTGAGAGTGAGTGGTCTTAATCACAAGTCTGTAAAAAGCTGAACTGAACTCTTCTTCCAAGTGTAATTACAACTAGTGTGTGCTCTTGATGAAATTAAAGCTGCATCTGAGATTGCTGACTTACTCTTTTTGTTGAAATAATGTGTTCAGCATGAGTAAGATATAGTAAAAAAAAACAAAAAAAAAAAAACCCAAAACCTCAAAATAAGTAAAATGCAATTCACTTTGCTTTGTCAAAGTCATTAGTACTAATGTATAAGTTTGATGTGTCAAGATTGTAGCAGAATTTTGAGACCCTAATAGCTAAGAAATGTGATATATTTTGAGAAAGATGGGAGTATTATTATAGCTGTCCTATCTCGTACACTTTTCTTTGGGTAACATTTATTTCTTTGGACACTTGGTTGTTTGAAAAAGAATAGATTTTGATGTTTTCTTTTGAGACATCAAAGATATAACATTTATGTTGCAAATTTATGTTTATGTTAAAAGTTACTATGTGTTTCCTTCTATATAGAATCAACCCCAGCGAAGTGAGTCAGAAACTGAATTTCTTTTTCTAGAGCTGTGGATACAAAAGATCTGAGAGGTTAAACCTGCTTCTTTATACATAGAAATAAATGTTTGATTCCGATAAAAGAATTATAGAGAATCATAAATTTCTTATGACCTGGGTTAAATGGTAGACAGAGAAATATTTGGGTGAAATTGTATACAGGATAATCTTTGTATGACCTGGAAACTTTGTGTCCTATGAGTGATACTTTTAAAGATGGTCCTTAGAATATTGATCTCTATTTTTAAAAAATTTTTAAAATTAATTTTAATGAGGTGACATCAATAAATCAGGGTACATATGTTCAAAGAAAACCTGTCCAAGTTATCTTGTCATTCAATTATGTTGCATACCCATCACCCAAAGTCAGATTGTCCTCCGTCACCTTCAATCCAGTTTTCATTGTGACCCTCCCCCTCCCCTTCCCCTCACCCTCCCTCTCATCCCACTCCCAATAACCACCACACTCTTATCCATGTCTCTTAGTTTCGTTTTTATGTCCGACCTACGTACAGAATAATGCAGTTCTTGTTTTTTTCTGATTCATTTCACTCCGTATAATGTTATCAAGATCCCACCATTTTGTTGTAAATGATCTGATGTCATCATTTCTTATGGCTGAGTAGTATTCCATAGTGTATATGTGCCACATCTTCTTTATCCAGTCATCTATTGAAGGACTTTTTGGTTGTTTCCATGTCCTGGCCACTGTGAACAATGCTGCAATGAACATGGGACTATATGTGTCTTTACGTATCAATGTTTCTGAGTTTTGGGGGTATATACTCAGTAGAGGGATTGCTGGGTCATAAGGTAGTTCTATTTTCAGTTTTTTGAGGAACCACCATACTTTCTTCCATAATGGTTGTACTACTTTACATTCCCACCAACAGTGTATGAGGGTTCCTTTTTCTCCACAGCCTCTCCAACATTTGCTATTACCTGTCTTGTTAATAATAGCTAATCGAACAGGTGTGAGGTGGTATCTCATTGCAGTTTTGATTTGCATTTCTCTAATAACTAATGAAGATGAATATCTTTTCATATATCTGTTGGCCATTTGTATTTCTTCCTGAGAGAAGTGTCTGTTCATGTCCTCTTCCCATTTTTTTATTGGATTGTTTGTTTGTTTGTTGTTGAGATTTATGAGTTCTTTGTATATTTTGGATATTAGGCCTTTATCTGAGCTGTTGTTTGAAAATATCATTTCCCATTTAGTTGGCTGTCTGTTTATTTTGTTGTCCGTTTCTCTTGCTGAGCAAAAACTTCTTAGTCTGATGTAGTCGCATTCATTTATTTTTGCCTTCACTTCCCTTGCCTTTGGAGTCAAATTCATAAAATGCTCTTTAAAACCAAGTTCCATGAATTTAGTACCTATGTCTTCTTCTATGTACTTTATTGTTTCAGGTCTTATATTTAGGTCTTTGATCCATTTTGAATTAATTTTAGTACAAGGGGACAAGCTGTAGTCGAGTTTCATTCTTTTGCATGTGGCTTTCCAGTTTTCCCAGCACCATTTATTGAAGAGGCTTTCTTTTCTCCATTGTGTGGTGTTGGCCTCTTTATCAAAAATTATTTGATCATATATATGTAGTTTTATTTCTGGACTTTCTATTCTGTTCCATTGGTCTGAGTGTCTATTTTTCTGCCAATACCATGCTGTTTTGATTGTCGTAGCTCTATAATAGAGTTTGAAGTCAGGTATTGTAATGCCCCCCAGCTTCATTCTTTTTCTTTAGGATTGCTTTGGCTATTTGGGGTTTTTTTGTTTTTTTTTTTCTTTTTTTTTGTATTTTTCTGAAGCTGGAAACGGAGAGAGACAGTCAGACAGACTCCCGCACGCGCCCGACCGGGATCCACCCGGCACGCCCACCAGGGGACGACGCTCTGCCCACCAGGGGGCGATGCTCTGCCCCTCCGGGGCGTCACTGTGCCGCGACCAGAGCCACTCTAGCTCCTGGGGCAGAGGCCAAGGATCCATCCCCAGCGCCCGGCCCATCTTTGCTCCAGTGGAGCCTTGGCTGCGGGAGGGGAAGAGAGAGACAGAGAGGAAGGAGGGGGGGTGTGGAGAAGCAAATGGGCGCTTCTCCTATGTGCCCTGGCCAGGAATCGAACCCAGGTCCCCCGCGCGGCAGGCCGACGCTCTACCGGTGAGCCAACTGGCCAGAGCCTATTTGGGGGTTTTTATAGTTCCATATAAATCTGATGATTTTTTGTTCCATTTCTTTAAAAAATGTCATTGGAATTTTGATGGGAATTGCATTAAATTTGTATATTGCTTTGGGTAATATGGCCATTTTGATTATATTATATTTATTCTTCCTATCCAAGAACAAGGAATATTTTTCCATTTCATTGTACCTTTTTTGATTTCCCTTAACAATGCTTTGTAGTTTTTGTTATATAGGTCTTTTACATTCTTTTTTATGTTTATTTCTAGGTATTTTATTTTTTTTTGTTGCAATTGTGAAAGGGATTATTATTTTATTTTTTTTATAAATAAATTTTTATTTTAATGGGGTGACATCAATAAATCAGGGTACATATATTCAAAGAAAACATGTCCAGGTTATCTTTTCATTCAATTCTGTTGCATACCCATCCCCCAAAGAGAGATTGTCCTCCGTCACCTTCTATCTACTTTTCTTTGTGCTCCTCCCCCTCCCCCTCTCCCTCCTTCCGTCCCCCCGCCCCCCGTAACCACCACACTCTTGTCCATGTCTCTTAGTCTTGTTTTTATATCCCACCAATGTATGGAATCCTGCAGTTCTTGTTTTTTTTCTGATTTACTTATTTCACTCCATATAATGTTATCAAGATCCCACCATTTTGTTGTAAGTGATCCAATGTCATCATTTCTTATGGCTGAATATATACCATGGTGTATAGGTGCCACATCTCCTTTATCTAGTTTTCTTTTTTTTTTTTACAGTGATTAAAGCCTTTAAGCAAACTCTTGGCCAATACAGCAAGAATCTATAAAAGAGTAGTGTCCTTAACATGTTTGCCAAGTCCAAGTTGGCCCCAACACCATGCCAAATCCCTGAAAAATGCCACCCAACCCCAGTTCAGTCTGTTAGGAACTGTCACAAGGAGCAGGAGTCCAGGAAAAGTCCACATCCACGAAAAGTCTGCATGGCACTGGAATTGTTGTCACAATTCTATACTTTGCAGCTCATGTCCAAGTCCCAATGACAGCTGCTTCTAGCTGGTAATGATTCAGGTAGACTGGAAAAGCCACCTGCAGCATGTGTGGAGATGGAGGAGCTGTTCTTCTCTGCCTGGAGAGATGAGACAGGTTGCTTTTCCCTGGAGCTCTGTGACTGTGGCTTGGTAAAGAGAACCTTGGGATACACTAAGCTGGGTGACAAAGGTAGAGTCATAATAGAAGTTGGCAAAAGGGGGAAAGAGAGCTCTAAATTAAGAGTAGGTCCCAGCCTGAAATATGAGTGGGGCATTGAGGTAGGAGGAGTAAAGGAAACACTATACATTAATCAAAGCAGCAGAAAATAGGACTATCAACACCCACAACAAAGATCTTCGAGGGAAGAAGAAAAAACCTGACTATTCAGGCAAGACATAGTTAATTGGCACTTGTGCAAATGAGATCAGTTTACCTGCTTCTTGGAAGAAATACCCTAGACTCGTCCACAGTATCGGAGATGGGGCTGACGGCCCTGGGCACCTTCAGCCTTCAGTGGTAAACCCCAGAATTCTGGGCAAGGTTAGGTCATTGGTGGCTGGAGCAGGCTGGAAGAGACTGAACCCTCCCTTAGAGGAGCGAGGGGGAAGCCTACCTTCCAGTTTCCCTGTTTTCTCACAGCAGAGACATGTAAGCCTGGCAGGCTTTAGCTCAATGACCTTCCTTTCCACTATTGAAGCAGGATCCAGATGGCATGCTATAAGGGCCCTTTGGGGTGTTGGAGCCTTTAAGGGCGTATCCTAAAAGCTGGTAGTTCACCTGATCTCTACTGGGCTTTTTCTGCCTCTAGGTATCTTAAAAGCCATGCTCAGAAGATCTCGCTGAGGGGTTTTAGGATCCCCATCCGCCTATATAAATCTTTTTCATATATCTGGAGCTCTTTGGAAAAAGCAAAACAGTGTTATTAGTGGGATCAAATAAAGAAGATAGTAGTTTGCAGGCAAAAAAGATTTGGTGTCTCCTGTTCATCAGCATTCAAAAGAAATTTAATTTTTTTTTTAAGTAAAAAGCATGATATTGTAGACCTGCAGGAGTTTCAGGATATGACTACCCCCTTTTAAATTTTTTAAAAATTGACCTTATAATATTTTCTGGGTACACTTTAATAATACCTTAACTTTAAAGATTGTAAGAATGACAAAATACAGTAAATGCTTTTGCTTCATATGCAGGAGCGTTTTCAGTTTAACCAGTTTAGGAAATCCAATAATAGAACAATGCATACAGACAATGAGCTATAACATGCTTAGCAGCCTCTCATGTTCTGACAGAGGTTACTATAAATCCAGAATATGTATCCACTGTAACGTGGACATAGGACTGTTTGCCAAATGAAGGTATATGAGTAACATCCATTTGCCAAGGGGGAATTATTTTTTTGAGTTCGTTCTCTAATGTTTCATTGTTGGCATATAGAAAGGCTATGGACATTTGTATATTAATTTTGTATCCTGTGACCTTGCTGTATTGACTTATTGTTTCTCATAATCTTTTTGTGGAGTCTTTGGGGTTTTCAATGTATAGGATCATATTGTCCACAAGAAGTGATACCTTTACTTCTTCTTTTCCGATGTGGATGCCTTTTATTTCTTTATCTTGTCTGATTGCTCTGGCTAGAACCTCTAGCACTACATTGAATAAGAGTGCAGAGAGTGGACAACCCTGTCTTGTTCCTGATTTAAGGGGGAAAGTCCTCAGTTTTATGCCATTTAATATGATGTTAGCTGATTGTTTATCATATATGGCCTTTATCATGATGAGATATTTTCCTTCTATACTCGTTTTGTTGAGTGTCTTAAACATAAAATTGTGTTGTATTTTATCAAATGCCTTTTCTGCATCTATTGATAAGATCATGTGGTTTTTGTTCTTTGTTTTGTTGATATGGTATATTACGTTAACCGTTTTACGTATGTTGAACCATCCTTGAGATTCTGGGATGAATCACACTTGATCGTGATGAATTATTTTTTAATATGTTGTTGTATTCGATTTGCTAGTATTTTGTTTAGTATTTTAGCATCTGTATTCATTAGACATATTGATCTGTAGTTTTCTTTTTTTGTGTTGTCCTTACCAGGTTTTGGTATGAGGGATATGTTGGCCTCATAAAATGTGTTTGAAAGTATTGCTTCTTCTTCAATTTTTTGGCAGACTTTGAGTAGAATAGGAACCAAGTCTTCTTTGAATGTTTGATAGAATTCACTAGTATAACCATCTGGGCCTGGACTTTTATTTTTGGGGAGGTTTTTAATGGTTTTTTCTATTTCTTCCCTTCTAATTGGTCTCTTTAGGCTTTCTGCTTCTTCTTGACTCAGTATAGGAAGGCTGTATTGTTCTAGGAATTTATCCATTTCTTCTAGATTTTTGAGTTTAGTGGCATATAGTTTTTCATAGTATTCTACAATAATTCTTTGTATATCTATGATATCTGTGGTGATTTCTCCTCTTTCATTTTGTATTTTGTTTATATGAGTCCTTTCTCTTTTTTCCTTGGTGAATCTTGCCAAGGGTTTGTCAATTTTGTTGATTTTTTCAAAGAACCAGCTCCTCGTTCTTTAATTTTTTCTATAGTTTTTGTGTTCTCTATTTCATTTATTTCTGCTCTGATTTTTATTATCTCCTTTCTTCAGCTGGTTTTGGGTTGTCTTTGTTCTTCTTTTTTAGTTCCTTAAAGTGTGAAATTATGTGGTTTACTTGGGCTCTCTCTTGTTTGTTCATATAGGCCTGAAGTGATATGAACTTCCCTTTTATCACTGCTTTTGCTGCATCTCAGAAATTCTGATGTGTCGTATTGTCATTTTCATTTGTCTGTATATATCTCTTGATCTCTGCACTTATTTCTTCTTTGACCCATTCATTTTTTAAAAGTATGTTGTTTACTTTCCACATTTTTGTGGGGTTTTTCCCCCTGTTTTTGCAGTTGAATTCTAGTTTTAAGGCTTTATGATCAGAAAATATGCTTGATACAATTTCCATTTTTCTGAATTTGCTGATGTTATTTTTGTGGCCTAACACATGGTCAGTTCTTGAGAATGTTCCATGTACACTAGAGAAAAATGTATACTCTATTGCTTTGGGATCAAATGTCCTGTAGATGTCTATCATATCCAGGTGCTCTAGTATTTTGTTTAAGGCCAATATATCTTTATTGATTTTCTGTTAGGCTGAACGATCTAGAGCTGTCAGCGATGTATTGAGGTCTCCAAGTATGATTGTATTTTTGTCAGTTTTTGTTTCAAGGTCAATAAGTAGCTGTCTTATATATTTTGGTGCTCCTTGGTTTGGTGCATATATATTAAGAATTGTTATGTCTCGTTGATTCAGTGTCCCCTTAATCATTATGAAATGACCATTTTTGTCTCTGAATACTTTTGCTGTCTTGTAGTTAGCGTTATTAGATATGAGTATTGTTGTGCCTGCTTTTTTTGGGATGTTATTTTTTTGGAGTATTTTTTCCAGCCTTTCACTTTGATTTTGTTTTTTATCCTTGTTGCTTAGATGTGTTTCTTGTAGGCAGCATCCAGTTGGAATTTCTTTTTTAGTCCATTCTGCTACTCTGTGTCTTTTTATTAGTGAGTTTAATCCATTTACATTTAGTGTAATTATTGACACTTGTAGGTTCCCTATTGCCATTTTATAAATTGCTTTCTGTTAGTTTTGTATCTTGTTTGATTCTTCTCTTTTGCTTTTCTATCCTTTGTTTTTGTTTGGTTGTATTCTATACTTCTTTCCTCTGTTGCCATCTTTTTGAAGTCCTGTGCTTCTGTGGTGGTTTTTTCATGGGCGGTTACCACTAGGTAATGAAAAGGGTACCTACCATGTTCATTGTAGTACACTATCTTATAAGTACTTCTGCACTCCGTCGTCCTTTGTTACTGTTAATCTCTGTACTCTCCCCCTTTTTTGTTTTGTTTTTGTTGTCACAGTTTAAATTTGGTTTTATTATGTTCTTAGTGGAGCTTTTACTTGTGGTTTTGTTTTGTTTGGTTCTTTGTATCTGGTTGGAAAACCCCCTTTAGTAATTCCTGAAGTGGGGGTTTTCTGATGATAAATTCCCTCATCTTTTCTATATCTGTGAATGTTTTTATTTGTTCTTTGTATTTGAAGTATAGCTTTGATGGGTATAGTATTCTTGGCTAAAAGTTCCTCTCTTTCAGGACTTTAAATATTGTGGTCCACTCTCTTCTAGCTTGTACAGTTTCTGCTGAGAAATCCGATGATAATCTAGTAGGCCTTCCTTTGATATTGTATTCTTCTTTTCTTTGGCTTCCTTGAGAATTTTTTCTTTGTTGTTGGTTTGTGCCAATTTCATTATGGTATGCCTTGGAGTGGGTTTGTGATGTGTCTTGGAGTGGGTTTGTTGGTGTTAAGAAAACTTGGTGTTCTGTTTGCTTCTAGAATTTGAGTCTTTAGTTCTTTCTATAGGCTTAGGAAGTTCTCATCTATTATTTGAATACGTTCTCCATTCCATTTTCTCTCTCTTCTCCTTCTGATATATCTATTATTCTTATGTTAGTCTTTTTGATGGAGTCAGACAATTCCTATAGGGCTTTCTCATTTTTTTAAAATTTTTGAGTCTCTTTCTTTTTCTCTTTGTTGTGCCTAAAGTTGCTTGTCTTCTATTTCACTAATCCTACCTTCTATCTGGCCTGTTCTATTAGCTCAGCTTGTTACCTTGTTTTTCAGTTCATGAATTGAGTTTTTCATCTCTGTTTGATTTGTTTTTATAGTTTCATTTTCCTTGGTAATATATTCTTTGTGTTCATAGAGTTGTTTTCTGATCTCTCTAAATTGCCTTTCTGTGTTTTCTTGTATATCTCTGAGTATTTTTAGGATTTCTATTTTAAATTCTCTGTCATTTAGCTCCAAGGTTTTCAGTATATTAAATTTTTTCTCTGTAGATTTTTCCTCATCTATCTGTGCTACATCTCTGTCTTTTGTATCCATGATATTCGATTTCCTTTTTCTTTATGGCATCTGAGGGTGGTTTTGTTGATAGTACTAATGAGAATTAATAAAAAATTAAAAGTAAAAAAAAAGAAAGAAAATTTATTATTTCCCTTTTTTTTCTCCTCTCCTCTCCCCTCCTCCTTTAGAAAAAATTGTGATGAACTGTGAATTACATTGTGCTAAATGGAACAAAAACTACATACAACGAAGGGCCTGAGTTGGGAGAAGTGATAAAGGGGCAAAACAGGATGTATGGATCCACAAAATGCGAAAAAGGAAAAAATTTGGGTCAAGAATGAAGTGGTTTGCTTGTAAGTGATGGTCGACTATGAGATATAATAAGAGGGATAGGAGGGAAACAGGAAAAAGGGAAAATAATTTAGAAAGTTACTATTGTATTAAGTGGAGCAAAAACTAGATATAATTGAGGACCAGGGTTGGAAGGAATGCTTATGAGTTCAAAAGCAAAGTAGAAAGCACCCAAAATGCCACAAAGAAAAATTTAAGTCCCAAATAAAATAATTTGTTCATGATTGAGGATTGAATGAGAGGAAAAGTAAAAGAGAAAAGAAAAAACTAATATAGAGGGAGAAAAAAAGAAAGAGGAAAAAACAAAAAGAAGAAAAAAGAGAAAAGAACAAAAAGAGAGAGAGAGTTATCCGTTTTGGAGTGCAACCCTCATAGAGAGAAAGGAAGAAGAAAAGAGAGAAAATGGGAAATGTAACACTTATGGGTAGTGTAGTTCAAGAAGAGGAAAGTATAAGACGGGCAGAGAATAAAATGACCAAAGTGGAAAAAAAAGAAAATAAGACAAGAAGATGAGAGAAACAAACAAACAAAAATGGAACAGGTTATAAAGTCTGTGGATTTTTCTTGATTTTGAAAGGCTATCTTCTTCCTTTTTCTTTCCTCTCCTTCTTCCTGTTTGGTGACTCTGTACCCCAGGCTCTGCCCCTGTGGCATGCTTAGGTAGAGATTTGCAGTTGATAAGTCTCTATGGCGATGTCATATATTAGGCTTCCGTCTCGTTGGCAATCGAGGCTCGTTAGCATTTGCTGTCTCCGACAATGAGAGAGTCCGTTTTCCCGGAGCCTCTCTCCTAGTCTTTCCTTCCTGAATTAGCAGCCTGATGATCCAGCTATGGTTCATCATCCAGGTTGCTGCCTGGAGAATAAGAGTCTCAAAGAGCTGGCAAATCCCCACTCTATCCCCACTCAGAGCAGGGCTCTGAGTAAGGCTCTGTCAGTCAGAGCCGCCAGCATAATCAGGCAGGGCTGAGAGCCAATTGCTCTCAAAGTGTCTTTCTATGAGCATCCAGGTGTGTCCAGTATGCCTCAGCACTCTGTGGGACCACTCTCCCCAGGGTTTTTGCACTTTGTAACCTGTTTTGGCTGGGTAAAAGATGCCCTAGTCGCTGTTTGCAAAACAGGAGGTCTTACAAGCTGCCAAATCCCTCTTTTTAATGTACAGCCCTGAGTATGAAAGCTCTGCCAATCAGAAGTTGCCCCCACCCCTAAGTGCATAGCAAGAGGCACTATAAAATATCACGCCTCTTGTCTTAGATCGCTGAACTGAGAGAGATCTTGTCAGTTAGAGCCACATAGGTCAGTTTGGAGGTGGGCAGACTGTGGGCTAATCTAATCCTTCCCGGGGCTGTTAGCTTCAATGGCTGGGTGAGGCGTCCCGCCCACCTGGAGAAGTTCAGGTGTAGGGAAGTTAGCTTTCACGCACTCCCCGTGCGCCACTGTTCAGGGTGCAGGAACCACACGGAAACTCTGGTCACAGCCCACTCGAAGGCCTCTGACTCTGCCCCTCTGTCCAGAAACACAGGTGCCCACTCCTAGGGCTCTAGGAGGAACCTCTCGCTCACTATCCGTGCTCTCGACCACTCGCCCGGGGTGAGGCACCCTGCCCGCCCAGAGAAGTTCTGGTGTAGGGAAGTTTGCTTTCTCACACTCCCCGCGCACCTCTGTTCTGGGTGCAGGAACCACACCGAGACTCTGGTCACAGCCCACGCAAAGGCCTCTGACTCTGCACCTCTGTCCGGTAACATGGGCGCCCACTCCCGGGCGCCAGGAGGAACCTCTCGCCCACTATCTGTACTCACTGACCAGGATATCAGAGCTAATGGCGACCACTACCCGCCCGTCTTTGTCAGGGTCCTGAGCGGGCATTAGATTGCGTTGGCTGGGTCACCACAGGCACAGTCTTTCCTCAGCTTGGACGTCTGTGCTGCCGCCCAGCTTCCTCCTCACCCTTAGCTCTCTATCTCAGTTCCAAGTGAAAGCAGCCCTAGCTTAGGTTAGTGAGGAAGGCGGAATGTTCCTTTCTCTGTCTTATTTCCTTCAGGGTTGATTATATATTTAGTCAATTTTTCGCTCGATCATACCTTCTTGTTCAATGTGTGGTACTTCCTAGATGCTCCTAGGATAGATTTTTCTGTCTCTGGTTGAAGAATTTGTTGAAATTTTGGGGAGATTTATCAGTATTGCTCCTCACGGCGCCATTTCTCTATTTTGAAGGCACTCCGGATTGAAGTTAATTTTCATATTCTATTTGGCATATTTTGGATTTTGTCGGATGTAGCAGAAAAATTCCTAAGCAGAATAATTTTTAAAGCATGATTACATTGGATTAGGTCAGTAAATTCGTTGCTCATTTCAATAATGCTTCCAGTGTTTCTTTGAATTTATTAAAATAATAAAAACTTCTCTTCTGCCTCATTTTTAATGTAGTTCGAACATAGATAAGATTTAATCCCTTTGTTGGCAAAAGTAGTTAAAATTTCCTTTCTGAAATGCAAACTTTTTTTGACTTTTGCTAGTTAATCTGATAGATTTGTCTTTTAGTTTTCTTGAAATATCGTAGTGAAAACATACCAAAACTGAAATTGCCTATCAATCACAGAAGAGCGAGGGGCATGGCATATTTGGCGGTGGATGGAGTAGATTCTCAGTGATATTGACAAGGCTCCCAAATTCCTCTTTCACTTTGAGTTTTGAACAAGTAGTCAGTCACCCAAGGCTCTGAGTTCCAGGTTCTTCATATGGACAATAGGGCTTCGATTTATATCTCCAGAGTTCTTTTTAGTGCTAATTTTTTTATTGTTTAATCAAAATGCAGCAGGAGTTATTTTTTAAATCAAAATTTTCTTATTTTTCATAGCTCTTTTTGATTCCACATCCTTATCCAGCTACTGTCCCATTTCTTTTACAAAAACATTTTTCAAAAGAAGTATTTCTGCTTCTTGGCTCCATTTCTTGTCCTTCCATTTCTTCTTAAATGTATTTCATCACTCTTTACTCCCCACAGCTCTATTCAGATTTCCTGTCAAGGTACCCACTTTGCAAAACCCAGTGCATTTGTCCTAGGACCCGCTGTAGGGTAGAGTTTCTTTGCTAACCAACTGAGGGTGCTAGACCAAGTCTTCAAGTGTCCTTGGCTGGTTAGGGGGTACAGGCACTCTGTCATAGCTTCATCCCAATGGCTCAGCTGTGACAATACATTATCACCTTACTTATTACATGAGTAAAGGGCTCATACCTGGAGGATGTTGGGGTGAGGTAGGGGGGCTCTAGGAATGGGAATTGCATGTTTAATTTAAGGTATCACTAAGTAACCTTTCCTTTGGAATAACCTGTGTAGCGTGCCTAGTGCTGTGCTTATTGTACCTGTCAGATATTTTTCCATCTTTTCTTCTTCTCTCCATCATTCCTCTGCCCTTTACTATTGGCCTCTAAGTCAGAGAATGGAATTATAACCACTGAGCACGTCCTGATTCACATGGCCTTCCTCATGCAATAAAGGTATGTTCTTCAGGAGGCTGCTTTTGGGCTTCTTGCTCCGGTCTCTCACTAAGTGAGAGCTGATCCCTGGCTGTACGTGCAGCTCCTGACATGAATCCTCTAAGGCACACGGCCTTTCTCCAGCAATAAATCATTCGAGCTGCTGCTATTCCTGAAGGCGCGTCTTTCCTTGGCCAGGGAAATTAATAGAGCTGGAGCCTCCTCTCCCTGAGGGTCTGCCTAGTGAAGTTTGTTTACAGTGGAAGCATGCTTCAGCTTCAAATCTGATCAGTGAACAGGAAGGTTCAGGAGGAAGCAAATGGGGTACAGCAGGCACTTCTGCCACCGAAGCAGAAGTGAGGGGGATCTAATCATTCTTGAGCAGACTGTCCTCTGCCAAGCACCATCATCATGGTGTGCAGATTAATAAGAAAACGGCCTGAGTCTAACTGCAGAAACTATCCAGAGCCATTGCTGGGCTCTTTGTCCATTGGCTTCAACGAGTATTCTTAGCTGAAACTAATGGGTAATGATTGTAAGAATAGAAGTTGCTATTTGTTGAGCAGCTTTGTTACAGGCTTTATAACTAATTTTCATGACAGCCTTGTGAGTTAGGTGTCAATATCCTGCCTTCACTTTACAAATAAGAACCTGAGGCTCAGAGAATTTACTGAACTTGATCAAGGTCACGTTGTAGCCACAGTGGCAGATGGAGCTCAGGTTGACTATGATCTGATTCCCAAGCCCTTGTCCTTTCTACTGCACACAGTTAGTAAATCAGGACCGTGACTGGAGAGCCCAGGCTATGTTATGCTTTCTCAACAAATCCGCCATAATATTGGTATCCTCCAAAGCAAAACAAACCTGCTATCTAGAGTAACTCCATTTTAAATTAGTTCAGTTCCTCAGAAGTTGTGCGTGGATGAAAAAACGTGGTGACTTAAGAATGGAATCACATTTCAAATAATTATTTTACTGACATTTCAATTTTAAAAATGTACTTCCAAGGAGCCTGAAATTTTATAAATTCAGTGAATCTACCTAAAATTACTTTGTCATTTTCCAGTTTCATGGGCTTTGTTTTCTAAAAGAGAATACTTGTACAACTTTCAGACGTCACACATCCACACACAGACCCCATACCCACATCTTCCTGACTCCAGTTAACAGAATCATCATTGTGTTCTAGAGACTGACTCCAAACTGTTTTCAGGTAGATTATCGTATTTCCCCACACATAAGATGCACCTTAATTTTAGGACCCGAAATTTGAAAAAAAAGTATTACATAAAGTTATTGATCTCAAGTTTTATTCATCATTAAATTCATACAACACCTCATCACTGTTAAAACTCCCATGCATTAGCTTGCCTTCATCTGTGTCTGATGACAAATCACTGTCTTCAACACTGAGAGCAAAAACAAGCATGAAAAAATGGGAAATGCAAGTAAAAAAATCTACAACCACTGTAGAAGATGCACCCAGTTTTTAGACCCCAAATTTTTCAAAAAAGGGTGCGTCTTATACATAGGGAAATATGGTAAGTATGTATAATATTTTTATCTTAAGGTCATGAGAATAATATTTGGCTATAACTACATTTCCCATCATATTTTTAAGAAGCAGTTGTTCCCTGTTTAAATAGATTTGATAGGTTGGTGAAAGTCTCTGGAAATACTCGGTGATACACACAAGTCGATGTGTGCTGTTGAGTGATACTTACATGAGATGGTGGCCAAGTTGACATTTTGGCAGCTTTGTGCTTCCTGGCTACCTATTTCATGCTTTTAGAAATTTTCCAAGGGTCTTATATATGCAAAGTCTGCCTGTATGGATAGTTCGTGAAATGGCTTCTATCAAAAAGAAATGGATAGACTGCCAGTGTCAGCTAGTAAATTACCACATGCTCCTGTCATTAACAGCAACTCTGACTGGAGAAAAAGAAGAAAAAGATAAAAGCAGAATCTTGAAATTTGTTGATTGGGCAGGTATATTACTCTGCCCATTCTTGTGTAATTAGAAGATTCAGACAGTAGTTTCCCATCATGTATTTGAAATAGGAAGTCTGTTATTACTTCCTTTTAGGGTATAATTAATCAATTTTAGCTGCAGTATTTTGGATGTTATGGTGAAATAGAGTTTTATTAAAAAACTGTTATTCAATCATAATAGATTAATCAAACTGACCCTATTGTAAACCTAAAAACGAGCTTCATATACTAAAGACTCATTACTGCTTTAATGATGCCCATAGAAGAAACTGAATTGAGAAGGGGCTAGCTTAGAATTTTAAGGCTGGCTCCAACTCAGAATTCTGCATCCCAGGGGAAACGTCACAGTCCTCAGGCTTGCACTGAAGGATGTCAGGTACGTGGGCCTCTCAAACCCTCAGTAATAGTCCATGGGCATATCTGTCAGCACTTCTCAGCTCTGCAGGGAGGCTGTCGATCCTATCCGGGTGAGGAGAGCTTAGCTGGCCTCAGAAAGTTGCTTACAAGTGCAGTCAAGGAATGGGGAAGAGAATCTCCAGCTATCCTTCCAGCTAAATTTATAAATCTTTCAGAAACTTCTAGAAGAAGCTTGTTAATTCCGCTGCTGCTCTATGAGGAAGAAAATGCCTGACTTGATAATGCAAAACAAAACAAAACAAAAAACATTTGGCAAAGTTACCTTTTCTGCATTAAATCCATCTTGCAGTACCTCAGTATAGTGCCCGTCTGTGGGGCTATGTCGCTGGATGTTCCTCTGGATAAATGGTGTTGACTTATTAGATGGGGGATCCAGAACACCTTTGAGAAGTATAGTGACTGGGGGAAGTTCTTACAGGATTCCAGTCATAAATAAGCAAAAATCTCGAGAATTTAGACTTGACTAATTTGACATCTATGACGATTCACATCAGGCTGCTTTGACACATGTGTTGGCCATGTGTGACCCTGGAGATTTAGTTTCCTCTGAGGCTTTTTGAGATTTTGTTTTCCCAAGAGAGTTATCAGCTTCAGGGAAAGCCTTGCTGTCCTATGGAGAGGCCACCCTGAGCCTTGGGCAGCCCCTGGCAGCCCCTCTGTAGTGTCACATTATATGAGACAGTAACTATTGATGTTCAAGACGGGAATCTCCACTCTTTTATTTGCAGGCACCCTGATGTACATTTAAACATTTTCTTTCAAGCTATTGAATTTTTTTTAATGATGCTTAAAAGCATAAGCTTTAGTTATCAGGAGAATAATCCACTGTGGAACAGTTTGTTCAGTGCAGATGCTGGATGCATGTAGCATCATTATCACCATGTCTCCGTTCTCTGTCTCATGGTCACAGTAGCTGCTAGTACTAGTACAACTACTAGTATCGTACTAATAATGACAGCTAACATTTATCGAGCTTCTATTGTTTGCTAGAAAACGTGCTGTCTTTTTCATGGGTATTATTGTTTCTTAGTCTCACAGAACATTGCACAAGATGCATGTGCCGTTGCTGAATGAGATAGCCGAGGCTCAGAAGAAAGCTTCCTGCCCAAGGTGGTGCAGTCAGAAGCTGCAAAACTGGGATTCCAGGTCAAGGCTTTTGATCCCAGAGCCCACCCTCTTACCTGTTTCACTAAGCATTTCAGGAAGAACCTGATACTTGTACCTCATTGGCCATTGTTGGCAGCATGTCTTAGTTTGTACTGATGTGTCTTCTTCATTCATCCTCTTTAGAAGAGATCTTGGCTTTATATATTCTTCTATGTAATTAAAGAATGGTTTATCTATTCTTATGTTTTATTGGTCTTCTGATCAACCAATAAATAATGAAAAAGTTACCAGGGCTTAATGAAGGGCGCTTCACTAAGAGGTGAGTCTAGGTGGTAAGGCTTCCTGTCATTGTGTGTATTCTCCACAGTACATGTAAAAGCCTAGATTCACTATTCTTCACTTTACAGCAGGATTCCTGGCTGCCTCTCCCTCAGGCTGTGCTTTGGAACATCAGCTTGGACAAAACAAAATTGGGAAAAGAAGCCCATCTTTAAGGTCATCTATAATGCGTGATTGTTAACCATTTCAGATGTTTTATGCAACATTGGTACATAACAGGAATTTTGAATTTAAAGACATAAGTGGGTAGTCATAAAATTGGAATTTATTCATTTTGTCTGACAAATATGTTTCAAATTCAATCGCTCTAATGTGTATGGCATGTGGTTTGATTGTTTTGCTATTAACAGACAAGGGGAATTTTTAGAAAAGGAGAAATAGGTTACAGCGTACTACAAATTCCTTTTCTTCTATATACATAAAAAGCTGGCAGTTGAAAATAAGTGCATGTTTTAAAGCCAACCCCTATAATACAGTCTTGAAAATACTCACTAAAGGTATGAAAAATAACCTAATTAAGAATGTTTTAGAAAAGTGGGAGGTGCACTGAATTCTAATTCTGTTTTTTTTCTGTGGGATCCTGAGGCAGTCTCCCAGGTATTGAAATGCTTGTGTTAGCCTCCTGCTTGCATTAAAAGTGGTTTTAAAATATTTTTTGTTCCCTTGGGAAAGATCCTCTATAAACAGAAGGTTAAAAGGTTAATTTTAGGACTGTGGTCTATAAAAAATTAAATTTTCCCAGAAAGTTTAATCAGATATTCATATAACACCCAGTCAGTCCTTTTGAACCTGCTGTGAATTTTGACATCACTTATTGATTAGAGCTAGTTCTTTCTGCTGCTCATGAATTATTGATGGGAGATCCCCTCAGGGTGTTCAGGCATTATGAAGGAAGAAGATAAAACCTTTTCCTCTAAGTGGCTCAGCCCAGGGCGTGGTGGCCCCTGTGCCAGGGAAGGCCACTTCCCTTGGGTCCCTGTTGTCTCCACCACCCTGCAGCCCTGCGCAGTGGGGCTGGTGAGAGGAGACACAAAAGGGCTTAGATTGTGCTCTGAAACGCTGATGGACCTGCATGCTTTAGGAAGGATTTTTCATGTGTCTCCCAAGAGCTATTCTAGGAAAGATTTAAACTTCTAAAAAAGAAAATAGATTTTTCAAAAATAGTTGCTAGGATAAGGTAAACCGTCCAAAATACATTCTTTATGTATTTTAGGTTGTGCTTTGTTTTTTTTTTTAAATCACAGAACCTGAGTATCATTAAAGCACCTGTTTTAATATTAACATCTATAGGCAATGTGTGAATATGTGAGAATATGTGTTAATTCTTGGCATGCAGCACGTGGGGGCAGTGTGGGGATGGGATGGGGAGAACTGTGCACAACACCTGTCTTTTTTTTTTAAATAAATTTTTACTTTAATGGGGTGACATAAATAAATCAGGGTACATATATTCAAAGAAAACATTTCCAGTTTACCTTGTCATTCAGTTCTGCTGCATACCCATCACCAAAAGAGAGATCGTCCTCCGTCACCCTCTATCCAGTTTTTTTTGTACCCCTCCCCCTCCCTCTCCCCTTCCCCCTCTCCCTCCTTCCCTCTCCCCTCCCCCCGCAACCACCACACTCCCGTCCATGTCCCTTAGTCTTGCTTCCATGTCCCACCAATGCATGGAATCCTGCAGTTCTTGTTTTCTTCTGATTCGCTTATTTCACTCCGCATAAAGTTATCAAGATTCCACCATTCTGCTGTAAGTGATCCGATGTCATCATTTCTTCTAGCTGAATATTATACCATGGTGTATATGTGCCCCATCTTCTTTATCCAGTCTTCTATTTTTTTTACAGTGATTAAAAGCCTTTAAGCAAACTCTTGGCCAATACAGCAAGAATCCATAAAAGAGTAGTGTCCTTAACATGTTCACCAAGTCCAAGTTGGCCCCATCACCATGCCAAATCCCTGAGAAATGCAACCCAACCACAGTTCAGTCTGTTAGGAGCTCTCACAGGGAGCAGGAGTCCAGGAAAAGTCCACACAGGAAAAGTCCGCATGGCACTGGAATTGTTGTCACCATTCTATACTTTGCAGCTCATGTCCAAGTCCCAATGACAGCTGTTTCTAGCTGGTAATGATTCAGGTAGACTGGAAAAGCCATTTGAAGCATGCGTGGATATGGCACTTCTGTTCTTCTCTACCTGGAGAGTTGAGACCGGGTTGCTTTTCCCTGGAGCTCTGCGACTATGGCATGGTAAAGAGAACGTTGGGATACACTAAGCTGGGTGGCAAAGGTAGATTCATAATACAAGTTGGCAAAAGGGGGAAGGAGAGCTCTACATTAGGAGTAGGTCCCAGCCTGAAATATGAGTGGGGCATTGAGGTAGGAGGGATAAAGGAAACACTATATACTTAGCAAAGCAGCAGAAAATAGGACTATCAACACCCACAACAGAGATCTTTGAGGGAAGAATAAAAAACCTGACTATTCAGGCAAAACATAGTTAAGTGGCCTTTGTGCAAATGAGATCAGTTTACCTGCTTCTTGGAAGAAATACCCTAGGCTCGTCCACAGTGTCGTAGATGGGGCCGACGGCCCTGGGCACCTTCAGCCTTCATTGGCAAACCCCAGCTTTCTGGGCAAGGTTAGGTCATAGGTGGCTGGAGCAGGGCTGGAAGAGACTGAACCCTCCCTTAGAGGAGCAAGGAGGAAGCCTACCTTCCAGTGTCCCTGTTTCCTCACAGCAGAGGCATGTAAGCCTGGCAGGCTTTAGCTCAATGACCTTCCTTTCCACTATTGAAGCAGGACCCAGATGGCATCTTATGAGACCCCTTTGGGGTGTTCGAGCCTTTAAGGGTATATGCTGAAAGCTGGTAGTTCCCCTGGTCTCTATTGGGCTTTTTCTGCCTCTAGGTATCTTAAAAGCCATGCTCAGAAGATCTCACTGAGGGGTTTGAGGATCCCCATCCGCCTATATAAATCTTTTCCATATATCTGGAGCTATTTGGAAAAAGACAAAACAGTGTTATTAGCTGGATCTAATAAAGAAGGTAGGAGTTTGCAGGTGAAAAGGATTTGGTGTCTCCTGTTCATCAGCCTTCAAAAGAAATGTAAAATTTTTTTTTTTTTTAAGTAAAAAGCATATGGTAGACCCGTAGGAGTCATTGGCCTGGTGTGCAGGATTCCCAGGTTCGATTCCTGGCCAGAGCACAAGGAGAAGCGCCCATCTACCTCTCCACCCCTCCCCCTATTCCTCCCCTCCCTCCTCTCCGTCTCTCACTTCCCCTCCCCCAGCCAAGGCTCCACCGGAGCAAAGCCACCCCGGGCACTAAGGATGGGCCCATGGCCTCTGCCCCAGTTGCTAGAATGGCTCTGGTTGCAACAGAGCTACCCCCCAGATGGGCATAGCATCCCCCCCCCCCGGTAGGCATGCCAGGTGGACCCCGGTCAGGCGCATGCGGGAGTCTGCCTGACTGCCTCCCTATTTCCATCCTCAGAAAAATACAAAAAATAAATAAATAAAAGAAAAAATACAACAACAACAAAAAAAAGGGCATTCCCTTGTGTTAAAGCTCCAGGGAGCATGGAGTGAGCTTGAGTATGTCCTATGAAACATGGAGCTCTATGTTGACATATAAGTCTTTGAAGAAGGAGGAACTGCTGAAATAGTTCCTCAGCACTTGTCCCTAAGACAGCAGTCTTTATAGTGGAAACACCATAAGTAAATATTTGCTGTCTGTCTATAGATTAAAGGGAGAATATGGCAAATGCTGAAAAACCATGCTCTTTGTGCCCCTCCCCTCCCCCAACCCCCTCCCTCTCCTCCCCCCACCCTGTACCCCCAACCCTGTTGTCCATGTCTCTGAGTCTCATCTTTATGTCCCACCTATGTATGGAATCATATAGTTCTTAGTTTTTTCTGATTTACTTCTTTCGCTCAGTATAATGTTATCAAGGCCCATCCATGTTGTTGTAAAAGATCCTATGTCATCATTTCTTATGGCTGAGTAGTATTCCATAGTATATATATACCAAAGCTTTTTAATCCACTCGTCCTCTGATGGACACCTGGGCTGTTTCCAGATCTTTGCTATTGTGAACAATGCTGCCATAAACATGGGGGTGCATTTCTTCTTTTCAAACAGTGTTATGGTGTTCTTGGGGTATATTCCTAACAGTGGTATAGCTGGGTCAAAAGGCAGTTCGATTTTTAATTTCTTGAGGAATCTCCATACTGTTTTCCACAGTGGCTGCACCAGTCTGCATTCCCACCAGCAGTGCAAGAGGGTTCTGTTTTCTCCACATCCTCACCAGCACTTATTCTGTGTTGTTTTATTGATGAGCGCCATTCTGACTGCTGTGAGGTGATATCTCATTGTGGTTTTAATTTGCATTTATCTAATCATTAGTGATGTTGAACATTTTTTCATATGCCTATTGGCCACCTGTGTGTCCTCTTTTGAGAAGTGTCTATTCATTTCTTTTGCCCATTTTTGGATTGGATTGTTTGTCTTCCTGGTATTAAGTTTTACAAGTTCTTTATAAATTTTGGTTATTAACCCCTTATCAGATGCAATGTCAAATATATTCTCCCATTGTGTAGTTTGTCTTTTTATTCTGTTCTTATTGTCTTTAGCTGTGCCGAAGCTTTTTAGTTTGATAAAGTCCCATTTGTTTATCCTGTCTTTTATTTCACTTGCCTGTGGAGACAAATCAGCAAATATATTGCTGCGAGAGATGTCAGAGAGCTTACTGCCTATGTTTTCTTCTAAGATGCTTATGGTTTCACGGCTTACATTTAAGTCTTTTATCCATTTTGAGTTTATTTTTGTGAGTGGTGTAAGTTGGTGGTCTAGTTTCATTTTTTTGCAGGTAGCTGTCCAATTTTCCCAACACCATTTGTTGAAGAGGCTGTCTTTACTCCATTGTATTTCCTTACCTCCTTTGTCAAATATCAGTTGTCCATAGAGCTGTGGGTTTATTTCTGGGTTCTCTATTCTGTTCCATTGATCTATGTGTCTGTTCTTATGCCAGTACCGTGCTGTTTTGAGTACAATAGCCTTATAATATAACTTGATATCTGGAAGTGTGATACCTCCCGCTTTATTCTTCCTTTTCAAGATTGCTGAGGCTATTTGTGTTCTCTTTTGGTTGCATATAAATTTTTGGAATATGTGTTCTAAATCTTTGAAGTAAGTCATCGGTATTTTAATCGGTATTGCATTGAATTTATAGATTGCTTTGGGTAATATAGACATTTTAATGATGTTTATTCTTCCTGACCATGAGCACGGTATATGCCTCCACTTATTCGTATCTTCCCTGATTTCTTTTATCAATGTTTTGTAATTTTCTGAGTACAAGTCTTTAATCTCCTTGGTTAGATTTATTCCTAGTTACTTTATTTTTTTGGTTGCAATGGTAAAGGGGATTGATTCCTTGATTTCTATTTCTGACAGTTCATTATTAGTGTATAAAAATGCCTCTGATTTCTGAGTATTGATTTTATATCCTGCCACATTGCCGAATTCATTTATCAGATCTAGTAGTTTTTTGACTGAGACTTTAGGGTTTTCTATATACAATATCATATCATCTGCAAATAATGATAGTTTTACTTCTTCTTTTCCAATTCGGATGCCTTTTATTTCTTTTTCTTGTCTGATTGCTGTGGCTAGGACTTCAAGAACTATGTTGAATAAGAGTGGTGAAAGGGGGTACCCCTACCTTGTTCCTGATGTTAAGGGGGTTGCTTTTAATTTTTGCCCATTGAGTATGATGTTGGCTGTGGGTTTGTCATAGATGGCCTTTATCATGTTGAGGTATGTTCCCTGCATTCCCACTTTGCTGAGAGTTTTGATCATGAATGGGTGCTGGACGTTATCAAATGCTTTTTCTGCATCTATTGAAATTATCATGCGGTTTTTCTCCTTTCTTTTGTTTATATGATGAATCACATTGATTGATTTGCGAATATTATACCAGCCTTGCCTCCCAAGAATAAATCCCACTTGATCATGGTGTATGATTTTTTTCATATATTGCTGGATCCGGTTTGCTAATATTTTGTTGAGGATTTTTGCATCTAAGTTCATCAGGGATATTGGCGTATAATTTTCTTTTTTTGTATTGTCTTTGCCTGGTTTTGGAATCAGAATTATGCTCACCTCATAAAAGGAGTTTGGAAGTCTTCCTTCCTCTTGAATTTTTTGAAATAGCTTGAGAAGGATAGGAGTTAGTTCTTCTTTGAATATTTGGTAGAATTCACTTGTGAAGCCATCAGGCCCAGGACTTTTCTTTTTTGGGAGTTTTTTGATAGCTGTTTCCATCTCATTTGTTGTAATTGGTCTGTTTAGGTTTTCTGATTCTTCCAGATTGATTTTTGGAAGATTGTATGCTTCAAGGAATTTGTCCATTTCATCTAGGTTGTGTAGTTTTTTGGCATACAGTTCTTCATAGTATTTTCTTACAATATTTTGTATTTCTGTTGTGTCAGTTGTTATTTCTCCACTCTCGTTTCTAATTTTATTTATTTGAGTCCTCTCTCATTTTTTCTTGGTGAGTCTCGTTAAAGGTTTATCGATCTTGTTTACCTTTTCAAAGAACCAGCTCCTGGTTTCATTGATCCTCTGTATTGTTTCTTTAGCCTCTGTGTCATTTATTTCTGCTCTGATCTTTATTATTTCCTTCCTTCTACTAGCTCTGGGCTTTACTTGCTGTTCTTTTTCTAGTTCTTTTAGATGCAGGGTTAAGTTGTTTATTTGAGCTTTTTCTAGCTTCTTGAGTTATGCCTGTAATGCTATAAACTTCCCTCTCAGGACTACTTTTGCTGTGTCCCATAAATTTTGAGTTGATGTATGCTCATTATTGTTTGTTTCTAGGAATTTTTTAATTTCTTCTTTGACCTCAATGTTAACCCATTCGTTATTTAATAACGTGCTATTTAGTTTCCAAGTGTTTGAATGTTTTTCAATTTTTCTATTGTGGTTGATTTCTAGTTTAATGCCATTGTGATCCGAGAAAGTGCTCAATATGATTTCAATCTTCTTAAATTTGTTGAGACCGCTTTTGTGCCCTAACATGTGGTCTATTCTAGAGAATGTACCATGAGCGCTTGAAAAGAATGTATATTCTGCTGTTTTAGGGTGAAAGGTTCTGAAGATATCTATTAAATTGAGTTGATCTAATATGTCCTTTAAGTCTGCTGTTTCTTTGTTGATTTTCTTTCTTGAGGATCTATCTAATGATGTTAATGGGGTATTGAAATCCCCTACTATTATAGTATTGCTGTTGATCTCGCCCTTTAAGTCCATCAAAGTCTGCTTTATATATTTAGGTGCTCCTATATTAGGTGCGTAGATATTTATAATGGTTATATCTTCCTTTTGGATTGCTCCCTTTATCATTATGTAGTGACCTTCTTTATCTCTAACTATGGTCTTTGTTTTAAAGTCCATTTTGTCTGATATAAGTATTGCTACCCCAGCTTTTTTTTCATTTCCATTTACGTGAAATACTTTTTTCCATCTTTTTATCTTCAGTCTGTGTACATCTTTGATTTAAGGTGTGTCTCTTGTAGACAGCATATGTATGGGTCCTGTTTTCTTATCCATGCAGCTACCCTATGTCTCTTGATTGGATCATTTAGTCCATTAACATTTAAGGTTATTACTGATATGTAATTGTTTATTGCCATTTTTTTTCTTTGAAACTGTATTCCTCTTTTGCTATATTCTTTTTTTCTTTTGATCTGTTTACAACAGGTCCCTTAGCATTTCTTGCAGCCTTGGTTTGGTTGCAGTGAATTCCTTGAGGGTTTTTATTGTCTGTAAAGCTTTTTATTTCTCCTTCAATTTTAAATGATAGCCTTGCTGGATAAAGTAGTCTTGGTTGTAGGTTCTTGTTCTGCATTACTTTGAATATTTCTTGCCATTCCCTTCTGGCCTCAAGTGTTTCTGTTGAGAAGTCAGAAGTCATCCTTATGGGGGTTCCTTTGTAGGTGATAGTCTTTTTTTCTCTAGCAGCTTTTAATATTTTCTCTTTATCATTTAGCTTTGGTATTTTAATTATGATGTGTCTTGGTGTTGATTTCTTTGGGTTTCTCCTTAATGGAGTTCTCTGTGGTTCCTGAACATGTGTAATGTTTTCCTGCCTTAATTGGGGGAAGTTTTCCACTATAATATGTTTGAACAAAGTCTCTATCCCTGTTCTTTCTCTTCTTCTTCAGGAACCCCTATGATGCGGATGTTATTTTTCTTCATGTTGCCACAGAGCTCTCTTAGAGTTTCCTCAGACTTTTTGAGTCTCTTTTCTTTTTTCTGCTCTGCTTCCGTGCCTTTTTTTGTGTGTCCTCTAACTCACTGATTCGATTCTCTGCTTCATCCATCCTGCTTTTAATTCCTTCCATTGTATTTGTCATTTCTGACTGATTCTTTTTTATTATTTCAATGTCCTTTTTTTTTATTTGTTATCTCTTTATTTAGGTTTTCGTAATGACCATCTATGGTTGTTCTGATATCTTTGAGCATCCTAACAATTGTTATTTTAAACTCTGCATCTGGTAATTTGGTTATATCTGATTCACTTAGGTCCTTTTCTGGGGATTTCTCTTGGTTTATTTGTGTTGTATTTCTCTGCCTCTGCATTTTCTCTTCACGGGAGTGGCTGTGATCACGTGCTCGGGTGCACAAGTGTTGGTGGTCTTGGCCTTTGCCCTGTCTCCGTGTGTGACGTTATGCTCGGTCCTGAGGGCACTGGCGAGCACCTTTGCTCAGCTGCGGGTCTCCGCCTGTTTCCGGGCTTTCGCCCTGCCCTTGGAGGAGGAGCCCACTCGCAGAACGGCTGCTAGCCTTGGCTCTACCGCCGGGCAGGACTGCTTTCCCAAGCTCAGCTTAGTAGCGGAACTCCGCCTCTACTGGGCTTTTGGCTCCACCCCTGCGGGAGGAGCCGGCTACCAAGTCAGACCGCAAACCTGGGTTGCATGGGCGGGGCAAGGCTGTGCTCCTCTGCCCTTGCTCAGGGGCTGGTCTCCACCCTTTCTGGGGTTCCCGCCCTTTTCCCCCCCGCAGGCTGGATTACAGGCTGCCGGCAGCTGAGCTTGACCGCTTTTGCACACCCCCTTCTCCCCTGCCGGGCAAGATTGAGCTCATACCTGAGCCCAGTGGTGGCCAGCTGGCTTCCTCCCCTGCCAGGAGAACCGCGCTTTTGTCTCCCGCTGCCACCCGCCCTCCAGTGCGCCCTCAGCCTCGTGAGTGGGGGTGTTGCAGCTCGGACCCTAAGACTCACTATTCTAGACCCAAAAGCTCCCTCCTTCTATGCGACTCTGCTCTGAATGCCGCGGGGGAGCTTGTTTGGCTGCTCTCCTGCTTCCCTTTGCTGGTATTGCTGTTTCCGGGAGAAATATTCACTTCAGCTTTGGGGGGTGACTCGTCCCAGGGGTTAGGGTGGCTGTCTCCCAAAATGCTTCTCCCTGTGCCTCCTAGATTACACTCTCTTTCTGTTACTCTGGTCTTCTCCTCTCTCCCCCCATCCCCAGGAGCCCCGGGTGGGTGGTTATGAGAGAGATGTTCTGCGCGGTCCCTTTAAGAAGGATCCTGGGTCTGAGAAATCAGACTCTTTCTCAAAAACAGTATCCTGACTTGTTTCCAGCTAAATACTGTCCTTATGCCTCTTCTGGGCTCTGGGGCTATAGGCTGTGGCTTTGTTCCTGAGGCTCAGGACCCTTCCCTCTCTGCTAAACTCACTTCCCACCATGCGAGTCTCTCCCTGCTGCCGTTCGCTCCGGGGAGCTGGGTAGCTCTCTCCGCGTTTCCCCATTTCCACTTTTCCTACCAGTCTCTGTGTGGCTTCTTCAGTGTTCCTTGATTGAAGAGTCCTCTTTGTTTAGTCCAAAGTTGGTTTTTCCAGATGATAGTTCATAAAATTAGTTTGTAATCCACTTTGGTTCTGGGAGGTAGATGTTGGTACGTCCGCCTACTCCAGCTCCATCTTGTCTCTCACACCTGTCCTTTTGTTTCTCAGTCTCTGGGGCCAAATTCATAGAACAAGGAAAATGAGTACAACTCACACGTCATTTCTGTTTAACTTGATTTAATTAATTTGAAGAATATCTTTTTAAATAAAAATACTTAGCATTTTAAAAATAATACAGAGAGAAAAAGAGTGTGTATGTATGTGGAGTGGCTAAGGTATATGATAAAACTACAAGAAGTTTTTCTTCTAAAATTCAGGATAATAATAATAATCTATGATAATAAATTTGGCAATTTACTTATTTTAAAACATGCTGCCAGATACCAAATAGCAATCACCAAACCCAAAAGCAGAATTATGTACAAAATTTAATGAAGACAAATTCTTAGTTGACATTAAAATGGAAAAAAAATCAGCCCAATTTACAATCCACTATTTCCATCTCTCAGAACTTGCAGAGAAATACATATCTGTGCTTTCTTGGACAGAATTTTAGTTTCAGTCTGTGGCTTGGAGGAAAAATCAATTAGGATCTAAGGCTTTGGTTGCTGAAATGGTGATTAGTTGTACCCCATCTACTTGAACCGTCTTTTGATCTGGCAACTATATTTAGGTAGTCATGATATCCAAAGGGGAGAAAAGAACTTAAACTTTTGCAATTGGAAAACCAAGTGATACTTTAAAAAACTTAACTGATCCTTGAAAATTGCTACTTACCAAGGGAAAGTAAAAATGATACATCAAGTAGGTTTAAAATTGTCTTCTTTGGCTCTTCCTGAGTTTGGCAGTATTTCTGTAGTAAATAATCATTTATCTTCTACTCTGCTGTGTACAGATTTCTATATGGGCACTTTGGGGAGATATAAAAAAGCAGAAATATGTATTAGGATTGAAGCATGTTAATTTTATGAACTGGAGGGAGGGAGAATGAGGGGTGACTACTAGTAGATAGATACAAGGGTTTCTCTTTGGGCGTGATGAAAATGTTCTGGAATTAAGTAGTGGTGATGCTCACACCACTTTGTGAATATACTAAAAACCACTGAATTAGATGCCTTAAAAGCATGGATATTGTGGCATATGAATTATAACTTAATTTCTTAAAAGACCATTAATTCCAAAACTTTAGTTATGACATACGTATCTATCTGTGTGTTGTGTAATCAAAAGCAGTGGCTTAGCTTGTAGTACCTGTTGTACCTGTTGTAAGGCTTATTTCTTCTGTGTTACCTACTGCTTCCCGATTAATATTCCTCAGTCACTTATTTCATAGTGATAGAATCTTCTGGTGAACTCTCTTTGCTTTTAGAGAAGTCTGTGCATGCAGTTGGACAGACTGTGCATGGACAAGTCTCAGGGCTGCCTTTTCCCTTCTGCTTTTTAGGATGGGTTCAAACTCACTGCTTGGCACTTAGGACGATCTGCATCTTAGTTCCAGCCTGCCTTTCATCAGCCTCATTCATTTATGGGCGCCTCCATTCTCATACTTCATTATTTTATTTGTTCATTGGTTCTTCTGTCAGTTGGTTCATTCATTCATTCATTCATTCATTCACTCACTCCTTTCAGTAAACTGTATACCTTGTGTTAAAATTGCCCCTGGTTGGTATGTTCGCTCCGCCCAGTGTGTAAAACCTGTGCTCGTTTCCATCCCAGCTACTTCTTCCCATCTTCTCCCTCAAACTCCTAGACATTCTCAGGATCCTGCTTACTTCTTGCCTCTTCTGTACAGCTTTTCTTTGCCATCACATAGCCAGTATTTCCTCTAAATGCTTAATAACATAAGAAAAAAACTCAGAGCAGAAATTGAGGCAACAGGAGATTCATTTGTCTGACTGTCTCTGGACTCTTCCGTGAGGTATCTGTCTAAAGAGTCTGCCTTTCACCTTCCAGATCTAAGCACGAGGGACCTGTGCTTCTGGAATTTATGAAGGATGTCAAACTGAAAAATGAAGGACCACTGCTCATGTGGATAGCTAGTTTTTCATGCTATTGAAGGATAGTAGCTACAAATTGAAGAAGAGTTACATATTTGTCAGAGTTGGCCTGAACTTTAAACTTTATGTGTATGGTTGTTACCTCCAATCTGTTGGAACCATGTTGAGATGGTAATTGGGGAACAGGTGAAAAGCACCTCCCATACTTTAGAGGATGTCCATGGGCATTGCTCAATTTGAGAATCTTTTTCTTTTTTCTCATCCAGTTTTTTGTTTTTTTAAGGTGAGAGAAGGGGAGATAGTGAGGCAGACTCACATGGGCCCAACCAGGATCCATCTGGCAACCCCATCTGGGGCTAATGCTCAAGTACTGAGCTATTTTTGGCACCTAAGGCTGATGTGCTCCAACAGAGCCATCTGAAATATTGATTTACTTTTGCCAGGAAACCTCTTTACATTTCTAGCTCTTACTGCCTACTTCAACATGATCAGGGACCAGAGAGCAGCCCCTCCAGTGTATGAGCCCAGTTTCTGTGTGGTGACTCTGAATATCTTTTAGGGGACATAGTTTTAGGTTGGCTTGACATGCAAACAAATATCCTTTAACTGTAGCTATTATTTGTTGATTGAATGAAAATTAAAAATGAGTCTTTGGAGTGAGGGAAAAAAAATTGGGAAACCCAATTTATTGCATCTAATTGTAGAAGTATATGGAAAGTTATATCGTGGTTACTTAAATGCTGTAAAAGTAAGAGAATGTTGTGTCTTCTGTTTGGAGATGCTGTTTATAGGTAAATAACGTAATAGCCATTGGGAATAAACTGGTGATTATTAACTTTTTTGGTTCACAGGTTTTTTTTGAGAAGCTGTTAAAAGCTAAGCACATATACGTGCACATGCAAAATTTACATATGATTTCAAAGGGTTCATGGAGCTTGAAGCACTTTAGTGGATCTGCTAGGGTCCACTGTTTTTATAAATAGTATGTGTTAATTTATTCTATGGAAATTATATTATAAATGTGTAATTTAAATTTTGCCTATAAAATTTAATGTAAATCATCTAGGTTATTGATAAATTATGTCAATGATCTAGCTGAGCTAAATACATATATGTTTATTACATACTTTATATAAAAGCCACAATTTAAATAATGTCTTAATGGAGCTTAGGTTGAAATGTACTTTTGGAGTACTATTTCTTTTTTTTTTTTTTTTTTTTATATGGGGAGGAAGTTTAATTATTTTTTAATAAATACAAAATTATATATCACATAATTTGGTGATATCATTCTTTTTTTTTTTAATAATTTTATTTTTTTAATGGGGTGACATCAATAAGTCAGGATACATATATTCAAAGATAAGTCCAGGTTATCTTGTCGTTCAATTATGTTGCATACCCACCACCCAAAGTCAGATTGTCCTCTGTCACCTTCTATCTTGTTTTCTTTGTGCCCCTCCCCAACCCCTTTCCCTCTCCAATTCCCCCCTCCCTCCTGTAACCACCACACTCTTATCAATGTCTCTTAGTTTCACTATTATGTCCCACCTACGTATGGAATAATACAGTTCCTGGTTTTTTCTGATTTACTTATTTTGCTTCGTATCATGTTATCAAGATCCCACCATTTTGCTGTAAATGATCCGATGTCATCATTTCTTATGGCTGAGTAGTATTCCATAGTGTATATGTGCCACATCTTCTTTATCCAGTCATCTATTGATGGGCTTTTTGGTTGTTTCCATGTCCTGGCCACTGTGAACAATGCTGCAATAAACATGGGGCTGCATGTGTCTTTACGTATCAATGTTTCTGAGTTTTTGGGATATATACCCAGTAGAGGGATTGCTGGGTCATAAGGTAGTTCTATTTTCAGTTTTTTGAGGAACCACCATACTTTCTTCCATAATGGTTGTACTACTTTACATTCCCACCAACAGTGTATGAGGGTTCCTTTTTCTCCATAACCTCTCCAACATTTGCTATTACCTGTCTTGCTAATAACAGCTAATCGAACAGGTGTGAGGTGGTATCTCATTGCCGTTTTGATTAGCATTTCTCTAATAGCTAAAGAAGATGAGCATCTTTTCACATATCTGTTGGCCATTTGTATTTCTTCCTGGGAGAAGTGTCTATTCATATCCTCTTCCCATTTTTTTATTGGATTGTTTGTTTGTTTGTTGTTGAGTTTTATGAGTTCTTTGTATATTTTGGATATTAGGCCCTTATCTGAGCTGTTGTTTGAAAATATCATTTCCCATTTAGTTGGCTTTCTGTTTATTTTGTTTTCAGTTTCTCTTGCTGAGCAAAAACTTCTTAGTCTGATGTAGTCCCATTCATTAATTTTTGTCTTCACTTCTCTTGCCTGTGGAGTCAAATTCATAAAATGCTCTTTAAAATCCAGGTCCATGAGTTGAGTACCTATGTCTTCTTCTATGTACTTAATTGTTTCAGGTCTTATGTTTAGATCTTTGATCCATTTTGAGTTAATTTTTGTACAAGGGGAGAGACTGTAGTCCAGTTTCATTCTTTTGCATGTGGCTTTCCAGTTTTCCCAGCACCATTTATTGAAGAGGCTTTCTTTTCTCCATTGTGTGTTGTTGGCCCCTTTATCAAAAATTATTTGACTATATATATGTGGTTTTATTCTGGACTTTCTATTCTGTTCCATTGGTCTGATTGTCTATTTTTCTGCCAATACCATGCTGTTTTGATTGTCGTGGCCCTATAATATAGTTTGAAGTCAGGTATTGTAATGCCCCCAGCTTCAATCTTTTTCTTTAGGATTGCTTTGGTTATTCGGGGTTTTTTATAGTTCCATATAAATCTGATGATTTTTTGCTCTATTTCTTTAAAAAATGTCATTGGAAGTTTGATGGGAATTGCATTAAATTTGTATATTGCTTTGGGTAATATAGCCATCTTGATTATATTTATTCTTCCTAGCCAAGAACAAGGTATATTCTTCCATCTCATTATATCTTTTTCGATTTCCCTTAACAATGGTTTATAGTTTTCATTATATAAGTCCTTTACATTCTTTGTTATGTTTATTCCTAAGTATTTTATTTTTTTTGTTGCAATCGTGAAGGGGATTATTCTTTTGAGTTCCTTCTCAGTTGTTTCATTGTTGGCATATAGAAAGGCTATTGACTTCTGTATGTTAATTTTGAATCCTGTGACCTTACTGTATTGGCTTATTGTTTCTAGTCGTCTTTTTGTGGATTCTTTGGGGTTTTCGATGTATAGGATCATATCATCTGCAAAAAGTGATACCTTTACTTCTTCTTTTCCGATATGATGCCTTTTATTTCTTTGTCTTGTCTGATTGCTCTGGCTAGAACCTCTAGTACCACATTAAATAAGAGTGGAGAGAGTGGACCACCCTGTCTTGTTCCTGATTTAAGGGGGAAAGCCTTCAGTTTGGTGCCATTTAATATGATGTTAGCTGATGGTTTATCATATATGGCCTTTATCATGTTGAGATATTTTCCTTCTATACCCATTTTGTTGAGAGTCTTAAACATAAAATTGTGTTGTATTTTATCGAAAGCCTTTTCTGTGTCTATTGATAAGATTATGTGGTTTTTGTTCTTTGTTTTGTTGATATGGTGTATTACGTTAATCGTTTTACGTATGTTGAACCATCCTTGAGATTCTTGGATGAATCCCACTTGATCACGATGTATTGTTTTTTTAATATGTTGTATTCGATTTGCTAGTATTTTGTTTAGTATTTTAGCATCTGTATTCATTAGAGATATTGGTCTGTAGTTTTCCTTTTTTGTGCCATCCTTGCCTGGTTTTGGTATGAGGGTTATGTTGGCCTCATAAAATGTGTTTGGAAGTATTGCTTCTTCAATTTTTTGGCAGACTTTGAGTAGAATAGGAACCAAGTCTTCTTTGAATGTTTGATAAAATTCCCTTGTATAGCCGTCAGGGCCTGGACTTTTATTTTTGGGGAGGTTTTTAATGGTTTTTTCTATTTCTTCTCTACTGATAGGTCTGTTTAGGCTTTCTGCTTCTTCTTGACTCAGTCTAGGAAGGTTGTATTGTTCTAGGAATTTATCCATTTCTTCTAGGTTGTTGAATTTAGTAGCATAAAGTTTTTCATAGTATTCTACAATAATTCTTTGTATATCTACGGTGTCCGTGGTGATTTCTCCTCTTTCATTTTGGATTTTGTTTATATGAGTTCTTTCTCTTTTTTCCTTGGTAAGTCTTGCCAAGGGTTTGTCAATTTTGTTGATCTTTTCAAAGAACCAGCTCCTTGTTCTATTAATTTTTTCTATAGTTTTTCTGTTCTCTAATTCATTTATTTCTGCTCTGATTTTTATTATCTCCTTTCTTCGGCTGGTTTTGGGTTGTCTTTGTTCTTCTTTTTCTAGTTCCTTAAGGTGGGAAGTTAAGTGGTTCACTTGGGCTCTCTCTTGTTTGTTCATATATGCCTGAAGTGATATGAACTTCCCTCTTATCACTGCTTTTGCTGCATCCCATAGATTCTGATACGTCGTATTGTCATTTTCATTAGTCTGTATATATCTTTTGATCTCTGCACTTATTTCTTGTTTGACCCATTCATTTTTTAAAAGTATGTTGTTTAGTTTCCACATTATTGTGGGATTTTTTTCCTCTTTTTTGCAGTTGAATTCTAGTTTCAAGGCTTTATAATCAGAAAATATGCTTGGTACAACTTCAATTTTTCTGAATTTGCTGATGTTGTTTTTGTGGCCCAACATATGGTCAATTCTTGAGAATGATCCATGTACACTGGAGAAAAATGTATACTCAGTCACTTTGGGATGAAATGTCCTGTAGATGTCTATCATATCCAGGTGCTCTAGTGTTTTGTTTAAGGCCACTATGTCTTTGTTGATTCTCTGTTTGGATGACCGATCTAGAGCCGTCAGCGGTGTATTGAGGTCTCCAAGTATGATTGTGTTTTTGTCAGTTTTTATTTTAAGATCAATAAGTAGCTGTCTTATATATTTTGGTGCTCCTTGGTTTGGTGCATATATATTAAGAATTGTTATGTCTTCTTGATTCAGTGTCCCCTTAGCCATTTTGAAATGGCCATTTTTGTCTCTGAGTACTTTTCCTGTCTTGTAGTCAGCATTATCCGATATGAGTATTGCTACACCTGCTTTTTTTTGGATGTTATTTGCTTGGAGTATTGTTTTCCAGCCTTTCACTTTGAATTTGTTTTTATCCTTGTTACTTAGATGAGTTTCCTGTAGGCAGCATACAGTTGGATTTTCTTTTTTAATCCATTCTGCTACTCTGTGGCTTTAATTGGTGAGTTTAATCCATTTACATTTAGTGTAATCATTGATACTAGTGAGTTCCCTATTGCCATTTTATATCTTGCTTTCTGTTAGTTTTGTGTCTTGTTTGATCCTTCTCTTTCGTTTTTCTATCTTTTGTTTTTATTTGGTTGTATTCCATACATCTTTCCTCTGTTGCTATCTTTTTTATCTCATGTGCTTCTGTGGTGGTTTTTTCAATGGTGGTTACCTTTGAGTAATGAAAAGGGTTCCTACCCTGTTCATTGTAGCGAACTATTTTGTGAGTACTTTTGCACTCCATCGTCCTTTGCTACTGTTAATCTCCATCTTCCCCCCCCCCCCTTTCTTTTTGTTGTTGTCACAGTTTAAATTTGGTTTTATTGTGTTCTTCTTGGAGCTTTTACTTGTGGCTATGTTTTTTTTTGTTCTTTGTATCTGATTGGAGAACCCCCTTTAGTAATTCCTGGAGTGGGGGTTTTCTGATGATAAATTCCCTCAACTTTTCTGTATCTGTGAATGTTTTTATTTCTCCTTCATATTTGAAGGATAGCTTTGATGGGTATAGTATTCGTGGCTGAAAGTTCCTCTCTTTCAGGACTTTAAGTATTGGGGTCCACTCTCTTCTAGCTTGTAGAGTTTCTGCTGAGAAATCTGATGATAATCTAATGGGCCTTCCTTTATATGTTGTATTCTTCTTTTCCCTGGCTGCCTTGAGAATTTTTTCTTTGCCATTGGTTTGTGCCAATTTCATTATGATATGCCTTGGAGTAGGTTTGTTGGGGTTAAGAAAACTCGGAGTTCTGTTTGCTTCTTGAACTTGAGGCTTTAGTTCTTTCCACAGGCTTGGGAAGTTCTCATCTATTATTTGTTTGAGTATGTTCTCCATTCCATTTTCTCTCTCTTCTCCCTCTGATATACCTATTATTCTTATGTTATTCTTTCTGATGGAGTCAGATAATTCTTGTAGGGCTATCTCATTTTTTTTTTAATTTTTGAGTCTCTTTCTTCTTCTCTCTGTTGTGCCTCAAGTTGCTTGTCTTCTATTTCACTAATCCTCTCTTCTATCTGGCCTGTTCTATTAGCTAAGCTTTTTACTTCGTTTTTCAGCTCGTGAATTGAGTTTTTCATCTCTGTTTGATTTGTTTTTATAGTTTCAATTTCCTTGGACATATATTCTTTGTGTTCATTGAGTTGTTTTCTGAGCTCCCTAAATTGCCTTTCTGTGTTTTCTTGTATATCTCGGAGGATTTTTAGGATTTCTATCTTGAATTCTCTGTCATTTAGCTCCAAGGTTTCCAATATATTAAATTTTTTCTCTATAGATTTTTCCTCATCTAGCTGTGTTACCTCTCTTTCTTTTGTATCCATGATATTCGATTTTCTCTTCCTTAATGGCATCTGAGGGTGGTTTTGTTGATAGTATTAATGAGATTTAATAAAGAATAAAAAGTTAAAAAAATAATAAAATAAAAAATCGAAAAGAGTTGTTTTTTTAAAAAAAAATTAATAATGAAATAAAGAAAAATAAAATAAAATAAAAATTTTTAAAAAAGGAAATTATTCCCCCCCTCCTTTTTTCCTCTCCTCTCCTCTCCCCTCTTTCTTGAGAAAATCTTGTGGTGAACTGTGAATTATAACGAACAATGCCTGTGATGGAGGGCCTGAATTGGGGAAAAGTAATAAAGGGGCAAAAAAAAAAAAAAAAGAAAGAAAAAAAAAAGAAAAACAAAAAAAAAGAAAAAAAAAGAGCGTATGTACCCACAAAAAGCAAATAAGGAAAAAATATGGGTCAAGAATAAAATGATTTGCTTTTATGTGCTGGTTTTCTAAGAGTTATGATGAGAGGAATAAGAGGAAAATGGAAAAATGGGGGGACAAATTAAAAAATTACTATTGTATTTAGTAGAACAAGAACTAGATAAAATGGAGAGCCAGGGATGGGCGCATTGCTAGTGAGTTAAAAAGGTGAAGTAAAAACCCCCCAAAATGCCACAAACATAAGTTTGTGTCCCAGATAAGATAATTTGTTTGTTATTGAGATTTGAATGAGAGGAGATGTAAAGGAGAAAGGAAGAAACTAATATAGAGGGAGAAAAGAAAGAGAGAGAGAGAAAAAAAGAGGGAACCACTAAAAGAAGAAAAAAGAAAGGAGAGAGAGAGAGAGAGAGTTAAGGGTTTTGGAGTGCAACCCTCATAGAGAGAAAGGAAGAGAAGAGAAAAGATAATGGGAGATGTAACACTTATGGGTAGTGTAGTTCAAGGAGAGGAGAGAGTAAGACCGGCAGAGAGTTAATCGGCCAAATTGGAGGAGGAAAAAAAGTATCAAGAATGAAGATAAGAGAAACAAACGAACAAATATAATAAAATGGGATAGGTTATAAAGTCTGCAGATTATTCTTGATTTTGAGAGGTTATCTTCTTGCTTTTTCTTTTCTCTCCCTCTTCCTGGTCGGTGACTCTGTACCCCGGGTTCTGCCCCTTTGGCATGCTCAGGTAGAGGTTTGCAGTTGATAAGTCTCTATGGCAATGTCATGTATTGTGCTTTAGTCTCGTTGGCAGTCGAAGCTCATTAGCATTTATATGCTCCGACAGTGAGAGAGTCCGTGTTCCTGGAGCCTTTCTCCTAGTCTTTCCTTCCTCAATTAGTAGCCTGATAATCCAGCTATGGGGTTGCTGCTGCCTCTGCCTGGATAGTAAGAGGCTCAAAGAGCTGGCAACTCCCCACTCTATTCACACTCAGCACAGGGCTCTGGGTAAGGCTCAGTCAGTCAGAGCTGCTAGCATAATCAGGCGGGCTTTCCGCCCACTCAAAGACCTCTGGCTCTGTCTGCCACTCTGTCTGGTAACACAGGCGGGCACCCACTTCCGGGGCGCTTGGAGGAAACTCTCACTCACTGGCTGCACGCGCAGACCAGGATATCCGGCCAGCAGTCTCACGCTCTGAGTGAAACCCCCAACCGCAGGGAAAAGTTGCAGCGTTGGAATTGAGTCTCGCTCTGTCCCCGTGCGCGGCTCCTGCAAGGCGCTGGGGCGGCCCGAGATTCCGCTTTGGCCCACACAAAGGCCCCTGACTCTGCCCCTCTATGTGATAACACGGGCGCGCACTGCCGAGGCACTCGGAGGAATCTCTCATTCACTATCTGCGCGCGCCAACCAGGATATGAGGCCAGCCACGTTACCCTCTGAGTGAAACCCCCTCCAGCACGGAAAATCTCCACCGTTGGAATTAGTTCTCACTCCCTCCCGTGCGTGGCTTTCCCAGGGCGCTGGAGCTGCCCAGAGACTCTGCCCTCGGCCCACAGAAAGGCCTCTGACCCTGCCTTTCTGTGGGGCAACATGGGCACCCACTCTTGGGGCCTAGGAAGAAATCTCTTGCCCAGTAGCTGCACGCACTGACCAGGAGACCGGGTAAAATGGCCGCCCCGCTTGTCTTTCTTTGTTTGGGTTTGGCGCGAGTGTTAGCTTTTATTGCCCTGGTTGCCACAGGATCAGTTTTTCCTCGGCTTGGATCTCCGCGCCACAGCCTGGTTCGGCCGTTTGTGCCGCGGCGGCCTGGATCTATTCACCCCTTTGCCCGCCTCAGTTTCTATAGTCACAGTTATCAGAGAAAGCCACCCTGTTTAGGTTAGTGAGGAAGGCGGAGCATTTCCTATTCCCTATTTCCTTCGGGGTTTGGTTATATATTTAGCCAATTTTTCACTCGACCATACCTTTGGGTGTATTGCGAAGCATCTGGAGGCTCCAGGTATAGGTTTTTCTGTTTCTGGTTGAAGATCTTGTTGAGTTTTGGGGGAGATTTATTGGTATCGCTTCCTACCCCGCCATTACTCTCTCAATCCTGGTGATATCATTCTTACTTCTGGAGTACTATTTCTAAAAGGAAAAGAAAATATTTTCAAGTAAAGGCTATTCCTCTTGAAATGTCAGTCATATGCCACTTCTAGAAGAAAAAGTGAGAAAATAAAAACATTTTTCTTAATATAATATAGCAAGTTTCAAAGTGAGCTGACATGCTTATGAAAGTAGGTGGGAGATGGGGTTTGTAAAGGAAGATTAAAATGTCATTTTATCTGAAAGTTTTTGTGATTCCCCAAGCTGTCATTGCTTCTGTATGGAAATGGACTCTTCTGGTCCCAATATAATACATTTTAAAATAGTTTATAAAGCAAAACAAAACATGTTCCTTTAGAAGTACTTTTTAAGCCTGTGAATGGCAGTGGTTAAATTATGGTGTTTAAAATGAAAACTGAAGCTAGGGTATAATTTTAATTATAATAATAGCCATAGGAGTGTCAGTTGCTAACTTAGTTGTAGATGTTATTAAACAAGTGACATATTTTCAGGCATTATTTTGATAGCAATTCAGTGGGTTTTTTTGTGATCTCTCTCTGTCTTTGCTATTTTTTAAAGAAAATATGTTCATGGGAGAGGGAGGATGTTTTAATTTCTTTCAGATGATATTTTCTCCTGCTGTTCCCAGTGGAGCACTCCTTCCTCCTCATCAGTAGTTGTCAGTGATGATGAACCAAGAATTATGGTTCTCTAGAATCTAGATGAAGGGCCATTGTAAAAGGCCCTTCTTTTCATAGATATTCTCCACTGAGTGAAACAGAATTACAGCTACTGAAAGGACAGTGAGATGTTGCCATTAGATACAGTGAGTTTAGTAACATTCAGGCCATTTAAAGGTATTTATTTTGCTCTTTTTAAAAAAAGCCATTCCTCCCTCCCTCCCTCCCTCCCTCCTCTCTCCCTCCCTCCCTCCCTCCCTCCCTCATCTCTCCCTCCCTCCCTCCCTCTCTCTCTCCCTTCCTCCTTCCCTTTCTTCCTTCTTTTTGTTCCTCTTTATGGCTTCTCCATCTAGTCAAATACAGCAGTTCCCCCTTATCTGCAGTGTTTTTTTTCCTGGCTTCAGTTACCCATGATCCAAAAATATTCAATGAAAAATTTCAGAAATAAGCAGTTGATAGGTTTTAAATTGTGTGCTGTTTTGAGTAGCGTGATGAAAATTTGTGCCATCCTGCTTCATCCTGCATAAGACATGAATCATCCTTTTGTCCAGCATCTCCAAGCTCTATCTAACCGTCTTCGTTACCAGATCTACTGTCATGGTAGCTCAGTGATTATGTTCAAGTCACCGTTACTTTACTTATTAATGGCCCTTACGCTCAAGGGCAGAGCAGCTGAACATTCAGATATACCAAAGTGAAGCTGTAAAGTGCTAAGTCCAAAGGTGTGTGTGTGTATAGGAAAAAACGTAGTATATATAGAGTTTGGTACCATTCAAAGTTTTAGGTATCCACTCGGGATCATAGAATGTATTTCCCACAGGTAAAGGGAAACTACTGTATGGAGATTTGCTGTGGAAAACATTCTCACCCATTCCTCACTTGGTGGGATATTAAAATTTTTTTAAAGTTTTATTTATCGATTTTAGAGAGAGGAGAGAGAGAGAAAGGTGGGAAGGTGGAGAGGAATGGGAAGCATCAGCTTGTAGTATTTGCCTCTCACATGCACCTTGATCAGGCAAGCCCAGGGATTTGAACCAGTGACCTTAGCATTCCAGGTTGACACTTGATCCTCTGCACCACCACAGGTCAGGCTTGACATTTTCAATAGACTCGAGTAGAATGGTCAGGATGCTCTGCTTTTTCCTCAGTCATGTCATATAAGTTTATTTAAATGACATGTTTGGGGTAAGTTACCTTTTCTGCATTAAATTAATGTTCAGTTGTTTAGTTTTTAGAGTTCTTTATACATTCTAGATTTTAGGCCTTTATCAGATATATGGTTTGAGAATAGTTTTACCTAGTCTGTAATTTATCTTTTCATTCTCCTAAGTTTTTTGAAGAGCAGAAGTTTTTAATTTTGATGAAGTCCAGTTTATCAGTATTTTCTTTTTTTGGATGGTGCTTTTGGTGTCAAGTCTAAGAGCTCTTTGCCTAGTCCTAGATCCCAAAGATTTTATTATTATTTCTGGTCTCTTTCACTGTGTGTCATAATAACTTGTTACAGAGTTACAGTGGTCAAGCGGAGGGACACACAGTCATAATAACTGGAAAAATTTACATTTTTACTATGTTGAGTCTTCCAATCCATGAATATGATATGTCTTTCCATTTATTTAGATCTCCTGTGATTTCTTTCATCAATATTTTATAGTTTTCATTGTATATGTCCTATACATGTTTTGTTAGATTTATAACTAAGTATTTAATTTTTGAAAAATAACAGGAAAGGGCAAGAGAGGCAACTATCCACAATACTAGCTATGGTAAAATAAGCATCATTTTGGAGATGAAACCTGTATACAGTGGCAATGCAAATGCAGGAACAAGTTATTATGACTGTGAGGATCTGGAACACCTTCCTGAAAAAAATAGAATATGTGTGGGGCCAGGCTGATGTTCAATTTCAGTGTAGACAAGAGGAGGGACTGAGGAAGTTGTGTGACAGAGGGCTTGATGTGCTCCCAGTCTTTGAGCCCAAGGTGTGTTGAGCTTTGCTGTGATACAGGGGATTGGAAAAGGAGACAAGCTTTGATTGTGGAGACTCTTGGATGCTCTGGTATAAAGTTTAGACTTCAATCTGCAGTAAATAGGGAGCTGTTTAGAATCTAAAAAGGAGAATAACATGATTGTGGTAATGGAGGAATATAATTCTGTTAATAGGGTCAAAGATAAATTAGAAAGTCAAGGATCAGAGGGAAGTAACTCAACTATGAAGCCTTTGCGTAGTTCAGGCGGGAATACAGAAATGCAAAGCTGGTCTCTTTCAAAAAGGTCATGACCATCTGAAGTGCAGTGAGTGGCAGGTAACTGTTGCTTTTCATAGAAATAGCATTTTCTTTTTGTGATTAGAGAGATTAAATTTGTCAGATATATAGAAGAATATAATTGGATTTTTGAAAACAAAAATGCACTGTTTTTACATACAGTCTTAGGCTCTTTTTAAGTAATAAATATAGGTTGTAATTTTCCATGAGTGATGCTTTTTAGCATAAATTGGTCTTTCAAAAATTTGTTTTATTGATTGATTTTTAGATAGAAGTCTGAGAGAGTAAGAGAAGGAGAAAGAGAAAGAGAGGGGAGAAATGGGAAGCCTCAACTCATAGTAGTTGCTTCCCGGTTGTGCCTTGACCAGGCAGGCCCAGGCTTTTGAACCAGTGACTTCAGCATTCCAGGTTGATGCTTTATCCACTGCGCCACCAGAGGTTAGGCAGCATAAATTGGTCTTATTTCAGGAGGCAGTCACTCTGAGTTATCTGTTTTGTCATTTAACATTTGTGTATTTTGAATATTGAATGAGTGCAGTATTTGTGAATAGGAGATCAATTTGAGAAAGTTCTGCCTCTATTCATAACCCTGAGCATGTGGATATCTGGAAACGAACCACATGAATGGGCAGACAAGCTTAAGTCCTTTTGGTGATAACTTGTCTATCTCAAGCATTTAAACCTTCAAATCCTGAATTGTAGCTTCTCTAAGCTTACAAGTGGAGATCTGTCCACTCATGTGATGAAGTCTGTGATATCAAAAAAACCTAAAACACACAAGTTACTCTGCAGGTGACTTGCTGTGGTCACCTGCTTCTGAAGAACCTGTTTTCTTGGGGACACTTTTTTTTTTTGTATTTTTTTGAAGTGAGAACCGGGGAGGCAGACAGACAGACTCCCGCATGTGCTCCACCAGGATCCACCCAGCATGCCCACTAGGGGGCAACGCTCTGCCCATCTGGGGTGTTGCTCCATTGCAACCAAAGCCATTCTAGTGCCAAGGCAGAAGCTATGGAGCCATCCTCAGTGCCCGGGCCAACTTTGCTCCAATGTACCCCTAGCTGTGGGAGGGGAAGAGAGAGACAGAGAGAAAGGAGAGGGGGCAGTGTGGAGAAGCAGATGGGTGCTTCTCCTGTGTGCCCTGGCCGGGAAATGAACCTGGGACTTCTGCACGCCAGGCCGATGCTCTACCGCTGAGCCAACTGGCTAGGGCCTCTTGGGGACACTTTTATTTGCACTTTTAATTCATCCTGGTGTTATGGTATCACTTAATGTTCTCAGTTTTCTATTCTCTGTGCTTTTATTTTTTATTTATTTATTTTTGTATTTTTCTGAAGTTAGAAGTGGGGAGGCAGTCAGACAGACTCCCACATGCCCCCTACCGGGTCCACCCAGCAAGCCCACCAGGGAAGAGAGAGATAAAGAAGAAAAAGAGGGGGTAGGGTGGAGAAGCAGATGGGCACTTCTGTGTGCCCTGATCGGGAATTGAACCTGGGACTTCCACATGCCGGGCCGACGCTCTACCACTGAGTCAACCATCCAGGGCCTATTCTCTGTGCTTTTAAATAGGAAGTAGGCAGAGATGTCTTTGACTTACCAGAACTTCATTTTTAAAATACTTGAGATAACACAGTGATGGCACGCCAAAAAAGTATTTTCTGCCATGGGGTTGTGGTTGTTTATATGTCAAGAATTTAGTTAGTACTCTCTTTACCTTCCTAAGCTAACAAGTACTGTGAAATTATCTCCATTTTCAGTCTTAAAAAAGAGAAAGGAATGTGTGCAGAACATCATCAACCCCGATGGAGAAATTACTCATGTGAAGGATGAGTCCTCTCCCAGCAGTCTGTCCTCGTAACCTCTAGTGAGTCCCTTGTCACATTCCCCTTCTTACATGTGCAAGTTCTTTATTCTGGTTTGATTGAACAGCAGAATCTTAGCTGCAGACTGTCATTGTTCTCTTTGGTCTAGTTTGAATAGTGAACACGAAGCAGAACATGCTGTGAGGTGAGAAGTGATAGCACTGAATGTCAAAAGGTCAGTCCCTCAATGATAGTGTGACCTGGTGAGAAAATGTAATATGCCACGTTTGCACATTGAGATCAACGATGCTTTATTCTTCATTTTTATTTTTATTGCATTTAATGAGTGTCTCCTTTCATCCCAGTGCCTGTTTATGTGCAAGTCTTTGTTTCAAAGGTGTTAATTCAGCAATTACCTATTAAGGCTTTTCATGACTGCAAAAGTGAGATGCTTAGAAATTCACTTGCATTAGAACATTAATTTTGATCTTGTGTATTTTATTGAGGGCCCCAGAGAGCAAAAATGGGGTCAAATTTGAGGCTGACTAATCTAGAGACCTTTTGTAGCCCTCCGTCAGGATATCTCTTTCCTTCTAACTCCTCAATCTATCATGGTCTTCACTGTAGTTCTAAAATTGTACTATACTCAATAATTGCTTCCTCAATATTTGTTTTAAAATTTGTTTTGTTTTCTGTTTACTCCTTTTTTGGTCTTTCTGTACCAGAAGCAAGAGATCTGAAAGCCTGATTCTAGAAAGCCCTGGTTTCTTTGTCATAGAAATTGCTCAGACGTAGTGTGGTTATCGCATGCATCACATGGGTGTGTTGAAACCTTGTCTTTAATTTGATCTGAAGAGTCACTATATATTTTTAAATGAAAGAAAAATGGTGAAAATTGTATTTTAGTGACTTAAATTATATTTATTATACAGGTTTTTTGTTGAGAGGAATTGGATGTGGATTCTACTTCTATATATAGCATAATAAACAAAATTATTCAAGGTTTTAAATACACAATCACCAACATCTTTACCAACTAGAATAAAGTTCTGTAATTGCTAATACGTCAGAAATTCATTGAGGGAAATGTGATCAGGTTGCATTTGCAGTAGAAGATCATGTTCTATTGCCGTGTCACTGGTGACCTGGCTGAGGCCTGTAGAGTTCCCTGGGCGTGCCCGTTAAGGTATATTCTAGCCTGAGACATCATATCCAGTTGTTTTCTCTTTTAAAGGGTGTAATTTTTGTCTCTTTCTAGCACTTATGTCATCTGCCTTATATAATAGTATGCCTTTTACTTATCCATATCCCCATCAGACTGAAAGCTCTGGGGATACTCTTGCGCACTTTTGTGCACTTATTGAATATATTGCCTGGCACAGTCTATTACACTTAACAGCTGATCAATACGTGTGCTTGTGCACAGCATTGTTGAATTTTAAACCATTTCATTAAGGACCTTCAAATACTCTTAGACACTATTCAGTTGATATAATTTTAAAAAAAACCTCAAAAATAATTATTTAAAAATATTTTGAAAGAAAAAAGGAAGACAAGGACATACAAACTTGTGGAATTATAGAGTTGAGCTGGAAAGTGTTTTTTTTTTTTAATTTATTCATTTTAGAGAGAGGAGACAGAGAGAGAGAGAGAGAGAGAGAGAGAGAGAAGGGGGGAGGAGCAGAAAGCATCAACTCCCATATGTGCCTTGACTAGGCAAGCCCAGGGCTTCGAACTGGCAACCTCAGCATTCCAGGTTGACGCTTTATCCATTGCGCCACCACAGGTCAGGCATGAGCTGGAAAGTTTTTAAAAACTCACCTTGGCCAACTTCACACGTGACAGACGGAAAAGTTTGTGACTTGCCCCAAATAAAGAGGTGGGTTAAAGTACCCTAGAAAAAGTGTTTCACTCATTGGAACTGCTTTCACAATGAGAGTAGGTAAGGTAATTCATTATTCATTCAACAAATACTTACTATTTGTTATACACAAAATATGGTATTACGCCCCAGCCGTAAGATATAGACAAAGAGAGGTTAAAAATGTCTTTCTGAAAATGATCTTAAGTGGAAAGAATTAAAAATAAAGAAGATGGAACCTATTTCGAGATGGACAGAGCAACAGGATGGTGGCAGGGATGGCCGAGGTGGTCGGCATGGAGAATTGACAGGAGAAGGAGCTGACTGCAGCATGGAGACCCTGTTCCAGCCTTTGGTGCTGGGGCTGCTGTGACTTTAAAGCTCCTTTGATACTTGATAGTTCCTGTACAAACATTTCTCAGAAAAAGAATTGGGTGTATGATGGTTTAAGTAGGTCTTTAGGACTTAGTCTACTACCTATGTAAAACAACACCTTGCAATACAGTTTTTAATAGCTTTAGTTTTTTTTAAAAACAGGCTTAATTTACTTTATTTTTCTTGTATTAAGTTATGCATTTTCGGTTTATTAGGAACAAAAGTATAAAGATCCAAACCAAGGACTGCTGCCATTAGAAATATATCATTTTATAACACAGAATGACCGAGGCTACTGCATTAGATGGCCTGTCTTCTGTCTGGGCCCTCAGATGCCTGCATCATGAAGTTCACTTTAATTTGGGATTGCTTTGAAAACAATAAGCTCCATGTAACATCTAACAGGTGTTCTGGTCCTTCAAAATTTCAGATGTTTGTGGTTGGGAACTCCATTGTTGACTAGAGTTAGTTCACTTTTTGGTGAGCAGACGGGTTAGGAAAGGAGAATTCATTGTAAAGGGCAGTCTCTTATCTCCCCTTTCATCTTCTTTCATTGTGCTTCACTGAGTGTTGGAGAGATGATGTTCCTGGAAATCAAAGTAAAAGTCAAAAACTCAAAGCATGTTTTCTCTTAATAGAAACTTCTTGTGAATAAATTCCATAGATTTAAAATTATGCCTCCTTTGGGAACCATAGGATTTGCTTGAAGTTAATAATTGCTATATTCCACATTGTGGGTTTTTTGTTGGTTTGTTATTGGGTTGTTTTTTTTTTGGGTACAGATGTAAAAATAGTCCTGATAGTATTTGCCTGATTTCCTTTGTTAGGACATCAGCTGAGCTTGGCCTAGTCACCATATGTCCTGCCTCGAGCTCCAGTTATGTTATAAAGTTAGGAGAATAACCACCTAGAGTTCAGCGAAAAGGATCAGCTAGCAGTTAATGAAACATGTACTTCAGTCAAGTATGTAACTTTATTTCTTTAATAAATTGGTACATTTTTGAAAATTACTTGGCAACTGGGGATATTTCACTAACATGTAGTAGGATTACTATTTAGTGAATCATTTTTGAAATATATGATAGGCCCTGGCCAAGCAGCTCAGTTGGTTAAATTGTCGTCTTTATGTGCCAAGGTTGTGGGTTCGATCCCTGGTCAAGGCACATATAAGAATCAACCAATGAATGCATAAGTAAGTGGAACAACAAAATGATGTTTCTCTCTCTTTTTCTCTATCCCTTCATTTCTCTCTGAAATCAATTTTTTTTTTTTGTATTTTTCTGAAACTGGAAACGGGGAGGCAGTCAGACAGACTCCCGCATGCGCCCGACCGGGATCCACCTGGCACACCCACCAGGGGGCGATGCTCTGCCCATCCAGGGCATCACTCTGTTGCGACCAGAGCCACTCTAGCGCCTGAGGCAGAGGCCATGGAGCCATCCCCAGCGCCCATGCCATCTTTGCTCCAATGGAGCCTTGGCTACGGGAGGGGAAGAGAGACAGAGAGGAAGGAGAGGGGGAGGGGTGGAAAAACAGATGGGCACTTCTTCTGTGTGCCCTGGCCGGGAATTGAACCCGGGACTTCTGCATGCTAGGCCGACGCTCTACCACTGAGCCAATTTTTTTTTTAAAGAAATATATGGCAGGATTTTGGAGTCTTAGCAATTTATCATTTGGCAGCAAAGACTAGTTTTCAAAATTCTTAGTACCATCATATATGAGTACCCTTCCATGAGGATGGGTCGGGGCATGTGGTAGAGATGAACATGTGTGTGGTCTTGATACTGTGTCTGCTTGGCTCAATAAAATAGTGAACATTCTTTTTCTTTTTTTTTTCTTATTTCTTTCTGTGGTATTAGTCTTTTCTCCCTAAACATTCTATAAAGTACGTTTGTTTTTGAAATAGAATAAAGGGGACTTTTACTTGAAATTGGAAATATCAGTGTAGCTTACTGGACATGGTATACATTATTATTGAAGAGAGTACAGGTATTGTATTAACTGGCTTTTTATTCTGAACACAGGACATTTTAATGAGCTTGTAGTATTTTGTTTCATTAGAAATCTGTTAAAAAATCTCTTTGTTGTGTTGTGATGCTCCTGCCGTGGGTGCTGGTCCCAGATGCTATCATTAACACTGTGTTCTTTGTCTCAGAATGACATCAGTGATTACTCATTGTAGGGCCAGTTTCCAAAACACAGTCCTCCCGCTTCCTCCAGCAGTCATTTGTAGTTTCTGCCCTATGGGGTGAGTCTTTATCTTTCATTAAAAGAGTCTGGTATTAGCTGCTTTGAAGACATGAAAGAAAAATAACAATGTTACTTGTCTGGGAATAAACTGAAAATTGAATATTGAGACCAAATAGTGCCTGTATCTGAGGTTAACCTCCATTTATTTTAACAGCTGTATTTAGATGAAGTTTGTCCTGCTTATTTTTAAAAGAGCTTGATGAATGTGAACAATAATTAAGAAAGCATCCTTTGCAAAATGGAGTGGTCTTGAAATTCATGGAAACCTGCCATTCTGGATCACAGGCTAGCAGGAAAGGCCAGCGCATAAATAGCCAAGCCCAGTCCATTATTCTGTGCTGTGCACAGGGGGAGGTTGGGTTGGGGATAATGATTAAATAAAACAAGTCACATTCAAGCTTGGCTGGCCTGTGACCCATTATTTCTAAATCAAAATATTCGCCATTCCGTTCAGGACATGAGGCAGGCACCATGCCAAATGCTAAGGAAATAGAGGTGAGTGTGACATACCCCCTGTTCTCAAGAGCAGGGATTTGTAGAAGACAGACACATAAGCAGATGATTGAAATCCAACAAGTAGAGCTGTGAATGGGCCGCTGGTGGAAGGAGGCAAGAGAGAGAAGACTCTCAATCGGGGAAGAGAGGGCCAGCACAGATCTCACAGGAATGACACTTGAGTTTAGGACAAGGACTGGGAATTTAGTAAGCCATTCATGGGTGGGCTGAGGTCTGGTTTCAGACAGAGAAACCTGATCTATGAAAATTTAGGGTGTGATAAGGAATAAAATATATAGCATTCTCAGGAAAAGTGGAGTAGTGTGCAACACGATGAAGCCCGAAAGGCAGCAGGGTGTGAAACACATATTGGGGGATGCAGAGTCGTTCAAGAGTGTCTTAGAACTAATAGTTAGCTGAAAGAAACAGAGACCCAACTGCTGTGGTGTACATGCAGACATTTATACTGTTATATAAAAGCCTGGAGTGAGTATTCCAGGGCTGGACTTGCAGCCTGAAAGGTCCTCAGAGGTTTGACTCAGTTTGTCTTTTGGCTGTGCTGCACCTGGCTTTCATCATTAAAGTCCTGCCTGGTTCAGAGTGGCTGTTGGAACATCAGCTGTTATTCCTGCATTGGGAAAGGAGGGAGAAAGGTAGAAAAGCCAAAGAGGGCACATACCGCATGTGTGTAAGTAAACTCCCTCTGAAGTTTCACACAAGACTTCTATTTAACACATTTTTTTTAAAAGTAAAGTTCTCTTATTATGGAAAAAGGGAGAGTGGGTGTTGAGAGTAACTAATTGGTGTTCTTTGTCACCTGGTGGGACAGAAGACTTGTGGGGTGAGAGAGGTGTTGAAATCAGCATGAAATTAACAGAAGCAGTCAGTCCACATTTTTGTTTCTTTGTTTTATGCTTCCCATCACTGACATTCTTCAGTAGGCATAAGTCATAGTTCTAGGTTGACTCATTTGACCTCCGGGTGAAGTGGGCCATATCCCACGTGATACCTGCACGGATAACTCCCCGATGGGATTTAATGTAGGCATCTGTCTCTCTGAGTCTTCAGTGCATTTCAGGTGCAGGATAGAGTTGAATTATATCTCCTGTGACTATTTAGAGCAGTGATTTTCAACCTTTTTTGAGCCACGGCACATTTTTTACATTTACAAAATCCTGGGGCACACCACCTACCAAAATGACACAAAATGACACTCTAACACATATTATATTATACATATAGTTAATAATATAGTTTCTAAATGTATTTATACTCACTTAGTGTGAAACCTGGGCCTGTTTCGATGAACACAAAAGGGATATCCTGGCAGGAATGGTAGAAAGACACACACGAAGCTCTTCCTCAACAGTTCTCAGTCTCTCTCTGTTTTTAGTTTTTATCGCAGTCAAGCTTGAGAAGCTCAGCTCACATAGATATGTGGTTGAAAACGGGAGCAATGTCAAAATAGCTTTGTTGGCCAGAATGGGGAACTCCTTGGCAACAGATAACTAAAAACTGTCCAAAGGAAGATCAGCAAACTTTAGCTTTAAAGTTAGATAACATTGTGACGCATTGTATATCACCCTCTGCGGGGGCCTCTTTTAAAAAGAAAAAGGTCAACTATCTATATACACCATCAGGATAGACATAACCAGCTGAGGCTGAGGTTTCATCTAGTGGTGGCAACATTTACCTCTAGTCCTGACCAGGATTAGAAATTGGGACCATGGGGAGGAGTAGCAGCTTCAACTACTCACAGCGGCCACACAATGACAAGTGTGCGGCAGCCCGAGTGGGGACCTTCCTGGGTGTGGATGAGAGGCGGCCTACTATTGGTTCATTGCTAGTGGTCGGGATGAATCCTAGAAGGTGATTGGTCAGTGAGTGTTCCCTGTGCCTCTACTCTTCCTGTCGCTGATAGCTGGAGGGAATGTGAGGGGAATGTTTATGTTTGGATGGAGGCGGCTGGCGGCTGGCTGGATAAATAGCCTCCGCAGGCCGAATCCTGCAGGCGGGCCGTAGTTTGGGGACCCATGTTTAATTTCCCCACGGCACACCTGACCATGTCTCACGGCACACTGGTTGAAAAACACTGATTTAGAGAACCTCTACTTGGAAAAAACTCTTATCATTTGGCTTTTAAGCTAATTTTTGTCCTTTGAATGGTCTTCAAGATAGCACCCATGATGTCTTCTGCTTCTTTTTTTATTTTTTGTCTTACATTGAATTTTGGAAAAATAAACTAGAAGGCAGAGTTCTGTTCAGCTACTTTTGCCCCTTAAATTTCTCCTCTATTGTATATTTAAAGTAATTATTTGTAAAATTTTATAGTGCTTTGGTTTATATACTTGGTTACTGATAATATACAGGCATTTTCAGTACCACTTACTGTTCTTGTACTCCCTTTTCTTTAAAAGTTAATTATTAGGATTAAATAGTTATTGTTATTCATCTCTTAGGAATTTATATTGTGAACTACATTGTGATGATAGTGAGGTAGATCAATATATCAATGATCATGACATTATAACTATTAGCTTACAAATTCTTACCAGAAAGAAATCTTGTTATGGAAGAGGTACGTGTATTTGACCAGTGTTGGGAAATAATAGTATTTCATTATTATTTTAGGAATAAAAGAACCCAACTTTTATTTTTTATTTTTTAAATTTTATTTATTTATTTATTTATTTATTTGTATTTTTTCGAAGTTAGAAGTGGAGAGGCAGTCAGACAGACTGCTGCATGCACCCGACCGGGATCCACCCAGCATGCCCTCCAGGGGGCAATGCTTTGCTCATCTGGGGTGTTACTCTATTGCAACCAGAGCCATTCTAGCACCTGAGGCAGAGGCCATGGATCCATCCTCAGCGCCCAGGCCAACTTTGCTCCAATGGAGCCTTGGCTACAGGAGGGGAAGAGAGAGATAGAGAAGAAGGAAAGGGGGAAGGGTGGAGAAGCAGATGGGCACTTCTGTGTGCTGTGACCGGAAATTGAACCCAGAACTTCCATACGCCAGGCCGACTGGCCAGGGCCAAAAGAACCCAATTTTTAAAGCAGTCATGTTTTTACTATATACGCAAATGAACTTGTGGCTGCATGCATGACAAAATGGATTTCTAAGTTGCTTCCTACTTAGCAGAATAGTATGGGTGTGGGGAGCCTTCTGTTGTCATCACTGTGCTAGCATAATCTGACACGTGGATTGAATTTAAGATGCACATGAAATGATTTCTATTGCAAAATGAAAAACTCCTTTAAATAAAAAAGGAAGATAATCAAGTCTCAATGCCAACCTGGATTTTGCATTCTATTAACCTACCTGGCTTTGAGATACTTTTGACATCTGGGGAATCTGCTTCCTGTGTCCCGTGTAAGCAGAATGGGACAGCAGGGAAATAGTTGGAAAGCCAACATACTGGTTTGTTTCCTTCTAATAGTAGCAGTTGTCCAATCGGAACATATTATAAGGAAGCGAACAATCAAATAATGTATTTATTTAAACCTAAGAATTATTAGAAAAATTAAAATAACATGATTTGGATTTCTGCTTGTCAATTTTAGCTTAATTTTACAGATGTGGCAAAGATGTTGGATTGTATTTGTGGGTTTTGTTGTTCTAAGATCTGCAGAGCAAACACGGAGTGGCTTATTTAATGCAGTTCAGCTTTCAGTGAGGCTAGTTCCTCACAAGATGTCGTCTGTGTGTTTATAGAAAAGCAGATGCCCAATAGGTTTTTGCAGTTTATTTTAATATGTTTTCCCACTGGAGTTAGAGTTTCTAAAGAAAACCATTTCCTTTCTTGTTAAAACAAAGGAGTCTTAAGGCTTTTGACTGAATTTTGGAGTCAGTTAGTGGTGTGATTTTTATTGTTTTATTCTAAATATATTGCCGTGTGTATATGTTTCTTTCCCCCCCTTATTTGTTGAAAGGAATGAGGTCTAATCAGGCTGATTGGTTTTATGCCCTTGACCTTTAAAAATGTGTTACCTAATTAATTGAAGCAGTGTGACTTTGCTGTAAAAGATGGTTTAAATCACATGGATGTGCCTGGCTAACTAGTTTTATTTACTATATATCAAAGCTATTCTGCTTCTCATTAATATTCTGTATTTCCTTCTCTGTGATTAAAGACACTAAGACAACAAAGTTAATGGCTTCTCTCTGAAAGCCAATGTGGTGTTTTGATGTATTCTTCGTTTAAGATAAAGAACAATGTTTAGTGCTTAACAGGTAACTAGTGGTTCTTTTCACTAGCTTACAAGGGCAAAGAGACATCATAGAGTTACATGTCATCTGCCTCTGCAAGGGACCAATGAAGATAAAACTGCTGTTCTGTTCTGAACCCATTGGGTGTGATGTTTGATACTGTGGCAAATTTAACCTATTGATTTCTTTGTTATAGCCTGATTTTTAAAGATATAGCAGTTAAATAAGTGGCCTCAATGTAATGTTAAATAAATGGTCTCAAAGTGAGAAGTTATGTTAGTTGTACTATAATGGTAAGTATGTATAGGATGGCCTGGTGTTTAGCAGAACTTTTGGGGGGTATGTGTGCATGTATGTGTGGGTGCCTGTACCTGTGTGTGTGTGTGTGTGTGTGTGTGTGTGTGTGTTGCAGTCTCAAGGTGCTTTACACAAAGGTTTACAGTTTGTTCTTACTTAAAGCACATGGAGGCTCATCTAGGTCATCTTCTCTCCATCTGAGTCCTTTTCACGCTCTCCCTGAGTGGTAGGTGTTATTTGATAAGTGCTACTTGTACAGAACTCATGGGTTTTATCTCATCAAGAAATAGTTACTTTTGCTCTGATCTGTGACCTCAGAGCACATCCCTGTTCACATTATGGGACAACTCTCCTGTGAAAATGTGCTAAAACCCTATGGCTCTTTCCTCTCAGGTATATTTTCCCTCTTGATGTTGTGCCATAGCTCAATAATTCTCCTATTTTTATAAAATGATTTTTTTGTCTGTGTTTTATTTTTGATATCTTCCGCTGCTATGTCTTCAAGTTCACTAATCTTTTTCCTGCACCGTCTTACCTGCCATGGATCTCACCCAGAGCATTTTTCATCTCAGGCATTTTGTTTTCATCTCTAGAACTTTGATTTGGGTCTTTTTTGTATTTTTCATGTCCCCGACTTTTGAACATATGAAATACAGTTATAACAACTCTTAATGTCCTTGTTTATTCATTCTAACATCTGTTTCAATTCTGGGTCAGTTTTAATGGTATTATTCCATTTCTATTTATGCCCAATAATGTTTGGTTGAATACTAGATACTGTTATTTTACCTTTTTTGGGTGCTGGATATTTTTTCATTCCCTAAAATCATTCTTAAGCTTTTTGTCTGAAACACAATTAAGTTCCTTAGAAATAGTTTGATTTGGGGAGTCTTTCTTTTCAGATTTGCTTGGTGGTACCAGAGCAGTATTTAATAGGAGTAAGTTACTGCAGCAAGACTCTCGGAATCCACTATCCAATGCCCTATGACCCTGGTTGGCAAATCGTGGCTCGTGAGCCACATGAGGCTCTTTGGTCCCTTGAGTGTGGCTCTTCCACAAAATACCACGTGCGGGCGCTACCTCGATAAGGAATGTACCTACCTATCTAGTTTAAGTTTAAAAAATTTGGCTCTCAAAAGAAATTTCAATTGTTGTACTGATGATATTTGGCTCTGTTGACTAATGAGTTTGCCGACCACTGCCCTTTGAGATTTCTTCTCTGGCCACCTAATTGTTACTTCAAATCCTTTTACTTGGTTTTGCCCTCAGGCAGAACATATGCTGATCAGGTACTCTTGAATACTTAGGATTGACCAGTGGCAGATTATAGAGTTCTCTCTCTGTATAGTTCTTTGCTCTACGGCAGGGGTCCCCAAACTTTTTACACAGGGGGCCAGTTCACTGTCCCTCAGGCTGTTGGAGGGCCGTACTATAAAAAAAAACTATGAACAAATCCCTATGCACACTGCACATATCTTATTTTAAAGTAAAAAGACAAAACGGGAACAAATACAATATTTAAAATAAAGAACAAGTAAATTTAAATCAACAAACTGACCAGTATTTCAATGGGAACTATGCTCCTCTCACTGACCACCAATGAAAGAGGTGCCCCTTCCAGAAGTGCAGCGGGGGCCGGATAAATGGCCTCAGGGGGCCGCATGTGGCCCACGGGCCATAGTTTGGGGACCCCTGCTCTATAGTTTGCTAACCATAAACTCTAGCCTTCTTGGTCCTCCTGTATGCTCAACTTCATCTCCTTGACCCAGGGATCCACTAGGCTTTGCCTCCTTGTGCTGTAGCCTGGAAACTCCCCACATCAATAAGCTGGAGCAATCTTTTTGTTCCTTTTCCATCTCAGTCATCACTGGCCTTTGTTTCCTATGTTTCAATGAATGAAAACTTTTTTATATGCTGTCCAGACTCTTGGTTGTTTTTTGTAGATGGGTAAATCTCATTTCTGTTACTCCATCTTGACTGGTAGCTGAAGTTTCTCTAAGTTCTGAAGCCATTCCTGTCAGAGCCTATGTGAATTTAGTGCCTTTTCCTCCTCTTGTAATTGGATTTCTGTTATTAGTGGTATAAATTTAAGTTTAAGGTCCCACCATGAAAAACTGCATAGCATCCCCAAGAAAAACAATTGCTGTGTTGCCTCGTGGACGTCTCTTTCTTTTGTGGATTCCTAAGTGGTTGTACCGGAAGTGCTATGAGGATGGCCACATAAATGCCTGTTGATGATGATTCAGCACAGAGTAGGCAGTCTGAAGAAGAGCAAAATGAGGTGGCCATTTCTAAGCAAATATGTTTCTCCCCACAGCCCCCTTTTAAAAAAGGTTCAAGTATGAGCCCATAGGGAGCTCACTGTTTATGGGAGAAACACGCATGCAGTAGAAAACCACATAATAAACTATGACTTTCTAGTTAAAGACTTTTAGGAGCCAGAGACATACTCTTTCACTCCTGGTGCCATTTTAAGAAAAGCAGAACAATACCATTCTGGTGCTCTTTTGTACTTTGGATTTCTTGGTGAAAACAAAGTTATGCATTTTATCATCTGTCAATAAGTCATCAAAGAGCAAAATAAAAATACGCCAAACATTTCTTTTTATTGAGACTGGCTTTATTCCCCAAATGACACGTTTTATTAATTTATCTAGTATGTAGCCACCTAAATAGAATTTGCTATTTGTTTATATACTTTTTGAAATTGGTGATGGGGTTTATTATGTTTAACATGTGGAGAACAACTCTAAGCCTTAAATTTTAAGATATGCTTCCCTTTAGCAACAATTCTAATGGAAAAATGGGATTGTTTCTTTTCATTAAATTTCTTCTATTACAAAACATCTGTGAGAAAGTTTGGTCTGCATTGGTACTTTTCCCTATGCTTTAGAAAGCAGAATTATTTCTGTAAAAATATATTATTGAAACATTGCTATTCTTTAAGTTAGCATTAAATGAAATAGTTTCTTTTGCAGGTATATTTGAAAAAGTACATTATGATATCTTGCTATTTTCTTTGTTTTGTCTTTTGATACAAAATAAAAAAAGATTACTTCTTAAAACTTAAGTGTTCAAAGCACATATGTTTCATGATGTAGGCTTTTCAGTTGCTTTGTCTTACGTATCACATGAAGGAAGAAAAACTACCCCTCTTGCTCTCATCCCACTTTTGGTAACGAGCAATATGTCTTGTCATTTACTTCCTTATTGAAACTGAGTTATTTAGCGAACTTAGGAGACTCTGGTAAAGAATTAGTTTGGGAGAAATCAGACTAATCCTAATATAATTATAACAGAATCAGAAATTTAGCATACAGTTATTAGAACACGTGGCCACTTTTAAATATCTTTTTTAAATGGACAAATATTGAAATATTTTTTGGCACCATTCAGTAGAAATCCTAGAGAAAACAGCTCAAATTTTGGCAGCAACAAGAAAATAGGGATTGCCTCCCCTTTCTGCCTGGTAATTTGTCTTATCTTTTGAGGAATTTAGGGATGCTCATAACCTACAGTCCAGCCTCAATCCCAGAATGACTTAGCACTTAGCAGCTTTAAGTGTGTAGAGAGTATGCCGCCCACTCAATCCAGGGTAAACACCCCCATTGAAAACAACAGAATGTCTTGCAAAGTTTAGTATAATACAAGTGATATTTTTCCAAAAGTAATTTCTGTGCAATTTGTGTAAATTAACTGGTCATTAAGCAGCTCTCGAAAGTCCATCATAAGCTGCTTCTTGTTTTAGCTGTAAACCGAGCTGACCTATTGCTAACTAAACTGTTTACCCACGTGGTAAAATAATGTGGGAAAAAGATCTGTCATTGGTCCACTCAGATAGTGATATTGCATAAGCTAGCTGGGAGCTGCAAAGAGATGTTCACTGTTCTGTGACTACTGGGCACTCACCCTTGTCAACCGGAGCCCAGGAGTAAGCATAATACAGTTTAGTCATGAGCTGCGTAGAGACGTTATGACGTGAGTTAAACCAATGCCCTTGATTGAGAGGAGCCTTTATGAAGAAATGATAGCTGTCCATCTTCACTAGACTTCTTTCTGAGCTGAGATATTGAGAAGAAAAACATTAAGGCAAAAGCAAAAGACTGTTCAGACTGTACTGGATTCTGTCACCTTAGGCATTTCTGGGTCGTGTGGCGTGGAAAGCACCACTGCTTGTCCAGTGTGGCTTTTTTTAGCCACATTGGGTTGCCCGTGGGTTGCCTTCAACATCATTTGGTCCTCAGTCAAAACAAGAGTGCATTTAACTTAGTTGCCCTTACATAAGTGTAACACTGGTAGAAGTGGTTGCTATGACATCCTTTATAGAGTATCCATGGTGATATTGCCTGGATTCTCTTCACTAAGAGAAATAAATGTATGTGAGTTATCTTCTTTGGAGGATGAAACTTCTTAATGAGCTATGAAGGGGAGTGAGAAATCCTCAGGCATTTATGCAAGTACCGTGCTTTGCTCAAATACTGTGGGCGGGTCAAGGGCTTTGGTAAGGCTCCATGTCATATCTGTTGTGTTTTGTATTTGTTTCTCTTTGTTAGAGGATTTAGTGACTTGTTTCATAGAAAATAAAATGGAAACATTTTAATGAAGGGTTCTGAATTATATTTAAAATGATCTAAAATTCTATTTTAATTTCCGTAATTTAGAACAGTGGTTCTCAACCTGTGGGTCGCGACCCCTGTGTTTTGGTTGTTCGCCCCCCGCTGGGGTTGCGACCCACAGGTTGAGAACCGCTGATTTAGAAGCTTTACATGGAATTGTATAGTTTAGAAGAAGAAGGGACCTAAGATTTATCTGATGGGACTCTAATTTACAGATGAAGAGACTGAGTTGCCAAATGGTTAGCTGACTTGCCCAAGGCTACACTGTAGCTAGAGACTAAGCCAAGACAGAACCTGACTTAATCATCTGTTGACACATAACCCTTACTCACTGGCATGTAATTTGCAGTTTCCATTCATTCATCGCCAAAATCTGCCACTTCTGAGAGTTCATCTATCCTGGAGTGCGTGAACTTTGCTGAATGAGAAACAGTGTGGCCCTGTGTGGCCTACTGTGGTTGCAGCTAGAGCTCCTGCTTTTTCTGCCAAGCATTCTGCCTTCCTGCAGTACATGATGGGGAGTCCAGGGAGCTGAAAGAAGAGCCCTGCTCCTCCTGCGCCTTTGCTTATCTCTGCTTCTCCCTCCCTGCTTCCAGTTGGCATGTGGGCATCCTCAGTCAGGCGGGGCCTCTGCTTCCCACCTGAACAGCCCCTGGTGTGCACCTGCAGCCCCAGGAGTAATTTAATTTAGTGAAACAAGCAAACTTGGAGACCAGGAGGTCTATCATCAGAGCTTTGGTAGTGGAGAACTCAGAGGCTTCTCTTCATTTTCTGATGGGCTGGATGTGTGAGGCTGTTTAAATGCAGGTCAATAACTCTCCTGCAAGCAGGCAGGCAGTTAAGGATTTCTTGACCATACAGGGATTTCAGCTGCGGAGAGAGATTAAAAAAAATTCCTTTGATTCTTAAGACATATTAAATTTATTTTTTTCTAATAAAATCTGACTGGAAGGTTAAAAATAAATTTGTCAGATACCAATCGTGTTTTCCCTTGAGCTAACTTCAAACCTCAAATGAATGGCATACTGTGATTTGCCTGCTGTGCGCTACACCTTAGTGGGCCAGTGCAGCTGAATGGCAGGGATTCCATTTAGAAAAATCCTCCCATTCAGGCTGTTTCTAGGACTGTAACAGTATTCTTTGCCAGGTTCGGCATAATTTTGTCTTTGTAGTATGGTATAGAACCAGCCTCATAGGAAGGAATTTCCTTTATGAGATTTGTATTTAGGATGGATTAGTAATTCTCTTAGTTCATTCATCAGATTTTTATCAGTTACAGTCTGTGTCATGCACCATGCTGGGTTCTGGGAGATGATTAAGAAACTCCTTTTCTAGTATGAGAAAAGACAAATAAAATTATACCAATATACTGAGTACAGTTTTTTGACATGTGCGGAGTGTTAGAGCTGTGCAGGGCCCAGACGTAAATATGTCTGGAGTCAAGAAAGACGACACGAGAGAGAGTACACTAGAAGATGAGATGAACTGCCTGGGTGAGGCCCAGAGGCAAGGACCTTCTAAGAGAGGGACAAAGAGCAGGTTCAGGCCCTGGCTGGTTGGCTCAGAAGTAGAGCATTGGCCCGGAGTATGGAAGTCCGTGGTTGGATTCCCGGTCAGGGCACACAGGAGAAGTGACCATCTGCTTCTCCACTTCTCCCCTTTCTCTTTTTCTATCTCCTTCTCTTCCCCTCCCACAGCTGTGGCTCAATTGGTTTGAGCACATTGGCCCCAGTCACTGAGGATGGCTTTGTGGAGCCTCCACCTTAGGCACTAAGAATAGCTCAGTTGAGAGCATGGCCCCAGATGGGCAGAGCATTGGCTCCAGATGGAAATTGTCTGGTGGATCCTGGTCAGGGCACATGCAGGAGTCTCTCTCTCTCTGTCTCCCCTCCTCTCATTTGGAAAAGAAGAAGAAGAAAGAGAAGGACAAGAAGAAGAAGAAAAGAGCATGTGCAAAGCAGTGGATGCTAGAGACAGCATCGAGCAGTCCACTAGTGCCAGCTCAGTGTGCTCGCCTGTCACAGCTTGCTGGGGAGGAATAAAGCTAGCATTAGCTTTGCTGGTTGGGCTGTGCTGCACTGGGTAGTTTGAACTTCATCTTGCATGCAACAGGAGCTAGTGGAGGTTTTTAAGAAAGGGAGTGAAATCAGATTCTTGTTTGTCAAAAATACTTTAGTAGCTAAGTGGTAACTAATAAAGGATGTGGACACTGGAAGTGGGGAATCAGATAGGGAAGCTTTTTTTTTTTCTGAAGTTGGAAACGGGGAGGCAGTCAGACAGACTCCCGCATGTGCCCGACCAGGGTCCACCCGGCATGCCCACCAGGGGGCGATGCTCTGCTCATCTGGGGCGTCGCTCTGTTGTGACCAGAGCCATTCTAGCGCCTGAGGCAGAGGCCATAGAGCCATCCTCAGCGCCTGGGCCAACTTTGCTCCAATGGAGCCTCGGCTGCAGGAGGGGAAGAGAGAGACAGAGAGGAAGGAGAGGGGGGGAGGTGGAGAAGCAGATGGGCACTTCTCCTGTGTGCCCTGACCGGGAATCAAACCCAGGACTCCTGCACGCCAGGCCGACGCTCTACCACTGAGCCAACTGGCCAGGGCCCAGGGAAGCATTTCTAATGGAAGGTGTTTAAACAGCAGGCATTGACTGTGATGTCAGAATCGATTTGAGTGAAATTTTAGTGGAAGGCCTGGAGCTCAGTAAAGCAAGGGTTTGATAAGAGGGTAAACTCTATTTATTTATTTATTATTATATATTTTTACAGAGACAGAGAGAGAGTCAGAGAAAGGGCTAGATAGGGACAGAGAGACAGGAACTGAGAGAGATAAGAAGCATCAGTCATCAGTTTTTCGTTGCGACACCTTAGTTGTTCATTGATTGCTTTCTCATAAGAGGGTAAACTTTAGAGCAGGGGTCGGGAACCTATGGCTCGCCAGCCAGATGTGGCTCTTTTGATGGCTGCATCTGGCTCACAGACAAATCTTTAATAAAAAAAATTAATAACATTAAAAATATAAACATTCTCATGTATTACAATCCATTCATTTCCTACCACTCATGTTCATGGTTGCAGGTGGCTGGGGCCAATCACAGCTGTCCTCCGGGACAACACCAAATTTTTATTGGATAATGCGTAATGTACATGGGTCGTTGTATGGCTCTCACGGAATTACATTTTAAAATATGTGGCATTCATGGCTCTCAGCCAAAAAGGTTCCCGACCCCTGCTTTAGAGACTAGTGAAGGTTGATAGCATTAATTATGGGAGGGCATAATCCCTTGAGATTGTAACTAGGGCTATTTTCGGCAATACCTGCATTCTTAGCTAGCTTTCTCCCTCTCTGGCATAGCTTTTATGCCTTTGTATTGCAGTTGTCAGTACTTCCCTGAACTCTAAAATTGCTTGAGGTCAAGGACCAGTTCACTTGGTTGTTGTTATTCTAGCAGTTGGCGCAGTGTTGGGTCTATCTTAGGTGCTTGGTAAATACTTGAATGGGTGCATACATAAAGATTTTCTCTATTCTTCCTTTGCCCAAGAAGATTTTTGGTATCTTATCAGAAGCAAAACTAGCTAGTTCCATAAGTCAATTATAGTTTTCATTGTGTGAGCAAGCTTCTCTGGACTTCTATTTTCCAGAAACTGCCCAGGCTTGGATTTGACTGTTTCCATGGTGACTCTTTTAAAGTCCTCATTGTTTAGAGATTACACAGTGAAGTAGATATATACACATATATATATATTTTTTTCTTTGGCTCTTTGAACCTGTGGCTCTGTGATGTAAACAGCAATTCTTCCTTAGATTTATTTATTTGGGAGATTTAAAAAAATACTTGTATGTTTCTGGTCTTGAGTTAAATACACTGACAATTGCCATAGTGGGTTCCCATGGCATGGTCACAGCTGGAGGTCTGGTGGCCTTTTGTAAATGGTATTTGGAAGAATGATTAGTTTGGCAAAGCATTAACAGTCTTTTGTATTGTTTCCATCTGCTTTTTGTCTAAAGAGACAAGTGTTGGGATTTTATTTATTTAATGGACTTTGTTTGAATTAGCTAATTTTCCCACTGTCTTGTCCAAAATTGCTGAGGAAAGAGATGAATATTTATTGGAAGGACTTAATCCATTTCTTGCTTGGTGGGGCAATGGGGTGTTACTTTTGTAGCCATCAAACACCTGATGCTCTGATCTTTTCTGACATTAAATTTTTTTTTTTTGTATTTTTCTAAAGTTGGAAACGGGGAGGCAGTCAGACAGACTCCCACATGTGCCCGACCGGGATCCATCGACATGCCCACCAGGGGGCAATGCTCTGCCCATCTGGGGTGTTGCTCTGTTGCAACCAGAGCCATTCTAGCACCTGAGGCAGAGGCCGCAGAGCCATCCTCAGCACCCAGGCAAACTTTGCTCCAATGGAGCCTGGGCTGTGGGAGGGGAAGAGAGAGACAGAGAGGAAGGAGAGGGGGAGGGGTGGAGAAGCAGATGGGTGCTTCTCCTGTGTGCCCTGGCCAGGAATCGAACCCGGGACTCCTGTATGCCAGGCCGACGCTCTACCACTGAGCCAACCGGCCAGGATCTCTGACATTAAATTTTAAGACTTCATGAATTCACTTGGTTTTGGTATAAGGCCATATATTTATAGAGCAAGCGGTGGTGGGATATGTTGACTCTATTTCTTTTGGTTTGCTTTCTAAACAAGGGGAAGATGGATAGATTACACTTCAAAAGTTTTTTGATTGCGAGGCTGTTATGTGCCTAGCTCTTGCATTATTTTCTCTTATTTCACATTCCCACCAATCCTGCTTGAGCACTGTTGTTATCCTTACTTTGCTATGGAGAACAGTGTTTCAGGGAGTTTAAGGACTCTACAGAGCTCCCTTAGCAGTTAGTATCTGGCTGTTTCAAAGCCTGGGCTTCCTAGATAAGCCTCTGCCCGCACAGTTCCACATGGGCTACAAGGTTTCCGCATGCTGATTTAGTGGATGAAAACTGAAGCAGTTAGACTTGACCTCAGCTGGAAGGAGTGATAGTTGTGCTAGGAAAACCAACCGGAGAGAGGACATTTCCATTCTTCCTGGTAATCATGGAAATTATAAGATATTAAGACTCTTAGTTTGAGCAATTGATAGTCTTTTGTCTCTTCTCTGTCATTGTGATGCAGGGACATGTAACCACTGATTAGCTGACTTGCTGGGCACACTTGGCAGACACTGGAACAAACAGGTTCACTCTCCTTGCTGTTTCAAAATTGTGATAATTTTTGCTCTCCCTTGGAGAAATGGATGAGTTCAGAAAACAGTTTTGGGAATATCTTTACTAAACCAATGCATAAGCGATTTCACCTTCAATAAATTTAATTCCTGGCTCCCACCTTAGACCATCGAAGTCTTAAATGAGATAGTTTTTGCGTGCTCCTGACCTCAGGGTTTTTAATCTGCTGCTGTTGTGGTCTTTTTAGGAGAAGTCTCCCATTACAAAAGATGCTTGAAAAAAATGAATGGCAAGAAATATCAGGAGGTCTAGGTAGTAAAGATGGCAGTGGAGTAGGCAGATGCACAGACGCCCAGCTCTCACCACCAAACTGGAATACAAATCAATTTAGGAAAAATCAGCATGAAAAACCAACTCTGAACTGCAAGAACAGCTCTCAAAAACCAAGGAGCAAAGAAGAAGCCACAATCCTGGTAGGGAGCGCCTGAATCTCCTCTGCTTACAGGAACGGAAGGGGGGGTGAGGCTGAGAGCCCAGAGAGGATCTCGCATAGGGAAAAGAGCAGAAACTACTGCTCACAGACACTTACCTGGCGACCAGGGAGCGAGGTGTGTTGAAAAGACCAGCTTATCTTCCAAGTGAAAAGGACAGGGAGAGGGACAGACTGTGAGGGGCTAAGGAATGCAGGAAATGAACTAAAAAAGCTGACTCATCCGTGCTGGAGGCGGCCATAGCTGGGGGAGGGACTGAACCTTTCACAAAACAGAGCTGAATTGCTTCCGGATCAGAGATCTCCAGACATCTATCCAGCTCCAATCAGTGCAACAAGACACAGCTGAAAACAAGAAGTGGGGAGGAGGGGCAGTAACTCAGGTCTCCATGGAGATCTGAGATACACCTCCCCCTACTGAAGCTAAGAAAACACCCTGCCCCAAGTGAGTTTAGCTGGCCAAAGAGGCCTTCAGAATCTCAGGTTACACCCATCGCATTCCTGGATACAGTTTCAAGGAAGCCCCCTGCTGAGATCAGTAAACAAGACTATCACCTGTTAAGAAAACAAACAAATCAAGACTTCAAAGCTGCCCAAATCCGAAAGTGGATTACAGATAACAGCTAATACCAACCCAAGAAGACCTAGAAATAACACAACTGAAAACTGGAGGCAGACAACACCAAGCCTAGACTCAACCAACTCTACAAATAAAACAGCATGAGAAGACAAAAAAGTACAATCCAAATGAAACCACAAGTGACACCTTCAGGAGATGAACTGAGTGATATGGAAATAATCAAACTTCCAGATGCGGAGTTCAAAATAATGATTGTAAGGATGCTTAGGGATCTTAGAACAACAATGGATGGTCACTGTGAACACCTAAATAAAGAAATAGCAAGTATAAAAAAGAATCAGTCGGAGATGACAAATACAATATCAGAAATGAAGACCACAATGGAAGGAATTAAAAACAGGATAGATAGAGCAGAGGATTGAATCAGCGAATTAGAGGACAACTGGAATGAAGGCATGAAAACAGAGAAGAAAAGAGAAAAGAGACTCAAAAAGTCAGAGGAAACCCTTAGAGAGCTCTGTGACAACATGAAGAGAAATAACATCCGCATCATAGGGATTCCTGAAGAAGAAGAAAAAGAACAAGGAATAGAGATGTTGTTCAATCATATCATAGCTGAAAACTTCCCTAAATTAATGCAAGAGAAACTCTCACAAGTCCAAGAAGCACAGAGGACTCCATTAAAGAGAAACCCAAAGATACCTGCACCAAGACACATCATAATTAAAATACCAAAGCTAAGCGATAAAGGGAAAATATTAAAAGCTGCAAGAGAAAAAAAAGTTATCACCTACAAAGGAGCCCCCATAAGGATGACATTTGACTTCTCAACAGAAACACTTGAGGCCAGAAGGGAATGGCAAGAAATATTCAAAGTAATGCAGAACAAGAACCTACAACCAAGACTACTTTATCCAGCAAGGCTATCATTTAAAATCGAAGGAGAAATAAAAAGCTTCCCAGACAAAAAACAACTCAAGGAATTTATTACAACCAAACCAATGCTGCAGGAAATGTTAAGGGGCCTGTTGTAAACAGATCAAAGTGGGAAAAGAATATAGCAAAAAAGGAATACACCTTTAAAGAAGAAAATGGCAATAAACAACTACATATCAATAATAACATTAAATGTAAATGGATTAAATGATCCAATCAAAAGACATAGGGTAGCTGCGTGGATAAGAAAACAGGACCCATACATATGTTGTCTACAAGAGACACACCTTAGAACAAAAGACACACATAGATTGAAGGTAAAAGGATGGAAAAAAACATTTCATGCAAACAGAAATGAAAAAAAAGCTGGGGTAGCAATACTTATTTCAGACAAATTGGACTTTAAAACAAAGGATATAGTAAGAGATAAAGAAGGCCACTACATAATGATAAAGGGAGCAATCCAACAGGAAAATATAACTATTATAAATATCTATGCACCTAATATAGGAGCACCCAAATATATAAAGCAGACTTTGATGGATTTAAAGGGTGAGATCAACAGCAATAATATAATAGTAGGGGATTTCAATACCCCACTAACAGCACTAGATAGATCCTCAAGAAAGAAAATTAACAAAGAAACAGCAGACTTATTGGAAACACTAGATCAACTCGATTTAATAGATATCTTCAGAACCTTTCACCCTAAGGCAGCAGAATATACATTCTTTTCAAGTGCTCATGGTACATTCTCTAGGATAGACCACGTTAGGGCACAAAAGTGCTCTCAACAAATTGAAGAAGACTGAAATCATATCAAACACTTTCTCCGATCACAACGGCATGAAACTAGAAATGAATCACAACAGAAAAGCTCAAAAATTCTCAAACACATGGAAACTAAATAGCAGGGTGTTAAATAATGAATGGATTAAGAATGAGATCAAAGAAGAAATAAAAAAATTCCTAGAAACGAATGACAATGAGCATACAACAACTCAAAATTTATGGGACACAGCGAAAGCAGTGCTAAGAGGGAACACAGGCACACTTTCAGAAGCTAGAAAAAGCTCAAATAAACAACTTAACCCTGCATCTAAAAGAATTAGAAAAAGAACAGCAAGTAAAGCCCAAATGTAGTAGAAGGAAGGAAATAATAAAGATCAGAGCAGAAATAAATGACATAGAGGCTAAAGAAACAATACAGAGGATCAATGAAACTAGGAGCTGGTTCTTTGAAAAGGTAAACAAGATTGATAAACCTTTAAGTAGACTCACCAAGAAAAAGAGAGAGAGGACTCAAATAAATAAAATTAGAAATGAGAGAGGAGAAATAACAACTGACTGTAAAGCCAGCAGTCAAGGCCAGGGCCACTATCACAGCAGCCTTCTGGCCTATGCAGGTTCGCATTGGATTCGGACAGTCGGTAAAGAAACAGCGGAGCCAAAAACTGGTGGGCCATAGTCTTTAATTCTAGCTCGCACCCGTCGGGCAAGTAAAAATACACACTGGGCTCCAAAACCCAGTCACATTCAGTGCTCACAAAGCCACTGACTTATCCGAGTTTCCTAGAATCAAAGGTTTCTAGCTCACCAAACTTATTCACCTCTGTTCCCCATCTCCTTCCTTATCCCATATACAAACTCTACACAAACTGGCATCTCACTCAGCACTCCGCCATCTTGGCTGCTTCTCCTGGCCTACTCCACGTGGCCTCCTTCTGCTGCTGGCTCTCCTTTCTCTGCTCTCTTATGCTAACCTCAGGAACCAAGCGCCCAAGCTCCCACTTTGTCCTCATTTTATAGTGTAGAAATCCAAACTCTTAATCCAATATACAAAACAGGGAAGTCTCTACTACAAAGTCACTTCTCTGAGGCATGATTGGATTGTACCGCCCCACATCAAAGAGGGTGGGAAAGGCTTAATCCCAAAACCAAGCCCCAGGTTACAACAATCCCCAACACACATTAATATCACCTGGGCAACGGCATCTTTAACAAAGTGAGCATAATACATTTTATCCGCCCAACACTGACACAACAGAAATACAAAATATTGTAAGAAAATACTATGAAGAACTGTATGCCAAAAAACTAGACAACGTAGATGAAATGGACAAATTCCTTGAAGCATACAATCTTCCAAAAATCAATCTGGAAGAATCAGAAAACCTAAACAGACCGATTACAACAAATGAGATCGAAACAGTTATCAAAAAACTCCCAACAAGGAAAAGTCCAGGGCCCGATGGCTTCACAACGGAATTCTACCAAATATTCAAAGAAGAACTAACTGCTATCCTTTTCAAACTATTTCAAAAAATTCAAGAGGAAGGAAGACTTCCAAGCTCCTTTTATGAGGTGAGCATAATTCTGATTCCAAAACCAGGCAAAGACAACACAAAGAAAGAAAATTATAGGCCAATATCTCTGATGAATATAGATGCTAAAATCCTCAACAAAATATTAGCAAACCGGATCCAACAATATATGGAAAAAATCATACAACATGATCAAGTGGGATTTATTCAGGGGAGGCAAGGCTGGTACAATATTCATAAATCAATCAATGTGATTCATCACATAAACAAAAAGAAGGAGAAAAACCATATGATAATTTCAATAGATGCAGAAAAAGCATTTGATAAAATCCAACACCCATTCATGATCAAAACTCTCAGCAAAGTGGGAATACAGGGAACATACCTCAACATGATAAAAGCCATATATGAGAAACCCACAGCCAACATCATACTCAATGAGCAAAAATTAAAAGCAATCCCCTTAAGATCAGGAACAAGGCAGGGGTGCCCCCTTTCACCACTCTTATTTAACATGGTCCTGGAAGTCCTAGCAACAGCAATCAGACAACAAGAAGAAATAAAAGGCATTCAAGGCCCTGGCCGGTTGGCTCAGCAGTAGAGTGTCGGCCTGGCGTGCGGGGAACCCGGGTTCGATTCCCGGCCAGGGCACATAGGAGAAGCGCCCATTTGCTTCTCCACCCCCCCCCCCCTTCCTCTCTCTCTCTTCCCCTCCCGCAGCCAAGGCTCCATTGGAGCAAAGATGGCCCGGGCGCTGGGGATGGCTCCTTGGCCTCTGCCCCAGGTGCTAGAGTGGCTCTGGTCGCGGCAGAGCGACGCCCCGGAGGGGCAGAGCATCGCCCCCTGGTGGGCAGAGTGTAGCCCCTGGTGCGCGTGCTGGGAAGATCCTGGTCGGGCGCATGCGGGAGTCTGTCTGACTGTCTCTCCCCGTTTCCAGCTTCAGAATATAATTAAGAAAAAAAAAAAAGCTACTGGACCTGATAAATGAATTCAGCAAAGTGGCAGGATATAAAATCAATACTCACAAATCAGAGGCATTTTTATACACCAACAATGAACAGTTAGAAAGAGAAATTAAGGAAACAATCCCCTTCACTATTACAACCAAAAAAAATAAAGTACCTAGGAATAAACTTTACCAAGGAGACTAAAGACTTGTACTCGGAAAATTACAAAGCATTGATAAAAGAAATCAAGGAAGATACAAACAAGTGGAAGCATATACTGTGCTCATGGTTAGGAAGAATAAACATCATTAAAATGTCTATATTACCCAAAGCAATCTATAAATTCAATGCAATACCAATTAAAATACCAATGACATACTTCAAAGATATAGACTACATATTCCAAAAATTTATATGGAACCAAAAGAGAACACGAATAGCCTCAGCAATCTTAAAAAAGAAGAATAAAGTGGGAGGTATCACACTTCCTGATATCAAGTTATACTACAAGGCCGTTGTACTCAAAACAGCCTGGTACTGGCATAAGAACAGGCATATAGATCAATGGAACAGGACAGAGAACCCAGAAATAAACCCACAGTTCTATGGACAACTGGTATTTGAGAGAGGAGGTAAGGAAATACAATGGAGTAAAGACAGCCTCTTTAACAAATGGTGTTGGGAAAATTGGACAGCTACCTACAAAAAAATGAAACTAGATCACCAGCTTACACCACTCGCAAAAATAAACTCAAAATGGATAAAAGACTTAAATGTAGGCCGTGAAATCATAAGCATCTTAGAAGAAATCATAGGCAGTAAGCTCTCGGACATCTCTCGGAGCAATATATTTGCTGATTTATCTCCACGGGGAAGTGAAATAAAAGACAGGATAAACAAATGGGACTATATCAAACTAAAAAGCTTTTGCACAGCTAAAGACAACAAGAACAGAATAAAAAGAAACTACACAATGGGAGAACATATTTGACAATACGTCTGAAAAGGGGTTAATAACCAAAATTTATAAAGAACTTGTAAAACTCAACACCAGGAAGACAAAAAACCCAATCCAAAAATGGGCAAAAGAGATGAATAGACACTTCTCCAAAGAGGACATACAGATGGCCAATAGGCATATGAAAAATGCTCAACATCACTAATCATTAGAGAAATGCAAATTAAAACCACAATGAGATATCACCTCACACCAGTCAGAATGGCGCTTATCAACAAAACAACACAGAATAAGTGCTGGCGAGGATGTGGAGAAAAGGGAACCCTCCTGCACTGCTGGTGGGAATGCAGACTGGTGCAGCCACTGTGCAAAACAGTATGGAGATTCCTCAAAAAACTGAAAATCGAACTGCCTTTTGACCCAGCTATCCCACTTTTAGGAATATACCCCAAGGACACCATAGAAATGCACCCCCATGTTTGTGGCAGCATTGTTCACAATAGCGAAGATCTGGAAACAGCCCAAGTGTCCATCAGAGGATGAGTGGATTAAAAGCTTTGGTACATATATACTATGGAATACTACTCAGCTATAAGAAATGATGACATCGGATCATTTACAATAACATGGATGGACCTTGATAACATTATACGGAGTGAAATAAGTAAATCAGAAAAAAAACTAAGAACTATATGAATCTATACATAGAAGGGACATAAAAATGAGACCGAGAGACATGAACAAGAATGTGATGGCGGCCCTGGCTGGTTGGCTCAGCGGTAGAGCGTTGGCCTGGCGTGTTGGGGACCCGGGTTCGATTCCCGGCCGGGGCACATAGGAGAAGCGCCCATTTGCTTCTCCACCCCCCCTTCCTTCCTCTCTGTCTCTCTCTTCCACTCCCGCAGCCAAGGCTCCATTGGAGCAAAGATGGCCCGGGCGCTGGGGATGGCTCCTTGGCCTCTGCCCCAGGCGCTAGAGTGGCTCTGGTCACGGCAGAGCGACCCCCTGGAGGGTCAGAGCATCGCCCCCTGGTGGGCAGAGCTTCGCCCCTGGTGGGCGTGCCGGGCGGATCCCGGTCAGGCGCATGCGGGAGTCTGTCTGACTGTCTCTCCTCGTTTCCAGCTTCAGAAAAATACAAAAAAAAAAAAAAAAAAAAAGGAACGTGATGGCAACAGGGCTGGGGGTGGGGGGAGGGGGGATGGGGTGAAGAAGGAGACAGGGGTTGGGGGAGGGGAGGGGCACAAAGAAAACCAGATAGAAGGTGACAGAAGACAATTTAACTTTGGAGGAGAGGTATACAGCACAATCAAATGTCAAAATAGTCTAGAGATGTTTTCTCTCAACATATGTACCCTGATTTATCAATGTCATTGCATTAAATTTAATAAATAAATTTTAAAAAATAAAATAGTTGTCAGCAGAGAAAAAAAAAAGAAATATTAGGAATATTTCTGAGTGCTTAAATCGGTCTGCAATCCTGGATACGGGTTAACGTTAACGTGGTTCCATGAATAGGCACAATGCTGAGAGGTGGATTAGGAAGGTTTCCAGGGGCTCTGCCCTCGTTGTCAGGCAAAGCTAGAATGTTAGTCAGCTTAGTCAACTGAGCAGGGAAAAGACTGAAAGTGCTTTATCTCACGGCATAATGTTTGTAAATTTTATTCAATTAATTTACAGCTGCAGGGCTCATGAGGTGAAATTAAAATTTTGTAGAGTTTCGATAGGGAAGCAGTCAAACAAGTTTGATTAGCTGTGGATGTTTATAAAATGAGTTGGCAGTAATGCAAAAATGGGAGGTTTGAATTTCAGGAGGCATGCTGGCACTACAGTGCCCGTTTGGTTCACTGTGGAATGCCCATATTTTCCACCTGTCATTTCAGACATTTCTTCTCTCTCTGAGTCTTCTCCAAGCTAACCTCGTACATTGAAATAAGATTTGATAGTTACATCTTATTGGAAAGCCTGATTAATTAGTGGAGGTCAGTGGAAATCTTTTTCTTTGTGCGCCCTTACAATAAGTTCTTTAATTTTTGTTTGTTTTTCAGTTGTGGGAATTTTAAGAAAGTCTTCCTTCTAAAGGTTGAGGTAGCAGATGTCCCTTTACTTGGAGTTCAGACTGTCAGTCATGGCTGAAGGGTCACAAATAAGGGACACAGCACAGGGTTTCATGTAATATTAAATAGACAGAATTCTTCAAAATAACATTAATTCATTAAGATTAAATATTGGTATCTTTTGGTGACAGGAGACATTGCCCTAAACCTCAGCAGGTAAATTTCTCCCTGCTAAGCAGGATTTAGTAGCCTATTTAAAACGTCATAGGTATGAAGGCATGAGAATGGGGGAAGGACATAATGGTGGTGTCTTCTACTGTATCTGCAATGTTTTATGTCCTGTGGAAGAGCATCTCAAACAAATATGGAAGGTGGATATGGAGAAATTAGTTGTGTACCTGGGAGTTTATTATATTATTTTCTTTGCTAGTGTTTTTCAGACTGTCTCTGGTGAAAGACATTTTTTTTTCTTTTTATTTCTAATTTGTCATGGACTGCTACGTGGTCCTGTTGAGCCATAATTAGCCTATAGTTCTGGCCCATGTGCCACTTATCACATAGGGTCATCCAGACCCATATGTGACCCCAGCCGACACCTTCTTTCCATGAGACAAGCCCATTGATGGTGCAGTTGGATGTCTGAGCCCTGTCAAGTTTCAGTTCTTTTTCTTTATTTTCATTCTTATCTCACCGTGGACCCAGGAGAGCTCCTGGTCAGTGGCATACTCCCAAGTTGCCCTGTTTTAGTCTTTGTGTGCTAGAAATAATTCATAATGAAAGTGTTTAAATCATTCTGGAAATATTTATGTTTTCAAAACTTTCCCATTAGCTTATTTACCTATTCTACATATTTACCCCCAAAGTGGGTCATTCTTTTGTTCCACAAATATGTCTTGATTTTGGAGCTGTGCTGTGTGTTCCAAAACATACTGCCAAAAATTAAGTATTGTTTCTGCCTTTAAGAGTTTGTTACTAAATGCAGGCAGCTTAATCCAGCAAACATTTTTTTTTTTTTGAGCACTTGTTTTGCCTTAGGCTTTATCTTTGGCAGTGAACATTCAAAGATGTATTATTTACAGATTTTTTTCAAGGAGTTTCTATTTTATAGAGGAGATAGAGCTAATATTTTGTGTGCTAGACCAGGCATATCAACCAAATGCAGTGGAAATCCTGAAAATAGTCATGATTTGTAATTGGGCAGGTTGAAAGGTTTTATAGAGGAGAAGCTTATTTGGACTAGCTCTTCTTAAGGAATGAGTAAGGATTTTTCAAATTGACAAATGGATAAAGTCAAAGGAACAGCATGAACAAATTTAGATATGGCACACTAGCTTGCTAAGAAGTGATCAGTGATAGGCATTGATTGGTGTGACTCCACAATGCACCGAAGAAGGTGAGGTTAGAATGTAGGATGGAGCAAAATTGTAGACGGCCTTGAATTTCAGGCTAAGGACTTTGAACTACTTCCTGTTCACATGAGAAGGTTTTAAGGCATGATCAGATTGGTGGTTCGGGCTCAGTATAAAGAGTGGAGTATGGCCCTGGCCGGTTGGCTCAGCGGTAGAACGTCGGCCTGGCGTGCGGGGGACCCGGGTTCGATTCCTGGCCAGGGCACATAGGAGAAGCGCCCATTTGCTTCTCCACCCCCACCCCCCCTCCTTCCTCTCTGTCTCTCTCTTCCCCTCCCGCAGCCAAGGCTCCATTGGAGCAAAGATGGTCCGGGCGCTGGGGATGGCTCCTTGGCCTCTGCCCCAGGCGCTAGAGTGGCTCTGGTCACGGCAGAGCGACGCCGGGAGGGGCAGAGCATCGCCCCCTGGTGGGCAGAGCGTCGCCCCTGGTGGGCGTGCCGGGTGGATCCCCGTCGGGCGCATGCGGGAGTCTGTCTGACTGTCTCTCCCCGTTTCCAGCTTCAGAAAAGGGGGAAAAAAAAGAGTGGACTATTAAGGAGAGAGGGCAGAGGAGGAGATTTTATGTGAAAGAAGACCTGGCTCTGGGAATTTAGAGAGAGGATAAATCTAAGGACCATTACTGAGGAGAGTAAAAGAGTGAGTGGGATGCAAGGAAGGAGAAAGGCTGCATGAGGGTCAGGAGCTCATTATCGTGGATAAACTGAATCACAGAGGGCCACATTTTCCTGTGGATGAGGACACAAGTGATTTTTACATCAAAGAGGACAGAGGATAGAAGGATCAATTTCAATGGCCTTGATAGTTTCAAAATTATTAAAGTTATTTCAGGAATGTGAGAAATTCAATGGAAAAAACTGAAATTGAGGATAATAAAACATAAATTTGCCTTCGGGAATGTAATAGGGTTTTAAAATTATTATTATTATTATTATTATTATTATTATTGCAGCTAGGATCTTTGGACATATCATTTTATCATATATATGTATGCTCTCACTTTTGAACTCCACATGTTCATTCATTCTTCAGTATTTATTGAAGCCTTATCATGTGAGAAGCATTGGGTTATAAACTGGGGGCAGAAGCCCTGCCTTCGGGAACTCACAGGCTAAACATGGAAGACAGACACTTGGACACAGCAAGGTGGTCTGTATAGGTGGGCTCAAAGAAGAGAAGGCTAATAAGACTGTGGGCCATGAAAGGTATTGAGGAGATGAGTTTTAAGAGTAGTCTTAAGAGATGAGTGCATGTTAAGTAGAAAAAAGTAAGCAGGACCTTCCAAGGAGAAGGTAGTGTAGGGGATAGAGGGGATGGTAAGCTGGGGCCAGATTCTTGAAGGCCCAGTGTTACTTGGAAGAATTTTTGGTTGGGTGAGAAAGAGCCTTTGAAAGATCTAAGTCGAGGAGTCAACTCGACTTAAAATTTAGGTTCTGGTGGATTTCACTGGCACCAAGTGGAGAATGGGTGTGAGCTCTACCCTGAAAAAGTGGAATTGGGGACCCTGCAATGGTTCATTCAAGAGATGTTTGGGGTCTGAACTAGAGAAGCAATATCCAGGATAGGCTAAGGAGTTAATATTAGAAATGTTAATTATGAGGCAAATAGACAGGCATAGAAATTGATTCAGGTCAGAAAGTGAGAGAGAGGGAAGGAGTGTGGGATGACACAGGTTCAAGGTTGAGGTACTTAAATGGTGAGACCACCGGTACTAATGGCCTGGGTGAGGAAGGTTATGAGTTCAGCTTAGACAGCATACAGGCACTTGGAGATGTCTAACAGAGAGTTTAGCATTCATATGCAGAGGAATATGGAGAAATTGAAGCTGGAGAGGAGGTTTGGAAGTCATTAACATGTACGACTAAATAGTTTTAACTGATAATGGAGGAGTTTTCACAGCTGAACTAAGAAAATTTCAAACAACTCCATCCTGTTTCATCCTTCATTTAAAATTTACTAACAACCCTAGAAGATAGAAAGTAGGGCTCAGGTTTGAAAATTGACCTCAAAAGAGAAAAGAAGTCTGTTTAAATGTGACTGGCTGGTTGGTGTTTAACTTTTGCTTCTCTAGGAGGCAGAGTGTAAAGATACTAACGGAGAAGAAGGTGGGGACTTCATCTTTCCTGACCTGTTTAGTTGAAGACATGTTTTAAAAATGTAAACATTTAATAATTTGAGAATAAGAACAAGATATTAACATAATTTACACATAAAATGCCATTTTAAGTGTACAATTAAATAAAAAATTTATATAAGGTGTATTTTTTAAAATATGAAAAATACAATTAGAAACTAAGATTTTAGGTACTATGATGATATAGAGAAAGATTAAAATACTGCAAGTAATAGTCAATAGCTAGCAGGGAAATTCTCTGCTAGCTCAGAGGCCATGTGGATGGGGATTAGTGGGGATTTAAAGAGCACTGTTTGTGCTGGATGCTATGCCAGAAGAGGTAAGGCAGACAGGTAGTCTGGTAACATTTTAAAATTTCAAAGGAACTTTACTAAACCATTGCATGAGTACAATGGCTGTTGTGTTGTTCCTGTTGGCTGACTTTAGCATTTAATGGAAGATAGTTTATACTAGTGTTGCAATTATCTTTGTTTCATAGTCAAATATTTTATTTGGCTACCTGTGATTAGGAGTATAATTCTAATCAGAAGCAGCCCTGGCATCTTCAGTGGTCATTGACGGGACTTCACACACTTTAAGCTTCATTCATCTGTTTTCTGGAAGGGACAGACACTTTTTAATTTCTTTGCTTTAGCATAATAGCCTATAGTGCAAGTTAAATGGTAGTTTTTATTGATCTTGTTTTATTGTATTTTGTTTTCTATCCTCAAAGCTTGTTTTCCTCCATGATAATATCTGTAAGACTGCATGAAAAAAAGGTACGTGGAGACTAGACATATTCATAGGAGCTGTGTAACATCGTCAGTAAAGGAGGCATTGGTTGTGTGTGGCCTTCCTCTGAGGGTTCCTATTCGCTTTCTCAGAGGGTCGCTGTCTGACAATACTCACAAATGCAAGAAATAAAACCCTAGGAAACAATATGGCATAGCTAAACTGTTTGTAGCTCAGTAGGTGGGTATCCTCTGTCATGAGAGGGTGAGCACAACCTCGAACTTCGAATCAGACCCCCTGGATATACTTCTTGGTCTCTTTAGCTAGGCTTGCCCAGTTCTCGGGCAGCAAGCAGTCCGGGAGTTGGGGTAGCGGGGATTGTCGCAGGCCTTCGAAAGCAGTGAGTGTTAATGGGACTGACTTAGGTGGTGCCTGTCAGGGGGTGGTGCAATGTGGACGAACAAGCCTGCAGACATTTAAGTGTCTCAGGAGTGGGGTGATCTAGCTCAGTATTCTGGCGGCAGAGGAAGCTCCCAGTTGACATGTGATTCCTGATTTTCTCGTTAACACTGATTTTCTTATTAACAGCCTGGCTTTTTCATGTAAATAAAGTCTCTCAATCAACATTTCTGCACTGTTGAAGGAGGTTATGCCAATCTATTAACCCCAGTAAAATCATTAGGAAGCATGGATGTTAGGTAAATGTGACCTAATGCATCCCACAAATGAATAGAATTTATTATTATTTTTAATTACCCACTCCAATTTTTCTTTTTCTACTGGCCTGGAGAATTATGAGCTGCATATCGATGCTTGACTATCTATAAATACTAAGCATTGTACTGTTAACAGTTATTTAATGATTTAATCAGAAAGGGCTGGCCTCAGATTTCTGATGAGGTAATGAGACTTGGCATTGAACATGTTAATTGGAATTGGAAAGAGCTATTAAAAAGGCCATGAGAAGATCTTTCATGAAACTCTTGAATATGCTTCAGACTGAAGCTCTTATTAAATTATGCTAAGGGTGTTTTTTCCTTTCTCCTTAAATCACCTATTAGGCTCATCTAATCAACTTCCTGAATTGTTGTTGCAGAAGAAATTATTATGAATATAATTGTTGGAATTTATCTTCTTTTCCCTCCAATTGTCAGTGAGTCAGTGTTTAATAGATGGTCGTTTTTCTTAGTCCTCCTGAGTCCAAACCAGAATCAATTTGAGATTTTCTTTATATCTTTTTGAGTTTAAGACTTTATTGTCCTAGATATTAGTAATGGGTTTTAGTGCCCAGTAGTTGCTCTGTTGCCTCTTGAAGGCGTGGCTCTATTTCTTTTGAACTGACAGATTTGCTGTGTCATGTGTTGCACTTAAATCAGTTTATTGACACAGAAAAGCAGAAGGGCAGATGACTTGGTTAAGTTTTGCTCTTCCTTTACTAATAGCTTAGAGAAAGCTGCCACCCCTCTTCCCCCCAGCCAGCATGGGACAGAAAAATTGGGGGAGATTTATTGGTATCGCTTCCTACCGCGCCATTACTCTCAACTGAGCAATTTTTAATGCATCGGGACAGAAAAATTGTGTCACAATAACTATAAAATTGAATATTATTTTGAGTAAACAACTTGCCTAGTAGGTCCAAGGTTAATAAGTATAGGAACTACTTTTTGTTGAAGTCTTAATTATTTGGCCCTAGAATCACAATTTAAGGCTCTGTCAATGCTTTTTCAAGACACTGCACAAAGCAATGAATGAGTCATGTGGATTCTTTTTAAAATCAATGAAGAGTTTGAACAATAGTGTATCAGACATTTCAATAAGCAGAGACTTGGTGCCACTTTGAATTTTGTTCAAGGGTGAGGGCAAAAGAAGGTTTGACAGCAGTCAGTCTCCATGAGCATTACAGCATGTCAGCTGTTTGGCTGATGACTTGTTTTCAACTCAGCAGTCCCATACAACCAAATAAATGAAATCTGTTAGTTGAAAACTGTCTTAGATCTCTAGTATTATTTAAACATTGAGATTGGTTGGAAGAGGTTGGCTGAAATTCCCTTTTCTTTTTTCAGAGATGGCCTGAAAATAGTTTGTCAAAATGGTATTGTAATTATTTTTGGAACCTCTCAATATTTTAACATGTGTTTATGTATAAGGTTTATTTGTATGTGTTTATGTTTTGATCAAATGATGAAAATGTATGTGCCCACTCATATAGACATACCTATATTTATATAATACTATTTTTGAAATGTTGAGTATAATAATTTTTTTGCAATTTGAAAACCATTTTAATAGAACAAGGGAACCTGACTGTCTCTGGCTGGAGCTTCATGAATGTGCAGAATTCCTGGGAAAACTCAAGTAATTTATGCAGGGCTTTTAACTGAGGACTTTCTTAGGTTGACATTGAGCAAATAATTGAGATATAGTGTTGGCATGCAAGAGGCATATGAATGAGAACTAATCCCTTTCTTGTTCTTGAGTTACACCTTTGCACTGAATTGTAGTGTCTCTTTGGGTGCATGTGTAGGGACAGTTTTCCCCCAGTTGCTTATTTTTTGAGGGCACATATTTGTATCTTATTCATATCTTTGATGGGAATAACATATAAAAACACGTCTAATGGTAGTTTAGAAATAAGTAGACACAGGAAGGAAAAACAAGATTGCAACATAAAAGAAATGCCACACCAAAAGTGTAAAGATGATGTAAAAGCAAGTAGGTAAAATTTAATGCCAACTGGTGTCTATAATATGTAATAGAAACTAAATGTCTGACTCCACCTAATTTTAATCACAGATGCAGATCTGAAAAAGAAATAAATTCTTGCCCTGGCCGGTTGGCTCAGCGGTAGAGCATCGGCCTGGCGTGCAGGGGACCCGGGTTCGATTCCTGGCCAGGGCACATAGGAGAAGCGCCCATTTGCTTCTCCACCCCCACCCCCTCCTTCCTCTCTGTCTCTCTCTTCCCCTCCCGCAGCCAAGGCTCCGTTGGAGAAAGATGGCCCGGGCGCTGGGGATGGCTCTTTGGCCTCTGCCCCAGGCGCTAGAGTGGCTCTGGTCGCGGCAGTGATGCCCCGGAGGGGCAGAGCATCGCCCCCTGGTGGGCAGAGCGTCACCACTGGTGGGCGTGCCAGGTGGATCCGGTCGGGCGCATGTGGGAGTCTGTCTGACTGTCTCTCCCCGTTTCCAGCTTCAGAAAAAAGAAAAAAAAAAAAAAAGAAAGAAAGAAATTCTTGAAGAAGACCACCTAGACTTAGGCTTGCCGCTAAGGAAGCTCAGTGCAAGTACCTAACAAGGGGATCTAGGTTTCAGACATGACACATTTCTCTACCTCATACTGATAGGATAGGTCAGGAGGTAGGTGTCAAGTCTAATTTGAGCAGGAAGTAGGAGAGGTACTTCCCAGTATGACTGCTCAGAGAGTGGCCCAGTCCTCCCAGGGGGAAGTAATGGTATGGAACTGGAGTGGGATTTGAGTAGAGGGAAGGAGTTAGAGTTAAAGGTTGGAACAAAGGAACAAGCAATTTTGGACATGTCTGTTTGAGAGCTCAAAAGACCTGCCGCTTTTCCTGTTAACTCTGATCAGGCTAGTACAGTTTGCATGTACACACTGGCAACCACTAGAGGCCTTTTGTACATGGAGAGAATAGGGCCATGGCCCATCTCTGGTTGGCAAACTGCAGCTTGTGAGCCGCATGCAGCTCTTTGGCCCCTTGAGTGCGGCTCTTCCACAAAATACCACATGTGGGCACTACCTCGGTAAGAAATGTACCTACCTATATAGTTTAAGTTTAAAAAATTTGGCTCTCAAAAGAAATTTCCATCGTTATTCTGTTGCTATTTGGCTCTGCTGCCTAATGAGTTTGCCGACCACTGGAGGGGAGGGGAGAGGCTACTCGGGGGTCCTCTGTGAGCTGCTGGAACCACCTAGGCGGCCTGCTGCCTGCCTTGCACTTTCTGCCTTTGCTATCCCGTCAGAGGGTTGGGCTCACCCAGAGAGATTCTACACCAGGGAATCCACATAATTTATAACCCACCCCACCCCCTACTTCTCTGTATTTTGCACAAATTAGGAAAACAAATTTAAAGGGAAGTGAATTCTTTTCCTGGATAGAAAATATAAGGAGATCTGAGTGATTTTTTTTTTGTTTGAAAAACTATCTTTTTCAGATGTTTTATACAGTCCCCAAATATTTAAGAACTCAAGAAATGAGTTCTTTGTAAGGGAAGAAAATTTAACTGGCCCTTGGGGCAACTCTAAATTGTGTATCTCTGCCTAGCACTTATGAGACTCCTTAGAGCCTGGATTGTGTTTGAGAAAATGGATCGAACCCAGACAAATCAAAGACTTTGATAAAAACTGTTCCTACACCAGCAGAGAGCCATTACTTTCTTGCCTTTGATAAGATTGCAGATTATTTTGCAGTTATTGTAAGTGTCTCTTCTCATAAACTTCACTTGTCATATAATTGGAAATTGAATTAAGATGATAAACACTTGCAAGAGCCATGAATCCTTTTGGTCAACAAAAGCCAGTTCTAGTATCTTTTTCATGTGCAGTGTTTTCTTAAGCTGGTTGACTCTTATTAACTCACTTGGAGTCTGAGGCTCAGAACTGCCATGTGTTCTTAGTTGGGTCTCTGTGGTTCTGCTGCAGAGTATTTTCGTTAATCAAAGTGTCTAAAAAATATTCCCGTAAATGCAGTGGAATGAGGTTCCAGGTTTCTTAAGTGGAGCAAAGGTTATTGAGGATTTAGACCTCAGATCTTCATTCTTCTTCCCACTGTCATAATTTTCTAAGTGCTGAGGCATTGCCGATTTGTCTGTCTGTTTATTCAGTACTACTTTTTGCCAGCAAAATGGCCTGGACACAGGCATAATAAGAGACCACTTGCATAGAGCTTCTGCTAAGCTGTTCTCTGGCAAGGGCAGTGAAGGGGTAGTGTTTCCCATTGTCCATTCTGCTTGCTCTGAGTTTGCTGATTGAAGAAAGCAAGCTCTAGACACTTGAGCTAAGAAGAATAAGTATGAATGCATATGTATGTGTACTCAGTGGCAAGCTGTTCTACATTCTTCCTTCACATTTTTGGGGGTTTGTTAAACTAAAGATGCTTCTACTTCTCAATTGTAGGGGAGGTGGTATTTGATATCCATAAGTTTTACTTACTCAATCCTCACAGAATTGGCTTTCCACATTTATATGGAAAGTATTTTATGTAATTTCCAAGTATTGGGGAAATAGTACTAAAATCATGGTCTGGTAGAAGGTATATTTGTATTAATAGCTTATTAAGAAGAGTGTGAGTGATGGTCTTGAGGTATGGAAATAATAATGGGATTGAAGGGATTGTTTCAGGTTATTTCTACTTCAGAGCTGTGCCACCAGGGCTTTGTCATTGGCTTTACTGATTAGACTGGTCACTTTGGTGTCATGGGCTGCCCTTTCTCCACATCTTCTGCTGGTGAACTGCTGATGCAGCAGTCTTCAGCCTGGTCCTCTAGGCATTGTGTGGTCTTCTCCAGATCTTCAAGTGTGGTCTTTCATGCCATTCTGTGTTCTCAGAGAACCTTGACTCACCTATCCTTTTATAAGTAAGTATATTTGCATGTCTGACTTCCTTACCATATTATGTGCCAGTGTCTTAATCATCTCTGTATGTACGGTACCTAGCAGAGTATCTGGCATATAGCATAAGTTCAATGAATATTTGTTAAATGAACTATTAAATAGCTGTAGCCTAAGAAAGAGTAAGGTGTAGGAAGAGACAGGCAAGGAAACAAGTTACAATACTGCATGTCAGTGATGTAAGATATGTGTGAGAACTTTGGAAGGCCAGAGGAGGAGTGCCCAGTCCATCCTGGGAGGCCAGGGAAGGCTGTTTGGAGGAGATGGTGCCTGAGAGGAAGAGGGTCATTGGCTGTAGTGTGGAGAAGCCACTGGTGGGAAGAAGGGCGGAGAGTCTAATAGACACCTGCACCAGGACCAAAGAAGAGAAAGGTCCGACCAAGGTAGGGAGGGGAATGTGGTGAGGAGACGCCAGATTGGAGCACGTGAGAGATACAGTCTGCAGATCTGAGTGCTGCTTAGACATGAAAACTAGGAGCTATGGTCTGCATTAGGTTCATTACAATATAAATTTCTGATATTTCTGGAGGGATGCTTAGACTTGAAGAAAGGAAGTGGAGTGTTCATGTGGTGAGTGACTTGAAAGCCCCGAGAGACAGCCGGAAATAGCCCAATAAGTTTTGTTTTGGAAAAGAAAGAAAATATTAGTTTGGACCTTTGTGTATCCGCCTGCCCCTTGAAGGGTGATTCTTTGAAAAAGTATAACTCAAGGGTCTTTGGAAGTGTGGGAGGGGAAACTCTCTAGAGAAGAAGCATTTTGAGGGGGAATCCCTAAGTATGCAAGCATAGACTTTGAGTAATAATTATATAAAATGTAATAAACTAGACTGTGTTTTGCAGTGAGCAGAAACATAAGGGCGGTACTCACTGTGTCTTTTCTTACCACGTATGCTTAGAACGTCAGTCAGCCTCTTGAAGCCTACCTAGGACAGATGGCGGTTGACTGCCTCATAGAGTTGGTGTGGGATTAAAGGATACAGTGTATGGCAAGTCCCTCACTCAGAGCCTGGCGCGTGAGGTCTCTCTCTTTCTTTGTTGGTTGTGGTAGGAGATGATCACCAGCTTTCATGAGAGTATTTTCCTGTGGCCAGAAATAACATCAATATTAAAACCACTGCATAATCCTATTGGTGTCTCCTAAGCAGCTGCTCCCCCTACCCGTGAGAGGGGCTGGAGCAGTCTCTGTGGGGAGAGCACAGCTCTTCCCCAGCTATAAGTGACTTGTTGCAGCTCCCTTCCTAATGTGAAGTGAGTTCTGGTGTTTTGTTACAGTTCAGCCCCTGTCCTTCTGCTAGAGCACACCACACACATGTTGAGTAAACCAGAAGTTATATAGATTATGCATTTCTTCTTTTAAAAAGATGTTTTTGGAGGAAGAGGGAAGTGCCAATAAATGGGATTTATTTCCACTTTTAATGTAGCCAAATAATCACAGTCCTTTGATAACATTTTAGAATTTTATCTTCATGCCAATATAATTTCTGTCGGAATTTGAAAAATAAACCAGAACATTATTGCTCAAAGATATTCTTTTCTAGTGTGAGAAACTTCAAATTTTTGGTGTTCAGGTTTGTTTTTTTCAAGAGGTGAAAATGTGTTTATTCCTGGTTCTCTGGTTTCGGTTTTCTCTGATCTGATAGGTTTTAGGTAATTTAAAACAGCAGTTTAAGTTTGCCTTGTTCCATATAAGAACTTGGGGTCTATTTTCTCTTTGGGGGAGAAAATAAATATTGAAAATAACCCTAACCCTGAAAATGTAAGATTAATCCCACAGTTCTACAATTTAATTAATCACATTTTATCATAAGTAAAGTATGGTACCATATACATGGCCTGTAATCTTAACTGACTTTTTATGCTTAAAGTAAGATTTGAATGAATAGCATCCATAATTAGGACAGAATTTTCTATAACACAGATAAATAAAAGCTATGTGTGCTTTTAAACATTAAATGTGTGCTTTTTCATTAAATCATTAGAGGAAGTATCCAAATTTTCTGTTTCTGTGATTATTACCAATTTTGCTACTGATGAATAGTGTTAACTGGGTTAAGACAACCATTTTCTTCTCTGTTTTGTCTTCAATGCCCAATAGAGAGGTTACAGGTATTTTGAAGGTTAATGTTTATATAAATGTCCTTTGAGATGAGTAACATTTGAGGTCCCAAATTAATATTCTTGATGCAGAGTTAGTACCAAGCTAATTACTCCTGCCTTTGGGCACTGAGTTTAACTCAGTGAGTGTGTGCTTTTCCAAGAACTATTAGGATTTCTAGCAATGCTGCAGTTGCTCACAGAGCTTTGTCTAACCCGCGCTAGGATGCGTGCTGACAGAACTGCCTGTCCAGGTGCAGTGGAAATGCCACTGCCCAGGTCAGTAGCCTACTCTCCCTGGCCACTGGGGAAGCATCCACCACCAAATGTAGAGTCCGTTGTCCCAGTGCGATCCTAGAACTGATTTTAGTCCTTGGCTGCCATCAGGGTTTGTTCAGAAAGAGTATGCCATTCTCTCTGTTTCCTCAGAACTTATTTAGCAAATACTGGTGGTTAACTAATATGTGCCCAGTGGGCTAGAAACCAGGGACAGAGGGATGATTAAGAAAGACAACGTTCCTGACTTCATGGAGGTTTGTCTAGTGATGGAGGGAAGCTACTGGATCAGTGATAAAAAGCAGCAAGAGATGCTTTTTGATAAGAGTGACAGGATGGATTTGGAAACAGGCACAGGGATTTGTAGAGTTGGTGGCAAGGATTTGAGGGCCCTTCTGGCCCATAGCTCTCTTTGCTCTGAGGTAACAGGAGGAGTGTTCATCTGCTGGGACTTTCAGGGGCAGTGGGGAACCTGGATGGGAAGAGGGGTCAATAAGTAGTCATTAGAGAATAAGGAGGCTAGAATTGCGAGACAACCATTAGGGCTAGTGGAGAGCAGTTCCCATGTGGTGGCGTGAGCTTCTCAGTCACATGGCTTTCCCCTGACTTGACTCAATGGGCGTGGGAAGATGACAGGTATCCTGAGGTTTCTTACTCTTCAGTCATAGAAGTGTACTGCTATGAAGGATCCTCACTATTTTCATTGTTATTAGGTCTATTCAGAAAAACACGCAAAATATTTATTTATTTATTTATTTATTTATTTATTTATTTATTTATTATTTTGTATTTTTCTGAAGTTAGAAGCAGGGAGACAGAGTGACAGACTCCCGCATGTGCTCGACCGGGATCCACCCAGCATGCCAACTAGGGGGCGATGCTCTGCCCATCTGGGGCGTTGCCCCATTAGGGCCAGAGCCATTCTAGTGCCTGAGGCAGCGACCATGGAGCCGTCCTCAGTGCCTGGGCCAACTTTGCCCCAGTGGAGCCTTGGTTGCAGGAGGGGAAGAGAGATAGAGAGGAAGGAGAGGGGGAGGGGTGGAGAAGCAGATGGACATTTCTCCTGCGTGCTCTGACCAGGAATCAAATCCCGGGACTTCCACATGCTGGGCCGACGCTCTACTGCTGAGCCAACTGGCCAGGGCTTTATTTCTTTTTTAAAATATTTACATCATAAGAAATTTTCAAGAGCCTGTATGATCAGGTTAGTTGGCAAAAATGGTTAAAATCAACATATAGAAAGCACTGACTGTTAAGAAATATACATTTTTCTTTATCACAGATTTATTTATTTTTTTTTGAAGATTAGAGAGAGAGAAAGAGAGACAGAGAGAGAGAAGGGAGGAGGAGCAAGAAACATCAACTCCCATATGTGCCTTGACCGGGTAAGTACAGGGTTTCGAACCGGTGACCTCAGCATTCCAGGTCGACGCTTTAACTTCTGTGCCACCATAGGTCAGGCAAGAAAAATGCATTTTCTAAGAAATATTGCCTAATGATCCTTCTTTGGAAGCTGAAGATAATGTTATCTGCCTGTCTGAGAAGGAAGTTACAAAGCTAGCTAATTTAAAATGAGAATAAATGAAAGAAGACATTTTAAAAAGACTTAATAACTGTACGTGCTTAATATGTTTTTTATTGTTCCCTTCCTTTGTTTTCCTTGATATCTCTTTCCCTCTTCTATATTGTGAAGACATAAGAGGTATTCTACATAAAGTGTTTTAGATTAAGTTACGCATTTTATGGTAAACAGGTGTTCCTAAGAGAGAGCTTGAAAATGTTCAATTTTTCTTTTAGGAACTGCATTGCCATAAAGGATCTTATACATGCTGTAAACCTGTGAAACTTTAGTTTTTAGTCCCACATGATCTATTAGTTTTGTCTGAATATGCTCGCAATATCTGTTCCCAGGGTACTGATCCCAGGCTCTGGTGGGATCTGACATGCAACCCTGGAAGCCTTTGCTTGGGGTCCCGACTGGCAAAAGCTTGTCAAAGCTTGTCAGAACTTGTCATTGCCCCTCATAAACTCATTTCAGGGTTCAGCTCTAGAGATCGGTCTATCAAAAGGAACTTTCACTGTAGTTAGTTGTTCCCATAGGTTGAAATCTACTTAAAAAAAATCAATGATAATGCCTGGCAGGCTATATCTGTGATCATTTTTATTTTTTTTAAAGTAAGTTACACTTAGATTATTCCTCCTGTATTCTGCAGTACCCATACCATTTTATACACACACATTCATATTTATGTAAAATGAAACCTTGTGTCAACACACAGATTAACTTGTTTGTCATAACAAAATATGATAAAAGTTGATAAAACAGGAACTTCTGGTTCTCCATGTATTGCTTCAAAGATATAAAAGTACTGAATTACCTTTCCCTTTAAAACACACCCATGCGAACTGCCTCATGTTTATAGGTAATAACAGTAAAGAATAAAGCGAAGGGAGCAAACGGTGCTGTTGGCACCACCATGGGCATGCTCCTCAGCCATGTGAGAGGGAGGGAATCCTCCCCCGCTGCCTTTATGGAAGAAAACCGCATTGCCTTTGAAGAGCTTTTATAAACATTCTTGGTAGCTCTGCTACATTTCACTTATGCTTTATTTGAGTCTAATTATCCAGCTTAAGATTTCCAACTCAGAAGTTGCTTCGATTCCCAGAGCTGGAGTTTTTTAAGGTATTTCATTCACTTGGTCCTTGTCGCGCAGTGTCTCTGATAGAAGCATTTTACTGCCTTCCTCGGTCCTTTGTTGTAAATAAACAGCTCCCTATGCTGTTGTTCTTGCCATTCAGCTTCATTTCCGTGTCTCTCAGATGTACGTATGTAGTGACAAACTTCATGTTGCAAATGGACCCAGGCAAATTTCTTACTGATTATTTAGAAATATGTCTGTAGCCGCCCACAGTTAGATGTAAATGAAACGTGAAGGTGTTGTCACCTGCAAGTTCAGTTCCAGGCAGTGTGTTATAATGAAAGCAAGTCCCAGACTGGATCGTGCACCAATGCGAACATTTGTTATCAAGCAGCCACTAAAACTGTCACATGGCCTGTTCTGTAAACTTTTTGAAGCCCCTAGCTCCGTATCCTTTTTGGTACTCTAACAAGCACCTTGCAAGCAATCATTCTCTTGAAGCAGATGAGTAGTATATTAGCTTCAGGAATCAGGTATCACCTAGTTGCAATTGGTTCCATCATACTTTTAAATGTAGGGGGCCTTTAAGAAGGCTATGCTACTGTAGGGTGTCCACATAATTTACTATTCAAACAAGGATACTTTTGAGAACAAAGGGGGGCGCTGTTAATAATCGTGTCAGGTTAAGTGACATAAACTGGGACTGTACCAGGGAAATGCAAACCTGTGATTCCTCCTGCATTGGGCATGCTAGATTCTCAGACCCAGTTCATGTGAAGCAAAGATGCCTCAATACTTTTAAAATCCTGTATCCTAAAAACCCATTGTTCCACCAAGGAAAAATTATTTCTATCATCCATAATTCAAATGAACAAACCTTTTCAGGCTGACTAGAGACAAAGATATTAAAAGCCTTTTTGTAGTTATTTCTAGCTTTTGTGGCAATGATTAGAGTGTGTCAGTCAATACCTAACTATTCTGGGAATAATTCCTTGTTAGGGTACTTGAGATACTAACCAGCACCATTGGGATGTGCCCTGGAATGCACTAAAACATAAATCACCCTATAATAATTTTCTGTTTTTCTATTGATGTAGTTAAAGTTACTACAAACAACGTAACCATGCCTTTGCTAGAGCATAAAATTCGGTGGTTTTTTAAAAAGAAAAATGAAAGATTCTTTTTTTTTTTTTTTCCTGAAGTGAGAAGTGGAGAAGCAGAGAGACAGAATCCCACATGCGCCTGACCGGGATCCACCCGGGATGCCCACCAGGGGGCGATGCTCTGCCCATCTGGGCTGTTGCTCCATTGCAGCCAGAGCCATTCTAGCACCTGAGGGGGAGGCCACGGAGCCACCCTCAGCACCCAGGCCAACTTTGCTCCAATGGAGCCTTGGCTGCAGGAGGGGAAGAGAGAGATAGAGAGAAAGGAGAGGGGAAGGGGTGGAGAAGCAGATGGGCGCTTCTCCTGTGTGCCCTGGCTGGGAATCAAACCCAGGACTTCCACATGCCGGGCCGACACTCTACCAATGAGCCAACCAGCAAGATTAGCGTGTACAGGTTTTTAAAGCTGCATTAGAAGTAAAACACAGGTAAATGCAACATTTAGCAACAACTTGAACTCTCTTTTATGTATTCTTCTGGGCACTCTAGTCATAAAATATTAATGTGCATGTTTAGGGGTAAAATAGTATGCTCTAAAGAATATAGATAGTCACTGATAATTTGTAATCATTTCCTAGATTTTTAAGGTAAATAATTCAACAGTAGCACTGTGGGATCAATAACTTGCTAAAGAATGAATAATGTGATCGATTAACATTCATTAGTTGCCACTGATAGAGCAATAATAATTTGCCTTCCTATGTTCTGTAGGCATCTAAGAAGAAAATATAGCAGAACTTTAAGGTATCAAACTGTATTTTTCTATATATATATAATTTTCATACAAATACAAAATGAGCATATTTGCCTAATAATGGTCAAAATTCATAGGATGCTAAAGCTGATTCCCCAAAATTCCAGAGATGAACTATATATAGGTACTTAAAAAGTGCCGGAATAAGGTTCTAAGATTAGTAAATTGGGTATTGTATTCTAGGATCAAACAAACAAACAAACACTCCTGTAGTCTTTAGGGTTATCTATCTTTCTACGACAGAAAATTTATGCATCTGTACGGGCAAAAATCTACAGGTATAGCTTACATATTTTAAGTGTTAAAGGATAAGAGCTGTCTTACTCATTTTTATATTCATATGTATATCTACCAAGTAATAAATAGTCTTTCAGTAAATACTCTGTTGCAATACATGTGTTGAATAAATATAGACTCTTTTTTTTTTTTACAAATCATTTTTTTTAATTTTTATTTTATTTATTCATTTTAGAGAGGTGAGAGAGAGACAGAGAGAGAGAGAGAGAGAGAGAAAGAGAGAGGAGAGAGAGACAGGGGGGAGAAGCTGGAAGCATCAACTCCCATATGTGCCCTGACCAGGCAAGCCCAGGGTTTCGAACCGGCGACCTCAGCATTTCCAGGTCGACGCTTTATCCACTGCGCCACCACAGGCCAGGCAATATAGACTCTTACAGCAAAGACTTTTTTTTTTACACCAACCAAAGGGAAGACAATTGAATAATTTATCTAGCTCATCCATGGTAAAACGTACAGGATGCTAATTGGAGCAGTTCAAATAAATGAGCCAAAAAGGACAAGAGACTGGTCTACCTTTGACTTATTTTTTAATATTTTGACCAACACCATTAATGTTCTTAAATTATGAATTTGTTAGCCATACAGTAGCATAATATTTTGAATATTTTTTTTTTAAAGCCCAGAGAATTACATTGAATTAAATTGTGCCCTGAATAAAGTGAGATATATTAGAAAGAGTCTGAAACCTAACTTAGCATCTCTCTCTGCCTGGGGTATTTCCATTGGCAACATATTTCATTGTGAGTAAATGAGTGGATAACATTGAAGAATCATTGCTGAGCTCAGTGATTTTCAACTGGTGCCGCAGAATTTTTATAATTAGTTTACGTGTGCCATGAGATGGATAGGCTTGGCGACCGCTGGCTGAGCTGCATGTGTAGGAAAGGACATCCCAGCCCTGTCATTTCTTCTCTTTCCTTTCCTCGTGGGAACTGTGAATAGAGCAGACCCCGGACTAGATGTGGATTTGCTTTTTTTCTATGTTCTCATTCTTCTATAATTGAATGAAAAATAAGAGACTAAAACATTATAATTGACTTACATGTTTGTGTACATGTTGAAATCTGCCAGTGTATCTCTTACTACTTCTTGTGCAAATGAGCATATTGACAAGGAATAGACGAGATAATTGCTGGTTGAGACTCTATAATAGCATTTCCAAAAAGTATTTTCCATGAAACACTAATCCTGTGTGATTGTATCAAGGTAAAGTATTCAGGAAATGCTGATGTATAACCCCTGGAGAATCCCACTGTACATAACACTTATGTCTCAGTCAGCTTGGGCTGCTATAATGAATTACCCAAGACTGGGAGGCTTAAACAACAAATTTATTTTTCATAGTTCTGGAGACTAACAAGTCCCTAATGCAGGTGACAATAGATTCGGTGTCTGGTGAGAGCCCTTCAAGGACCCTGGGTCTTATAACTGCCTTCTTGCTATGTTCTCACATGGCGGAGAGAGAATTTCTTTGGTGTGTCTTTTTTTCATTTTAATTTTTTATTAAATTTATTGGGGTGATACTGGTTAATAAGATTTTATAGGTTTCAAGTTGTTTCTATGATAGGTATGCTGCATTGTATGCTCACCACCAAAGGCCAAATCATTTTCCATCACCGTATATTTGGACCCCTTTACTCTATTACCCCTGCCCCATTTCCTCTCCTCTATGGCCATACCACCCTGAACATGCCCAATCTAGTCTGGTGTCTCTTCTTATACAGGCACTAATCCCATTCACAAAGCCTCCACCCTCATGACCTAATTACCTCCCCACAGCTTCACTTCCAAATATCATCACTTTGAGGATTAGGACTTTGGCACATGAATTTTGTGGAGACACAAACATTGAATTTATAGCAACTTATTTTGGGAAATGCTGCTTTATTTTACTGTAGTCACTTTAATTTTTAGGTCTGCCTTTTTACTATTTATTTTGTTTGTCCTGTCTTGTTTTTTGTTCTCATGTTTCTCCTTTCTTGCCTTCTTTGAGTTAACTGAAAAAAAATTTGATGGATATTATCTTTTGGCTCTCCGAATAGTTATACATCTTTGTATTCTTTTTTTGTGTGTTTTTCCTAGGATTATATTGCACATATTTAAATTTTTTACAGTTTATTTAGAGTTAATATTTTACCATTGCGTGTAAAAATTTAGAGTGCCCCTTTTAGAGTGGCATGTGGCTTACATTTGCATACTTAAAAAAAACTCACAGTGCAGTGTTTATTTTTTTGTTTAAATAGTCATGTATTGTGAGGAAATGGAGAGAATAGCCTTTTCTATCTGCCCACATATTTATCATTTCTAGGTTCTTATTTTTTTCATGAAATTCCAAGTCTCCCTCTGGTACCATTGTCCTTAAGCCTGAAGAATTTCCTTCAATTCTCACTTCTTGTGTTGTACGGAAGTCTTTTAGTTTTCTCTGATATGAAAATGTCTTTATTTTGCTTTAATTCCTGAAGAGTATTTTTTTCTGGGTATAGAGTTATGGGTTGACAGGTTTTTCTTTTCTCCTCTTGGCATGTTTTAGTTTCCAGTTATTGCTGTACCAAATTACCACACATTCAGTGGCATAAACAGTATGAATGTTTTACCTTATAGTTCTGGAAGTCCCAGTCCAAAGTGATCCAGCAGGCTAACGTCATGGTGCCGGCAAGGCTGTGTTCCTTGTAGAGCTTCTAGGGGAGAGTCTGCTTTTTTGCTTTTGAGCTTCTAGAGGCGGCTTGCATTTCTTGACTCATGGCCCCATGGACAAAGCCAGTAATTTTAGGCTGAATCCTTATCATTGCCATTTCTCTTGTTTCTGTAGCCTCATACTGTAGATATATCTATAACATTTATTTTTACTTGCCAGCGTACCTTAGATGGCTGTCCATGTTTACCTCATACAGATCTACTGCACTTGATATTCTATACTCCAGTGTTTCTGCAGATACTGTTAATTTGTCCAATTAAAATCTCCTGGAAAGCCTTCAATTAATACTATTAATTTAAGCAGCAAAGTCTCATTGTTTTTGGAACCGACTTACTTGAAATTTGTGATAATTAGGCCAAGACTAGAATTAAAATTTATGTTCCAGTTAATGACTGAAAAGAATATTTTTAAGAGATAAATAGCCTTTAAACACTAGTTTAAAATGTACCAATTACACATAAACATATCTATTTTTCATCATCTAACAAAGTAGCTTGTTCTGCTCAGTATGTGCATTTGAAGGCAATAAAAGGTACATGCCATTAAAATAGTTCCACAATCAGATTTGTCACTAATTAGAAGTCTTGTAAATTTAAACACAATCATTGCCTCCCCCTCTTCCCCACCACTTCACCTCGTTCTGTTACCTTCTGATTAGAGTTCTGACAGGCCCCTGGGTGAGGAATTTGCCTCTTCGTGAGGAGCAGGCCTCCTTGGAGCCAATTCTGTGTGTTTTGGAGAGGGGTACACAGGGACTTTCTCTTCTGGTGCTTTAGTAACCTGAAGCTTTTGTCATTTTGGATGCCATTTTCAAAAGATAAAATGAGAATGGATAAAGGAATGGAAAAAGAGAACTTAAAGCCCATTATTTCAAAATGGGTTTATTTATAAAGTCTCTTACAGATTGGTGCAGAAATGCTCAGGTGCATTTCTGGTTAAACACTAAGGAAGTATAATTGGGCCCAATAAATATTAAATACTACCTTCTTTTTCTACTTCCTTAAGAATTAAGCTTGCTCGTGGCATCTTTTCTCATCTTACACAAAGAGGTAAAGTGGATGTTTTCAGTCCAGCTCTTAGGACAGAAGGACTTGAGAACTATGCTGCTAACCTGGACTTAGGAGTCTCCAGTTCCTGCCTTGCTAGCTGTCTGTGCCTCTTCGGTTGTTTTCATGACTCTCTAAGCCCCTATTGCCTCTCAGCCTTTGAAATGGATTCAGAAGGCAGGGTGAACATCTCGCAAAGTGTGGTTCCTCCCTTGGAGCTCAGAGTCAGGCCTAAGTAGTGGCCACCACACCCTTGGGTATGCCTCACAGAAGGAAGGGGGTGCGGATGCTGTGCTTGCCTTCTCTTCACAAAGGAGGGCACACACAGTGAGGGTGGATGGTGTCTGAGGCAGCACCCCAGCCCACTGCCCACTGAGGCATCCCCGGGAAGGAGGAGAGCAGTCTCTGCCAGGTGCACTCTGAGTGGAAGTCAGCTCTGCAGTGGCTGAGTTGTTGGAGAGCACTGCTGCATCCAAGTCAGGGCTGTCTGCAGAGGTGCTGAGTTCCTGTTCAGGAGGAGCGACAAAGCAGCTCCTGCATACATCTGCAGTCGGGTAGAGAGAAGTTTGAAAGCAACATGATGAAAAGCACGAGGTGTTATCTTTTGGGACTGAAAATGGCGTCTTTCTCATTGTTGTTGGCTTTGTTTCTTGATTTGATATTGTGTTTATTTGTTTGGCTTATTATCATTAAAATAATTATGAAAATAGAACATGCATTTAGGGACTTGTCTTATATTTAATTTTTGGCAACATTTTTGTTCTTAAATGCTTTGCGTGGTTTATTTGCAAAAACAAACAAACCGTTATTGTAAGTTAGCAGATTAATATCTGCAGACACACCTGCTTTCAAGGTTTTTATCTAATTTTAGGAGCATAATTACCATGACAGCATTCTTTTCTTTTATGTGAAAGGCGGTGGATTTTAATGTGAGTTAAAGGTATCTGGAATGAAGCCTTCCTTAAACAGAAGAAAATTTTCACAACTCAAGCAAATCCTCATAGTTTGTTGTCTTTTATTTCAAATGAAAATATTTTTATTTCAACGTTTCTGTTTCAAAACTTTTCTTTTCCTGGGAGAACAAGATAAGGCAGCTACAATATCATGATTAGGAACACTAGGTCCAGAGCCAGACTTGCTGTGTGACTTTAGTCAAGTTAATTACTATCTCTGGGCCTTAGTGACAGTGTCTAAACAATAGAGATAACAATCCAAAGGATATTCTACATAGTTGATCATCTCCATTTTGTTTTCAGATGGGAACTACCTTTTTTTTTTCTTAAGTGAGAGAGACAGAGAGAAGGACAGCTAGAGACAGCCAGATAGGAAAGGAGAAAGATGAGACACATCAATTCTTTGTTGTGGTATTTTAGTTGTTCATTGATTGCTTTCACATATGTGCCTTGACTGGGAGGCTCCAGCTGAGCCAGTGACCCTGTGCTCAAGCCAGCTACCTTAGGCCTCAAGCCAGTGACCTTTGGTCTCAAGCCAGTGACCATGGGGTCATGTCTATGTCCCACACTCAAGCTGGATGAGCCTGTGATCAAGCTGGTGACCTCGGGGTTTTGAACCTGGGTCCTCTGCATCCCAGGCTAACGCTCTATCCACTGCACCTGGTCAGGCAACCTTGTATTTTTTTGTTGTTCTTGTTGTTTTTTTAATTCAATGAGAGGAAAGGAGGCAGAGACAGACTCCTGTATGTGCCCTGAGCAGGATCCACCCGGCAAGCCCACTAGCAGGTGATGCTTTGCCCATCTGGAGGTGAGGCAATGGGGCCATCTTTAGCACTCAGGGTCACCTTGTTCCAGTCAAGCTATGGCTGCAGAAGGGGAAGAATGAGAGAGAGAAATGAGAGAGGGAGGGGTGGAAAAGCAGATGGATGCCTCTCCTGTGTGCCCTGAGTGAGAATCGAACCCGGAACATCCACATACTGGGCTGATGCTCTACCACTGAGCGAACCAGCCAGAGCCACAACCTTGTTTTTTGTTCAAACATTCCCAAGTCAGTAATTCTTCTGCTTCCCACATTGCTTTTTGTGATGTTATTGTTGATAGGGAAGTCACCTTTTCATTTACTTCCTCGTCAGAGACGGTAGGAACCACCATATAAGTCAGGCACTGGCCCTTTCCCTGCTGGAGTCATTCTGGATGGATGATCTTGCAGATGCATGGCTTTATGCCAGCAAAACTGGCTCCCTACCAAGGGCCATTCATCCTGATTTCATATAAGAATTTCTTTGACTTGTTACTAAGAGTGGTATTTATTATTATATTTTTTATTAGTATAACAGTAACAAATGCTTGTGTCTTTCATCACTGTTGACGATATGCTTATGGACATTATTGCAATTTTGATAGAGATGAGAAAGCCATGGCTTGGGATTTGACTAGACAAAGGGGAATCAGGTAACAAATAGCTGACATGCTGTGCTCTGTCTTTTACCCTCTGCTCTTCCACTTCCTTCCCAGCTCCCTTCCCAGTCATATCCTCCACCTGAGCATTACATTGAATAGTGAATATTTAATTTTGTTTTATTATTGCTTTTGATTTTTCTTTTTCAATTGTTTGTTTCATCAGAATAAATTTTTTATGCAAAAGAAATGATAAAACAAAGATTTGAAGGGAGCAAATAGTACTCCTTTAATAAAGGCAGAAGGACATGATGTCTTTCTACCACTAGGGTGTTCTTTTTTTTGCTGACCTGTCATTTAACACCCAATGTCTAGACTTAATAGTCTGGGTTTAAACACAAGATACAGAAACAAAATCATCTGGAACTGATTTTTTCACACTAAACACTTATTTGTGATCCTGCTTTCCAGAAGGCTCTGTCCTCCAACCACACCTCCTGATGAAAACCACTTAGTTCACCAAGAAAGATTTAACTGTCCTTAATTGGTTTTCCAAACAGTCACACATACAGGATTCACTTAGGTTGAAAATTGACTAGCCAGTTGCAAACCACAAATTCATCTGTAGACCCTCTACACAGCCCCTTGTCCCCTGCCATGGAGGGTCTTGCTAAGGACCGTTTGCTCACCTTCCAGCAGTACCTGCTCAGTTTGCCCTGGAGCGCGTGGCCCTAATAACTGTTTGTGGTTTTCCTGCATGCGTGATGTTGACAGAGCCAGATGTCTCCTGGGCACGGTCAACATGTATCTAAGAGCTCTCATTTCTCTTCCAGGCTATTTCATGCACATGCTTTTCATCCAGACGAAAGAAGAGAATAGATTTAAATCAACTTAATTGTAAAATTACATGTTTAATAAAAATTATGTTGCTTGCTAGACTCATGTCCAGAAGCAATTCTTTGTGATGGTATTGAGCTCTGCTTTCTTTGGGCTGTCCAAGGCTGTGAGCCATGGGAGGACATTGGTGAACGGGGGGAGGATCTCTTATTTGTACCAGGAGGCACAAGTATGCAGAACAATGTTGAGATTTATTTATTTATTTATTTTTGTATTTTTCTGAAGCTGGAAACGGGGAGAGACAGTCAGACAGACTCCCGCATGCGCCCGACAGGGATCCACCCGGCACGCCCACCAGGGGCGAGGCTCTGCCCACCAGGGGGTGATGCTCTGCCCCTCCGGGGCGTCGCTCTGCCACGACCAGAGCCACTCTAGCGCCTGGGGCAGAGGCCAAGGAGCCATCCCCAGCGCCTGGGCCATCTTTGCTCCAATGGAGCCTTGGCTGCGGGAGGGGAAGAGAGAGACAGAGAGGAAGGGGGGGGGGGTGGAGAAGCAAATGGGCGCTTCTCCTATGTGCCCTGGCCGGGAATCGAACCCGGGTCCCCCGCACGCCAGGCCGACGCTCTACCGCTGAGCCAACCGGCCAGGGCCTCAATGTTGAGATGTAGAATCAGAAGAAACATTTCAAATCCTGACACACCAGGTGATAAAACCCAGATGTTCTTGCCAGCCCCCACACTGACTAGATTTTTCTCTTATAGTCCAAAAGCTAGGGGAAGAGAAGAATGATAGAGGGAATGCAGGTGGAGGAATGGGGTGGGGGAACGCTTGCTTGGCTTACTTGCGAAGCTAGTTCCAGCTCGACCTAGTGTGGCGATTAAGAACCAAACTGTTCTCCTCCACTGGCTGTCTGGAATGTAGACAAATACGGAGATATATAACAACAGTTGCTATAGTGGCGCTCATTGTATCGTAGCACCGATGACAGGGCTTAGTTTATTTTATCACTGTTGAGAATCATGATCTTGTGTCCTACTCATTTCACCTTATTCATCTAGCTCTGCCTTCATTAACTATGCTGTCTCCAGATGTCTATAATAGTAGATTCCTCAAAAGGAATCTACTAAGCCATATTCGTCGAACTTTTACTATTATTGATTGACTCTTTCTCCCCAAAAGTTTACTAATTCAAAGAAAGATTATTCTTATTAAAGTACAAAACTGTTATTCTGTCCTCCCATCCCAGACTAATTACAAAACCACTATCACACCAGATAGTAAACCTTAAATATTTTAACATTTTTCCCCAGCAAGGAGATAGCAGCACACACAATTATACTAAATGATTTCTTTGTCTCGGATCCCGGAGACTGCATCAGTGCTTAAAGATGAGCAAGCCCGCCTGCCCACCCTGTGGGAGCTAATGAACTAGCGTGGATACCTGTGAGTAGGTTAAATACATACACTGTGACAGATAACAGAAGGAAAACTTTAAACAATTAATGAGGATCTAGAAAATATTTCCTTAGAAATTCACAGTTCAACTCAGTTTTACAGAGCAGGTTCAAGAGCGCTGAATTCTTCTCTAAGTCATGGCTCACGGTCATAATCATTTACAACATAATTTCAATCTGACTGTACTTTTTTAGAAATTGTGATAATTTTGGGCTTAACTTGGCTAAAATTTACCTTTTCACTGTTTGTAAAAAGTGATTTAAAAAATAGTAATGTGAAAAATATTGCATGCCTAATTTTTTTTTTTTTTTTTTTCATTTTTCTGAAGCTGGAAACGGGGAGAGACAGTCAGACAGACTCCCACATGCGCCCGACCGGGATCCACCCGGCATGCCCACCAGGGGCGACGCTCTGCCCACCAGGGGGCGATGCTCTGCCCATCCTGGGCGTCGCCACATTGCGACCAGAGCCACTCTAGCACCTGAGGCAGAGGCCAAGGAGCCATCCCCAGCGCCCGGGCCATCTTTGCTCCAATGGAGCCTTGGCTGCGGGAGGGGAAGAGAGAGACAGAGAGGAAAGCGCGGCGGAGGGGTGGAGAAGCAAATGGGCGCTTCTCCAGTGTGCCCTGGCCGGGAATCGAACCCGGGTCCTCCGCACGCTAGGCCGACGCTCTACCACTGAGCCAACCGGCCAGGGCTGTATCTTTCTGAAGGTGGAAACGGGGAGAGACAGACAGACTCCCGCATGCGCCCGACCAGGATCCACCCGGCACGCCCACCAGGGGCGACGCTCTGCCCACCAGGGGGCGATGCTCTGCCCCTCCGGGGCTTCGCTCTGCTGCGACCAGAGCCACTCTAGCGCCTGGGGCAGAGGCCAAGGAGCCATCCCCAGCGCCCGGGCTATCTTTGCTCCAATGGAGCCTTGGCTGGCTACGGGAGGGGAAGAGAGAGACAGAGAGGAAGGAAGGGGGGCGGTGGAGAAGCAAATGGGCGCTTCTCCTATGTGCCCTGGCCAGGAATCGAACCCCGGTCCCCCGCACGCCAGGCCGACGCTCTACCGCTGAGCCAACCGGCCAGGGCTGCATGCCTAATTTTTAATCAAAGAATCATTATCAAATGCTTTCTAAAATGTCTCATTAATATCCAAATTGTTGAGAAGCAAATTACAAATCTATTAATTCATTAACGTTAAGTCTCCTAGGGCAGGGGTTGGCAAACTCATTAGTCAACAGAGCCAAATATCAACAGTACAATGACTGAAATTTCTTTTGAGAGCCAAATTTTTTAAACTTAAACTGTATAGGTAGGTACATTCCTTATCAAGGTAGCGCCTGCATGTGATATTTTGTGGAAGAGCCGCACTCAAGGGGCCAAAGAGCCGCATGTGGCTCACGAGCCACGGTTTGCCGACCCCTGTCCTATGGTGTCCAGTAACCAACCATTGAGTTAAATTAAACTGAATTGCTTTAAAAATTTAAATCTTTAATTCAATTTTCATTTAGAAATTCAAGTGAATATTTATTAACTTTAGATATTTATATGGTAATAAGCTTTAAATCTTCTTAAGGTTTTTGTTTTTCAAAACATCTAAGCATTTGTTAGAAATTTTATAAAGCAAATTCATGGAAATTATCTCCTGTCCAGGAGTTTATGAAACAAAAGCAGATATATAGTAGAAAAGCATAAAGTAAAAACTTGGATTAAAGAAGAAAAAGAAGGACGTCAGTTAATAGGTAGATATTCTTATAGTAATAAAAAAGGGACTAGGAGGCCCTGGCCGGTTGGCTCAGCGGTAGAGCGTCGGCCTGGCGTGCGGGGGACCCGGGTTCGATTCCCGGCCAGGGCACATAGGAGAAGCGCCCATTTGCTTCTCCACCCCTGCCCCCTCCTTCCTCTCTGTCTCTCTCTTCCCCTCCCGCAGCCAAGGCTCCATTGGAGCAAAGATGGCCCGGGCGCTGGGGATGGCTCCTTGGCCTCTGCCCCAGGCGCTAGAGTGGCTCTGGTCACGGCAGAGCGACGCCCTGGAGGGGCAGAGCATCGCCCCCTGGTGGGCAGAGCCTCGCCCCTGGTGGGCGTGCCGGGTGGATCCTGGTTGGGCGCATGCAGGAGTCTGACTGTCTCTCCCCGTTTCCAGCTTCAGAAAAATACAAAAAAAAAAAAAAGGGACTAGGAACAGAATGAGGGTGCTCATTAAGTAGGCAATAAGTTCCTTGAGGCAGAAACTGTACTTTAATTATACAGAATCCCTTTTGACACCTAGTGCAGTGTTTTCCTGTGATGTTGTCAAAGAATGGTTGTCCCAATTGGAGGACAGGGAATTAACAGAGCCTTGAGAATATTCTCACATCTGAGGCACTAATAATTTCTGGTGTGAATTCCATGTAGCAGTGTTTAAGTATTTAATAGTAATTTGATTTTTCTGGCTGGTTTGGAACTTGAATTACATAAAAGTGAGGAGGCAAATTGGTATCATTGCTTGTTTATATGCAGGGGAATCTTGAGAAGAGTTTTCTCATACTACACTCTTATTTAAATAGCCTCAGTCTATAGATCTGGGATTACAAAGTAGATGAATTTGGAGGTAAGTACTCCCTTCACCTCCAAATTATTGCATTAATTTGACATAGCATTCCTTTAAATAGTGAGCATCTCAAGTGAATTAAAGTTTTGATTCTGTTTACCCAACTCATTTTACATAGAGCTTTCTGTAGCACTTTGATGGGATAGAGCAAGACACACCTCTGGACTCATCTCTCTGGGCTGCATTCCTATATCCGCTGAGGAAAATATGGACACACCTATGCATGCTTTCTGTTAGACTGACCAAAAGGCAGGAAGTTGAGCTGTAGAACCAGAAGGAAAATTCTTCCTTCTATGAACTGTGCTTCCTGGTCCTTTGGATTCAGTGGGGAATGGGTTTAGAGAAACCTGGAGGGTTTACCTTCTCTAGAGAAAAACGGGATAGTGTTTCCATATCTCTGGATCTGTATACATATTTATTCTGCCTTATTCCAGAAAGAATTAATTTTTTTAAAGGTAAAAAAATATGTAAGTGAAATAATCAGAACAAGCAGTTAAGGAAAATAAGTTAAAGTTAGAAGTGGGGTTGGTGTATACATCACATGATGTGAGGACCTACACAGTCACAAGATGGAGATCACTTTTGTTGTTAGCTTTTGAACACACAATACAGTATATAGGAAATGTGTTGTAGAACTGTGCACCTGCAACCTATATAATTTTGTTAACCTTGTCACCCCAATAAATTCAATTCAAAGTAAAATTAAAACTAAGTTTTAGTCCTCTTGGAGGTTAGAAGAGGGGTCTGACTTCAGGGGACCCCTGCTATAAATGTGATTATTCAATCAGCCAGGCAACAAATATTTATTGAAGTTGAACAATTTGTCAGTTATCATGCTGGACACTGGGCATCAGTTAGTGTGTGGGGATAAATCAATGAAATAGACTGGGCAATGGCGGTGCAGTGTGATCAGTTTTACAGAGAAGAACCAGTGTAGGTATCTTGACACTTAATATAAATTGGGAGAAAGGCATATCCTGGAGTTTCTGGAAGAGTCTATCTATAACTTAGCTGAGGTCGAAAGGATACAGACTTCTTAACTCTGGCTAAAGTAGAAAACGCTCCAGAGGGCAAGTAGGCGGTCCAGAGTGGCCAAGGCAAGAAAGTGAGACACCGTCTGAGAATGGTGTATAACAACTCTATATGATGAATAGAGAGTACAAAGGAGAAATGAGACCGAGAGGTGACTTGGGCACATGAGAAGAGGCTGTCTGTTGTTGTCCTCAGGAGAAGGAGAGCTGCAGGGTTAAGACGTTAGGTCTCAGTCAAGGAGGAACCTGGGGAGAATGGAGTAGAGCAGGGACAGGGAGACCAGAGTGATGTCACTGTAGTGAGTCAGGTAAGGGATGACAGAGGCCTGGATGAAGGTAGTGGTAGGATGGAGAGACAGGGATAGATGCAAGAGTTACAAGGAGCAAAATGACGGGTTTGACCTTGAATAGATGAGAGACAGTGAGGAAGAAGTTGGACCTCAGATTACTCTGGTTTTTGGCACGGCAGCTGGGCAGGAAAGAATTAACATAGCAGGCCAACTGCTGTCCTTGGGAGGGCTTGCTCACAAGGTTGTCCTTGGCTGACATCTACCAAGTTAGATTTGGGAAGGGTTTTCCTCTTACCTAACAGGAGTGACTTGCTGTGCCCAAACTGTTTGTATAAACATGATGGTTTGTGCTGAACACCTGCTGACCTCCTGGGAGTCTGAAATTAGACAGAGGCCGCCTGTGTGACTGGCCCTCAGTGAAAACCTTGGACATTGAGTCTCGACAAGCTTCCCTGGTTGGTAACATTCCACACGTGTTATCATAACTCCTTGCTGCAGAAGGAAGCACCTCCCACAGGACTCCACGGGAGAGGACCACTGATAGATAACTTGCACTTGGTCGGTTTTCCCAGATTTCGCCCATGCCGTTTGTCCCTTTGCTGACTTTGCTTGGTATCAGTTTGCTGTAATGAATCATACAATAGATAGCCATGAGTATGACAGTATGCTGAGTCCTGTGAGTCCTTTCTGGGAATCATCAAAACTGAGGGTGGTCTGGGTTCCTTCTGACACAGTTGGCTCCTGATATCATGGTACCCCACACAGAGATAAAGAGGGCAGGTGTGGGGCAAGAGCAGTAAGTTATGCTGTAAGTTTTATAGTTCTGATTTTGCTTTATTAGAGTTATTTTGGGCTAGCACTTAGTTAATGACTGTACATTGCTTATTTCAAAATTACCAGGAAAATCTAATTTTTTTCAATATACCTACCTTCATTAGGTGGTTAAGAACCTTCAGGCCTAATGATGCTTAGGAATATGGGACATTGTTCAAAGAGGTAATTTCTTTGGGAACATAAGACATTTGCCTTTGAAAAATAAAACTGCATTCATTTCAGAAATGAAATATTTCAATATTTTTGTCATTGAAAGGTAACAATACCCTAAGTGTTCCTGTGTTAGTTCATGGACAAGAGGACTAGTATATGACCTTGGGGAAATTGTACTTAATCAATTGTACTGAATTCAAAATGGACACACCATCTATCAAGTCCATCATCACGTGGGCTATTGTTTTCTACTTTCGATGTCACATGTTTTTAAAACTCAGAGTCTTTGCACTGGGCTAGGAGTGATGGAATGGTAGTCACTTTGGAGAAGCATCCTAAATTTATTTAGCACAGTGTTTTCAAGCCACTCCTGATGAATATTTTTTTTCTTAAAGAGAGGTCGAGTCACTCACAAATGATGGACTATAAGGACCCCTAAGCCAATGACAAACTTTGATTATCTCAGGGAAATATTCTTCGGATGGTTTCTTTCACTTATAGAAAATGAATGATGATGGTCTTTATGTTTCCACTAGATCAGTGATGTGAAACACGTCTAGATGAACTCAAGAGTCTTTCCCGATTCTCAGTCCTAATGAGCAGTTCCTTATTTAACTTGTAGGACATTCATTTTTATTTTATTGAAAACTATGAAGACTTTTGGCTGTGGTTGTTGAGATCCTAAAGAAACAGCAGCCAAATAAGCCAATTATACAATAGATGAAAAATCAACTCACTTTCCTCATCCAGATTTTTAAATTCTAATATTATGACCTTTTTTTTCCCCTTCTTAAAGAAAATGTAAAGAACTCAAATCAGCTGTCCACATGAAATATTTATATCTGGCAGGTCATGCCAGATATATGGTGTTTAATAAAACCTTTTCTTAAAAGGTATATATTTAGTGGTCTCTGAATTAGCTCTGTTTGTTAACATTACCAAATTTGAAATTACAACTTACTGTATTTTTTTTTTTTTGTATTTTTCCGAAGCTATCAATAGAAATGGGAGAGACAGTCAGACTCCCGCATGCACCCGACCGGGATCCACCCGGCACGCCCACCAGGGCCCAGGGGGCGATGCTCTGCCCCTCCGGGGCGTCGCTCTGCCACGACCAGAGCCACTCTAGTGCCTGGGGCAGAGGCCAAGGAGCCATCCCCAGCGCCCGGGCCATCTTTGCTCCAATAGAGCCTTGGCTGCGGAAGGGGAAGAGAGAGACAGAGAGGAAGGAGAGGGGGAGGGGTAGAGAAGCAAATGGGCGCTTCTCCTGTGTGCCCTGGCTGGGAATCGAACCTGGGACTTCTGCACGCCAGGCCGACGCTCTACCACTGAGCCAACCGGCCAGGGCACAACTTACTGTATTTTTCACTCCATAAGATGCACCTGACCATAAGACACACCTAGGGTTTTAAGGAGGAAAATAAGAAAAACATATTCTGAACCAAACGGTGTGTTAAAATATTTAATAAAATGACGTATTTTTCACTCCATAAGACACAGGTATTTTCCTCTCCACTTTTGGGGGGGGGGGAGTGCGTCTTATGGAGCAAAAAATATGGTAAATATTCTGCACTGTCTTCTCTATTTTAACTTTCCTATTGATGCTTAAAATGCCTTCTGTTCTAACATAAATGGATTTTGCTTAACTAATATTGCTAGTAATTAGGGTCATACCAGTTTAAGCTGGGTTTTGTTAGCAAGGCACACATTTCTTCTGTACTAGTTCTCCTAATTGGGTTATAGAAAATGAAGTATTATTATGCCACAGAATAAGTGTCTTATTTGCCTTTTTCTTGAAGCTTGTTATGAAAGTTTCCGTTTAAAAGGAAAGGAACGTTTATTTTCCTTAAATTCATTTATCCCTTGGCCTCCAGTATAAAATTACTTCTTAAAACTTCTGATACTGCTTTCAGTTTGCGTTCTCAAAACTGTGCAACATTCCGATGTGACCAAGGTCAGCTCAGTATGCCTGCTAATAAAACAGGAGTAGAAAGATCCTAACGCCAATGGAGTAACAGGAGACGAAACACCTTCACTTGGTCCGATATCTGTTTAGTTTTTAAGAACAATGGATTGAACTACTTCTGATTGAAAAGTTGTTCTATTATGGTAGAATAGTTACAGTTATTTTAATTTGAGTAATCCTCCCCCCTTGCAAGTGACTGTCTTTTATTACTGCCAACTTTGAGCAACCGTATGCTAGCTAGCTTCAGTGTGACATCAAACTCAGAGGATCCGTTCCCTTTCCTGTTTGCTTTCTGCTCATACCCCTAGTGAATTTGGAGTCCATTAGAGACGTGAACTTAAGCAGCCAAATAGGTACCTTTGCTAACTATGAGAAACATCACCCACACATTATTTTTATTATACTTAGAGTCCTTTTCTAGAGCATATGGTTTTGAAATTTTCCATCGATTTTTATTGTTTTCCTTAGTAAAGATGGCTCTGCTTTTGCAAGCTGCCATAGTTGACGTTCTGTAGAACAGCATATTGTTTTAACATGGCCCTTCGGACACCCAGCTGTTATTCTTGACTGTAGAACAACTTCCTCGAGCTTCCTCACACTGGCTTTTCAAAAGTAATCTTCCACATTTTGGAGAAGGAGTAAAATTTATATTTCCCTGGAAAGAGGAAGGCAGAGGAAAGACCCACTTCTGCCAAAGAGAAAGGAGTTGTTTATTCTTTCATAAGATAATGTGCTACTTTAGGTTACTGGCTGAGATCTGCTTTTGCCATTCACTCTTTCCACCATCCATTTTTAATGTGAAAATTCTTTTTGAAGAACAGTAGTACATTAGAAGGGACAGAGGGAAGGGGAAAAAGATGGAAAGAAGGAAGCAAGGAAAGAAGGAAGGAAGGGAGGGAGGGAGGGAGGAAATCCAAACCACCACTAAGAAGTCACCTTTTTCTTTTCCATTTCTGTTTGTAACTCTGCTTTTTGTACATTGTTATTATATGTGAAATGTATGGAAGAACAATATGTCTAGTATTTATTGAGAATTTATTATGTTCCCAACATTATGTTAAGTGTGTCATATTTATTGTTTCATTTAATCATCACAAAAGCTCTGTGGGGTAGATACAGTTGTAATCTCCATTTTGCAATCGAAAAATTTGAGGCAAGAAGAGATCACAATGGTAAGCAGCCCAGGATTGGGACATGGGAAGTGTGACTCTGGGTTTGTGTTCTTCACCTCTGTGTACAACTATTGAGTTAAGTAAGGAGGAATTGCCAAACACAAAAGTTTTGAAACATCTTTTATAAGATGTCCTTAAATGTGAACAGAAGCACCTGTTTTGCACACATTTTGTTGTGATTGATAAGGCCCAGTTGTCATGTTTTTACATCTTATCCCTTTTCCCCATCATGCCTGGTGAGATCACAGAAGGGAAAACATTTTTTTTTTAAGTGTACATCAGTGAAGGCATAGAATCACAGACACTGGTTGCAAATTGAGCTTTACTGGTGACTGTCTGTGTGACCTAGGTAAGTAACTTTACCAGGCCAAATCTTAGTTTCCTCAGGCAAAACCTGTAAGATTCAGTTACTGCAGTAACGCTAACGATGAAATTGATGCTCCCAAAATATTTGTTGAGCAATTGAACTTTTTCCCTCTTTACTCCCTTTCCTCTTGCTTCCAATAGCGGTGGGGGGCTGGGGGAACCTGGTAGACATGGTGGGATGAAATAGAGGGAGGCAGAGAAGAGAGGCATAAATTATATTCTTGCTGATTTGTTGGTGCCTCTTTTTCCGTTATCAACTTTATTGAGCAATAATTTATTTTACAGTTAAGTGAATCTATTTAATTGGATGAGTTTTTTTTATTTAATATTTTATTTATTGATTTTTTTAGAGAGAGAGGAGTGAGAGAGAGAGACAGAGAGAAAGAGAGAAGGGGGAGGAGCAGGAAGCATCAACTCCCATATGTGCCTTGACCAGGCAAGCCCAAGGTTTCGAACCAGCGAGCGACCTCAGTGTTCCAGGTTGACGCTTTATCCCACTGCGCCACCACAGGTCAGGCTTAATTGGATGAGTTTTGACAGTTTTATACACCCATGAAACCACAGTTATACTCCAGATACAGAATGTTTCCATTGCTCTCAAAAGATTTCCTATGTCACATTTTTCCTTATACAACACAGGTTTGAACCGCACGGTCCACTTATACACTGATTTTCTTACCCCAGTAAATACTTGTGTTGTTTTAGATCCACACTTGAGAGTCTGTGGATGCATAGGGCCAACCGACTATATGGATTATCTACACCATTTTATACAGATGGCTTGAATATCCGTGGATTTTGGTGGCTGTGGGGGATCCTGGAACTAGTCCTCTGCAGATACTGAGGGCAAGTTAAATTTTAGGGAGTCAAAAGTTATACATGTTTTTTTTACTGCATGGCGAATTGATATCCCTAAGTGTACTATTTTTTATTACAGTAAAATATACATAACATGAAATTTGCCATATTAATTATTTTAAATATACAATTCAGTGGCATAAATAACATTCACAATGTTGTGCAACCATCATCATCGTTTCCAACAGTTTTCATCACCCCAAACAGAAACTCTGCATCCATTAAGTAGTAACTTCTCATTCTCCCCATCCCTCTAACCTCTAGTGACTTCTAATCTGTTTTCTTTCTCTATGAATTTCCCCATTCTAGATAGTTCATGTAAGTGAATTCACACAATATTCTCCCTTTTGTGTCTGACATTTCACAAAGCATATTATTTTCAAGGTTATTCTGTGTTGTAGCATTTATCAGAACTACATTCCTTTTGGGGGGAGTGAATAATATTCCATTGTATATATTGCAGTTTGTTTATCCATTCATCTACTGACAATACTTGGGTTATTTCCACTCTGGCTATTGTGAATAATCCTGCTATGAACATTGGTATACAAATACATGTTTGAGTCTCTGAGAGAGGGTAAGTCACTTGCCCTGAGTCACACAACTAAAAAATGTTGGAACTGGGATTTAACAGAGGTCTGCTGACTCCAGAGGCCACGCTCTAGTCATCAAAATAATATATTTGGCAACTACAGATATGTATCTAGAGAAATTTTTAGCAGTTATTGCATGCCTGTTTCCCATCTCCTATCTCCTGCAACCTAAAATAAATATATTAAGCATATGAGTGGAGAGATATAGTCATGGATAGATAGTTCTTTGTCTACCATCTCAAAATCACAGTGCACTTGGTTATCACTAGAAAGTCATGTCAGGATTATTTCTGAAATGCATTTTAATTGGATTTTTTTTCTCTTGTCTATCTTATCTAGACACCATCAAGCAGAAAATAAATCTTGTCTTACCAGTAATCACACGGAAAGTCATAAGAATTCCCCAAAGTTGTCTAATCGGATACCATTTAATTGGTACGTGTTTGTTGGTCACCCAACATCGTTATCATAGCTCACGTGTGAGGACTCAGAATATGGCAGACTTGGATTTCACTTGTTGAAAGTTGTCTGGAACTTTAGTTGTTCCTAATGGTTCTTTCTTCCTCCTTTTAAAAAACAAGAAAAATGAATGGGCTGTTTTATGACCCCTCTTCAATCCTCTGATCATCAGAAAGGAAAATATTGAAAGGCAGGGTGCAGCTGTTTTATGTTGCAATTTATAATCTAATTAAATGTATTTTATCCAGATCATTATGGACTTCATTAGAGCTGGACTTCTTATTAAAAAGATGATGAGTTAGGTTTGTCGAGACTCATCTGGGTTTTTTAAATTTTGTGATCATGCTGGCAGCGCCTGATGAAAAAAATAATTCAATCTGCCTATCTGATTTAGTTGGTCATTTATTTTGGAAAGTTCTTGCTTCCACTTTTGCTCACTTTGGTTTTTTTGTTTTTGTTTTTGTTTTTGTTTTATTGGTGAGCATGCAGTTTTCAGTATGATTAATAAGTGAAGGTTGCTGTTTTGGAGAGAGTATCATTTGCAAATGATGATCAGTTGTTTTAGAAGCCTATGTATCATTTAAACACCCTGGTACATAGGAGAAATCAATTTTCTAAAGTAATTGGCATAATCTAGGTCAAAGAGAGATGAAATTACATTTTGCTTGCAATGTTTTTTGTATTGGAGACAAAATTAGTTTTATGGTTTTCAGTTTAATTGCTAATTTCTTCCAGTGTCAGGGAGAAGTATCTTAGAGAGAAATTGATTTGAAAAGGGAAAGCAACTCATGTTTGCCTCATTTACATAATTTTTACATAAAGATTTGAGAGTAATTTTACTCTGTTTGTTTTAGATAGGATGACCAACTTCTGTGTAACTCCCTAGTCTGTCTTATGAAAAAAGGAATTAATATTAAGGTGTACTGAAGAAAATCTCCTCTTTGCAAAGAATTGTACTTGGGATGTCTTCACAATTTCTGAATCAAGGTATATCTATGGCCTTGAATTTCTTATCCTTTTAGCTCTAATTATACAATCCTAATGTCATTCATAGCTTTTCCCCACCTGGATAATTTATCAGTTTAATTGTGGTTGGTCCCAAACAATTCTGAGTTGTTATTCAATAAGGTACAATATTAAAATATAATTTGATGGTTAGTATTCAGTTGGAATGTTGACCTTGCCCAACATCTTTAAGCCATGACATCTGCACTACTGTCGTTCTCTCCCAGCTTGGTTGTATCCACATGTGGGCCTGCTTAATCACACAAGTTCTCCATGCAACTGGCACAATATAACAGAGCTCCCTCAGCAACCTCTGAGTAATCACAACTTTACTCTGAATCTCTCACACAAAGACCCAACTTCTTTTCTCTGTATGCTTTAGCTCCTGATCTGCTTCCTCATGCCTGGCTTAGGATTTTCTTTTGCTTTTTATGACATCATCACGTGCATTGGACTTGACCCTCAGAACCACTTCTTCATTTATGTGCTTTGCTCCCTTCCTCAACAGTAGGGCTGCTCCTCCAGGTAGTACCTTTGTTTATTCTACATGAACAGCATGCCCAGTCTGGCTAGGCCTTGAGACCCTCACTGTTTGCTTAACCTCCTACATATACTACCCTCCTCTTACTTTATGTGGAAGCCTCCATTTAACTATTAGTGTATACATTGAGGCTGTTGGGATTTTTTTTTTTTTTAAGTGAGAGGAGAGAAGGCAGAGACAGATTCTGGCATGCACCCTACCAGGATCCACCTGGAAAGCCCCATAGAGGGCGATGCTCTGCCCACCTGGGGTCCTTGCTCCGTTGCAATCAGAGCCATTTTATTAGTGCCTGATGTGGAGGCCATGGAGCCATCCTCAGCTTCCGGAGCCAACTTGCTGTAATTGAGCCATGGATACAGGAGGGGAGGAGGAGGAGAGAGAGAGAAGTGAGAGGGGGAAGGTTGGAGAAGCGGATGGGCACTTCTCCAGTGTGCCCTGGCTGGAAATCGAACCCGGGACATCCACACACCAGGCCGATGCTTTACCCCTGAGCCAACTGACCAGAGCTGCTCTTAGGATTTATGGTTGGCTAAGATTATATCTATCAACTATTTTTGTCTGTTGCCCTGGGCCTACCTGCCTGGAGACCAGCAATGGGACTTGGGCTTTTTGATGATCTTCTTAATTGGAAATAGTATCAATATAAAAATTCTAGAAACAGCAATGGGTTTAATGAATGCCTACAGTGAACCTCTAATCTTTCATTTTGAAATGAAAAAAACATTGACTTGTGGTCTATGGCCCTAATCACCATGTGTTTGGTTCAAGGCTGCCCATTGGTTGTATTAATATACTCACTGTTTTCTGTAACACTAATATTAAGTTGTATTTCTTATTACTATTTCTTTATATAGGTCATATATATTTTCTTGTTAACTTTATCTTTGCATCATATGCTATGGAGTACTACTTTCTGTATAATAAACAGGGCCTGGTTCTTTGCACACACCTTGCAGCTGTTAGCTATCGCTTCAGATGTGTGGATGGTAACTACTGACCATTTTGTGAAAATAATACAGAATAATGACAGATTAACTTCTTTTAACTATTATGGAACTACCACTATTAGGTTGCAGAGGATAAAGTAAGAAACTACAGACAAATTTACAGACAGTCAGATATCTGGGCCAGGTCTTCTAGGAGTGAAGAGATGAAAAACAGGTCTCCTATTACAACCAGTATTTTGTATTTTTCCAACCATATCAGAATCTACTTTCTGCAACATAATGTGGAGGACACAGTAGGAGTTCTAGGATACAGTCAAAGATACGCAGTGTAGCTTACACTTTATCTTTTGCCAGAAAAAGAAGATCCTCAGTATAATCCAGGGGTCTCAAACTCAACTCAGCATGTGGGCCGCAGAGCAAGATCACAGCCATTCGGCGGGCCGCACTAGGTCTACAAAAGGCAACTGTTACGCAACACTTTTCAGTGTCACAAAACGACCAGAAACTGTAGTTCGTGGATTAGTCTGCGGGCCGCACAAAATTGTTCGGCGGGCCACATGCGGCCCGTGGGCCGCGAGTTTGAGACCTCTGGTATAATCTCTGTCTGAACAACAGAACATTAAAGGCTATATTCCATTGAGAAAGGAAGTTATGACGTACCTGATGCAGGAGGAAAACAAAAATAAAAATAAAAAAGATCACTATGATCACAAGAGTGCCATCATAAAGAATCTTCCCCCCCCATCCAAATAGTGTCAAACATAGCAACAACTAACATCCCTCCAAAAACAAAAAGCTATTAGTGACTATGTAGGTCATTTCTCTGGAATTAACTGATTGAACCATAAAGGGAGTAAGTTAGGTCAAAGAGCTCGTGACTAAAGCTGCTGGGTGCTCTATGCCCTCTTCTGGTCTAAGCCACAAACAGGGCACCAACTTTCTAAGACGTAGTTCATCAGAGAGAAGGGGTGGATGTGGGCCTCAAGCTCAGCAACATAACATCTTCATAAAGACAATGAGTATAATCTCTCCCTGTGTTATGAGTAGATATATGATTAAATTTAGGTAGTTAGGTAGGTAAGTAGCATGAGAGAGAGAAGAGTTAAGAGACAGACAGATATAGATTATATAGACATGGTGATTTACTGAGAGGGAGGGTATGATTCTCAGTGGCCTAAGAAGACGTGTACTAAAGCCAGGTGTTCTAAAATGAGCCTTAGCCTAGAAAGAAGGTTGCCTTTTCCTCAGAACAACATGTAGTCCTTCTAATCTTCCCTAAGTCCTGCAGAAGAGATCATAAAGAAATCTTGAAATCAAGTTCTATCATTTAAATCAGTGCCTTATAAGTAATTGCTTATTTATCAATAGAATAGACATAGTCTAATCACAGAACCCTGAAACACATACTCACCTAGAAAAATTATAGTTCTTCTGTTTGTCTTTGGGAAAAGGTGAGTTGGTTATCTTTAAAGTACATCTCTATTAATCATATAGATAAAAATCAGAATCCTATGGGACATGCAAAGTCCAGCAGGTACTCTATATCACACTGCAGGTAGACAGTCACTTACATAGTCTAAAACAATCTTGTAAAGTAAACTTATTCAAAGTTCCATGGTTGCCGCAGTAAAGATCATAGATAGAAACCTACACACAAATTACATCATGTACTATATATCATTGATGACAAAGCCTTAAGAAGCCTTACTAAGATCTTGGTTGTAGTTTCAAACCTTTTTTGAAGTAGAACTCTTATATCAAACAACATGTTACATAAGCCCCAAAATATAGAATTCCCAAATAAAAGTGATCTGATGTGACAGAAGCAAGATGTGGTCTTTCTTTTTCTTTTCTTTCTTTCTTTCTTTTTTTTTTTTTTTTTGTATTTTTCTGAAGCTGGAAATGGGGAGATACAGTCAGACAGACTCCCGCATGCGCCCGACCGGGATCCACCCGGCACGCCCACCAGGGGGTGATGCTCTGCCCCTCCGGGGCGTCACTTTGCTGCGACCAGAGCCACTCTAGCGCCTGGGGCAGAGGCCAAGGAGCCATCCCCAGCGCCCGGGCCATCTTTGCTCCAATGGAGCCTTGGCTGCGGGAGGGGAAGAGAGAGACAGAGAGGAAGGAGGGGGGGGGGTGGAGAAGCAAATGGGCACTTCTCCTATGTGCCCTGGCCAGGAATCGAACCCGGTTCCCCCACACGCCAGGCCGATGCTCTACCGCTGAGCCAACCGGCCAGGGCCTCTTTTTTTTTTTTTTTTTTAATTTTTCTGAAGTTAGAAGCGGAGAGGCAGAGAGAAAGACTCCCACATGTGCCTGACCAGAATCCACCCAGCATGTCCACCAGGGGGCGATGCTCTGCCTATATGGGGCGTTGCTCCATTGCAACTGGAGCCATTCTAGCGCCTTAGGAGAAGGCCATGGAGCCATCCTTGGCACCCAGGCCATCTTTGCTCCAATGGAGCTTTGGCTGCAGGAGGGGAAGAGAGAGACAGAGAAGGAGAGGGGGAAAGGTGGAGAAGCAGATGGGCGCTTCTCCTGTGTGCCTTGGCTGGGAATTGAACCCAGGACTTCCACACGCCAGGTTGACACTCTACCACTGAGTCAACCAGCCAGGGCCTGTGTTTTTAGGGGGGTTGTGTGGCAGGCCAGCGCTCATGAGCAGGATAAGCTGCTTCCCAGCATGGTGTTTAAACATCACTGGTGCAGTACCAGCTTCGCATTCCCACACGAAACTGAACAGGGGGCCAGCACCAGGTAAGGAACTTCCTTATACATATGATGTGGGGTTGGGACTAGGTACTTTTCCCATATGCTTCTAGCAATAATATTTTATGGCTCTATTACTCGGTCCTCATATATAGGTTCACATGAATATACATAGGGTCACATAAACAAAGAAAGGATGATTGACATTGTAACCATTACAATAGATTATACTAAACAGTCCTGGTAGCAAATTATCCATATGTCAAGAAAAGAGAGAGTGAGAGCTTAATGAGACCAACTTCTGGAATCTCCTTTATTACGTATTTATTATATATTAAATATTGAGGTCAGAAACTGGGTGAAGGATTAACTAGAAAAATCCATTACTATCATGGAATGATATTGACCTCTGGAAATAAATATTATTTCAGGTTAAAAAGATGTTAAGTTTCAAGACGCTGATTTCAAAAGCTTTCCTGTCATGAGCATACAATTAGGTCATTTTCATTCTAGCTTCATGCTAGTCTGTAGAGACTAAGCTGAAACCGGCCATTTTAATTCAGAACCAATGTTTAGGCTGCAGAAAGCAGTGATAACCACCCACCTTTGTTTAACGTCTCTGAAATGGAAAGGCTATTTCCTGTAATGGCATAAATTACACAGCCTCTAAAGTTATGTAGAAGAAACCCTTTCACTCTTGCAGCAATGTGCAATTTTGTAGCTGCAATTTTCTCAAATTGCTTATAAAACCTTCTTCTTTTTATTGGGGAAAAAAGCGCAAAAAAACCAATAGCTCCATAATAGATGTCCAAGTAACATCACTCTACTTATCAGGGCATGGAATATTAATAATTAACTGTTGGTCAGGCACACTGAATGAGCACTCTGCTCCCAAAGGACAGCTTCCTGTCAAGATGTCACCCAGAAATAACCCTTTACAGTACGGGAAGGGGGGTGCTACTCCCCGCAGTGCATCTAATAACCATCAAAGTTTCAGTACCTTCCATGATTTGATCAATCAACACCTGGGATTGTCTCATACTCCAACCCCCCCCCCCCCAATCTGTCCCACAAACACAGCAATAATTGATGGCATCTGCCTTTCCAAAGATCGCCAGTCACCAGATGCCTGACCCAGCCCTGAAAGCTGTCCAAGCTGAATAATAAATGACAACCAGATAGAAGAGAGATGGAGAGCTATATCCATTGAAGTCCTGGCTGTCCCTGTGATTCACTGGGCAAGCGATTCTAGCCTTACAATCTCCCAGCAAAGATGGGATCATAAAACTTGCTGCCTTTGTATTAAAATGCCATGTGTCTAAATTTGATCGTGTCTATTGTGGGCTCTGGTGTCTTCTGTACTGATATTCATGTTTTACTCTTTGAGATAAAAACAGAAGTAGATGACTGTGAAACTTCAGCCTCATTTTTAATGATCCAAAAGCAGGAGAAGACAGCAGCCTCTGTTTCCCATTCCAAACACTGTTACATGTAAGGTCTACACACTGTATTAGAATCTTTGACTGAAAAAGGTATGGATTTGGGTTGATATGAGATCAAGTCATAGCTCTATTACTTACTAAATACATAACCTTGGGCAAGTCAGTTTCCTCCTCTAACAATATTAATAAATACATACTTTAGATCATTGCACATTGTATGCTAAATATACAACCACCACACAGCCCCGAAGAGGCACTCCTCAAAGATGAAATTGTATGTTCCCATAAAAACCTGTACATGAATATTTACAGCAACTTTATCCGTAATCGCTCAAACTGGAAACAACCCAGATATCCTTCAATGTGTGAAGAATGATACTTAGTAGTAAGCAAGGATAAAACTATTGATACACTCAACAACCTAGAAGAATATCCGGAGTACTGTGCTCATGCTAAGTGAAAAAAGTCAATGCAAAAGGTTACATACCGGCCCTGGCCGGTTTGCTCAGTGGTAGAGCGTCGGCCTGGCGTGCAGGAGTCCTGGGTTCGATTCCCGGCCAGGGCACACAGGAGAAGCGCCTATATGCTTCTCCACCCCTCCCCCTCTCCTTCCTCTCTGTCTTTCTCTTCTCCTCCTGCAGCCGAGGCTCCATTGGAGCAAAGTTGGCCCAGGCGCTGAGGATGACTCCATGGCCTCTCCTCAGGCACTAGAATGGCTCTGGTCACAACAGAGCAACGCCCCATATGGGCAGAGCATCGCCCCCTGGTGGGCATGCCAGGTGGATCCCAGTCAGGCGCATGTGGGAGTCTGACTGCCTCCCCATTTCCAACTTCAGGAAAAAAAAAAGGTTACATACCGTATGCTTCTATTTATACAATATCCTTGAAATGTTAAAATTATAGAAATGGAATACAGCTTGGTGGCTATAGGAGCTGAGGAGGAGGTGGTGTGAAGAAGTAGTGGATGTAGCTTTAAAAGGGCAACCTGAAGGATCCTCGTGGTGATGGACTAGCTTGGTTTCTTGACTGTGTTGATGTCAATGTCTGGTTGTGATACTGTACTATATTATACAAGGGTGGGCAAAAGTAGGTTTGCAGTTGTAATACAAATAAATAACACAATACTTAATAAATAATACTACAAAAATAACTCTGTGTTTCACATACTTACAACTGTAAACCTACTTTTACCCACCCCTGTTTTTTATCCAGATGTGACAATGGAGGAGACTGAGTCAAGGGCATAGAGATATCTCTGTATTTATTTATTCCAACTAAATGTGAATTGACAATCACCTTAAAATAAAAGGTTTACTTTAAAGAAATAAAAAATAACATATTTCAGAATATCACTACAAGGATTAAATAATATATAAAATTGAGCAATAATTAAGTAATTTTTAAGTAGTATATGGAAAATCACCTAGACAGTGGTCGGCAAACTCATTAGTCAACAGAGCCAAATATCAACAGTATAATGACTAAAATTTCTTTTGAGAGCCAAATTTTTTAAACTTAAAACTATATAGGTAGGTACATTGTTATTAACTTAATTAGGGTACTCCTAAGATGGCCAAAGAGCCACACTCAAGGGGCCAAAGAGCAGTGTGTGGCTCGCGAGCCGCGGTTCGCCAACCTAGGACCTAGCACAATTGGTTCTTGGCAATAAGAGAGGCTGACTCAGTGTCCGTTTCTTTGCTATAGGAAGTTTACAGAGATGGAATGTGTTGCAGTGAATTTTTGTTTGTGCATCAAATGAAAACCCCATGGAAAGGGTTTGATGATGACACAAATACTTCTTAGCCAATTTAGATTATTTTTTCATAAATCTGAATTTTGGGGAAAATTAATATTAGTTTGTACTAAATAGCATCAGTCCAATTCCCATGGCAAACTGTACAATTTGGGTACCACCACATTTCTTCATCCAATAGGTGAATAAATGTGGGGAAAACTACAATGGACTACAATTCAGTTGGCCAACAGCTATAGTCAAAAGAGAGAAATCATGGCTGAAAGTGAATGAGTATGTTCTGTTATAGACACTGAAGAAAAAAATAGAAACGGTAAAATTGTTGTCAAGGGTGTAAGAGCTCACTCGTGGCTAAGGAGAAAGTCTCATATGAAGTCAGAGAACAGGAGGATGTGGGAGCAGACCATCAGTGCAGCACACCTGAGAAAAGGAAGAGGTGGGCATGGGCTGGGGATCTGGGCATGTGGAGTGAGGGGTGGGGAGCATCAAATCACATGCTGACTCCCATAGTCCTACATGCTGGTTGATACATGACCTTGGCCTGAAGAACTGTAGCAATCCTTAGAACTCTCCTGCGAAGTCATCTCGTCTTTCTCAGAAGTCTCGGACCCCTGAGGCCTGATGCCTGCTGCACAAATTAGCTTGTATGACACTCCTGGTTACAATACCAGCAGGGGGAGAGAAAATACACAAATATGCATGTACACACACATGCACGCTCAGAGGATGAAGCATCATTGTGTTCTGGCCTCAAAAATAAAATGAGCAGTCTCTGGCAGAGTAAGTCCTACCACCCACTTTCCTCCTGGTCATTGTCTCAAGATATGTAAAACCAGGTGGTCCCATTTAAATTCTTTAATTATAAACCAGGGCCTGAAATGGTCCACACACTGTCCAAATCCTTTTCATGCCAAAATTAAGAGGGTAAATGTACCTTTCTTTCAGTGATCAGAGCCTGGCTATGCTAAACCTTACCTCAGGGCCATGGGTCTGGGGAACACAGGCTCACAGAATGGCACTTGCATGCCACCTTGTTACCAGCCTACCAACTCAGAGAGTCCCAGTAAACTATGCTCCTGAGTTTAAGTAAATGACAGGGAATGAGGTCACAGCCCCATGGCCATGTTCCCGGGATGACTCCTAAACCTCTCACGGTCAGACTTCTGTTCGACTCCAACATCAGGACAGAACTGTCATTTCAGGAGGTGAGCTACTAGCAGACAGATGCATTCGAATCACATTAATTGGAACCTCTTGTCACAAGATAGCAGCATTTCAATTTCTCTGTGGATGCTGTGTGCAACACATGGTATCTGGCAGGTGTAAGAGTCAATCTCTGATTGCCTATATTCCCAGGCTACTCTCACCGCCGATGTCCGTGCTACAAAGCAATTACAGCTGAAAATCAGTTTGCAACATGCACTCATCCATATTCAGTATTTCCCACTTCAGGCAAATATTGCCCAGAAAGTAAATAAATAAAAGGAGACAGACTTGAGTAATCCAGATTTGTTCCTATATTTCAATCCTCTGACTATCCAATTGTTTACTTGTTGCTAATCCACAATCTGCTCCATATCAAAATAAATATTCAAAAGATACAGCCCCACATAACTAAAGCATATATCTATCGTAAGTGAAAAGGAGGGATGGCGTATAGCATGGAAAAGTTTTAATACATCAGGCCAATAGTTGGGGTGGACTGAATTAACAGGAAACCCAAATGATAGAGCACAGTTTTAAAAAAGGTATTATTGATTTCAAGTATGTTGAGGAAAACAAAGATTTAAGAGGCAGTTCCTGGAACCAATGCTAACTGGCCAAGGTTGAAAGCAGACTGAGGAGGAGACAGAGCTTCCTCACTGAAGCCATGGGAGCCACAGGAATGGAGAGCAATAAGCACTTTTCGGGCTATAAGGTTGGTCTCGGTTGCAACTTCTCCATTCTGCCTCCATAAGGTGAAAGCATCCACAATCAATATGCAAATGAGTCAGTGTGGCTGTGTTCTAACAACACTTGATTTGCAAAAACAGGAAGCGGGCCAGATGTGGTTGCTGACGTGGTTGCTGACCCCAGCATTAGAGAAATTATCCCTTCTCTATGATACAAGCTGGTTTTCTTATAGGGTTTCATCATGAAGAATGTTTAAAATTTTTATTTTGAAATAATGGAATTTATTGGCTGTTTATGGCTTCATGTTCAAAAGATAGTAAACCACAAGAAACTCAGGCAGAAAGACTATACCTTAAACTGAATCAGGTAGCCTATGCTACCACCCACATGTCTTAAGTAGTGGCACCATATGTTAAATAGTGAAACTATTTCAAATAAAATCTTTCATGGAAGTTTGAACAATAAAATAGAGCAAGCACCCTGGCTGAGGCAAAGGTACCTTACCCCAAAAGCCTGTGGTACCTCCTGTGACAATGGGTTCCGAACTTGACATCTATGTTTGAATAGGAAGAAGGAACAGAGAGCAATAACCACTTATAATTAAAACTTGAATTTCAAAATAGAAATACTAAACATCAAAAGACAAAATGTGGCATATGCCAAAATTAACATATTTCTAGAGTTTCTAATTATAAACTTTCTGTTAACTTGTCCAGAGTTGAAATATTTTGCACAAAAGGAGTATGTATGTGTGTGTGTGTGTGTGTGTGTGTGTGTGTGTGTGTGTGTGTTCCTGTGCATATATCACAATGTAGCTGGGGGCCTACACATAAACATAATAAACAGAAAATCTGCCAGGTGGGTAATTCAGCAATAATTACACTCTACAACAGTGGTTCTCAACCTGTGGGTCGCAACCCCGGCGGGGGTCGAACGACCAAAACACAGGGGTCACCTAAAGCCATCGGAAATACATATTTTATTTAAAAATGTATTGAGGCCTGACCTGTGGTGGCGCAGTGGATAAAAGCGTCGACCTGGAAATGCTGAGGTCGCCGGTTCGAAACCTTGGGCTTGCCTGGTCAAGGCACATATGGGAGTTGATGCTTCTATCTCCTCCCCCCCCCTCTCTCTCCTCTCTAAAATGAATAAATAAAATAAAAATGTATTGAATAATAAATATGTATTTTCCGATGGCTTTAGGCGACCCCTGTGTTTTGGTCATTCGACCCCCGCCGGGGTCATGACCCACAGGTTGAGAACCGCTGCTCTACAAGAAAGTAATCTTAAAGGCAGAGAGAATGAGACATTCACAGCTAGAGCAATCAAATACACTGGATATAATAGAAAAACCATAATATCTGGTTCTGGAATACAATTAGAGGTGTCATAATCTCTTTTACAATTGATTCATATAGAGTTAAACCTAGCTCAATTTAGATGCTTTAAAATTTTTATGAGAAAAATAAAGCTGTGGACAAATACATAAAGTTTAATAACTTGTGCTCCTTGATAAAACTCCCAATAAAAACAGCTACTATTTCTTAAGCTCTTATGAGGTGTTTTGTGCCAATTCCTCTAACACCATCCCCCACAAAGTTTGTTGTAGTGTGTGTTCATTTCATAGTTGAGGAAACTGAGAATCAAAAAGATTAAGGTGGCCCTGGCTGGTTGGCCCAGTGGTAGAGCGTCAGCCCAGCACGTGGATGTCCCAGGTTCGATTCCCAGCCAGGGCACACATCTGCTTCTCTACCCCTCCCCCTCTCGTTTCTCTCTCTCTCTCTTCTCCTCCCCTCCTGCAGCCATGGCTCAATTGGAGCAAGTTGGCCCCAGGCACTGCAGATGGATTCATGACCTTTACCTCAGGTGCTAAGAAGAGCTTGGTGCTGAGCAACAAAGCAATGCCCCGGAAGGGCAGAGCATTACCCCCTAGTGGGCTTGCTGGATGGATCCTGGTTGGGGCACATGTAGGAGTCTGTCTCTGCCTCCTCTCCTCTCACTGACTAAAAAAAGGAAAAGAAATTAAGGAATGTGTCCCAGATCATATAGTTGATAAGTCACATTTTGAAGATGTAACCTGAGGTCCATCTGTTTACAATGCCCTTGTTCTTCCAATTATAATTAAAAAATATTGGGGGAATTCCTGGAATGTTTACAGAAAAAATATCCATAATTTAAAGAGCACATGCTCAGATTGTCTATAAAATCCTAATTGCATATTAAGCAATGAGGAGAATGGCAGCTGCGAGTAGAACACACTCCAAACAGCAGAACATTCAATGGCAATAGTTTGCTTTTTATGAATATTTTTTATCGATTCATATTAAAGGATTTAACATGATTAATGAATAGATTCTGAAACAGGAACCTTGTATGAATCTTAAATTCAAAAGGTTTCTACCCTATCCCCCCCAAGAAGAAATTAAAGCTTTTTCTCCAGTCATTCACAGCTGCTGTTTCCTTTGCATAGAGCCCCTCTTCCTCACCTCTCTAGAAAGTTACCTCCTTCTGAATCTTCAAGACTATTGATGCCTGAATTACCTAAAACAATTTCTAGATCAGGAAGGATATGTTTTTTTGTCTCTTTTTTCCACCATCCTTACTACTTCCTCATCCTTATTCTTACCTACATACAAATAAATCCATGCCAACATATACACATATACAGACATGCAGACAATCATATAATCTTCCTCCTCCTCATCATCTATTCTCTCTTCTCCATGGACCAACATTGCCTCACCCATGACCATTAATATAAAAAATAAAATAGACAAAGAGAAATCAAGAAATCTAAGAATTTATGATAACCCACACAAAACTGCATAATTAACCAAAGTCCCACCATGCACTGCTGCATTCAATGAAACAAATAGTCATTGAGCACATACTACTATGTAAAGCTCTAAGTGCAAATCAATCAAAACACATATTCTAAACACAAAATACTTGAACAATATCACAGAAAAGCAAAGGTCCAGAAAAGCAAAATGAGCTAGTGTACATCATTAAAACATATCTTGGGATAAGACCAACACTACCCAAACAAGATGATTACTTTAATATGGGGGACGGCCTGAAAATAAAGGACAATTCAGTGGGCCATGGTCTGGCTCACAGCCTGTGGACAAATAGATAATGGGACACAAAATAAACACACATGTTTGCCCGCAGGGCGCTGGTTTGTGGTGAACAATCAGTGCTGACTTGGAGTGGAATACCAGATGATAACTTGATAAACGCTATTTACCCTTAAAATGTGATTAAACAGCGTTTATAACAAACATGCTTTAAAATGATGAATGATGTGTCATATATGCAGTAAAGAATAACAGAATCATTGTTGGAGGGCGTAGTTTTTCCCTGGCTGCTCCCCAAAGCTATGGCAGTGTGCCTTACCCTGTCACAGAAACCCTGGACTTAGGGCTCTGGCCAGCAAGAATGCTGAACACAGAAAGTGGACTGAACAATGATTCACTGATGATTTCTGAGATCTCCAGTGGAATAAAATCTGTTAGAACACTTGATACAGGACTATTCTGGGTTGACTACAATTGCTGCCCTGTCCTCAGATGTCCCTGGTGAGAAAGGGCAGGTTCTTGGTGTAGCCTTTCCCCCTCCCAAGAACTCAATCAAGTTCTCTTGCAGCTTCTTTTGACCAAGACTTTCATTTTAAAAAAGGAAAGAAATCACTGCACAAAATAATATGCATTCTAATTTTCTTCTAACTCAAGAGTTTTGTAAATAATTAAATACAAATCTAACCTGAACTGATTCACAGTATATTTGTCTAAATTAGGGGGAGTTCATTGTGCAATAAAAATTCATTACTTGGATTCAGTTCTTAGTACAAACTATAATGATTTATGGTTCAATTTATAAGAAAAAGCTTAAATAAGTCCATGTCTATACACACCAGAATGCCATGTACTTAGTGAATACGTAAGTATTCATCCTACAGTAAAAATTAGAACTCCATGCAAAACAGAGGTATTACACAATGTCCAGTTCACCTTCAAAGAAAAGCACATAAACCTAAGCCTGACTATGCCATTGTAAAGAATCTCATACAAATGAATCGTTTGGGGAGACATTATGTAGGTCCATGAAGAGAGAACTAATTTAGAGATACTACCATCTCTGTCTCAAGTTCAGCAGAGAAGCAATAGGTCACGAGTCATTAAAAAACAGTAAACCCAGTAAACTGATTTCCAGCCTTCTTCACAAGGCACACAATTTTCTGATGAAGAATTCTCCATTCTAATCAAGGCTGCAGAACAGAGATAATGAGATCTCTTATGGGAAACAGAATGTATACAACTAATGATGTCAATAAATAAGTGTGTTTAAAATACTTAAACAGAAAGGTGAAAATTCATTAAACACTATAAAGACAATTGAGCAAAATTCAGCAGCAAACTTAATGCTAAATAATGAAATGTTAAAGCCATTTTTATTAAAATGAGAAACCCGACATGAAGGACTGTCATTAAGTCTTAAAATTCTGTTTTGAAGGTTCTGGCTGATGATGAAACAAATAGTTTCCTTGCAGATGATAAGATTACATACTTTAAAAGTCCAGCTCTAGTAAAGAAAATCTTAAGCTTATAAAGTAATTTTCTAGGATGCATAGGTGTGAGCTAAATATAGAAAAAATCATTAACCCTTCACTACCCTAGAGATAAAAGGCTATAAATTTAATGAAAAATATTATACAGGACTTTGTATGCACTAATTAATGTGTCTCAGAAAAACCCTATGAAGGGGATTCGAGTAGTATCTTCATTTAACTTAGGAAGAAACTAAGCTCCAGATAGGTGAAATAACTTGCCCAACATAAATAGCTAAAAAGTGGAGGGCTTGGATTTGAACTCATGGGTTGAACTCCTGAGCATGCTCTCTTTCCTTCTATGTTATCTGTGTTTCTCCAAGTTGAAAGCCATAGCTTATTTTTTGAGTAAGACTGGGACCCAAAGTGAAGCAATTCCTTCTCAGCATCATCCTATACACTGAAAAGAAAAAAAAAAGATATATCTTTTTTTCTTGACAGTCCTGAAATAGTTATGATTTTGGAAAATGACAAAGAATGACACCTTTCTCGTGGGAAAAAAAAAAAAGGAAAATGATTCAAGCAGCCTTACTTGGTCATTTTCAGACATTTGGTTTGAATTCCATAATCTCATAACAAGACGTGTTTGATTCATCATGTACAACTTGCTATAATATCTAATCTCCTTCTCTAATTGCTAATTTTAAAGGAGCACAATTCCACATAGGCTATATTGCAGCAAAGCTTTCGATCAGTGTCCCCAGTGGATCATTTCTTGAGACTTGTCACTGATTTGGAAGAGTTTGCCTTTAACATAGATACTTCTGTAATTCCCAGTACTTGAGTCTCTTTGCTGTTCTCATTCACCGGGGACACTCAGTCCAGGACAGCTACCCAGTGAGTTCGAGAGGAACAAAACCTGCCTGTGTGGTCAATGGAGGGCACTCCTGGCTGGGAAGTTTAGACTAATGGGTTGGTAGAACATAGAGTGGTATACCTCATTGCTGTTTTAAAACTTCATAGTCTAACAAGTGGCTTCATTCTTCCTAAATTACATCCTACTATCTGGATGTGGAGAAGGGAAACAGAAAGTTATTCACAGAATGAAAATTTAGATGACAGAATTGAGAATGAAGGTTATTATTACTGTGCACTATCGTGCTGTGGGATGACCCTGACACCATGGAAACTGTAAAAGTAAAGTCCTTGGTGCCTGAAACTCCTCATTGTCCAAGGGGGTCCAGTGTAACAAGTTGGCATATACATATCCCTACAGACCTTCCATGTGCGTTCATGCACACATATGCACATAGGAATGTGCACACATAGAGTTATGTTACTTATACTCATTCACAGTTTGCAACTCTCATTTTTCTTTTGCTCAACAATGATTCAAGGTCATCTTCCTATATTAACAGATATAGACCTAGCTCATCTTTTATTATACACAGCATAATAGAGATGTAACATAATACTTGCTAACATTTATCGAGTTCTTATTCTGTGTCAGGCATTGTACTAAAACCTTTACTATATATGAGGAAACCAAGAGTCAGAGAGGTTAAGTAACTTGCCCAGGGTTACATAGTCGGTAAGTAGCAAATTCGGGATTTAACCCAAGGCTGTGTGGCACCAGAACCCTGTGTGCACTGAATTCATGTAACCGATCCCTTACTAATGCATGTCGGCCTCTTGTTTCTCAGTGTACCAAATAGTTCTGTAATGAACATCTTTATACACAGATGCTCGTGAAAATAATTCTCTTTGATATATACCTTTTAATATTTGAGAGCCAACCTGTTTTTTTAAAAATAATTTTATTTAGACAATTTTAATGGGGTGACATTGGTCAACATAGCACATAGATTTAGAGAAAACATTTCCAGATCATTTTGACATTTGATTATATTGTATACCCATCACCCAAAGTCAAATTGTCCTCCTTCACCCTTCATTTGATTTTCTTTATGCCCCTCCCCTCCCACTATGCCCTCCCTCTTCTCCCTTCCCCTCCCCGTCAACCACTGCACTCTTATCTATGTCCATGAGTCTCAATTTTGTGTCCCACCTATGTATGGAATCATACAGTTCTTAGTTTTTTCTGATTTACTTATTTCACTCAGTATAATGTTATCAAGGTCCATCCACATTGTCGTAAATGATCCTATGTCATCATTTCTTACGGCTGAGTAGTATTCCATAGTATTTATGTACCACATTTTCTTTATTTCTTTATTGAAGGGCTTTTTGGTTGTTTCCATGTCTAGGTCACTGTGAACAATGCTGCAGTGAACATGGGGCTGCATGTGTCTTTACATACCAATGATTTTGAGTTTTGGGGTAGATACCCAGTAGGGTGATTGCTGGGTCATATGGTAGTTCTATTCTTAATTTTTTGAGGAACCACCATACTTTTTTTTTTTTTTTTTTGTATTTTTCTGAAGCTGGAAACAGGGAGAGACAAAGAGACTCCCGCATGCGCCCGACCGGGATCCACCCGGCACGCCCACCGGGGCGACGCTCTGCCCACCAGGGGGCGATGCTCTGCCCCTCTGGGGCGTCACTCTGTTGCAACCAGAGCCACTCTAGCGCCTGGGGCAGAGGCCAAGGAGCCATCCCCAGCGCCCGGGCCATCTTTGCTCCAATGGAGCCTCGGCTGCGGGAGGGGAAGAGAGAGACAGAGAGGAAGGGGGAGGGGTGGAGAAGCAGATGGGCACTTCTCCTGTGTGCCCTGGCCGGGAATTGAACCTGGGACCTCTGCACGCCAGGCCGACGCTCTACCACTGAGCCAACCGGCCAGGGCCACCATACTTTTTTCCATAATGGTTGTACTACTTTACATTCCCACCAACAGTGAATGAGGGTTCCTTTTTCTCCACAGCCTGCCGGGGTCCAGCCCCGGCGGGGGAGATCCAGGGGTCCCACAGGAGGAGACGGCGTCGGCGAAAATGGAGTGAGAGAGCCGAATTCTTTTCTTTCTCTTTATTCTCCGGTTAGCATTTACTGCCAGGCATCTCTACCAAATGCTAGTATAGCTCCCTTTTTATACACGCACACCGAGTTACAATCACATGGTGTTAATTATTACTTTTGTTTCACTATGTTTTCATGTTTCCGGATAACAGTTCATTTACATCTATGAGTCACAAGTCAGGTAGCAAATCATTCAAAATACAAAATACCTTGAATAGCGATAACAACATCAGTAAAAGCTTTTAGAGTATTAGTTCTAAAAGGCTTGCCTCTAAAGAAATTAACATAACATCAAGAATAGCTTTCACCCAAAGATATGCAGAGTGCACTTGCAAGATAGCCCAGCAGCAACGCAAGACATTCCATGGATTTCCCTACATTTTTAAATCTCCTGAGAACATCTCATTGAGAAAGCCTAGCAATTGCCTTTAGTCAAAAGACAATTCTCTTAGTAAAACATTCTTTTCTTGCTGACTACGCTCTCATCCTAGGCCACACAATGGGCCATTCTACTATACCTTACCTAAGATACTATTGTCTAATCAAATATTACTTATTTATTATATTTAAATACTAGTTAAGTTCTGACTCTATTCTTCTCAGAATATACCACTATTTGCAGATCAAAGAAGAAAGGAATGTTTCTCTACTTATCACATGAAAAGGCTAGGGAAGATAAATGTTAAGTGAAGGCCTAAGGGTGCTCTGTGCACAGCCACTGCTTCCTACCCATTCACAAGTCACAATCTCTTCTTTTTAACATGATTAAGAAGGAATTCTCCTACAAACTTAACCCTTTACGAGGGATATCATAGCCAGCCTCTTATGTCTATGAGCCCAGTTCAAGGGGCTTGCAGGCTTTTCTGTGGAACTCACACCCTCTGTCTCATTTCCAAAGAAATCACTACGAATCTACAGGGAAAGCACGGTACTATTATCCCTGTGCCACAAATAATAGCACACACCCAGAAAAGGGGGGATATAAGGCCAGATTAATTTAAAAAGTCAAAGGGGGGAGTATCGTGCCTATCCTTTGTGGTGACTTTGTCACCCCACAGCCATTGGTCTTCACTGCAGTGACTTTGTCACCCCGCAGCCATTGGTCTTCTCTGCTGTGACTTTGTCAATCAGCAGTTTTTGGTCTTCTTCTGCTGTGACCTTGTCAGCCAGCAGTTGTGGGTCTTCTCCTGCTGTGACCTTGTCAGCCAGCAGTTGTGGGTCTTCTCCTGCTGTGACCTTGTCAGCCAGCAGTTGTGGATCGGCTCCCGACAACAGCCTCTCCAACACTTGTTATTACCTGTCTTGTTGGTAATAGCTAATCTAACAGGCGTGAGGTGGTATCTCATTGTAGTTTTGATTTACATTTCTCTAATAGCTAATGAAGATGAGCATCTTTTCATATATCTGTTGACCATTTGTATTTCTTCCTGGGAGAATTGTCTATTCATGTCCTTTTCCCATTTTTTATTGGATTGTTTGCTTGTTTGTTGTTGAGTTTTGTAAGTTCTTTATATATTTTGGTTATTAGCCCCTTATCTGAGCTGTTGTTAAAAAAATCTCATTTTTCATTTAGTTGTGTTGACTGAGGACGCACCAACAGAATTCTAGACTCAGAGTAAAACAAAGAAAAGTTTATTACACTCGCGAGCGGGCCCAAGGCAAGGAAATGGCCAAGAGCCCCGAGCCACTTCAGCAGGCAAGTTTTATACCTATTTTCAGGGAGAGGAATTGTAACAGTTCTCAGGGTGATTGATGTGATATAATCTATTCCCGGTCCTTGAGGTAAGGAAGGTGTTAATTATTACTTTTGTTTCACTATGTTTTCATGTTTCGGGATAACAGTTAATTTACATCTATGAGTCACAAGTCAGGTAGCAAATTATTCAAAATACAAAATAACTTGAATAGTGATAACATCAGTAAAAGCTTTTAGAGTATTAGTTCTAAAAGGCTTGTCTCTATAGAAATTAACATAACATTAAGAATAGCTTTCACCCAAAGATATGCAGAGTGCACTTGCAAGATAGCCCAGCAGCAACACAAGACATTCCATGGATTTCCCTACATTTTTAAATCTCATGAGAACATCTCATTGAGAAAGCCTAGCAATTGCCTTTAGTCAAAATACAATTCTCTTAGTAAAACATTCTTTTCTTGCTGACTACGCTATAAAAACCCCTAAATTGTAGGTGCTCGGGTGTGACTGGTGACCCTCACCTGAGCTCACTTTTCTATAAAACTTTGTTTAAACTCTCTAAACGTCTCCAGTGTCTATTTTACCCGGCGAATGCAACAATTGATTGCCTCAGATGCTTCCGGCCTTGCCTTTCCGATAAGCCCTTAATCAAACACCGGATGCCTGCGGCTTCTTCAAGGAGCCTGGGCAAACATCTAGGGGCCGGGTGGGCCAGTTATTGTTTTACAAACCAAGATGAGTTAAGCAAAAATCAGACGAAAAAGATCAGACGGAATCCACTGTTACAGTTGGCTGTCTTTTTTGTTGTTAGTTTCTTTTGCTGTGCAAAAGCTTCTTAGTTTGATACAGTCCCATTCACTTATCTTTGCCTTTACTTCCCTTGCCTTTGGAGTCAAATTCTTAAAATGTCCTCTATGGCCAAGGTCCATGAGTTTAGTACCTATGTTTTCTTCTATGTATTTTATTGTTTCAGATTTTATATTTAGGTCTTTGATCCATTTAGAATTAATTTTTGTACAAAGAGACAAACCATAGTCGAGTTTCATTCTTTTACACGTGGCTTTTCAGTTTTCCCAGCGCCATTTATTAAAGAGGCTTTCTTTCTCCATTGTGTGTTTTTGGATCCTTTATCAAAGATTATTAAACCATATATATGTGGTTTTATTTCTGGGCTCTCTATTCTGTTCTGTTGGTCTGAATGTCTATATTTTTTGCTAATACCATGCTGTTTTGATTATCGTGGCTCTGTAGTATAGTTTGAAGTCGGGTACTGTAATGCCCCCAGCTTCATTTTTTTCCCTTAGGATTACTTTGGCTATTTGGGGGTTTTTATGATTCCTTATAAACCTGATGATTTCTTTTTATTCCATTTCTTTAAAAAATGACATTGGAATTTTGATTGGAATTGCATTAAATTTGTATATTGCTTTGGGTAATATGGTCATTTTAACTATATGTATTCTTCCTATCCAAGAACAAGAAATATTTTTCCATTTCATTGTGTCTTTTTCGATTTTCTTTAACAATGTGTTGTAGTTTTCATTATGTAGGTCCTTTATATTCTTTTGTTATGTTTATTTCTAGGTATTTTATTTTTTTGTGTTGTTGTAACCATAAAAAGGATTCTTTTTTTAGTTCATTTTTCTGAAGTTTCATTGTTGGCACATAAGAAAGCAATTGACTTCTGTATGTTAATTTTGTATCCTGCAACCTTACTGTTTATTGTTTCTAATAGTCTTTGGGGTTTTCTATATACAAGATCATATCTTCTGCAAAAAGTGAAACCTTTACTTCTTCTTTCCCAATATGAATGCCTTTTATTTATTTCTCTTGTCTGATTGCTCTGGCTTCCAGCACTATGTTGAATAGGAGTGGAGAGAGTGGGCAACCTTGTCTTATTCCTGATTTAAGGGAAAAAGTTTTCAGTTTTTTGCCACTTAATATGTTAGCTGATGGTTTGTCATAAATGGCCTTTATTATGTTGAGATATTTTTCTTGTATACCCATTTTGTTGAGTGTTTTAAACATAAAATGATGTTGTATTTTATCAAATGCCTTTTCTACATCTATTGATCATATGGTTTTTGTTCTTTGTTTTGTTGATATGGTGTGTTACGTTAATTGTTTTACGTGTGTTGATCCATCCTTGTGATTCTGGGATGATTTCCACTTGATCATGGTGAATTATTTTTTTAATGTGTTGTTGTTGTTTTTGATTTGCTAGTATTTTATTTAGCATTTTTTGCATCTGTATTCATTAGAGATATTGGTCTGTAGTTTTCTTTTTTTGTGTTGTCCTTATCAGGTTTTGGTATGAGGATTATGTTGGCCTCATAAAATGGGTTTGGAACTATTGCTTCTTCTTAAATTTTTTGAAAGACTTTGAGTAGGATAGGAACCATATCTTCTTTGAATGTTTGATCGAATTCACTAGTGTAGCCATCTAGTGCTGGACTTTTATTTTTTGGGAGGTTTTTGATAGTTGTTTCTATTTCCTCCCTGCTTATGGGTCTGTTTAGGCTTTCTACTTCTTCATGATTCAATCTAGGAAGATTATATTGTTCTAGGAATTTATCCATTTCTTCTAGATTGTTAAATTGGTGGCATATAGTTTTTCATAGTATTCTACAATAATCCTTTGTATATCTATGATATCTGTGGTAATTTCTTCTGTTTCATTTTGGATTTTCTTTATATGAGTCTTTTCTCTTCTTTCCGTAGCAGGTCTTGCCAAGGGTTTGTCAATTTTGTTGATCTTTTCAAAGAACCAGATTCTTGTTTTATTGATTCTTTCTATAGTTTTTCTGTTCTCTATTTCATTTATTTTTGCTCTACTTTTTATTATTTCCTTTTTCTGCTGGTTTTGGGTTGCTTTTGTTCTTTTTCTAGTTTCTTAAGATGTGATGTTAAGTGGTTTACTTGGGCTCTCTCTTGTTTGTTCATATGAGCCTGTAATGATATAACTTCCCTCTTATTACTGCTTTTGCTGCATCCCAGAGATTCTGATATGTCATGTTGTCATTTTTGTTTGTCTGTATATATCTTTTGATCTCTGCTTTTACTTCTTGTTTGACTCATTTTTTAGAAGTATGTTGTTTAATTTCTACATTTTTGTGGGTTTGTTTACTTCTTTTTTGAAGTTGAATTCTAATTTCAAAGCTTTATGGTCAGAGAATATGCTTGGTATAATTTCAGTCCTTCTAAATTTGTTGATGTTAATTTTGTGTCCCAACATATGGTCAATTCTTGAGAATGTACCATGTACGCTGGAGAAAAATGTATACTTTGATGTTTTGGGATGAAATGTCCTGTAGATGTCTATCATATTCAATTGTTCTAGTGTTTCATTTAAGGCCAATATTTCTTTATTAGCTTTCTGTTTGGATGAATGATCTAGAACTGTCAGTGGTGTATTGAGGTCTCCAAGTATGATTGTATTTTTGTCAGTTTTTATTTTTAGATCAGTTAGTAGATGTCTTATATACTTTGGTGCTCTTTAGTTTGGTGCATATATATTAAGAAGTGTTATATCTTCTTGATTCATTGTCCCTTTTATCATTATGAAATTAACATCTTTGTCTCTGATTACCTTTGCTGTCTTGTAGACAGCATTGTTAGATATGAGTATGGCTACTCCTGCTTTTCTTTGGATATTATTTGCTTGGAGAATTATTTTCCAGCCTTTCTCTTTGAGTCTATTTTTATATTGTAGCTTAGATGTGTTTCTTGAAGGCAGCATACAGTTGGATTTTCTTTTTTGATCCATTATGCTACTCTGTGTCTTTTTATTGGTGAGTTCAATCCATTTACATTTAATGTAATTATTGACATTTGAGAGTTTCCTATTGCCATTTTATATAATGCTTTCTAATAGCTAGATTTCTTGTTTGGTTCTTCTCTTTCGTTTTTCTGTCATTTTTTTATTTGGTTGTATTCCATACTTCTTTCCTCTGTTTCTTCCTTTTTTAAGTCATGTGTTTCAATAGTGGTATTTTCAGGGGTGGTTACAATTAGGTAATCAAAAGAATATATATCTTATTTATTGTAGTCCATTATCTCATGATTGCTTCTGCACTCCATCCTCCTTTGTTACTGCTAATTTTTGTCTTCTCTCATTTATTTTTTGTTGTCACAGATTATTCTTGTTTTTATTGTGCTCTTGTTGGCACTTTTACTTGTAATTTTGTTTAGTTCTTTATATCTGGTCAGATAACCCCGTTTAATATTTCCTGAAGTGGGGATTTTCTGGTGATAAAATCTCTCATCTTCTCTATATCTGTGAATGTTTTTATTTCCCCTTCATATTTGAAAGAACCCTTTGATGGATATAGTATTCTTGGCTGGAAGTTCTTCTCTTTCATTACTTTAATATTGGGATCCACTCTCTTCTGGCTTGCAGAGTTTTTGCTGAGAAATTTGATGATAACCTAATGGGCCTTCCATTATATGTTGTAGTCTTCTTTTCCCTGGCTGCCTTGAGGATTTTTTCTTTGTCATTGATTTGTGATGATTTAATTATAATGTGCCTTAGAATAGGTCTGTTTGGGTTAAGGAAACTCAGTGTTCTGTTTGTTTCTTGGATTTGAGGCTCTAATTCTTTCCACAGGCTTGGAAAATTCTCATCAATTATTTGTTGAATATGTTCTCCATTCCTTTTTTTCTCTCTTCTCCTTCTGATACATCCATTATTCTTACATTCCTCTTTCTGATGGAGTCAGACAATTCTTGTGGGGCTTTCTCATTTTTTTTAAATTTGTGAGTCTCTCTTTTCTTCTGTCTGTAGTATCTCTAGTTGCCTGTCTTCTATGTCACTAATTCTCTCTTCTATCTGGCCTGTTCTATTAGCTAAGCTTGTCACCTCATTTTTCAGTTCATGTATTGAGTTTTTCATCTCTGTTTGGTTCCTTTTTATAGTTTCAATTTTCTTGATGAAGTATTCTTTTTGTTCATTAAATTGTTTTTTGAGCTCACTAAGTTGCCTTTTAGAGCTTTCTTGTATTTCACTGAGTACTTTTAGGACTTAAATTTTGAATTCCCTGTCATTTAACTCCAAAGTTTCCACATAATTGAAAATTTTTTCCAGAGATTTTTCATCATCTATCTGAGCTATGTCTCTGTCTTTTGTATCCATGATATTTTATTTCTTTTCCCTTAATGGCATTTGAGAGTGGTATTGTTAATAACACTAATAAGAAATAATTAAGAAAGTAAAATAAAAATTGAAAAAATACAGTGAGAAAATGAAAATTCTATAATGATAAGTGGAACAAAAACTACAGAGAAGGAGTAGGAACTGAGGAGAGATGACAAAATAGAGAAAAAAAGTATAGTCAAAAACAAGCAAAATGTCACAAAGAAAAATATGAGTCCGAAAAATAATAATTTGATGGTAAATGATGATCAAATGAGAGCAAAAAAAGAAAAATGAAATATGTAGAAGAAAAAAAGATAAAGGAGAAGAAACGAGAAGGGAGAATAAAGAGAAAGAAAGGACAAAAAAACAGAATACAAAACAAAGAGAAAGAAAAAGAAAGAAGAAAAAAAAAACAGAAGTAAAGGTTTCTGAAATGAAACCCTCACAACAAGAATGAAAAATGTAACAAGTGTGGATAATGTAATTCAAAAGGAAAATATTAAAAAAAGAAAATGGAAAGAAGTAAAAATGACAAAAAACCGTTTATAAAAAAGTAATGTTTTTTGGTTTTGAGAGATAGCTTCTTCCTTTTTTTCAGCAGGTGGAGCTATACTATGAGTTTTGCCTCTGCATGGCTCTTGGGCAGACGTCTACTGGTGTGTCGCTGTGGCAATGACATAGGCTGGGCCTCAGTCCCATTGGCAGGTGGTGCTTGTTAGGGCTTTGCAATTATCTGGCTATAGTAATAGGGGTCTCAGTTTTCCAGGTGCCTCTCCGCACATCCCTCCCACTGGAACTAGCAGCCTGGAGACATAGCTGTGGGGTCTGCCTCAGCTACTGTCCTCGCAGCAAGGGAATCTATGCACAGCCAGGTCCCCTCTCCAGTGGGGCTCAAAGCACAGTTCTGGGAAAGGTAGTGGAAACCAGAGCTGCCAGTGCAAGTAGGCAGGGCAGGGCTCAGACCAAGGACCAAGTTCCTTTATGTTACACACAGGCAAAATTCTATGGGCCAGTGGGCTTATCTGGCATGCCTCAGTGTGCCACAGTTTTAATCTCTATGGGCTTTTTCCGCTTGCACTGCTTGGACAGGCCCATAACAGGCCATGTGTGTGTCCAGCTCCCACAACTGCACACAGGTGGTTGCAGCCGCCATTCAGGCACTAAGCCTGGGCATTCTCAGGCCAAGGGTCTTGGCCCCTGTGTGCACCCGGCACTGGAGATCGTGGAGCCAGGAATGTCCAAAAAATGCTGGTGCTCACTCAGGTGCCCAGTGTTGTTAATCTTGGGCAAAGCACCTCGGCCCATGCATGCGCCTGCTCGCTCCCCGTGCTGATGATGCTAGGTGGAGTCTCTAGCACTGCTGGAAATACACAAAGATGCTGGCAGTGGCCCACGTGAACACACTGTGATGATAATTTTAGGTAGATCTCACCACCTGTGTGCGCGCCTAGTGTCCACAATTTTAGGCAGAGCCAGTGTGATCTTTCCTTTCTTTGGGCGCCCACCCTAATTCCACTCCATCCCTATTAGTTCAGCCTCTACTCTTCGCCTGGCTCCAAACAAAAGTGCCCTACCTCAGATCAGCACAGAAAGCGAAATGCCCTGTCCTTCGTCTTATATATTCAGTCACTTTTTCACCCAATCATACCTTTGTCTGCTGTGTGTAAATTTCAGGTGCTCCTAAGGTTTTTTTGTCTGTTTCTTTTTCTGTGTTTAGTTGTTAAATTTGTTGAAATGTCAAAGGGAGAGATTGGGAGAATCTCTCATGCTGCCATTTCTCTGACGTCACCTCCCAACCTGGTTTTAAAAAATGATTTTAGTTTGTCTTCTTTTTAAATTGAATTTATTAGGGTAACCCTGGGAAACATAATTATATAGGCAGTCCCTTGACTTGTTTAAACAGGTTCTATACACAAGAGGGGCTGATTCTCTGAGCAGAGCAATGTATCATCTTGATAATGACAATAGGTTTCAATTCTTTGGTCAATTAATTGGATGCTTACTTACTTAACAAAAGACCTGCCAGTCTTTTCCTGTGCTCAGCAAGTACTCACTCTCAGTAGCTTCTGGAGTCTGTTTTCAACTGTCAAGGTAATGCAAGGCCCAGGAGAGGGAATCTTAATTATGTCACAGTTTTGGGTACTGTCCAGGACTCAAACCTTCCACGAGGTCACAACCAGAATAGCAAAGGAATCTGGTACTCACAGAGTGATGTGCTATTATCTTATGCTCAGTATCACACTGAACAGTGGAGTTTCTTTCCATTTGAATGGGTTTAGATTTGCTAAATGAATAAAAACCATACTAACAAAAACTTGCTCCATGAAATTTTTACCAGTATAGCTGAGAAAGCACAAAATTGTGAAGCTGAGATGGCTTTTCATTAATAGAGTGATTAATTGCTGCATCAGAGAGTGTGGAGACTGATTGATAACGTAATGATTGATAAGTGAATTTCCTGTCTTCCAAAATGCATCTCCTATGCCTCTTTTCTTCCTTATGCCTACACGGCAGATCCTTATGCTAAGCTGGGTGGCTGGCTGGGCAGGCAGGAAGGTGACTTTGTGGCTTTAGGAACTCAGATCCCTGGGCTTTGGTTCTGACATGGAACCACCTCACACTCTCCCCTCCCTGACCACAGACTGCCCAGTGGGACAGTGAGGAGCAATCAGGAATCAGAATATACCATCTGCACCAGAGAGATTAATTTAGCATTCTCATCAGAGAAAGACTGGAGTCCTGCACCCGCATCATGAGCCTTGACAGCTCCTTTGTCTTCCCTTGAAAGCTCTTCTGCTGGAGGCAGCAGGGACAGAGAAATGTCCTCCCATCTATCGAGGTGACAAGGGGGGTGATGGAGAGACACGTTCATTTGAGGTTGAGGAGACACCCTCCAGTGCTTCTGTTTCTTGGATAATTTGAGGACTACCTTGTGATAGTCACACATTTCTGCCATTGGTGTCAAGAATAGGTGCCCATCATCTTAACAAAGCAAATGATGTCCTTTAGCTTTTCTTTCTGCAGTCAGATTTGCCACTGACACAGACAAACCTATGAAGGTTGGTTCTGACAGCTATTCAATGTGAGTTAGTACCTGTGCATTCAGTTAGTGCTGTAAAAAAGGGTTTCATACTGTAATGGATGTTGACGTTTGATTCAAATATAAAAGTTGAAGAAAGGCCCCCCCAGTAAAAAGTAACATTTCTTATAGCACCTAACTTAAAGAACCTGAAAGAGAAACCATGGTGCTTTGAGGAGGGTGGAAATAAGAGAAGCAGAAAAATGGTGAGGATCATGGGTTTTATAATCAGGTTTTTTAATATCAGTCTAGATTCTGACCTAGAAAAAGTTATTTAAACCCCTGGGCCTCAGTTTACTTATCTAGAAAATGGGACTAATGACTATAATAATTATGCTTATAATATAATAAAATTACAATTAGTCATGACAGTATCTACTTTGTAGGTTGTCACAGAATTGAATTAACACACACAAAATGTTTAGAATAGTATCTAGCACTTAGTAAGCCTTCAATTCAATAAATGTTAGCTGCTATCATAATTGCTATTATAAATCCGGGTATTATTTACTAATTATTATTTTGTCAGGCTGCTTTCTTGTAATGATTCAGGAAAAATACAAAAGCATTGAAAACAGTGCAGTGGGAAACTTGGTCATGAAGCTAGGGTTCATGCTCGCAGAAAGGGAAGCAGAAGGTACAGAAATTGCAGGCTTTTGAAACCTAAATAGCCTGACAAGAGGCCTCTTCATTGAGTCAGTTCCCACAGCTCACTAGGGACTTGGGACCACAGGAAGCCTCCCCAGCGAGTTTAGCAGCTCCTCACTGCATATCACCATTTCTGACAATACTTTTGACCTTTGGTACTTTTCAAAGGTATTATGCTGAAGAGAAGGGAGCTGGCAAAGATGTTTGTTGGACTGTGAGTCTGTAGATCCATCTTCCTGGATTCAGCATGCTGCTGTATTCATGGGCAGCGACGGCAGAAAGCAGACGTCAAATCTTGTCAGTAGTACAGGATTACATCCAGACAGATCTGAGACAAATGCATTGCTCTGATTGGGCAGAGGAGCTTGTAAATCCCTTGGTTCTAAGAATTGAGTATTTGTGGAAATGATGGTAAAGTACTCTGGCAGGCCAGTGATGGTTCTATAAGCAAGAAGATATGTGTTCTGTGTGTGAAGACAAGAATGTTTTAAAATCTTTTTTCTTTCTAATATGTCTTATATATCTAGTTAAATTTATTCTGCCCCAGCTTAACTGAGGTATAATGGACCCTTGTTTTATTTCTTCATGTTATTCTGCTATGTAAATATTTTCTTTCAATGATCTGAATTTTAAGAAAGAGAAAGTTTGGTTTTAATACTATTCTTTATTTTTTGAATTTATATATTTATTAATATTTTAGTACTAATGTATATTAGTATTTTTAGTACTAGTGTATATGTTTTTTAAATTTAATTCCTTTGTAATTTATTTATTGATTTTAGAGAGAGTAAAGAGAGAGAGAGAGAAGCATCGATTTGTTATTTCACTTATTTATGCACTCATTGGTTAATTCTTGTATGTGCCCAAACCGGGGATCAAACTCACAACCTTTTCATATTGGGATGACACTCTAATCAATTGAGCTACCGAGCCAGAGCTAAGTATATATTTTTTAAAAAGTACCTTGATTTAGTATTAGTATATGTATGTGTGTATATGTGTGTGTGTATGTGTGTGTGTGTGTTTTAGTCATTACCTTGATACTGAAAAAATTAAACTATTGCCTTTGTTTTTCATTGGCATTTAAGATACAGCAAATATATCTAAATAATCAACATATAAATTATTGACAACATAATAAACATAGATGTGAAACTTCATGAAGCAGGTGAGTGTCTGTCAAGACCTCAGCTAAGTGAATCCTTTGTGGAAATAATTTGGCAGGTTTTTGTTTTTTATAATGACTGAATTTGGGAAGATTCTATGAGTAATATTTGTAAATCAAACCTAGCATTTGGAAAAAGCCATTATCTACATTGAAAGTATTTTCCTTTATAGCCTTTCTTTTCCAATATTTTGTTTTAGAAGAAATCAGAAGACAGAAGACTACCTATTAAGCAGAGAGAGAGAATATAGAACAAGGTTTTTTAACCTTGATACTGTTGACAAAATTCTTCTGTTGTGGGGTATGTCCTATATATTGTATGATGCTTATCAGCATCCCTGGCTCCTAGATGCCAGTCACACTCCCCCTACACCAGTCACAACAATAAAAAATGTCTGTAGACATTTCCAAATGTCTGCTGGGGCAAAATTACCCTGATTGAGACCACTGGAGTAGGGAATAACTGAGAAAAGCCAAAAGCTTGGAAAAACATGGGGCCCGGAAAAAGCAGCAAGGAGTTCACATTTTCTAAAATCAACAAAACAAAAGTTTCTATTAAAAAAATACAAGAGGCCCTGGCCAGTTGGCTCAGTGGTAGAGCGTCAGCCTGGCATGCAGGAGTCCCAGGTTTGATTCCTGGCCAGGGCACACAGGAGAACCGCCCATCTGCTTCTCCACCCTTCCCCCTCTCCTTCCTCTCTGTCTCTGCCTTCCCCTCCCGCAGCCCAAGGCTCCATTGGAGCAAAGTTGGCCCGGGTGCTGAGTATGGCTCTGTGGTCTCTGCCTCAGGTGCTAGAATGGCTCTGGTTGCAACAGAGCGACGCCCCAGATGGGCAGAGCATCGCCCCCTGGTGGGCATGCCAGGTGGATCCTGGTCGGGCACATGCAAGAGTCTGACTGCCTCCCTGTTTCCAACTTCAGAAAAATACCCCCCCCAAAAAAGAATACAGGACCCATACATATGCTGTCTACAAGAGACACACCTTAAAACAAAAAATGCACATAGACTGAAGATAAAAGGATGGAAAAAATATTTCATGCAAATGGAAATGAAAAAAAATACAAGAAATTAAGGACCAAAAAAGACATTGGGAATTATTTGCAACCCTTAAGCCAAAGTATTAGTACCTTTACCATACAAAGATCATTAACTCACCAATAAGCAATTGACAAGATCCCTGTAGATCAATAGGAAAAGCATATAAAACAGTTTTCACACAGATATATGGCAAACATGTAATTATCAAGCTCGTATATAAAATTGATAATGTCTCTTGTTCTTACTCTTTCTCTACAATTCAGTCCAGAACTCATTAGATGAGGTAGAGAAATTAGGTGCCTTGGTTGGGAAGGGTTCTGGGAGAAAGGAGAACCACAGTGGCCCAGAGCAGAATGTCAGAACTCAGGGGAAGCGAGGGAACATTTATAAGTTCATGTCGGAGAGGAACAGGGGGAGAGCAGCAGAGACATGGCTTGTTATTCTGTCAAGGGAGGAAACTAGAATGAACTCTATTCATTGGAAATATTGGTGTGAATCATGATATTCAATATAGAAAGAGATATGTAGAGTTAAATATAGATGTAAGTCTTTGTGTACATGTGTTATGCATATATACATTTCCTAGCTCTGTTCAGTAAGAGTGTCTGGGAACAGAAATACCTAGTGCATGCCTAGTCCTACATCTTGGTTTCTAAATACTATTGTCTCTTAAAAGTGCTCCTTGGAGAAATGGCTGATTCTGGGACTGGGTCCGAGAAAGTAGATGAATCTGGAATGTTTCTTGTTATTGCATAAAGTAAGGAAGTGCACAAAGAAAGACAAAGGTGTAGCTAAAGGATTTAGGAGCCAACTTGAATATGGGACAAGTGGGGCGTCAAAATCATATTAATAAAAAACTATAACTCAATAAGTAAAATAGAAATTCATGAGTCCATACTGCTCTGACTAAAGCACTGCTTAAAGTCTAAATCTGATGAGGAATGAAAGATTTGCATAGCCTCAAAGTAACTCACCCTGCTCCAAGTACTTATTAATTACAAAGGGAAAATGAGGAACTTCACAGTGGAGAAGGCTGGCAGACACCATCTTAACCGAGTGATCAAAGTTAATAGAATCAGTAATAAGACTGATTGCAATTATGTACCACCTGATAGGCTGTAATGAGAAGAACATGGCATCATTACTGTGATATTTCTGCCAAAGATGCATAACCCAAATCTAATTATGAGGAAGCATCAAGCAGCCCCAAATTGAGGGACATTATAAAAAATAACTGGCCTCTAATTTTCAAAGGTGTCACCATCATGAAAGTTAAGGAAATATAAGCTTTGAGCAGGATCCATTTGCTATGAAAGTCACTATGAAATGATTGGCAAACCTTAAATAGACTCTAAGGATTAGAGGGCAGTCCTGTGTCAGTCTTAACTTTCTTTCATGGTTGTATTGTACAACAGTGTCATTGTGTGATGGAAATACACAATTTGAAGAGGATGGGGCAAACTAACTCTTAAATGGTACAGAAAAAGATAAATTGTACTATTCTTACAACTCATACAACCTTTCTCTAAATTTGAAATTCTTTCAAAAGAAAAATCAGTAAATAATGATAGAAGTGCTGGTAGTCTTATGCCTTGCTGACACACCCTTTGAATAGGAAATTAAAGAAAAGTATCAAAAACCTTAAAAATGTTCATATCCTGGCCCTGGCTGGTTGGCTCAGTGGTAAAGAGTTGACCTGGCATATGGACCTGGGTTTGATTCCCAGTCAGGGCACACAGGAGAAGTGACTATCTGCTTCTCCACCCCTACACCTCCCCCTTCTCTCATTCTCTCTCTTCTCCTGCAGCCAAAGCTCAATTGGTTTGAGTGCATCAACCCCAGGCACTGAGGATGGCTCTGTAGAGCCTCTACTTTAGACACTAAAAATAGCTCGGTTGCAAGCATGGCCCTGTTGGGCAGAGCATCGGCCCCAGATGAGAGTTGCTGGGTAGATCTCAGTCGGGAGATATGTGAGAGTCTGTCTCTTTATCTCCTTTTCTCTAACTTGGAAAAAAAGAAAAAGTAATGTTCATATCCTGACTTACACCTGGTATTCTAGTCTATGTAAACAAAGAAAAACTTTGGAAAAAAACTTGTATTGTTAAGTGGAAAATTCATATTAAACTGGGCATATAGTAGGGTTTTTTAGTTTACTTTTAGTTCTCATTTTTCACTGAGTACTGTACTTTTTTAATATAAAAGTAAAATTCACGATTCATATTGCAAATAGGTTCACAGTTAATATTAAATTTCTGAATTCTGTTTTTTACAATGATAAATGTTTATGTTTTGCTGAAAAATTTACATATTTTCTTATTTATGATTTTAATTTATTGCGTTTGCATAGATTCAAATGTCCCACCGAATATATCTCCCCCACCAGTGTTCCCCTTGTCCCCCCTTTGATCCCTGCCCCCAATACCTTCCCCCCTTCATTCCAGGATTTGTTGTCCTGTTCTCTATAATGCTGTGTTATGTATATATAATTTCACTAATCTCTTACCCTTCTCTGATCTACCTTCTCTTCCAATTTTCCTCTGTCCGCTTTCCCTCTGGTCCCATTGATCCGGCCTTTGTTCTATTCCTCAAATGAGTGAGGTCATATGATATTTTTCTTTCTCTGACTGGCTTATTTCACTTAGCATGATAGTTTCCAGGTCCATCCATGTTGTTGCAAAAGGTAAGATTTCCTTCTTCCTCACAGCCGAGTAGTATTCCATTGTGTATATCAGGGGTCGTGAGACAGATGTGGCTCTTTTGATGGCTGCATCTGGCTTGCAGACAAATCTTTAATAAAAAAAATAATAACATTAAAAATATAAAACATTCTCATGTTTTACAATCCGTTCATTTCCTACCGCTCATGTTCATGGTTGTGGGTGGCTGAAGCCAATCACAGCTGTCCTCTGGGACAACACCAAATTTTTATTGGATAATGCGTAACGTACTTGGGTCGTTGTGAGGTCAGGAAGTAAACTTCCCTCCTTTTAATCAAGTAGTCAGCTAGCTAATTCCAGAAACCCTTTTGACAAAGAAGATGGCTAAAAGAAAAAAAGATGAGTATCGTGCTTTTCAACAGGAATGGACAGAGGAATTCGCCTTTGTGGAGAGAGCAGGTTCAGCAGTGTGTCTAATATGCAATGATAAAATTGCATCGATGAAACAGTCAAATATAAAGCAGCACTTCGACACACGCCATACTACATTTGCATCAAAATATCCAGCAGGTGACAGCAGGAAGAAAGCATGTCAAGAGCTACTGTGCAGAGTGCTAGCTAGTCAACAGCAACTCTGTGTTTGGACCCAACAAGGTGACTGGAATTCAACTAGCTTTGCTGGTGCTTTAGCAATTGTAAGAAACGGAAAGCCATTCACAGATGGGAAGTATGCCAAAACACTCATGCTTGATGTTGCCAATGAACTTTTTGACGACATTTTGGATAAAGACAAGGTAATCAAACAAATAAAAGACATGTCTCTTTCGGCAAGAACTATTCACAATTGTACCATCATGATGGCAAATCAAACTGAGGCAACACAAGTGAAGAACATAAACGCAGCACCATTCTTTTCTCTCGCTTTGGGTGAGTCAACATATGTAAGCCATTTATCCCAGTTCAGCATGACTGCAAGGTATGCTGTCAGTGACACACTACGTGAGGAAAGTCTTGCTGTTTTGCCTATGAAAGAGACAACAAGAGGGGAGGGTTTATTCAAGTCTTTCACTGAGTTAGCTAAAGAAAAAATCTACTGATGGATAAACTTATTTTGGCATGTACTCCGTGCATGGTGGGAGAAAACAGAGGATTCGTAGCGCTTCTTCATGAACATGAAAAGAGACCCATCCTAAGTTTTCACTGCATCCTACATCAGGAGGCTCTTTGTGCTCAGATGTGTGGCAAGCAGCCTGGTGAGGTGATGTCACTGGTCATTCGGGTGCTCAACTTTATTGTTGCCCGAGCTTTAAATGATCACCAGTTTAAAACACTGCTGGATGAAGTTGGGAATAATTATCCTGGTCTGCTTCTGCACAGCAATATGCGTTGGTTGTCAAGAGGGAAGGTGCTCAGCCGTTTTGCGACTTGTCTGAGCGAAATCCGGACTTTTCTTGAAATGAAAAACGTTGAGCATCCTGAGTTAGCTAACACTGAGTGGCTCCTGAAGTTCTACTATCTCGTGATAGACTGAACATCTGAACCAGCTCAATGTGAAACTGCAAGGCATTAGAAATACAGTCTATCCCTTCAACAAGCAGTGTTTGCATTTGAAAACAAGCTGGAACTCTTCATCGCTGACATTGAAACAGGTCGTTTACTACACTTTGAAAAACTGGGAGAGTTTAAAGATGCATGCACAGCAAGTGACCCTGCTCAACATCTTGATCTCCAGCAGCTAGCAGGCTTCACATCTAATCTCCTACAGTTATTCAAAGCATGCTTTGGTGAATTTCTTGAGCACACTCATCTTTATAAGTTCATCACCCATGCACATGAGTGTGCAATGTACAGTACCGACCTGAGTTATATCCCCGGTGTCTCTGTCAGAGATTTTGAGCTACAAGCTGCTGACCTGAAGGCCTCAGACATGTGGGTGAATAAGCTCAAGTCACTGAATGAAGATTTGGAAAGACTTGCACGAAAGCAAGCAGAGTTGGCGAGCAAACACAAGTGGGGAGAAATGTAAAAACTTCAAACCGCAAACCAGCTGATTGTCAAAACTTGGAACGGGCTTCCCATCACATACCACACACTGCAGTGTGTGAGTATTGCTGTACTGACAATGTTTGGCTCTGTGTATGCATGTGAGAAGTCTTTCTCACATCTAAAGAATGTAAGACCAACCTACGATCACGTTTAACAGATGGAAGTCTCAAAACCTGCATGAAGCTTAACCTCACCACGTATCAAAACAGACTACAAAGTCATCTGCAAAACCATGCAGCACCAGAAGTCACATTAATGGTAAGAAGTACTTTATTCACCATTGGTTAGCAACAGCATAACAACGTTATTAAAAAGAATTCAGAGACTTATTGTACTTTAAAAGTGTTGGTCTTACATAAAATGCACACATTTACTTGTATTTAGTGTTAAACATATTGTATGGCTCTCACGGAATTACATTTTAAAATATGTGGCGTTCATGGCTCTTTCAGCCAAAAAGGTTCCCGACCCCTGGTCTATATGTACCATTGCTTTTTAATCCACTCATCCACTGAGGGATACTTGGGCTGTTTCCAGATCTTGACTATTGTAAACAATTCTGCAATAAACATGGGGGTACATTTCTTCTTTTGAATCAGTGATTTCGTATTCATAGGATATATTCTTAAAAGTGGGATTGCTAGGTCAAAGGGCAGTTCCATTTTAAATTTTTGAGGAATCTCCATACTGTTTTCCACAGTGGATGCACCAGTCTGCATTCCCATCAGCAGTGCAGGAGGGTTCCCTTTTTTCCACACCCTCACCAGCACTTATTCTGTGTTGTTTTGTTTATGAGCACCATTCTGACTGGTGTGAGGTGATATCTCATTGTGGTTTAATTTGCATTTCTCTAATGATTAGTCATGTTGAGCATTTTTTCATATGCCTATTGGCCATCTATATTGTCCTCTTTGGAGAAGTGTCTATTCATTTCTTTTGCCCATTTTTGGTTAGATTGTTTACCTTCCTGGTGTTGAGTTTTACAAGTTCTTTATAAATTTTGGTTATTAACCCCTTATCAGATGTATTGGCAAATATATTCTCCCATTGTGTGGGTTGTGTTTTTATTTTGTTAATGGTGTCTTTTGCTGTGCAAAAGCTTTTTAGTTTCATATAGTCTCATTTGTTCATCCTGTCCTTTATTTCACTTGCCCATGGAGATAAATCAGCAAAAATATTACTACAAGAGATATTGGAGAGTTTACTCTCTATGTTTTTTTCCAAGATGTTTATGGTTTCACAACTTACATGTAAGTCTTTTATCCATTTTGAGTTGATTTTAGTGAATGGTGTAAGTTGGTGATCCAGTTTCATTTTTTTGCAAGTACCTGTCCGATTTTCCCAACACCATTTGTTGAAGAAACTGTCTTTACTGCATTGTATGCTCTTACTTCCTTTGTCAAATATCAATTGTCCATATAGGTGTGGGTTTATTTCTGGGTTCTCTGTTCTGTTCCATTGATCTGTATGCCTGTTTTTATGCCAGTACCAAGCTGTTTTGAGTAAGATGGTCTTGTAGTATAACTTGATATCAGGAAGTATGAGGTCTCCCACTTTATTATTCTTTTTCAGGATTGCTGAAGCTATTCATGTTCTTTTTGGTTCCATATAAATTTTTGGAATATTCTATATCTTTGAAGTATGTCATTGGTATTTTAATAGGAATTGCATTGAATTCATAGATTGCTTTGGGTAATATAGACATTTTATTGATGTTTATTCTTCCTATCAATGAACATGGTATATGCTTTCACTTGTTTGTATCTTTCTTAATTTCCTTTATCAATGTTTTATAATTTTCCAAGTACAAGCCTTTAAATTCTTTGGTTAAATTTACTCCTAAGTACTTTGTTGTTGTTTTTTTGTTGTTGTTGCAATAGTAAAGGGGATTGTTTTCTTAAATTCTCTTTCAGACAGTTCATTGTTGGTGTATAAAAATGCCATTGATTTGTGAATATTGATTTTATATCCTGCCACCTTGCTGAAGTCATTTATCAGGTCCAGAAGTCTTTTGACTGAGACTTTAGGGTTTTCTATGTAAGCATCATGTCATCAGCAAATACTGATAGTGTTACTTCATCTATTCTAATTTGGATGCCTTTTATCTCTTCTGCTCATCTGATTGCTGTGGCTAGGACTTCCAGAACTATGTTGAATAAGAGTCGTGAAAGGGGGCACCCCTGCCTTGTTCCCGATCTTAAGGGGATTTCTTTTAATTTTTGCCCATTGATTATGATGTTGGCTTTGGGTTTGTCATAGATGGTCTTTATCATGTTGAGGTATCATTCCTGTATCTCAACTTTACTGAGAGTTTTAATCATAAATGGGTGCTAGATTTTTTCAAATGCTTTTTCTGCATCTATTGATATTATCATGTGATTTTTAACCTTTCTTTGTTTATGTGTTGACTCACATTGATTGATTTGCAAATATTGTACCAGCCTTGTCTCCCCAGAATAAATCCCTCCTGATCATGAGGTATGATTTTTTTCATGTATTTCTGGATCAGATTTGCTAATATTTTGTTGAGAATTTTAACATCTAAGTTCATCAGAGATATTGGTCTATATAGTTTTCTTTGTATTGTCTTTGCCTGGTTTTGGAATCAGTATTATGTTTGCCTCATAAAAGGAGTTGGAAGTCTTCCCTCCTTTTGAATTTTTTGAAATAGCTTGAGAAGGATAGGAGTTAGTTCTTCTTTGAATATTTGGTAAAATTCACCTGTGAAGGCATCTGGCCCAGAACTTTTGTTTGTTGGGAGTTTTTTGATTACTGTTTCAATCTCATTTGATGAAATCAGTCTGTTTAGGTTTTCTGATTCTTTTATATTGATTTTTGAAAGATTATATGTTTTGAGGAATTTGTCCATTTTGTCTAGGTTGTCTAATTATATGGCATACAGTTCTTTATAGTATTTTCGTACAATCCTTTGTATTTATTCTGTTTCAGTTATTACTTCTCCTCTCTCATTTCTAATTTTATTTATTTGAGTACTTTCTTTTTTTTTTCTTGGTGAATCTGATTAAAGATTCATCTATCTTGTTTACCTTTTCAAAGAACCAGCTCTTGGTTTCATTGATCCTCTGTATAGTTTTTTTTAGCCTCTATGTCATTTATTTTCGCTCTGATCTTTATTATTTTTTCCTTCTACTTCCTCTAGGCTTTACTTGCTGTTCTTTTTCTAATTCTTTTAGATGCAAGGTTAAATTGTTTATTTGAGCTTTTTCTAGCTTCTTAAGGTATGCTTGTAATGCTATGAACTTCCCTCTCAGTACTGCTTTTGCTGTGTCCCATATTTTGAGTTGTTGTATGTTCATTTTCATTTGTTTCAAGAAAATTTTTTATTTTTTCCTTGATCTCATTGTTAGCCCATTCATTATTTAATAACATGCTATTTAGTTTCCAAGTGTTTTGAGTGTTTTTCAGTTTGTCTATTGCAGTGGATTCCTAGTTTCATGCCATTGTGATCCAAGAAGATGCTTGATATAATTTCAATCTTCTTAAATTTATTGAGACTCATTTTGTGTCCTAACATGTGGTCTATCCTAGAGAGTGTACCATGAGCTTTTGAAAAGAATGTATATTCTGCTCTTTAGGGTGTTAGGTTCTGAAGATATCTATTAAATCCTGTTGATCTAGTATGTCCTTTAAGTCTGCCGTTTCTTTGTTAATTTTCTTTCTTGAGGATCTATCCAGTGATGTTAGTGGGGTATTAAAATCCCCTGCTATTATAGTATTGCTGTTGATCTCGCCCTTAAATCCATCAAAGTCTCCTTTATATTTTAGGTGCTCCTATATTAGGTACATAGATATTTATAATAGTTAAATCTACCTGTTGGATTGCTTTCTTTTTTTTTTTTTTTTTTTGTATTTTTCTGAAGCTGGAAACGGGGAGAGACAGCCAGACAGACTCCCCCATGCGCCTGAACGGGATCCACCTGGCACGCCCACCAGGGGGCGATGCTCCGCCCACCAGGGAGCGATGCCCTGCCCCTCCGGGGCGTCGCTCTGCCGCGACCAGAGCCACTCTAGCACCTGGCGCAGAGGCCAAGGAGCCATCCCCAGCGCCTGGGCCATCTTTGCTCCAATGGAGCCTCGGCTGCAGGAGGGGAAGAGAGAGACAGAGAGGAAGGGGGAGGGGTGGAGAAGCAGATGGGCGCTTCTCCTGTGTGCCCTGGCCGGGAATCGAACCCGGGACTTCTGCATGCCAGGCCGATGCTCTACCACTGAGCCAGCTGGCCAGGGAGGGATTGCTTTCTTAATCATTATGTAGTGACCTTCTTTATTCTTTTGTTTTAAAGTCTATTTTTTCAGATATAAGTATTACTACCCCAGCATTTTTTTTTTCATTTCCATTTGCATGAAATAGTTTTTTCTATCCCTTTACTTTCAGTCTATGTGTATCTTTTGTTTTGAGGTGGGTCTCTTGTAGATAGCATATGTATGGGTCCCATTTTCTTATCCACACAGCTACCCTATATCTTTTGATTGGAGCATTTAATCCATTTACATTTAAGGTTATTATTGATATGTAGTTGTTTATTGCCATTTTATTCTTTAAATCTACATTTCTCTTTTATTAGATTTTTCCCCTTTTGTTATCTTTACAGCAGGCCCCTTAACATTTCTTATAGCATTGGTTTGGTTGTAATGAATTTTTTGAGGTTTTTTTGTGTGTGTGTCTGGGAAGCTTTTTATTTCTACTTCAATTTTAAATGATAGCCTTGCCAGATAGAGAAGTCTTGGTTGTATGCTCTTGTTTTGCATTACTTTGAATATTTCTTGCCATTCCCTTCTGGCCTCTAATGTTTCTGTTGTGAAGTCAGATGTCATTTTTATGGGGGCTTCTCTGTAGGTAATTGACTGCTTTTGTCTTAAAGCTTTTTGTATTCTTTCTTTATCTCTTAATTTTTGTACTTTAATTATGATGTGTCTTGGTGTGTGCCTCTTTGGGTTCATCCTTAATGGGACTCTGTGCTTCTTAAACTTGTGTGACTTTTTCCTTCATCAATTTAGGGAAGTTTTCAGATATGATTTCTTCAATCAAATTCTCTATCCCTTGATCTTTCTCTACTCCTTCAGGAACCCCTATGATGCGGATGTTATTTCTCTTCAAGTTGTCACATTGCTCTCTTAGAGTTTTCTCAAACTTTTTGAGCCTCTTTTTTTTTTGCTGCTTTGCTTCCTTGCTTTCGTTTATCCTGTCCTCTAAATCGCTGATTTGATCCTCAGCTTCATCCATCCTCCTTTTAATTTCTTCTAATGTGGTCTTCATTTCTGATATTGTATTTGTCATTTCTGACTGGTTCTTTTTTATTATTTCAATGTCCTTTTTTATACTTGCTATCTTTTTATTTAGGTGCTTGTTATGTCCACCTATTGTTGCTCTAAGCTCTTTGAGCATCGTAACAATCATTATATTAAACTCTGCATCCGGTAATTTGGTTATTTTTATCTCATTCAGATCTTTTTCTGGGAATTTCTCTTTTTGATTCATTTGGGTTGCATTTCTCTGCCTTCCCATTTTGTCTGTGTATAAGAAGAGTGTGGCCAGAGGAGTCCAATGGGTGTGGCTTCTGTGTTCCCTAGGTTTGGTTCATCTGCAGGCCAACCACCCCTCTGCCGCTGCTTTGGGCGTTTGGGCACAGGCGTTGCCGGTGCCAGCCCACCACCACAGTTGCTGCAGATTTCGCCTTGCCTCTGCAGGCAAGACTGCATTTGCGTGCCCGGGCTGCAAACCTTGGTTGGCCTCCAGCCTCTGCCCTGCCCCCATGTCCGGGACTGTGTTCATTCATTTGGGCTGTAAGCGTTGGCTTGTATGCTGGAGCTGCAAGCCTCAGCTGGTTCCCTGGCTTCCACCTTGCCCCCATGGGTGAGATTGCAGGCGGGATCGCTTTTGTGCTCCCCATCTGCAGCCGAGGCCAGCCCCTGGCTTCTGCCCCTATGGATAGGACTGTACTGGTGCCTGGGATGTGGCCACAGCCTGCCCCCAGCCCTGGCTTCTGCCCCCACTGGTGGAACCAAGCACCTGCGTCCTGCCACTGCCTGCCCTCTGGTGAGCACTCAGCAATGTGGGGGTGGTGATGTAGCTCAGATCTCAGCATTCAATACTGTATCCCTGATGACTCCCTGCTTCTAAGTGATTCTTTGCTCTGACTGCAGCAGGAGAGCTTCTGTTTGGCTGGTGACCTGCTTCCTTTTGCTGGTATTGCTGGTTCCAGGAAAAATATTCACTTTAGATTTGGATAATGACTCAGCCCAGGGGTTAGGGTGGCTGTCCCTCAAAGCGTTTCTCCCTGTGCCTCGTAGATTACACTCTCTTCCTGCTACTCTGGTCCTTTCAGCTCTCCCCATCCCCTGGAGCCCCAGGGAGTGGTTGTGAAAGAGGTTTTCTGCACGGTCCCTTTAAGACGAATCCTGGGTTTGGGAAATCTGTGTTTTTCTTGCAAACAGTATCCTGGTTTGTTTTGCAGCTGAATACTGTTTGTACACCTCTTCTAGGCTCTGGGGCTGCAGGACCCTCCCCTCTCTGGGAAACTTCCCTCCCTTCATGTGAATTTCTCTGGGCTGCCGCTCACTCCTGGGAGTTGGACAGCCTCTTCATGTTTCTGCTTTTCCCACCAGTCTCAGTGTGGCTTCTTCTGTGATCTTTGGTTATGGATTCCTCTTGGTTTAGCCCAAACTTGGTTTTTCCAGATGATTGTTCTTAAAATTAAATTGTAATCCACTTTGTTTCTGGGAGGTGTAATTTGGAACGTCCACCTACTCCATCGCCATCTTGACCTTCTCCTCCATATATTAGGTTTTGAATAATTTACAAAAACATGAAAGGACTGGGCACTCCCCATCCCTACCACTTGTAGTGCTAGTCCACTTATAGGAGGGCCCTGAAAGGCCACACTTTGGTGAAACTGTTTCTCCATAACTTCTTTGCAGAATATAGTTTTGTCCATGAAGGTCGTTTCAGTGTCCTTTTCTTTTCTCCTTCAGCCTTAGCCAGCTCCTGTGCTCCCTGGTCCCTGCCCCTCTTCCACAGGCTCCACTGAGGACAGGATGTCTTCCATTTCCTGTGTTGAAACATTTTCAGACATTTCACTTTAGCATCAGGTTCCCTTTCCTGTACTGTACAGAGCCCATATTAATGCTTTCTGTTTCTGATCTGTGTCCGCCAATTCATAGATAGGGTCTGCCCGGCTGTGAGGAGCTCAGGACGCCGCTTCCAGGGTAGTAGAGGAGTGCTCTAGCCTCTGGGACTTCGATTTCAGAATGCTGCCAGGCATTAGAACAGCGGTTCTCAACCTGTGGGTCGCGACCCCGGCGGGTAGGCGACCCCTGTGTTTTGGTCATTCGACCCCCCGCTGGGGTCGCGACCCACAGGTTGAGAACCGCTGCATTAGAAGCTAGAACCCTCATCTGTTGGAGCTGCACTTTAACGAAACTGATGGGCTCTTTTCTAATCTTTAGTTCATAGTAATGTGGCTGGATTCTATGGATCTTACTGGGTACTTTAGTGAGAAATTAGAAGATATCTATTGAAGGCCACAAGGCCTGACACTAGCTTTTATTAAACATCCATTATAAATAAATAATCCTCTTAAAATGTTTACAGTAGTCTTACGAAAGATTTGTCATATTTTCATTTAACACACTAGGAAAGTGGGATTTTGAAAGGTTAGTAATGTGACTGGTTAACCAGCTAGTAAGTGGGAGAGTCAGGAGTAAGCCTGTCTCTTGGTGTAAAGTCTACACTGTTTCCTGAGACTCCGTTCCTCCAAGAAGCACAGGGCAGTGTTTTCTGATCACTGGGAACTCAACAGGTCACACTTCACAATTTGTTGCTGAGGACATACTTTCTCTTAACTGTGAAGTTGCTGATGAAAGCCAAATTTCTCAAATTTCTTTGAATTCTAGCTAGTGTATTTTTTTTGTATCTTTCCCCCTTCTATTTATGAGATAATATGAATAAGATATTATAAACAATCTGTAGACCAGAAGGCCTCTTGGGTAGAATTTTCCATCTCCCTGTTCTCAGAAAGCCAGCATGTGGACATCCAATGTGATGGAACAGAGTCAGGCAAGAAAATATGTCATCTCTTTGTGTACAGTCTGTGATTTCAGTGCCATCTTCCTCATCCTCATACATTCACTTTCACCCAAATATATTTGTGGGTACTTCTAGCTAAACATGCCCAACTATCTCATCCTTGACTTGTCCTTCTATGCCTGTGATTTGCCCATCAGTCATTTTGAACTCAGCCTGAGTGCACTGGGAAGATTTCATTGTTAAATCGTCCTAGTAAAAAAACATATATATAATAAAAATATAAAACCCACAAATCCAAAATTAAATAAATTTAGTATCAAAACAATAACTATTATATTATGGTTTATAAATCTTATAGTAACTGTAGCTACATAATAAACTTACGCAGGTGAGTAAAAAATTGAGCTCTAGTTGTTGAAGGAGAGATTCTGACATGACAGTTTTCTTGAGTATAGAGCACACACAGAAAGCCCGTGAAATGTAATCTATCTTCCTGGCACATTTGAAAATAGTCCTGATTCCTGCGTTTTTTCTTATGAAAATGTAATTTCTGTATCGGTTCATTTCTTACAAATATTAAACATGGTCCTCTGGTGTAGAAGAGTGAAGACAGCGCTCACAACGCGTGGACGGTAGAGTGTTTCCTCTTGATGTGAATTAGAAAACATAATAGACTTCTCAGGGCCCAGAATTGTCAATCACTTACCTACAATGTGCTCCAGGACCTTGTTGCCCTTTTCTTGCATGCATGCTGGGGTGGGTGGGGAGGTATACATGTGTATAGTAATCAAAGATCAGAACAAATGTGACAGAATCGATTTTCCTTCTGCATTTTTCCTGCCAGGGTGTTAGCTTGAAGGAAATAACACCTGTGTGTAAATGATTGTGTGCGGAGGGGCCCAGGGATGGGGCAGGTGGCCCTTACGCAAATCCTATTTTTCTCCTCGACTTTGCATTTACCACAGAGGGACACTTGTATGTGCTATTGATAGAGGTGATTACCAAAACTGTTAGTGTCTCCTGGAAGGTGAAATGACGAAATGCAAAGGCTTTGTGCCAGGGAAGAGATAGACATGGCAGTGCCCGTTGTTTAAACCAGAGAATAGTTGCAAGGTCTGTTGCACAAACATAGGCACAACTGCTAGGAGGAAACGCCCAGTGACTTTTCTGTTCCCTATTCCCAGGGAAGCTCCGACTCGTCATCTATAATCCCATGCACTTGTGATAGAGTGGGCTAACAAATGTGGGTCTCACAGTGGGAAAGAAAGTCATTTGAGTTGAAAATGTACCCTGGGTCCTTGTTTACATTGTGTGTGATTTTCAATGCTTTCTTATACATTGTGGAGCTTAGGACTCTCCATTTTGGGTGCTTTTCCCTGCAAGAAAACAAAAATGAGAGGAATTTCCCTTCCTTGTAGCTGTTCATGATGGATGAAAACCTAGGAAAGTGCTTGAGACTAGCTGGTGTCCCTGTTTCATTCTGACATCCAGCACGCGATTCATCCACAGTCTGGGGCAGCGCATGCGAATGGCTGCTACGGCTGTCTGTACGTGGACTCATTTGGGTGTCAGATGAGTTGCTCTGTTACTGGGTGTTCGGTCCTGCAGGGAGAGAAGTGGAGACCTTGGGGGCACTAAGTTTATGTAATAGAGCAAATGTGAACTAAGCAGGAGGAGGAATTTCTGACAGATGATATGTGATCATGTAGGTTTCAGTGAGTCCTGTGAGTCCCCAAACCACCTTAATTGCTAGAGACCAAAGCCCCCTGTGTGAATTACCATGCTATAATTCAGTGGCTTTCATAGTTAAAGACCTCTGTGCTTAGAAGCAGATGGCTGTGTCAGAAGGCAACACAAGTTCAGCCGAAGAGTGCAGCATTATTGGATTCTAGTCTCTGAGGTTATTGCTGTTTTCTTGACCACTTCTCAGCATTCTAAATTCATAGGAGCTCACACTGTGGTCTTGGCAAGTACAGCTTTTCATCCAGAGCATAAACACTGGTCCGGGTGGCTTTCAACCCTCTTTCTTCCATCCCTTTTCTAAATTTCTCACACACCTGGGCCAGACCTGTGGCGCTCACTCTCTGACCCTGCTAAGCTACTACTCGTAAACTTTAAGTTGTCTTATTGAGGACTGACACCAACCACTGGTGTTTTAGTTCAAGTAAGCCAGAGCCCAGGCAGAGTAGGAAAAGTGAATGTAGAAACAGTGGTAAGTAACAGATGGGGGGCAGAAGACATTTGAGTGCTGGTTCTCAACTTTGGACAAGTACTTAAGCTCGTGGGGCCTTGATTTCCCCATCTATGAGATGAGAGATTTGGGTCAGATCAGATCAGAAGGTTTTGAGGTTTCTTGGACCTCTAATTATGTGCATGTATTTGGGATCTATTTTGTTAGCATCCATTAGGTATTTAAATTTATAATCCTGCTTAAAATGCAGATTTCTAGTCCAAATGCAATGCCAGGCTTTTCTTCCCCTGGATCATATGTGGTGACAAGGTGACCTTGCCAGTCCTCTGCTAGTCTCATGATTCTGGGAGAAAGTTGCATGTTCTTTCTATGACAGAAATTCTCCAAAGTTTTCCTAGGAGACTCACAGATAAACTGAGCTAAACACAGCTTGCCTTGGGGAAGCCATCTTCTCTGAACCCTCTCCTGCCTAATATTTTTGGTCTTCAATACATAATATCTAAATGGATGATACAAAGTTTATATCTCTAAGGAACATATCATAGTATATGATGTTTTCTAATGGCTATGCTTTGGGACAGTTACCTTAGACCTCCAAACCTTCAGCATGGATACGATTTCTTTTTAATCTAAAAAATTTTTGTGGCCCTGGCTGATTGGCTCAGCGGTAGAGCGTCGGCCTGGCGTGCGGGGGACCCGGGTTCGATTCCCGGCCAGGGCACATAGGAGAAGCGCCCATTTGCTTCTCCACCCCCCCTCCTTCCTCTCTGTCTCTCTCTTCCCCTCCTGCAGCCGAGGCTCCATTGGAGCAGAGATGGCCCGGGCGCTGGGGATGGCTCCTTGGCCTCTGCCCCAGGCGCTGGAGTGGCTCTGGTCACGGCAGAGCAACGCCCCGGAGGGGCAGAGCATCGCCCCCCGGTGGGCAGAGCGTAGCCCCTGGTGGGCGTGCCGGGTGGAACCCGGTCGGGCGCATGCGGGAGTCTGTCTGACTGTCTCTCCCCGTTTCCAGCTTCAGAAAAATACCTAAAAAATTTTTGTGATGGGTATTTTAAAATGAGAAAATTAACTCTCCTTTATCTCCCTTTCTCTTTCCTCTTTGGATTTTCTTCCTCATAACTATTCATACAATGAATTGGCAAAGATCATTCAGCTACCTGTTTGCCAAAAACACACTCAAATTTCTCTTTCAAGAACTCATTTTTAAGTGAACCAATATAATAGGACATGAAGAAAACTGAGAAGGAGCTCATTAAGTTATGTTTAATAAACGATGTTACTGACATTGTTGGGTTCTGTTGATCTGGTTGCTTGTGTTAGTGGGCATTTCTGTTAAGGATCAAAAGCTAAGCACAACCCTTGGTGAGTATCTCATGCTGGAGTTCACTGCTCTGTATCGAGAAGTTGCATCACTAATGTGAGTCTGGTAGTGAACAGGTGAGGAGGAGGAGAAATGAAAGTATCAATAGATGATGAAACAGGACAATGCGATTTCACCCAGGTTACCCATCTGCAGAGTTAAGGTATGCAACCTGTTCATAAAGACAGATTTTTCAATTTGTCATTTTCTACCTTTGATTCAGAGCCTAAGCTAAATGGTAGTAACATCTTCATTTACAAAGAAGTTTTTCTTGGGAAGAATTTTGGTTTCGTCATGTATTTGTAAATTAGGGAATAGATGTTAATCATTATTATTGCAGAGTTAAGTGATTTGTATGTGATGAGTTACACATAAAATGGTATTAGGAAAGAAAAGAGTAGAGGTCAGTTTTTAAAAGCCCATTTTTTTCATCTATTTTATATATTTTTACTGTTGCTCCAAATAGAAAGTATGATTTTGTATTCTCTTTCCCACTGGAAATGCAGAAAAGGAGAGAAGCATCTTATAATACCCACAGGTACCATCTCATTGTTTTTATTAATATTCTTCTTGTTATTATGTCAAGCTCTTATTTTTATTGGGGATAATACCAAGGGATCTTTATAACAAGCTTTATAATATAAATTGTCTTATATGAGACACCATCACCTCTCAATAGCTTCTTCCCCTTCATCCTAGTTGTTCTTCTTGGGGTCACAACAATATTCTGAAGGTATTTTTTTCTTTTATTTTTCCAAGTGAGAGGAGAGGAGATAGAGAGATAGACTCCTGCATGTGCCCCAACCAGGATCCACCTGGCAACCCCCATCTGGGGCTGATGCTGTGCCCATCTGGGGCCATGTTCACAACCAAGCTATTTTTAGTTTCTGAGGTAGAGGCTCCACGGAGCCATCCTCAGCACCCAAGGCCAATGTGCTCGAATTAATCAAGCCATGGCTGTAGGAGGGGAAGAGAGAGATAGAGGGGAGGGTTGGAGAAGCAGATGGTTGCTTCTCCTGTGTGCCCTGACCCAAAATCAAACCTGGGACTTCGGCACACCAGGCCAACACTCTATCACTGAGCAAACTGGCTGGGGCCTCTGAAGGTATTTTTAATGTTTCTTCCCTTTTATTTTTCAATAATGAGAATACTAATACCTGAGCAAGAGGTTGAGATTCCTGCCATCTTCTAATGGAAGTAGTGGTCTCACTTGGACTCTAAGATTTTATCCACCATATTATAGATACAAACCAGTGTATTTTCTACTTTGTTACCCTTTCATGTATATGTGTATATGTGTATATGTATATGTACACAGATGCATGTTACAGAGTTATCAAGGTTCTGAGGGAAAATATTTATTCATCAATACTTTTATGACTTCAAAAAGTGTGAAGACTCAAGTTTAGATGAGAATGTTTTAAAGTTAGGGTCGCAGAATCTTCCAAGAAATGGCAAGGACACTTAAGAGTAGGTCAATGAAGTCCTCTAGCTCTGGGATGTTCGGCACCAAAAACAACCCAGACCCATCCTCCAGGCTTTCCACCTGTGGCATTCCCCTCATCACAGGGGTCTGCAAAGCATTTAGAACTTGGCCTCCACCGTCTGGGGCATCGTGATCATTGTGTCAGATGCTTCATTAAAGTGCTTTGAGTGTGATATCACACTGTAGCCCGAGTTACACTCTTACGGATGTTTTATTAGTTTTGCCATTTATATAGTTATTATCTGTTGAGTGTTGACTATGTAGGCACTAGGCATTTCATAGCAACCCTGGCTTCCTCAATTTTCAGCTAAGGAGAAGAAACCGAGACTCAATGATTGGCCCATGGTGACACTGCCAGCAAGTGGCTTGGATGGCACTTGAACTTGGGTCTCTGACTCCAGAGTCCAAACTCTTCTCCTCTGAGTCTAAGGGGTGGTAGCTCAGCATGCTTACCCACACTCTGCAGGCCCAAACAGAACCCATCCCGTGGTTTAATTTCTTCATGGGGATGCTGAGGGCAAAGGAGAGGTTCTTCATTTCAAAACAAATGACTTTGGCATTCACAGGGAAGGAAACCTATAAACTTGGCAACAGCTTGTGCTGTGCGAACACTACTGCTTTGTTTTCCCCTCACAGCTCCTCATTAGACAGCTCCCTCCTGTGTGGTTGGAGAAAGGGCAGGAGACTTCAGAGGTGCAGCTACTCCTGAAGGCTCCTTGTTGCCAGAGCTGCTAGTCTTTGCTTTTCAAAATTTGAAAAAGAGGGGCGGCATTCATACAACCCTTTCCCCTCCGGGTCCCAGCACACTTCTGAGCAAAGAAACATTAGTGGGCTGAGGGAGGGGAGGCCAGAGGCAGCCTCCTTCCCAGAAACAGGCTTAGCCAGCCCTCAGCTCAGAGGAGTGCCGGCGTCCACGGAGGCCCACCTGCATTTCTTATTTATGTAGAGTTACAGAATGCATAAAGAGCCCTTAGACACCAGACTGGCAAGTGTAACTGATGTATTCCAAGCCCAGGCCTAGCGCATATGGGTAAGGGGTGATCTCCACTCTTTCTCAGAGATGCACGTGGCCGGGCAGCTAAGCGTCGCCTGTGGTCCTTCATTACCAGCAAGCCTGAGAAGCCCTGCAAGTTTCCACCTTCCTCTCTTGCCCTGTGCACACATAAGGAAAGGCTGAGAGAAGTGAAGGACTTCCTTATCATCACAGCTGCTGTCCCGTTAATGCCCGCTCCGGACCCCCAGCATCCCAGGACAGCATCACTGAGTGGTGTCGCTATGCTGTGTCTCCTATTGTCACTGTGTAAGCTCTGTCATCACTTTGTTATAAGTCATGGAAGGGACGATGACTTGTACTTCCTCACCCCCCCCCCTTTTTTTGTATTAAAATCATGCTCTTGTACATGGGGAATAACTTGTGTATTGACTGCTTACTTGTAATTTTTCAGAATTCTTGTTTCTCACTTCTGAGAAAAGATTTCCCTGGGATGTATTTCTTGTCTTACCTCCTGCCTTTTCTTCCATTCTTTAATAAAAACAAATGAGATCTATCCTTTTAACAGATTTTAAAGTCACAATACAAGATTGTTATCTATAGACACATCGTTCTACAGCAAATCTCTAGAATTTACTTGTCTTTCAAAACCGAAATTTTATCTCCATTGATTAGCAAGTACCCTTTCTTTTAGCCCTGACCTCCACCATTCTATTCTTTGCTATTATGACTTTGACTACTTTGGATACTTTGTGGAAGTGGAGTCATACAGGATTTGTCCTTCTGTGACTGGCTTAAATTACCTAGCATAATGTCCTCAAGGTTCACCCACATTGTGGCATATTGCAGGAATTCCTTTCTTTTTTGTGACAGAGACAACAGAGAGAGTCAGAGAGAGGGACAGATAGGGACAGACAGACAGGAAGGGAGAGCGATGAGAAGCATCAGTTTTTTGTTGCGGCACTTTAGTTGTTAATTGATTGCTTTCTCATATGTGCCTTGACCGGGGGGCTACAGCAGACTGAGTGACCCCTTGCTCAAGCCAGCGACCTTGGGCTCAAGCTGGTAAACATTGCTCAAACCAGATGAGCCCATGTTCAAGCTGGTGACCTCGGAGTCTCTAACCTGGGTCCTCTGCATCCCAGTCCAATGCCTATCCACTGCACCACCACCTGGTCAGGCAAGAATTTATTCTGTAAAGCTAAGAACTATTTCACTGGGTGTACATACCATATTTTTTAATATGTCCATCCTTTGGTGGACATTTAGATTGTTTTCACATCTTGGCCACTGTGCATAATGCCACAGTGACTACAGGAGTGCTAATATCTCTTCGAGATTCTAATTTTAGTTATTTTGGATAAAAACCCAGAATTGGGAGCTTCATTCTTTTCTTAGCTCATTTTCTTCCCCTAACTCTTCCATCTCTGCTCTATAAAAAACCCACAATATCACACATGTGAATCTGGTTAATTAAGGAGCTTCAATTCTGCCTGACCAGGTGGTGGCACAGTGAATAGAGTGTCAGACTGGGACTTGGAGGACCCAAGTTCGAAACCCTGAGGTCACTGGCTTGAATGTGGGATCATAGACATGACCCAGTGGTCACTGGCTTGAGCCCAAGGTTGCTGGCTTGAGCAAGGGGTCACTCATTCTGCTGTAGACTCCCTCCCCCGTCAAGGCACATATGAGAAAGCAATCAATGAAGAACTAAGGAGCTGCAACAAAGAATCGATGCTTCTCATCTCTCTCCCTTGCTGTCTGTCTGTCCCTATCTGTCCCTCTCTCTGTCTTTGTCACACACACACAGGAGCTTCAATTCCTTAGGGTGTTTACTTACTTATTTAGGTATTTACTGCTACCAAATGTTCTGTGTTTAGTCCCCTTTTTTGAACTCTAGTGAGATCCCCCCCCCCTTTTCCTTCCCCTTTCCTTCCTGTCCCCGTCCCTCTCTGGTCAGAAGGTAGAATGGCAAGGCTTGTTTTTCCTACAAAGTATATTTTCACTCCAACAACTTTAAAATTTACCTTGCGGGACCATTGCATATAGTTAGATTTCTTTTAGCAACCACAGCATGTTTGTGCTTTTTTTACAAACAACCAAAGCACAGCCTTTATTTTTTAAAGCAACCCTAAACCATTGTAGAAGAATTGATTCCCAGATGTGCATTCAACATCCCATCTGTCTCTTTTCCCTCACCCTTGAAGTCCCTAGTTCTTCTTAGAGTGCATAAACCCTGCTCACAGAACTTGGGGACACTTCAGTTCTCAAACGCCACGTCCAGCCTAGAGACCTGCTCTGGGTGGAGGTGACTGAGGTGAAACATCTTCAACTATCAGGACATGTACACTCTGACCTCTGACCCAGGCCAGTACCCCAAATGCAACGATGGGGTCAGGAATGGTCGTGAACGACACTGATGGTAGGTTTGAAGGACTGGCTTCCCATCTCCTTTCTTTGAAGTTTTCATAGGATTCTCTGCAAAAGAATTCTGTAGTGAGCAGAGACTTTCTTATACTTTTGTAATATCATAAAGGTGCTTCTTTACTTCCTTAGACTGTGGCATATTGACTCTTTGCAGAAAAGTGGCCTACAGCCCCAGCTTCACTGTACCCCATTGCCATGCAGAGTGGGGCCCCCTTGTTCCTACATTCTCTGAGCTAGTGTCATGGCAGCCCCTCAGAGATGGGCGACTCCCCCTGTTTCACAGGAGCAAACTAAAGTCCAGGGATGTTTTCCAAGGCCAGACAGCTAGTTGGTTTAGAAACCCGAATTTAATTCCAGTTCCAAGCATAGTGTTCTCCACCACATGCGATCACTTCCCAGCCATAAGCATTGACTTTGTGCTACTGTGAGAAAAATGGATACTTTCTCTACAAAGCCTTCAGGCTATGGGAATATTCTAGGCTTGCCCTCTCCGGCTAAAAAATGGTAAAAAGATAGGAAGAGCCCACATTTGGGAAGCCTTTCTTTTCTCACATTTTAAATGTGTCTCTCCTCCATTTAAATGTTTTGATTATTTTCCCCCTTTAAAAAAAAATTATTTCTGGTAACATCTGTCCACCCATAGATCTCCCGAGGGAACACTGTTTACTGTGTCCTCTTTTTATGGGTTGTTCCCGCCGGGCTCAGCCCTATGGTCCACGCTGGTGCAGGCCCCAAGCCCATGACCCTTTGTACGTACACGCAGTCGTAGGCTCCCAAGGCTCGAGTCTGCGGCATGGGGAAGCTGGATGAGAGCCTGGGAAGGTTATTTTGTTTAAATTCTTTCCTTGAAGTTCCTTTGGTGAGGAAGCCAGGCTGGAAATCAAACTAGAACAGTTGCATTTCATAGTTACAATGTAATCGGGGACTGTAATTCATGGCCATTAAATTGCTTCCTTTGAAGTATAAGAAAAACCAGAACAACTTTTACGGCCCCTTAACCCACAGGATTATGGAACACATGAATTAAAGTCAAGTGTGTTGTGGACTCTCCCAAGTATGGGGCTGGCAGACTTCCATCCTCACCCTAGCGCTCATGAATTGATTTTCAACTGGAAACTGGGGTGGGGGGATCATAATCTTTGGAGGCTTTTCCTTCCCTCATCTTTGATTTTTTATCAAACAGATAAGAGATGGGGAAGCTTATCATGGTGGATCGACTGAAATGGGATTGTTTCTCTACTGGCTCTCTTTGGAAAGGGCAGGAGAATAATTAATGTATGCTCAGCACTGCCTCATTGTCAGCCCTGTGCTGGCTGTTTGGCATACCTGTATTTATTGAAACCTCACAACAATCCTGTGTAGTTAATATTGGTGTTCCCATTCTATAGGTAGGAATGAGATAGGCTGGAGAAATTCAGTAAGTTCAAGGTTACTCGGTAGGCAGTGGTATCCAGATTTCACCAGAGATCTGAGCCAAAGCATGTGCTTTTCCCCTCATCCTATGTTGCTTTTCAGAACTCACACTAATATGTATAAGTATTTAATGATTATACATGTGATATTCATTATAAGCATGTCCCATGGCATCTTTCTGTCTAATGTTAAAATAGATGCCATTAGAAAAACAGAAAAAAAATAGGAAAGTTAGTTATATATTGTTAGAAGGGCAGTGGTTATTTTCATTAAAAGTTGATAACTGAGCCTGACCAGGCGGTGGCACAGTGGATAGAGCATCGGACTGGGATGCAGAGGACCCAGGTTCGAGACCCCGAGGTCGCCAGCTTGAGCGTGGGCTCATCTGGTTTGAGCAAAGCTCACCAGCTTGGACCCAAGGTTGCTGGTTTGAGCAAAGGGTTACTTGGTCTGCTGAAGGCCCACGGTCAAGGCACATATGAGAAAACAATCAGTGAACAACTAAGGTGTCATAACGAAAAACTGATGATTGATGCTTCTCATCTCTCTCTGTTCCTGTCTGTCTGTCCCTATCTATCCCTCTCTCTGACTCTCTCTCTGTCCCTGTAAAAAAAAAAAGTTGATAACTGAGATGATTTAAAGATTGGGGGATGGATCTTTTGGAATGTGGAATGTAGAGTTATGCTTCACTTGTTCTAAGAGGAAGTAACCCATAGGAAAGAAAAACATTTGAACTTATATTGTACATATTTCTTAGTGATACATTCTGTCACCTATATTTATTGCCTTGAAATTTTTTTTTTCATTTTTCCGAAGCTGGAAACGGGGAGGCAGTCTCCCGCATGCGCCCGACCGGGATCCACCCGGAATGCCCACCAGGCAGCGATGTTCTGCCCCTCTGGGGCATCGCTCTGTTGCATCCAGAACCATTCTAGCACCTGAGGCAGAGGCCACAGAGCCATCCCCAGTGCCCGGGCCATCTTTGCTCCAATGGAGCCTTGGCTGCGGGAGGGGAAGAGAAAGAGAGGAAGGGGAGGGGGAGGGGTGGAGAAGCAGATGGATGCTTCTCTTGTGTGCCCTGGCCAGGAATCGAACCCGGGACTCCTGCACGATAGGCCGACGCTCTACCGCTGAGCCAACCGGCCAGGGCCTGCCTTGAAATATTTTCAATATGGACTTATATCTAACAGTATTGGTTAGTCCCACCACTCCACTAGATGGCACTGTAGTGGCATGGATATGCCTGCTGCCCCACCATGGGTTTGAGAAGCAGATAAGAACTTTGTGTTCTGTTAGGATACCCCAAAGCTTAAGGAAGTATGTATGAGAGCCTGAGTATAATAGAATTGTTTTACACCTCCGGTTCTGGTACCAGTTCAGTATGAACGCACATCTTAACTTGGTATTTCTTCGCCCCTTTACCATCTTTCCCTCTATTCTTCTAGCATATCTCTTCGTGAAGCCTGCCCACCAACCCTCCTCACCTGCCTGCCCACCAACCCTCCTCACCTGTAACTCCACTCTTCTCTCCCTTCCTTTTCACACATCTTTTCTCTTTGATGGGTTACAACTCACTTACATGTGAAACTGATGTTCCTGTTGGAGCCATGCAATGGGACCAACTATGGGGGCTGCTTTGCAAGGTGATCATGTTGCCCTTGAGCCTGGAGTCTTTCCTCACACCTGGCATGGTCTTAGTGAGCTTGCTCTGCTGTTTTTCTCTACAATTAATTTGGTGCTTTTTCAAAAATTATGAGTTTGGGTCTAGCAGATACAACCAGAAGTATAGGGACTCTGGGTGGAGTGTGGGAGGTGTCCAGCTGATCTTGACATTTTGGGACATCATTCAGACCAGAGCTGAAGGGAACTGTGAGAGCCTCTGTGTGAATCCCTCTGTTCAGAGAAAGGTGATAGAGACCCAGAGGACCCGGTCTCATCCTGACCCGTTCAGTGCTCTGAGATGCTGCCTCTGTGGAGGACCCCCTGTGAATGTTATTTCTTGTAGGGTCTTCATGTTTGAGTGTTACCAGTTCAGAGAAGTAACCTGTGTTTGATTACCATTTGTAGTCCAAAAGAGAGTCATAAAATACATTTAAAATAATTTCTGTCTTTCCCGTAAAGTGTCATTGCTGTGTGGAATTATTGCGTTTCATTTCTGTCTTCAAACCACATTTCAAACCAGGAGGTTTCTCGGATGCTGACAAGGGGGCTGATGTAAAAACCGACTTCAGAACATGACTTCCTCTTATCCTTTGGTGTCTAGAATGAACCTACACATTGCCCCTTCATTGTACCTAGAGCAAGTATAAACTTTCAAAACATCTGTACCCGATAAAGTTGAAGAGGGGTTGGCATGTGGAGGAAGTGCTATGGGAACCAAATTTGTAGGTGGGCAAACATGTTTGGACTCGCCTGGCGTATTTTTCTCTTTGGTGCAATTCATCATCTACTGAAATAAAACTTCCTCACTAGTCAGAAGCAACACTTTCCAAGATGTCATTTAATTCACACTAACACTTTACAGTGAAGTCAGGTGAATAGGTTGGAAGGCAATGTTTTGAGCTGGCCAAATATAATTCTAAATATGGTTCTATTGGCTGAGCTCAGGAGAATTATTTACATCAACCTTGCTTCCCTCTGTCAAAGGGGCTCATTTCAAAAGACACAGGTGAAATAAGATAAATATGTTGTTTATTGGTGGCCTTTGCCTTGCTACCATAAGACTTCAAAAATTAAGTAAAATCTTAGGTGAAATTTATCTCTAAGTTATCTAGACCAGTAATTTTCAACCTTTTTTGAGCCGCGGCACATTTTTTACATTTACAAAATCCTGGGGCACACCACCTACCAAAATGACACAAAATGACACTCTAACACAGTGTTAATAATATAGTTTCTAAATGTATTTATACTCACTTAGTGTGAAACCTGGGCCTGTTTCGATGAACACAAAAGGGATATCCTGGCAGGAATGGTAGAAAGACACACACGAAGCTCTTCCTCAACAATTCTCAGTCTCTCTCTGTTTTTAGTTTTTATCGCAGTCAAGCTTGAGAAGCTCAGCTCACATAGATATGTGGTTGAAAACGGGAGCAATGTCAAAATAGCTTTGTTGGCCAGAATGGGGAACTCCTTGGCAACAGATAGCCAAAAACTGTCCAAAGGAAGATCAGCAAACTTTAGCTTTAAAGTTAGATAACATTGTGATGCATTGTATATCACCCTCTGCGGGGGCCTCTTTTAAAAAGAAAAAGGTCAACTATCTATATACACCATCAGGATAGACATAACCAGCTAAGGCTGAGGCTTCATCTAGTGGTGGAAACATTTACCTCCAGTCCTGACCAGGATTAGAAATCGGGACCATGGGGAGGAGTAGCAGCTTCAACTACTCGCCACGGCCACACAATGACAAGTGCACGGCAGCCTGAGCGGGGGCCTTCCTGGGTGTGGATGAGAGGTGGCCTACTATTGGTTCATTGCTAGTGGTCAGGATGAATCCTAGAAGGTGATTGGTCAGTGAGCCTTCCCTGTGCCTCCACTCTTCCTGTCGCTGATAGCTGGAGGGAATGTGAGGGGAATGTTTATGTTCAGATGGAGGTGGCTGGCGGTGGGCTGAATAAATAGCCTCCGCGGGCCGAATCCTGCATGCGGGCCGTAGTTTGGGGACCCATGTTTAATTTCCCCATGGCACACCTGACAAGTCTCACGGCACACTAGTGTGCCACGACACACTGGTTGAAAAACACTGATCTAGACATTCAGTAGGTATAAAGTCTTTTTTCAAAGGAATGTAATGTTTTTGTTTTCCAACACTGTATAAACCAAGTAGGAAGTTAACAGATAATCACAGATATTGTTATATTAGTCGTGTTCTCTGCCTTCCAGAATGTTAGTTTCCTAGACAAGATACATCCAGCAATCATGAATGGTCAAGGCAATGCCTGTAGGCTTTGTTATCTTCATTAGTGAATGAGGTAGAAATGAACCTCCTTAATAACTGTTTTGGCCATGTTGCAAACTAAAAGACTGTAACTGAAATGTGCATATGGTGGTGGCCCAGGGGAGGGGGATCCAGGGCTGGGTTTTGAAGGTCTAGAGAAGTTTTCCATTATCTTTATTTTGGAGCGTGGTTGTCACTCTGGGACATTCTAGAGAGAATGGAAGCCCCTGGCAGACCATAGCCCCTCCTGCCCCACAGGCAAAAAAGGGAAAGAAGTAATATCTCTTATCTTCTCATCCTGGTTTTGTTTCTTCTTCTTCCTCTCTTCTTCCCATCTCTTCTGGGAAGAATAGAAAAGAACTGACACTCTTCAGTGTCCCAGTATGTGTCACCATCTGGCTGGCTTGAGGGTAGGAAACAGGGAGGGGCAGAGAAAACAAGGTAATTGTTTGGATATATTTGTCTGTGGCCTGGCATGCACAATGCCTTCATTAGAAAAACAAGCACCAAGATTCATCTATCTAATCCTTATCAAGAATTTTTATTCTGGGGAATTAAGCAAGAGAAAATGTCTTTAGTCAACTATTATTGAGTGTAAATGGGAGTCAAGAACAGTCACAGCCTATCTTATTTAACTTTTTATAATAGCCTTGTAAGATAGGCACAATTACTTCCATTTTATAGCAGAACTCAAAACAGTTACGTGAACTAGCCAGCACATTGCTTGGAGCTTGGCAGAGAGACTACAAATACTTGCTAAATGAAAAAGTAAGTAAAATATGTGAGAAAGCCAGGACTTAAAACTTAATTTTATAACCTCAAGTCCAGCACTCTTTCTGCTTTATGGTTCCTGGTCTTCCCAGAAGGGACTCAGGTGAGCCTCAAAGATCGGTGGAATCCTCTGCTGTGTATTCAACAGTTAGTGTTTGATTTTGAAAGAAGCAGAGTATGTCTGTTTCATTAACTGTTATCTGTCTCTTATTTTAGTTAGCCTCTAATTATTTATACATCCCTATTCTTAAGCTCCTTTGTTTTATTTGTTTGTTTTGTTTTTTAACTCACCCACATGTCTTTTATACCAGTAGGTGACTTAATTGTTAAAAGTATAGATTCTGGGTGCAAACTTCCTGAGTGTTAATCCAGGCACTGCCACTTATTAGCTGTGTGACCTTGGGAAAGTTATTTAACCTTTAGGTGTCTTAGCATCATTAACTTAAAAACGGGAATAATTTCAATTCCCAGCCAGGGCACACAGGAGAAGCACCTGTCTGCTTCTCCACCCCTCCCCCTCTCCTTCCTCTCTGTCTCTCTTTTCCCCTCCCGCAGCCAAGGCTCCATTGGAGCAAAGTTGGCCCGGGCGCTGAGAATGGCTCTGTGGCCTCTGCCTCAGGCTCTAGAATGGCTCTGGTTGGAACAGAGCGACGCCCCAGAGGGACAGAACATCACCCCCTGGTAGGCGTGCTGGGTGGATCCCGGTCGGGCGCATGCGGGAGTCTGACTGCCTCCTCGTTTCCCATTTCCAACTTCAGAAAAAAAATACAAAAAAAAAACCCTCCCAAAAATGGGAATAATAACAGAACCTACATCAAAGGGTTATTGTGAAGATTATCTGTGTTAATATATGTACTGCACTTGAAAACAATTTCTGGTATAGAATAAATACTATGTATACACATGTAGCTAATGTAGCACCGTTATGAATATTATCATTATCCTGTGTTTTTCTACCTTAGAAGAAAACTCTATGACAACAGAGTATGCCGTTATCGTAGTCTCCCTTTTGTTTTGGTTTTACATTTGGTTGTATTTATTTATTTATTTTTTGTATTTTTCTGAAGTGAGAAGCAGGGAGGCAGACAGACTCCTACATATGCCCGACCAGGATCCACTGGCAAGCCCACTAGGGGGCGATTCTCTGCCCATTTGGGGTGTTGCTCTGTTGCAGCCAGAGCAGTTCTAGTGCCTGAAATGGAGGCCATGGATCTGTCCTCAGCACCCAGGCCAACTTTGCTCCAGTGGAGCCTTGGCTGCAGGAGACGAAGAGAGAGATAGAAAGGAGAGGGGGAGGGGTGGAGAAGCAGATGGGTGCTTCTCCTGTGTGCCTTGGCAGGAATCAAACCCGGAACTTCCACACGCTGGGCCGACACTCCACCACTGAGCCAACTGGTCAGGGCCTAATTGGTTGTTTTTATTGTGGTAAAATACACATAACATAAAATTTACCATCTTAACTATTTTTAAATGTACAGTTCAGTGGTATTAATTACACTCATAGTGTTGTACAACCATCACCACTATTTATTTCTGAGACGTTCTTGTTGTCCCAAATAGATCTACCCCATTAAGCAATCATACTCAAGTCCCTGCTTCTTTAGCCCCCAGTAACCTCTAACATACTTTCTGTCTCTGCATTTAACTGTTCCAAGTACCTCTGTCATGTGAGTGGAATCATTAGAGTACTTGTTCTTCTGTGTCTGGCTTCTTCACTCAGCATAATGTCCTCAAAGTTCATCCATGTTGTAGCATGTGTCAGAACTTCATTCTTTTTATGACTGAACAATAGTCCATTGTACATATATATCACATTTTGTTTTCCTCTTCCTTTGTCCATGGTCATTTGGGTTGTTTCTACCTCTTAGCTATTGTGAAATAATGCTGCTATGAGCATTGGTACAAGTGTCTATTTATACCAGGTATCTATTGTACAAGCATCTATTTTAGATCCTGATTTTAATTCCTTTAGGTACACACTTAGAAGTGGAATTGCTGGTTCACGTGGTAATTCTTCATTTAGTTCATTGAGGAACTACCAAACTATTTTCTACATCAGTTATACTATATTATCTTCCCACCAGCAGTGTGTAAGCATCCAAGTTTCTCCACATTCTTACCAACAGGTGTTAGTTTTCATTTTTTTTATATGAGCCACTCTGATGAGTATAAAGTGGTGTCTCATTGTGGTTGTCACCAAGTGTCTTGCTAGAAATATAGCTATTAAACAATGAAACACATTTATGATAAAAATTGAAGACATCAAGCTATTTCAGACATGAGTTTGTAATTAGGTTACTGGCTTAGAATTATTTGTTCAATACGAATCATGTCTTGATAGGAGCTATCAGGTTTAAAACCCTGGGAGCTCAGAAAATGAAGTTTTATTGTATTTTTTAGCTGAAGATTAATGATCTGCTTTCCCTCTGGAAAGGCGATTGAGAGAGGGGTGGGATGTCACCTAAGCAGGGCTGTTAGCAGTGAGACACCTCCTGGTCCACAGGTCCCTCTGGATGAAATGCTGTGAGCCAGGCCTCGGAAGAGCCTACCTGTGACTGTACATTTTAGAATTCACTTGCTCACAGGTGTTGGCAGCCTTGGCCCAGGTTTAGCACAACGTTTTCCCTGGAGAAATGCCATGCTTTGGATTTCCTTGTCTACACACTATGTTATTGTCAAACCTTTCAGCTGGGATCAGAGAGAGGTTGGTTTGTCTGGGCATTGCTGCGGTAGCGCCTACACATGACCTCCGGTCTGAGTGCCTGCCAGAGGAGCCTGTTCTCCCTTCAGGGCAGGTTAGGACCGAAGATGCCTCTGCTAGGGGCTGGGGCTGCTCCCAGCATCTGATCACTCCCTGACTTGTGGGGTCCCTTTTCCCATGCCTTACCTTGTACTTCCTCTTCCGTCCTCATATACGCCCAGCTCTCCAGGTCTCATTTCCCTGGTGCCACTGATGCTTTGGGGGCTGGGAAAGGCCAGGAATCATGTCTGTGGGTTGTGATCCTCATCCCTGCAGGGCCACTTGCATCACCGAGTAACCTGGACAGAGTCCCTCACCAACAGCATGCCCTCACCAGCCATGTCTCACTTTTTCTCAGGGGAAATAATCTCTGTCACTGTTGATACACAGCTAGGATTAAGTGAGGTCACATGAGAGGAAAGCACATTGCTAACCCAAAGTATTGTTACTATATGTCAGAAGCTTCTGGAAGAGAGAAAGGGTCCTCTGTGGCTCACAGCACAGAGCCGAAAGGAAGATGCAGATAATCCCTAAAGTCAATCCTCCAGGGCTCCACCAAGGGACATCCCTAGGTGTCTTTTACACTCACGTGACTCAGTTGCTCTGAGATGTCTTTTAACAAATCAGTCTTCTTCCTTCTGTTCCTTTGCTTCTCCATATTTGGTATTGTTAAATAAGTTCATTAACTGTCTTCTGGTGTAGGGCCAATGTGTCATCTCTTTGATTCATGTCCGTGCCCTGACTGAGTTCAGAAGTCCACAGGGAGCCATGGCTGACTGGAACACCCCCATGGAAAAACGCTCCATGTGCACATTCCCCAGAACAGACGCTGATGGAGTCTCAGGGCTGATTTCATCAATCAGACCTTTGCTGGAATGTAGGTCGTGTCAGGGCTGCAGAATCTGGGGCAGCCTCTGTCATCCAAAGGCAGAAGCATCTCGCTACACATTGGGAAGGAGTGGGAGGAAACTCAAACCTGAGGCTGAGAAATTACTCTTTCCTCTCTACTCTGTCCCCCTCCCACAGGCTTCCAGCTGTGTCCCTGGAGATGTTTGCGGTATGGATGGGGACAAGGGAAAGCCAGCCAGCCCTAATTCTATGTGCTGTCCTTGATTTGGATGGGCTCTTGAATTCTGGGCGTGGCTGTATTTGTTGAAGCTACCCCTACCTATGTATGCATACTTTCAGGTAAAAGTCTTATGTCTTCCGACCGTCAACATCTGTCAGATATTTATTAAATTCCTACATGTGCCTAGCTCTAGGTGGATAAGGCCTGTCCCATCTGTTTGTTCCATTCTCAGGTGGTTAGATTAGTGTTTAAAGTAATGCCCATATCATGGGATTCTGTTCTCTGCAAACCTGTGAGTGTTGCATGGAGGAAAAGTCCCATCCATCACAACACACTACACCCCTGATCCCGGCCAACTGGTAGGCAGGTGTGGGCCATTGATCGCAAGGGTTTGGGAAGTTGGGAGCTGCTGTGAGACTTTGTCATCAATCAGCCAACAGATTGTCTCTAAACATCCTCTCTGCCCCCAGCAGCACACAGAAAATCACTTGAGTTTAGACCCCACCAATGCTCTCTTTGTTAGAGCACCACAATGTGTGTGTTCTTTTTGGTCAGAAACGACAGTTTATGGGGATATATTTGTAAAGTAAATCAGGAAAATTTATTAAACATTCATTGCATTAAGCATTGTTAACTGCCAGCAGAATATTAGGTGTTGGAAAGTTAAGACATTGTAATAGGTATAAATCTCAGTCCAAAAACTACGGTGTGCAAGAAATAACACTTAAATTTTATTCTATAAAGCCACCCAGTTTCTGGCTATTTCCTCTCTCCACTGGTGTGGTGGAAACTCAATCTCTCTCTTGAGGCTCTGAGGTCAGCCCCAGGACCAAGCTTTTTGGGGCTTAGGGGGTCAGCCAGCCATCTCTGCAGGTCTGGCGGCTCTCTGATGCTTCCCTGCCACACTCAGGATTCAGGAGCTTCCGGTGAAGCTGCATGAGGCTGTGTTCCCAGTTCTGCCTCCTCGGAAGTTGTACTGCCAAGGTGGCAATGCTACTAAGAATCAGCGCCCAGGCCCCTGCTTCTTCAGACCCCCAGGCCTCCCCAATCTCCTCACTCTCTCCCCCTGAAGCTCTGAGCAGAGTCTACTCCATGGGAAGGAGCAATGCAGAGAAGAATACCAGTTCTCTTCACTAGGTAGTGTTCCTTTCCTCCCCCCCCCGTATCCAACTAGCTAGTCATCTCTCATATAACGAATCAGTGGGAGTTTACTGCATGTCTTCAGCATGTCTGGCCCCATATTAGGCTTTGGATATATGCAGTTAAGCTAGATTTGTGCTATTTGCTGCACAGTTTGCCTGAAAGCAAATAATGCCTGAGAACAGGGATGGTGCCTCACGGTGTTCACAGCCTGCATTTAGGGAAGGAAGACATGAGAAAAATTCACAGTGAAATTGAGGATAAAAGAGGAGCAGTAAAGTGCTTGCGGGAGAGAAGACGAAGCTTGACAGACAGACTGGCTCCTCTTAAAAGGCCTTGTGGCATACATAGGTGGCATTTCAGGTGGGCCCTAAAAGGTGAGAAGGGTATTTTTGTTTTAGGAGGGGAAGGGGGATAGGGCATCCCACGCTAAAGAAACCAGTCATCATAAAGTGCTGTGAATGACATAACTCATCTGCGAAGTGATGGAACAATTAGAAATTATCTAAGTGGTTATAGCTTACCCTCCTATCTAGCTTGTTCTGTGCATGTTAGAATGCTTTCTGTGCATGTTAGTATGCTTTCAGCCTCATTAATAGAAAAACCACCTCGAACCAGTTAAAACTGTAAAATAAAGGGAACCGTATTAGTGCATAAATCACCAAAAATACAGCGTGAGGTCAGGCTTCAGATATGGTTTAATAAAGACTCTTGGTAGCAAAATGACTTCTGAGTGTCAGGTGTCATGTTGACATTCCCCAAGATCTGGAAGAAGAAAGTCCCTCCCTGACCAACCTCCAGAACTCTTTGGGCTCAGCCTGATTGGCTCAGTAGGGCCCGTGCGCAGCCTCCCTTCCCAGCTGTCTCTGCGTCAGGTGATTGCCCATTGCTGTGGCGAGGGAGGCAGGGGCTTGAGGTTGAGTCCTCATATTACATGGCCACTTCCATGGGAGGGATGATGTCTACTAGCTGGGCATAAGGGCAATGGAAGCAGCCGTGGCAGCTGGTCCCGTCTGCTTACGGAAGCCTGGGTGCAGGGGTGCATTTCAAGCGTGAAGGTGTCATTATGGAGCACCTACCTCATGCCAACCACCGTGCTTGGGATTTTACCTAATTGTCTCCAGTTCTGAAGAGTTTTTTGAGGTAAGTACTCTTTTGTCAATTTCATTTGAGAAAAACTGAGACTGGGAGAGGAAATACACTTGACCAAGTCTCCATGCCCAGAAAATGGCTGAACCAGGGGTGAGAAACTGTCTCCTGCTGACTCTGGTGCGTTATGCTAGCCCAGAGCGCTGGAGTCCCTTGGGAGCATTATAAACACAGAGGTGCCTGGCCTCCATGTAGCTCAACAGAATTAGCAGCTGGTGGTGGGACCTTGGAAATTGTATATATATTTTTTAAGTTTCAGAGGTGATTCTGTAGCACAAATAAGTTTGGACCCCCTGCATTAGACAGTAACCAGTCTCTTCTCCCTCTCGTATGACAAGGTTTCCACTATGTATGACTGCTGTCGCAGCTCCTAGGCCATTTTCCCCTTTAGGTTCACATGTGGTGCTTAAGAGCTGGAGCTTTGGAATCAGAAACATGGAGTTCAGATCCCCTCTCCACTGTTTAGTGTCCTATATATATCTCGGGTAAGTTTCTTAATAAGCCTAAGGCTTAGTTTCCTTATTTGTAAAGTGGGAATAATAATGCAGCCTGTATTTTAACAGCTGACATGAGGAATAAGTTGGGAAAACATAGGTGATGTTCTTAGCATGATGCTGGCACACAAGATTCAATGGATACTAATTATTAATGAGCTTCCCTGGTTCCTTCAGCTCTTTTTAATCATGTGTTTTCTGGATCCCTATCTTTTACCCCTAATTTTTGATGCATTCTAATTTTTCTCTTAAAATGTGATTCCCTCCACTTTCTGAAAGGAGGGTGGTGTGGGAAGGTATATGTTAGCACAAAACTCTTGCGATTTAACCACATCAGCAGGCAGTAGGACTGTGACCTCCTGTTGGCTGAATGCAAAGTCTCTGCATGCAGTATGTCCCAGATAGTAAACATTTTGGAATTTCCCAGCATGTTTAAGTTTCTTTCTCTTGGGAAATGTATCAGTGGGTGATCACATGAACATCTGGATTCTTCAAGATTGTTTTGGACGTTCTTCAACTTGACTACAGGCCTAACCTGTGTTTGGAGGCTGGTTTCATCATACGAGTGGGTTGTTTCCAAGACTGCGATCATCCGTTTTATCTAGTGTCAATCTGCTGGCCTTTCCCCGTTCAGCTGCAAGTGATGATTAATTTGAAATGAGGTGCACACTTCCAGCGGACCGTCAACTTGCCTCTTCAACATGCACACTGACATTTCCATACAGTGCTGATGTGTTGGTTTGGGTCTGTTTGCTTTGGTTTCTTGATCTCCAAATACACTTTTATTTGCCGTGTCTGTCTGAACCAGTTTTCTTTAAACTTCTGTAAGATGAGACTCTGTTAAGCTTGCTGAAGGTAGTGCGCAGCCTGTTGCGAGGCACGTTTATGAAGGTGCTCTGCCGCCTTGCTGTTGGGGTGGGTCACCTTCCCATTGGAGGAGCTGAGAGTGGAGAAAGGGCGAGAGTCTCGAGTTTTTGATGGTGTACAGGCTGAGCTGCGCAGGCGCAGTAAAGCGGTCACTGAACGTCAGGAAAATGCCCCATGCTGGCTGTTCCAGTCAGCTTATGGAGGCATTTACCTCTGGCCTTTACGTTGCATATAATTTTGTTTAGAGTTTCATAATAGCGTAAGAGCCCTGGGCTCACTGAACAGCTGTGGAAGTAGTCGGTCACATTTGGCCCTGCGACAGGATTGACGGTGCAGTTTCAGAGGTCAGGAATGTGATTCGAGGTGGCCGTGTTCGATTACAATGCCAGAAAACACACTCGGGTACCTCCAAGAAATGGACAATTCCTGTGTAGCAGCTTCGCCCAGATCCCCTCATTCTTCTGATGACTAGAGGGGGAAAAACTGGTAATGTTCTAGAACATTTCTTTAAAATAACAGACACCTAACCATCCCCAAATCCAGTTTCAGTGGTAACGAGAGCCATTGGTAACTTGCAAAGAGAACGATCAGGTGTAATGGAAGATGTTTGTAATGTAGAGATTAGAAGGGGAGAGCTCCGAAGTCAGGAGACCTGAATGGTGGCCATTACATTGGTTCCCGCGGGAGAAATGAGGCTGACTGAAGCTGGGACAGAGGTCATGTAGACCGGAACACAGGGGCAAACTTGAGTTAGACCCAGGAGGTGGATTGGACAGGCTCAAGATACAATTGATGAGACATGTAGACTGGTTTGCATGCCTGGGTAATGGGGGGGGGGGGGTCATTTTGTTAGAAAATAAAAGAAGGGAAATAGGAATGAGGTAGAAGGTAATGGGTCACTTTTAAACACTGCTGTCTTTGAGGTCCTGTTGGACAAATAGAATTATTTAACTGGTGACTACTATATTGTAATGCCGGTGGCCGAGGCCAGGCAGGTACATGCTGGATTCAGGTAGACGGTAGAGAAACTGTGGAGCCAGAAAGCATTGGGCCATTCCATGTAATAGATTCTCACAATGGTGGACAAGCACATAGGCAGGGGAAAACCTCTTCTCCGGCACACAAGCAGCAAGAATGGCCTCTCTCAGTGGTGGGCAGGCAATCTACCAACCACAATCCCCCATCTCTCTCAAGCACAAGCACCCATAACCTTACATAGGCCATATACACATGGTGCTGCTACGCACCCATGCACCAATCAGGCAAAGTGCTTGCAGCTGGTAACCCCGCGAGCAAGCCTAACACAGCTGCCCCACATATTTATATTTGAGTTTTAGAAGTGAGGTCTAGAGTTGAAAGTCATCAGAATATAGATGCCAGTTGAAATGTAGGAATAGATGAGAAGCATAGGGCAAGGACAGGGCAAAAGGACTACAACACTTTAGGAGGTGGTGAAAAGCAGATATTATGGAAAGGAGACCAAAGAGAGACAGCAAGAGAGCTGGTAGGAGACCAGAATAGAAAGATGTTACAAAGTCTGAGGGAGGAGGCATGCTTTTTGGGCAGGTGAGCAATGCCAGAACTAGCAGAAAGATTAAGATGAGAACTTAAGCATCCATTGACCTGAAAGCCCTATGTCTTGCAGGACCATGGGGTATGCAGTTCTGTGGACTTGAGTGGGCAGGTGTCAGGTTGAGAGCAGCAAGGAGTAAGTGGGAAGCAAGAAAGTTGTGTATTGAAAACATTCTTGTGAGAATTTGGATGTGTAAGAAAGGAGAGAAAAATACACTGCCCTCATTCTCAAGGGAGATTTCTGTTTGCATTGTAAGATAAGAGAAATCAACGTGCTTATTATATGTGTAGAGAAAGAAGCAATATGGAGGGAGAGACTCAAAAATCTGGAATAAGGGGAAATCAACATAGCAGGTTCTAGAATAATGTTTCACAAATTCTAGTCTGGGACCAGCAGTATCAGCATCACCTGGAAATTTGTCAGAAAATTAGTAGCCCTCACTTCAGATCTCTCAGAACCCTCCAGGTGATTCTGATGCATACTCACTTTGGAGAACTGTCCTAGAGGGAGCAGAGCACAGCAGAGGGCTGGGATCCAGAGTCCAGGTTGGTGTACACACCTGGCACGAGGGTGGGGGGCAGTTCTACAGGGTTCAGTTTCAAATAGTCATGCTGAATGGTCATGAAGTTGATGGAGTTTGCTCCTTATTGTGTAATTCATCTTCGAGAAGTAGGAAGCGGCATTGTCTACTGAAGGATCCCGGGGTAATAGCAGGGTTGATTGCGTCTATTCAAACATAATACACATTTAGGGTTTGGAAACATTGTCTTTTGGTTGAACTAGAATATAATTCATTTTAAGATGATCTCAGATGTGCTTCTTAGCTGCTCATGATAGATGGTGGTCATTTCATTTTGTGATGCAGTATCATGGAGGACTTTGACAGAGGAGCAGTGTTTGGGCGTGTCTGTTTCTTATAGAAAAATAATGAACCTGATGTAATTAGCCATGCATTTCCTTTTCCTATTTCCTTTTCGTGAAAATACATCTCTATTCTAGTATAGGTGCACACTATCTGAAGGGCAAAAGACTGAGAAGTCACAGCTGAGAACAATGTCTTGCGGGCTGAGGGACAGTGAGATAAGGCAAGGGCGAGGGACCTGTTGTGTGTGTTAGAACTTCAGTGTTGGCTGGTTGCAGAGGAGCAAGGTCATGCTGGGACACTTGCCATCGCGCAGAGCCTCAAGGCTTTAAAGATTCTTCTAAGAAATGCTTGACCACATTTCGTGGTGTGACTACAAAAGCAACAGAGCAGTCCTACCTCTAAATCCAGTAACACTCCTCAGAGCAAATCCAGTAAGCCCTCCTTGTCTGATTGTTTGTTCATCCTTAGGAATAAATAAATGTTCTTTGTAAAAACAGTTTTTATGGACCAAGCACATTTTTCTGCAGTACCTGGATTTTTTGATATGGAGGTTATAAACTATGAATTAAGTGGGCTTAGGAGGGAATTAATTTTAAAAACTTGTTATATTGAAGTTTCTTTGATATACAATATTGAATTTATAAATAATCCTTTCACTGTTATGATGGGTCTGCCTTCTATGATTGCTTTGTATTTGGTGAGAAACTGAGACAAATGCCACTTCTATTTAAATCATAAATGTGATCTTGTCCCAAGTGTAACTAAAACTCCCACTGCTTTTAAAGATGATAATTCAGTCTCTCCCCCCCTCCAAATGTTAAGGAACACTATGCTTGAATTTATGTAGGAGAGTCACAGTTCTGCAAACCTCCCATAAGGAGGACACCGCAGTGCTGAGGGTCCCAGTGACCATGGATGTGTCGAAGCCAGACTTACGTGAGTAATGAGAGAGTCTCCTGTCTCACCCGCCTTGAGACAAGCATGGGAGTGAACGTTGAGAGAAAAAAATAAAAAAGAAAACGAATATCAAATTCTTTCTTGCCCTGGCGGGTTGGCTCAGCGGTAGAGCGTCGGCCTGGCATGTGGGGGACCCGGGTTCGATTCCCGGCCAGGGCACATAGGAGAAGCGCCCATTTGCTTCTCCAACCCCGCCCCCCTCCTTCCTCTCTGTCTCTCTCTTCCCCTCCCGCAGCCAAGGCTCCAGTGGAGCAAAGATGGCCCGGGCGCTGGGGATGGCTCCTTGGCCTCTGCCCCAGGCGCTAGAGTGGCTCTGGTAGCAACAGAGCGACGCCCTGGAGGGGCAGAGCATCGCCCCCTGGTGGGCAGAGTGTCGCCCCTGGTGGGCGTGCCGGGTGGAACCCGGTCGGGCGTATGCGGGAGTCTGTCTGACTGTCTCTCCCCGTTTCCAGCTTCAGAAAAATACAAAACAAAACAAAAAAACAAAAAAAAAAAAAACAAAAAAAAAACCCCCCCAAAAAAAACAAAACAAAAAAACAACCTTTTTTTATGCAACAAGTTCTATGTGATCATTTTCCAAGTTAAAGGACCCTTTCTTACTTTAAATCTAACCATAAACAATTTTACCAGAACCAGAATTTGCACATGCTTTTAATATTGATGCTAACAGATCTTGCTCAGAAATGCCTTTTTTTCTTTTTTTTTTTTTTTTTTTTACAGAAACAGAGAGTCAGAGAGAGGGATAGATAGGGACAGATGGACAGAAACGGAGAGAGATGAGAAGCATCAATTATTAGTTTTTCGTTGCGACACCTTAGTTGTTCATTGATTGCTTTCTTATATGTGCCTTGACTGGGGGACTACAGCAGACCAAGTAACCCCTTGCTCAAGTCAGTGACCTTGGGTCCAAGCTGGTGAGCTTTACTCAAACCAGATGAGCCCACGCTCAAGCTGGTGACTTCGGGGTCTCGAACCTGGGTCCTCTGCATCCCAGTCCGACGCTCTATCCACTGTGCCTGGTCAGGCAGAAATGCCTGACTTTCTGTTTCCTTCTTTACTTTGGTTATGGCAGGAGAGAGAGGATTTTTTCTTTCATATCTGAAAATTTTTTTTTATCAGTACCTTGAGCGTTTGTGTTTATAAAAGTTTGGCCTCTGACAGCTGTTTTGGGTTCAGCTGTGCGTGGGAACCCTTAAATTAGAACTCCTTTGCAAGTGTTTATTCCCTTAAAACATTTCTAACGTAAATGTATATAAATTGAAAAAGGATTTAGAAAGGTTTTTCTCAGTTAGGTTTAATCTGTCCTGACAGCCTAGCATTATTGAATTCTTTTAATGATTATGTCCTGTTTGTTTGTCCAGCCTGGTGCTCCCGGAGGGCTCCTGGGTAGTTAGTTAACCAGGCGACACCTAGTGGCAGCACCAAGCTACTCATGGGTTGGCTTCTTGGAGGAGGCAAAAGTCTGGACACCAGCCTGGCCTGGGAGGGCACCTCACTGGTACTACCTGTTATAGAATCTCAACATTTATTTGACTACATATTCATTCTGTACTCAAAGGTCTGTTGGGCATCTGGCATCAACCAGGTATTCTAGGTATTGGAGCTAGAGGTCTGAGCCAGCCAGACAAGATTTTGTCCTCTTAGAGCTTAAACTTTAATATAATCACAGTGGAATGGTTCAAACTAGGGGTTGGCCAACTTTTCTGTAAAGGACCAGCTAGCTGCTAAGTATTTCTGGTCTTTGTTATAACTATTCTACTCTGCCCTTGAGCACAGTAACAGCCATACAGGATATGTAATTGAATGGCAGGGCTGAGTATCAGTAAAACTTTATTTACAAACCAGGTGGCTGATGCACCAGGAGCTGTAGTTTGACCTGATAATACCAGGGCTCCCGTGGGGGCAGCATCCATGCCACACAGCCTGGACCAGGATTTTGTTTCCCAGATTGTGAGCCATCTCTCCAGTCCGCATTAAGTAGTCATAAAGAATGAGTGCATTTCTCAGCATTTGCTGGTTAGTGCAAAATTACTGGCTGCTGCATTTGTCATGTTCTTGGAATTGTTTCCTCTGCCTTGAGTTTAATAGGTTTTCCCAGAATCCTCAGTGAGGAGCTCTCATCCTGATTCGTTCTACATGCCCTGTGTGTGATAAGCAGAATGGAAACAGGCAAATGCAGGTCTAAACCCTGAACGTGAATGAAGCATTTCATTCCTGCTCCCTTCCCACTGGGTAGCGGGGATCAACCTAGCCACAGAATCCCCCCAACAGAGGGACTTCCACTTACTCTGCGTGACCTGGCTCATTCTGGACACTGTGGGTGATGTAAGACGTGGGCTTTGCCCTCAGAGATTTCACAGTCACAGGAGTCAAATGGATGAAGTAAATGCCTGCCTGCTTTCCCCAGCTATGTTTCCCTACCTGTCACCTCACTGCAAGCAGGTGAGCATGATCAGGACCCAGGCCCTGTCCTACAGGAGTTCACAGCAAAGCAAACAGAAAAAAACATCTATAGTCAAATCCGATCAAATGACACAGCCTGTGGTGGAGACCTCCCTGTTTGGATGGCCGAGTTCTTCCTCTGTGTCATTCAGAAGACTTCCCCACCTGCCACCTCTACTCCTGAGAGACAAGTGTCATTATCACCCTCATTTACAGATGAGAAAACTGAGGCACAGGAAGCCCAAATTGCACAGCTGATGCATGGCAGGGCTAGCAGACAAAACCAGGCAGTCTGGCCTTAGAACCCTTCTCCTAGCCCCAGGCTCTGGAAGGTAATTCTGCTTTTTATAAGTGTGTATGCTGATGTGTGACATCTGGCAGGTTGCATTTATTTTGGCCAAAAATTAAAAACAAAGGTTCTGTAACAGCAGTTTGTTCTCCGACAGAAACATGACTATCCCCTGAATAGTGAGCATTGAAGTTAGAGGCAGTCTGATGCCAGGGCCTGGAGCCAGCCCACAGATGGATTGTTTGGCCAACAGAGGATTTTTAGAAATCTGAATTTGGACACTGCATTCGTTTCCTAGGGTTGTTGTTGCAAAGGACCACAAAACGGGCGGCTTCAAACAACACATTTATTCCTTCCCTGTGCTGGGGAATAGAAGTCTGCAATTGGTGCCTGCAGAGCCGGTTCCTTCAGAGGTTCTGAGGAAGGGCCTGTCCCATCCTCTCTCGCTCCTGGTGACAGGTGGAAGTCTTTGGTGTCCTTGGCTTATGAATGTGTCACTCTCATCTCTGCCTCTGTCTTCATGTGGAATCCTAGTGTCTCTCTCCACACATCCTTCTTATAAGGATCACCAGTCTTATTGGATTAGGGGCCCACCCTCCTCCTGTACCACTCCATTTTAACTAATCCTATCCACAGCGACTGTTTCCAGTACTGGGGATTGGGACTTCAGCATATCTTTTTTGAGGGGGACATCATTCAACCCATAATTGACACCTTTAGACAGGACAGATGTTCCCTCATCACCTCTGCTCCCAACCCCACTATTTTTAACCAAGAACCGAGTGACAGGTCTTTGTTTCTGGTTTCTTAGCTCAGCAGAAACTGACTATTGCCTTCAAGATATTTGTTTGGTGGTGTGTTGGTAGTTGACTTTTCTGTAAAGGACTAGATAGTTAATATTTTAGGCTTTTTAGGCATTTCTGGACTTTCTACTCTGCCCTTGAGTACAAAAGAAGCCATAGACAATAAGTAATTGAATGGCAGGGCTTAGTATTAGTAAAACGTTATTTACAAATCAGATGGCGCTATACCACACGGTGTAGTTTGTCCAGATAGTGCTGGGCTTCCAGTGGGGCAGCAGAGAGAGAAGGGTGGAATGATATGTCTTCAGGCGTCTAGCTCCCTTCAGTATGAAGCTCAGTCTGTTTCCACTAGTGATGGTTTCTACCTCCTGATGGAGCAAAAAGCCACATTCCATAAAAGACCTCCCTAGTTTATTATAATAGTTGCATGCTTAAATAATATACACTCATCATGAGAAGATGGGTACTTCAGATTAGGCTGCACTGCCCTGAATTTTTAGTCCTTTTCCCAAGTGTTTCCCAGGAGAGTTCTTTACTTATGCGGGGGAAAGGGCTTTTCAGCCCTGAGCACCATAATTTGGTTTAGCTGGGATTGGAGGTAACGAGGGAAGGGGGAGGAGACTGGGAAGTGTGGGCAGAGGGGCAGTCTGATAACAAACAAGGAAGCCTCTTGAAGGATAAGGCTGGCTGAGCCAACTGGCCTTCTGACTGTCCTCACGAAGGCTTACAGAGCACTAGCCAAAGTCGGACACTTACTGCCTAGTCGGAGGATTTAGAATGACAGTAAAAAAGCTTTTGAAATAGTTCTTCCTTTTTCCCTCCCCTCTAATTTTTTCCAATAAACATGATTCCTACTCATGGAGTAGAAAGCTACACTCCATAAAATGGCTCTTTAATTTTGGAAACATAAAATATCTGTAGGATTGAATCAATTCTGTTAAGTGACTAACATGATAAATGGCGACTGTTGTACTTATATTTTACTGGACCACCAGCTGACTTTTAATTCTTTTTACAAATCCAATTAATTTCTCATGTAAATGGGCAAACTTTTTTGAGCACCTACCATTATTTTGGATACCACAAGAGACGTGAGAATGGGTAACATGTGATCCTTGCCATAGGGGAGCTTATAAATTAGCAGGGGCTAGAAAATGCATACTGACATCAATGATAGAACTGGGCGGGGACAGGGACATAGAAAGATTCCAAATTTCTCTGGATGCTCAGATCTGGAAGAGTTCATTCATTGTTCACAGAACCAGCATTTACTGAGCACTGCTATATAATGAGTATACATGAGGGGCCTGGACTTTGGAGAGAGACTGCCTGGACCTGGACTTGGCTCTGCTTCTTACTGGCTGTGACCTGAGGGAGGCACTTAATCTCCCTCTGCCTCAGGTTTCCTCATCTGTAAAATGGGGAAAATGTTAGTATGCGCCTCATAGGGTTTTGGTGAGTGAGCTTGCACATGCTGAGGAGTGTGACCCATGCCTTCCTGGAGCTCACCTTCGGAAGATGATAATAACAAATCAGCAGAGAGAGAGCCCGGGTACTTGTTGTCCCTCACCTCTTCCCCTTCCAGGTGTATGCAGCAGCTTCTTGTTTTCACCTGACTTTATTTGGCTCAAACTTGTGAAAGTAGAGAGAGAAGCAAATGTCTGTAGCCACCTCATTTAGCAAACATGGTTTTAATCGCAGCAAAGATTCGGTTACTTCATCAAAGCTCTGTGCACTTTGGACACAGCTTGGAGCTGTTTGTTTCACAGTTGGAAGTTTTTGTCTTTGCCTTACCCCCCCCCCCCCAACAGCATCCTCATTTCATGACTCTGCCTCTCTGTAGTCAAGGGCAGCAGTGGGGTCTGCGATGTGGAGCCCTCAACCTGTATGGCAGTGAGGTGCTTTGTGTGATGGTTGTAGTGGTAGTGGTGTCATTGTGTATTTATCATCTGCTTCATGCTAGACACTGTTACAACTGCTAATGCGCTCTGTTGGCTAAGATTAGGCCAGGCTCCTGTAACAAATGGATGCAACCAGAATTCAACAGCTCAGAGGAGATAAATGTTTCTTTCTCAGTAACAGTCCAGTGTGAGTGTTCCAGGTTGGCAGGTGTCTGTTCCATGTTGTTACTCGGAGCCTGGATTCCTTCCCCAGTGTTTCTCCCCATCCCATGAGGGCTTGTCATCATTGGTTCTATCCAGGAGAAGGGGAAGGAGCCCAGGGGCCCAGCCCGCAGCCTCAGGCTTAGGCCCAGGAGTAGCACTCAGTGCTTTCACTTGAAGATAACTTAGCAACTGGCCGAGCGTTGTCCTGGGTATGTGATTCAGTCCTGGGAGCAGGGAGAACAGATCCTAGTGAACAACGAGCAATCTCCCACACATCCCACATTGTAGGCTTTATTCTGTACATATGAAGAAGAGGAAATTGAACTTGGAGAGGTTACTTAACCCAATAAATGTGCCTGAGATCACGAGACTGGAAGTAGGAGGGCTCATACTCTAACGCAGTTATATCTGATCCCCAGATCAGATATAATCAGATAATCCCTCTTCTCCACCACACACCCCTGCACACTCCCACCTCATTGGAGAACCACTTGGGGTCTATGGGGGAACTTCACGTATGTTAGCCAGCTTATGGCTTCAGAAGCTTGTCTCTAACCGCCAGACTCACCTAGCCAGCTAAAGTGTTTTCATGCTTAGACTCAGAATGAAAATATAGCATAATCCTGCTGCATTAAAATCTGATTTCCTTGACCTTCACTTTCAGGAGATAGCAGTGAGGACAGGGAAACAATCTGGTATCAGGTACTGATTAAAACATTCTGGGACATGGCCTGAGTCCAAATGCATTCAGATCAGTGCCCCTGCTCACTTGCTACAATTGAAGAGGGTTGCCTTGGAACATCGCGAGATCAGCAGTCATCAAGGAGAAGGGCTCAGTGCTTGCAGGAGATTATGCTTGCAAAGACAGCACAGTGTTCATGTCAGACTTCCCTGTGGCCAGCTGCTGGCATCTGGACCTCTTTTAATCACTTATCAGCTATGTAACCGTGGATACATTTCTTAATCTTCCTAAGCTTCAGATTTCTCACCTGTAAATTGGGATTAATCAAACCTGCTTCACAGCATTGTTTGAAGGTAGTGATCATGTAACAAAGGGTCCACCCAAAGTAGCATGAGGTCCTCCCTCAGGAGGAGTAATGCCATCTAATCAGATTAGAGTGTGCATCCTGTTAACAATTTGTGTAAACTAAAACTGCACAGTAGCCAGTTTTGATATAACTAGGTGTTCAAATGAAACACATTTTTATATGTTTTCATCATCCTTATGATAAATGTCAACAAAATAATGCTTTTTAGAGACACGTGCTTTTTAATTTAATTATGTTTACACAGATTCTAGGGTCACCCCGAATGCATCCCCCCTCCCTCATATTCCCTCAACATCTCCCTTGCCCCCCTCCCTACAGCGCCCTCCCCCCTTCCCTTCAGGTTTATTCCATCCTGTCATCCCCTTTCCCTCTGTCCTCTTTTCCTCTGGTCCCTTTGATCCCTCCTCTATCTCAATTCCGTTCCTCAGTTCTCATTATTCCTTGGATTCCTCAAATGAGTGAGGTCATATGATATTTTTCTTTCTCTGCCTGCCTTATTTCACTCAACAAAATAGTTTCCAGGTCCCTCCATATTGTTGCAAAGGTAATATTTCCTTCTTTTTCATAGCCCCATAATATTTCATTGTATATATGTACCACAGCTTTTTAATCCACTTGTCCACTGACAGACAGTTGGGCTGTTTCCAGATCTTCGCTATTGTTAACAAATGGGACTATATCAATCTAAATAGCTTTTGCACAGCTAAAGACAATATGAACAGAATAAAAAGACAAACCACAAAATGAGAGAATATATTCAACAATACATCTGATAAGGGGTTAATAACCAAAATTTATAAAGAACTTGTAAAACTCAACACCAGGAAGACAATCCAATCAAAAATGGGCAAAAGAAATGAATAGACACTTCTCCAAAGAGGACATACAGATGGCCAATAGACAGATGAAAAAATGTTCAACATCACATCATTAGAGAAATGCAAATTAAAACCACAATGAGATATCACCTCACACCAGTCAGAATGGTGCTCATGAACAAAACAACACAGAATAAGTGCTGGTGAGGATGTGGAGAAAAGGGAACCCTCCTGCACCGCTGGTGGGAATGCAGACTGGTGCATCCACTGTGGAAAACAGTATGGAGATTCCTCAAAAAATTAGAAATGGAACTGCCCTTTGACCCAGCTATCCCACTTATAGGAATATACCCCAAGAACACCGTATCACCGACTGAAAAAAAGAAATGCACCCCCATGTATATGAGACAGGTGATTTTTACACATACTTTGAGAGGTAATAAAATCTCCCATTAATGCTAATATCTTTCTAAAGAAGGGAAGACCTAGTGGGGTGACAAAAAGTAAGTCACCTTCTTTTGCCTTAATGTGGTCTGAATTTGAAAACCATGAAAATGGTGCTGGTAGGTATTTATTCAGGGGTTTCTGTGTGTATTTGATAGACACCATTTATCTCCAATAGAGGAATCCAAGCTCCTGGCTTTTTTTCTTTCTCAGTTAGTTTGGATTTTCTCAGAGCCCTTTGCTGGCTTGTTTACTGTTAAGTGAATGAACGGAGTGTTTCTGGGTCCGTGCTGACTGATTTACACCAGGGTGGCTGGCACATTAGCACAGAAACAGGGTCTGACGGGCTGGCTGGCTGAGACCCAGCACCTGGGCTCCGTGTTCCCCTGCAGTAGAGCGAGACCGTGGCTGACGCTTGGAAGGCTCATACATGGGGAGCTCTGGCGGGTGTCACAATCATTGCTACTGATGGAAGACGCGGCTATGGTCCTTCTATTGTTAATGATGACCTGCTCACACTGACCACCTTTTGTTATGCTTCATCCCCTGGGTGGTCATCAATTAATTGTGATTAATTCTCATAGCGACCCTCTGTTCATTTTAATTCATCCAAGAGATTCATCAAATTCTTAGTTTAAGTAAGTGCTCTACCAGAGGTTTTTGTTTTTGTTTTTTTTTTACAGGGACAGAGAGAGAGTCAGATAGAGGGAAAGATAGGGACAGACAGACAGGAACAGAGAGAGATGAGAAGCATCAATCATCAGTTTTTCGTTGCGATACCGTAGTTGTTCATTGATTGCTTTCTCATATGTGCCCATGACCACGGGCCTTCAGCAGACTGAGCAACCCCCCGCTCGAGCCAGTGACCTTGGGTCCATGCTAGTGAGCTTTTTGCTCAAGCCAGATGAGCCTGCACTCAAGCTGGCAACCCCAGGGTCTCGAACCTGGGTCCTTCCGCATCCCAGTCCGACGCTCTATCCACTGCGCCACCGCCTGGTCAGGCAGAGTTATTTTTTATTTTATTATTTTGCCTCCCCTTTGGACTTACATAGAATTCACAAGTACTTACCTTTTTGAAGAAATAATCAGTTTAAATAGTTTCATCTGGGTGATATATTATACAATTAAGTGAGAAAATAATTGTAGTTACAAACATTTAGAGGTGACTTTCACAGGACATGGTAGCAAACCCTGAAGTCTGGAAGTGTCACAGTTTTATGTGACAGAATATTGTCAGCTTCTCTCACAATCGGGGATGGGAAGAGGGGACATTTCCTCAATACCTGTGAAAGCATCTTCCACCAGCCCTTGGAACTCACCCTCCATTTGTGAATAGCAAGAGAAAGAGGCAGACCAGAGAAGGCTAACCTCTGTAACATGGGAAGGACATGGGCAGCACAGCGTTATTTATTGGAGCATAGGTCATGTGTGTTTGTGTCTACCATCTACACTGTGACATGAGCATCGTGATGTCCATTTTATAGGGAAGCAAACTCAGTTTCAGGGAGATTGAATAACTTTAGCAAGGTCATAAGATTACAGGATGTCAGAGCTAGGATGTAGTAAGCCATGAATATCTTAACTTCAAAGCCTTCTACTTTTGCTTTATAGTGGTTTACATTACGCAGCTTGGTAACAAAATGTATCAGGCCTTGAACTTCTTCAATCCCCTGCTATGGATAGTGTCCTTTTTCAATGTAATGCAAATTCTGACCCTGTTTATTGAGAACTTCTAACCATTCCTTCTTTAAAAGAATTTGGGCTTTGAAGGGTGACAGGCATCTCAACTGTGTGCTGATGGCCCTCTCAGGCGGACGACAGCCTGGCGCAGGCACGGAGGCAAGGACACCGTGGGCTCGGCAGGGAATGAGGACGAGTTCAATTTGAGGAGACCCAAGTGAGTCAGTAGGGGAGGTTTCATCAAGAGAAGACTGAAGACCTAGGCCAGGAGCTGGGAAGCCCTGGGAGGCCCTCTTTGCAGGGAAAATCCAAGTGCTCAGAGCTGTTGTCTCAGATTGTTCTGGCAGCAATGTGTAGATTGAAGCAGTGTCAGGAGAAACTGCGGGACAAGGAACAGTCATCTGTATAAGCCGTTAGGGAGCCAGAGGATTCTGGATTTTCATTCAATGGCTTCAGAAACCATTAACTGTGTCACGGGTATTCCTCCAAGCTATAAATAAATACTGCACTACACTGGGCAAGGGTGCAGGGTTTGGGAAGTTAGGAACACCCTTAAGCTAGGAAGTAAATTCTCAAAAATTAAATATTCCCTGCAAGTGCTGGGTAAGCAGTGGAAATATGAAAACATGAATCCATACCACGCCTACTTGTTGCTTTATACCAGCCATTCCACTGAGACCTGATTTCTCTTGTGGCTATTTGGGTAAATTAGTCACAAATGGAATTATTCAAGGAATGATGCATTTACTTTGCATTTAATGCTTTGCCATTACCCCTCTGTTGAGCTCTTTGATCTCTACTGCTTTAATTGAGAAGAAATTCTTGAGTCATGCCTGCCCCTGAGCTGAGGGCCCCAGGAAGTCTGTGTCACACTGGAGGCAGGCCGATCGTGAGCCCCCCAGATGAACTAAGTCTGTGTTGCATATGCCTCATTTTTTTTTTTATGGCCCAGGACACATCGCCTGAGGTATAGACGCCAGATGTGGGCACAGGCCAGTGTTCTCTGCTTCTCTAGCTGAAACAACTTTGCAGAGTTTCAGGGACAGCTCCAGGTTTCCACAAATGCCCCGGTGCTAGTGGCTCTTCCCAGACAGCTTGTTCCTGACCCCTCAACCGTTATTGACCAGCAGCTACGTGCCTGGCTGTGTCTTAGGCATTGACAGAGGAAGTTGCACATGTCAAAATGGTGTTTGAGGTACTGAGCTTCTCTCCGTTTCATGTATCTGGTAACTTTTTCATAATTTTAAGAACAGATGAGACGTTTCAGTCATATTTGAAATGTGTATATTCCCACTAGACAGTGAAAGATATGAAAAGCTATAATGATACAGATAATAATGGCCCTAGAATACCATGTAAGAATAAGAATTACGGTGTTTAAAGATTTTTCAGCCTCCTTCTTCTTTCAAAAAACACCCTTCACCATACAGTGACCAGGAGGTTGAGAAACAGCTACACAGATTGTACTTGTGATGAGACCAGGGGCCATCGATAACATTGGTCCACCAGCAATGAGGACAAAGTCATTGGAGGACGGAGGGTTGAGGTAACAGGGTAGAGCTGGGTACACTCGAAGTGCCAACTGCAGTGGCTGTTAGTGAGAAGCCAGCAAATTTTTTGCAGAACTCTGAGAAAACTCAGAAATGAAAGAAGCCAGGAATTGAGGAGGGTGGGTTGATGCTGGGAGCTTGAAAAAGAGAAGGCATGTTGGAGCGCCTGCATAAGATCCTCCCTCTCTGCTCCCTATAGCCAGGCATGGTGCTCGCTCATACTCAGTTACCATTTCAGGAGGAGGGCCCCAGACCTCAGGTATCGTAAAGGTTGGGGGACGGGAAGAAAAGGGGCACTGGATTTTCAGAAAGTCTCTTTAAGGGCAAAATCTCTACCAGCCACGTTTATGCTCTATTGCTTAACATAGAATTTAAAAAGAATCCTGTGCCTAGAAAAAAGACTAGAAGGAAGTACATGATAATGCCCTATTAGAGAACTCTTGGTGATTAATTTTTTTCCTCTGTTTTCCACATTTGATTTAATGTATGCCTGTTATTTTCATGCTAAAAACAGCAAAATAATGCAGAAAATTCATTGTAATGAAGAAGGGACAAAAGTGGTTCTCAAGGTTTAGTTAATGTGTTCCTGAGAATTACCTGTTTAAAATTAACTATTATTATTATTATTTTTTAAGATCAGTTTTAGGTTCATAGAAAAATTGCCTGGGAAATACAGAGTTCCCACATTATCTCGTCCCCACACAAGCACAACCTCTCCCAATACTGGCGCATCCCTCACAGTCATACTTGTTATATTACTGAGCCCACATTGCTACATTATTAGGGTTCACTGCTGGTGGCTGTAGGTTCTATGGGTTTGGACAGATGTATAATAATGTGTGTGTCCACTGTTGTAGTGGACATAGAGCAGTTTCACTGCCCTAAACATTCTCCGTGCTCTGCTGATTCATCCTTCCCTCCCCGCCACCCACTAGCAGTCACTGATGTTTTTACTATTTGCGTCCTTTTGTCTTTTCTAGAATGTCATATTGTTGGAATCGTACAGTAGTAGGTAGCCTTTTCAAATAAGGGCTTCTTCAGTTAGTAAAGAATACTTTACTTTTTGAATGTACCACAGTATATTTATCCATTCAGTGACTGAGGGGCATCTTGGTTGCTTCCAGGTTTTGGCAGTTATAAAGAAAGCTGCGGCCCTGGCCGGTTGGCTCAGTGGTAGAGCGTTGGCCTGGCGTGCAGTAGTCCTGGGTTTGATTCCCGGCCAGGGCACACAGGAGAAGCGCCCATCTGCTTCTCCACCCCCCCCTTTCCTTCCTCTCTGTCTCTCTCTTCCCCTCCCGCAGCCAAGGCTCCATTGGAGCAAAGTTGGCCCGGGCGCTGAGGGTGGCTCCGTGGCCTCTGCCTCAGGCGCTAGAATGGCTCTGGTTGCAACAGAGCAACGCCCCAGATGGGCAGAGCATCGCTCCCTGGTGAGAGTGACGGGTAGATCCCGGTCGGGCGCGTGCGGGAGTCTGACTGCCTCCCCGTTTCCAACTTCAGAAAAATAAAAAATAAAAACCAAAAAAAACAAAAACAAAAAAAAGAAAGCTGCATTTTATATGATTCCATTTTCTTAGCATGTTACACTTCTTTTCAAATTATTTTTTAGTGGGTACCCTAGACTTTGTAATATACATTTGCAACTAATTCAAGTTCACTTTCAAATAATTCTATACCACTCATCAGTAGCGTAACTTTTAGTAACAAGACAATCCTAATTTCTCCATTATGTTGGTTATATGATTGCTCATTCTTTCACTTATATATAAGCATGCATTATTGAATACATTGTTGCTATTTTTATTTTTAACAGACTTTTGTTTCTTTGATGAAATAAAGTAAGAAAAATAAAAGTTTTTATTTTACCTTCACTTGTTCCTTCTCTGATGCTCTTTCTTGCTTCATGTTGATCCAAGTTTCTGAACTAGAGCATTTTCCTTTACTCTGACTTAGTTTTAACAGGTCTCCTAGCAACAAATCCCCTCATTTAAAGTTTTTTTTATTTAGAAAATTAAATTTAATGAGGCGATACTGATCAAGAAAATCTTTATTTCTCCTTTACTTTTGAAGAACATTTTCACAGGGTACACAGTTCTAGGTTGGTGACTTTTTTCTTTCAATGTTTTAAATATTTTACCCTGTTCTCTTCCTGATTACATGGTTTATGAGAAGTTGGATGTAATTCTTTTTTTAAAATTATTATTAATTTTACTAGGGTGACATCAATAAATCACAGTACATATGTTCAAAGAAAACATGTCCAGATTATCTTGTCAATCAATTATGTTGCATACCCATCACCCAAAGTCAGATTGTTTTCCATCACCTTCTATCTAGTTTTCTTTGTGGCCCTCTCCCTCCCCCTTTTCCTCTCTCCCCTCCCCCTGTAACCACCACACTCTTATCCATGTCTCTTAGTCTCGTTTTTATGCTACATATGCTACATATGAAATAATGCAGTTCTTTGTTTTTTCTGATTTACTTATTTCACTTCATATAATGTTAACAAGATCCCACCATTTTGTTGTAAATGATCCGATGTCATCATTTCTTATGGCTGAGTAGTATTCCATAGTATTTATGTACCACATCTTCTTTATCCAGTCTTCTATTGAAGGGCTTTTTGGTTGTTTCCATGTCTTGGCCACTGTGAACAATGCTGCAATGAACATGGGGCTACATGTATCTTTACATATCAATGTTTCTGAGTTTTGGGGGTATATACCCAGTAGAGGGATTGCTGGGTCATAAAGTAGTTCTATTTTCAGTTTTTTGAGGAACCATCATACTTTCTTCCATAATGGTTGTACTACTTTACATTCCCACCAACAGTGAATGAGGGTTCCTTTTTCTCCACAGCCTCTCCAACATTTGCTATTACCTGTCTTGTTGACAATAGCTAATCTAACAGGTGTGAGGTGGTATCTCATTGCAGTTTTGATTTGCATTTCTCTAATAACTAAAGAAGATAAACATCTTTTCATATATCTGTTGGCCATTTTATTTCTTCCTGAGAGAAGTGTCTGTTCATGTCCTCTTCCCATTTTTTTATTGGATTGATTGTTTGTTGTTGAGTTTTATGAGTTCTTTGAATACTTTGGATATTAGGCCCTTATCTGAGCTGTTGTTTGAAAATATCATTTCCCATTTAGTTGGCTGTCTATTTATTTTGTTGTCAGTTTCTCTTGCTGAGCAAAAACTTTTTAGTCTGATGTAGTCCCATTCATTTATTTTTGCCTTCACTTCCCTTGCCTTTGGAGTCATTTTAAAATGCTCTTTAAAACCAAGGTCCATGAGTTTAGAACCTATGTCTTGGTTTTTGTTTTTTTGATATGGTGTATTACGTTAACTGTTTTATGTATGTTGAACCATCCTTGAGATTCTGGGATGAATCCCACTTGATCGTGATGTATTATTTTTTTAATATGTTGTTGTATTCGATTTGCTAGTATTTTGTTTAGTATTCTAGCATCTGTATTCATTAGAGATATTGGTCTGTAGTTTTCTTTTTTTGTGCTGTCCTTGGCCAGTTTCGGTATGAGGGTTATGTTGGCCTCATAAAATGTGTTTGGAAGTGTTGCTTCTTCTTCAATTTTTTGGCAGACTTTGAGTAGAATAAGAACCAAATCTTCTTTGAATGTTTGATAGAATTCACTAATCTAACCGTCTGGGCCTGGACTTTTATTTTTTGGGAGGTTTTTAATAGTTTTTTCTATTTCTTCCCTACTAATTGGTCTGTTTAGGCTTTCTACTTCTTCTTGACTCAGTCTAGGAAGGTTGTATTGTTCTAGGAATTTATCCATTTCTTCTAGATTGTTGAATTTAGTGGCATAAAGTTTTTCATAGTATTCTACAATAATTCTTTGTATATCTATGATGTCCGTGGTGATTTCTCCTCTTTCATTTTGGGTTTTGTTTATATGAGTTTTCTCTTTTTTCCTTGGTAAGTCTTGCCAAGGGTTTGTCAATTTTGTTGATCTTTTCAAAGAACCAGCTCCTCGTTCTATTAATTTTTTCTATAGTTTTTCTGTTCTCTATTTCATTTATTTCTGCTCTGATTTTTATTATCTCCTTTCTTCAGCTGGTTTTGAGTTGTCTTTGTTCTTCTTTTTTCAGTTCGTTAAGGTGTGAAGTTAAGTGGTTCACTTGGGCTCTCTCTTGTTTGTTCATATAGGCCTGAAGTGATATGAACTTCCCTCTTATCACTGCTTTTGCTGCATCCCATAGATTCTGATATGTCATATTGTCATTTTCATTTGTCTGTATATATCTTTTGATCTCTGCGCTTATTTCTTCCTTGACCCATTCATTTTTTAAAAGTATGTTGTTTAGTTTCCACATTTTTGTGGGGGTTTTTTTCCTCTTTTTTTCAGTTGAATTCTCATTTCAAGGCTTTATGATCAGAAAATATGCTTGGTACAACTTTGATTTTTCTGAATTTGCTGATGTTGTTTTTGTGGCCCAACATATGGTCAATTCTTGAGAATGATCCATGTACACTGGAGAAAAATGTATACTCTGTCACTTTGGGATGAAGTGTCCTGTGGATGTCTATCATATCCAGATGCTCTAGTGTTTTGTTTAAGGCCAGTATATCTTTATTGATTCTCTGTTTGGATGACCGATCTAGAGCCCTTAGCGGTGTATTGAAGTCTCCAAGTATGATTGTATTTTTGTCAGTTTTTGTTTTAAGGTCAATAAGTAGCTGTCATATATTTTGGTGTTCCTTTGGTGCATATATATTAAGAATTGTTATGTCTTCTTGATTCAGCATCCCCTTAATCATTATGAAATGACCATTTTTGTCTCTTGAGTACTTTTACTGTCTTGTGGTCAGTGTTATCCGATATGAATATTGCTACACCTGCTTTTTTTTGGATGTTATTTGCTTGGAGTATTGTTTTCCAGCCTTTCACTTTGATTTTGTTTTTATCATTGTTGCTTAGATGAGTTTCTTGTAGGCAGCATACAGTTGGATTTTCTTTTTTAATCCATTCTGCTATTCTGTGCCTTTTTATTGGTGAGTTTAATCCGTTTATATTTAGGGTAATTATTGACACCTGTGAGTTCCCTTTTGCCGTTTTATGCATTGCTTTCTGTTAGTTTTACGTCTTGTTTGATTCTTCTCTTTCGTTTTTCTATCTTTTGTTTTTGTTTGGTTGTATTCCATACATCTTTCCTCTGTTGCTATCTTTTTTAAATCATGTGCTTCTGTGGTGGTTTTTTCAATGGTGGTTACTATTAAGTAATGAAAAGGGTTCCTACCCTGTTCATTGTAGTGCACTATCTTGTGAGTACTTTTGCACTCCATCGTCCTTTGCTACTGTTAATCTCCGTCCTCGCCCCCCCCCCCTTTTTTTGTTGTTATCACAGTTAAATTTGGTTTCATTGTGTTCTTGATGGAGCTTTTACTTGTGGTGTTGTTTTGTTTTGTGCTTTGTATCTGGTTGGAAAACCCCGTTTAGTAATTCCTGGAGTGGGGGTTTTCTGATTACAAATTTCCTCATCTTTTCTGTATCTGTAATGTTTTTATTTCTCCTTCGTATTTGAAGGATAGCTTTGATGGGCATAGTATTTGTGGCTGAAAGTTCCTCTCTTTCAGGACTTCAAATATTGTGGTCCACTCTCTTCTAGCTTGTAAAGTTTCTGTTGAGAAAGCTGATGATAATCTAATGGGCCTTCCTTTATATTTTGTATTCTTCTTTTCCCTGGCTGCCTTAAGAATTTTTTCTTTGTCGTTGGTTTGTGCCAATTTCATTATGATGTGCCTTGGAGTAGGTTTGTTGGGGTTAAGAAAACTTGGAGTTCTGTTTGCTTCTTGAATTTGAGGTTTTAGTTCTTTCCACAGGCTTGGGAAGTTCTCGTCTATTATTTGTTTGAATATGTTCTCCATTCCATTTCCTCTCTCTTATCCCTCTGATATACCTATTATTTTTATGTTATTCTTTTTGATGGAGTCAGACAATTCCTGTAGGGCTTTCTCATTATTGTTAATTTTTGAATCTCTTTCTTCTTCTCTCTGTTGTGCCTCAAGTTGCTTGTCTTCTATTTTACTAATCCTACCTTCTATCTGGCCTGTTCTATTAGCTAAGCTTGTTACCTCATTTTTCAGCTCGTGAATTGAGTTTTTCTTCTCTGTTTGATTTGTTTTTATAGTTTCAGTTTCCTTGGTAATATATTCTTTGTGTTCATTGAGTTGTTTTCTGAGCTCCCTAAATTGCCTTTCTGTGTTTTCTTGTATATCTCTGAGTATTTTTAGGATTTCTATTTTTAAATTCTCTGTCATTTAGCTCCAAGGTTTCCAATATATTAAATTTTTTCTCCATAGATATTTCCTCATCTATCTGTGCTACCTCTCTGTCTTTTGTATCCATGATATTCGATTTCTTTTTTTCTTAATGGCATCTGAGGCTGCTTTTGTTGATAGTATTAATGAGAATTAATAAAGAATAAAAAGTTAAATAAAAAAAAAAAATAAAATTATTATTCCCACCCCCCTTTTTTCTGTCCTCTCCTCTACCCTTTTTCTTGAGAAAATCTTGTGGTTAACTGTGAATTATATTGTGCTAAATAGAACAAAAACTACCTATAATGGAGGGCCTGAGTTGGGGAGATGTGATAAAGGGGCAAAAAAGGGGGTATGGACCCACAAAATGCAAAAAAGGAAAAAATTTGGGTCAAGAATAAAATGATTTGCTTTTAGGTGATGGTTGACTAAGAGATATGATGAGAGGATTAAGAGGGAAACAGGAAAAAGGGGAAAAAATTAAAAAATTACTATTGTATTTAGTGGAATAAGAACTAGATAAAATGGAGAGCCAGGGTTGGGAGCACTGCTAGTGAGTTAAAAAAGTGAAGTAAAAAACCCCCAAAGTGCCACAGAGAAATATTTGAGTCCCAGATAAAGTAATTTGTTCGTGATTGAGGATTGAATGAGAGGAAAAGTAAAGGAGAAAAGAAGAAACCAATATAGAGGGAGAAAAAAAAAAGAAAGAGGAAAACACAAAACAAAGAAAAAAGTATAAAAGGAGAGAGAGAGAGAGAGAGAGAGAGAGAGTTAAGTGTTTTGGAGTGCAACCCTCATAGAAAGGAAGAAGAAAGAAAAGATAATGGGAGATGTAACACTTATGGGTAGTGTAGTTCAAGGAGAGGAGAGAGTAAGACCAGCAGAGAATTAAACGTCCAAATTGGAAGAGGAAGAAAATAATCAAGACAAGAAGATAGGAGAAACAAATGAACAAATATAATAAAATGAGATAGGTTATAAAGTCTGTGGATTATTCTTGATTTTGAGAGGTTATCTTCTTGCTTTTTTCTCTCCCTCTTCCTGGTCAGTGACTCTGTACCCCGGGTTCTGCCCCTGTGGCACGCTTAGGTAGAGGTTTGCAGTTGATAAGTCTCTATGGCGATGTCATATATTGAGTGGGCTTCAGTCTTGTTGGCAGTCGAGGCTCATTAGCATTTGCAGGCTCCGCCAATGAGAGAGTCCGTATTCCTGGAGCCTCTCTCCTAGTCTTTCCTTCCTGAATTAGTAGCCTGATGACCAGCTATGGGGTTGCTGCTGCCTCTGCCTTTGCAATTAGTGTGGTACTTCTGGAGGCTCCAAGGATAGATTTTTCTGTCTCTGGTTGAAGATCTTATTGAATTTTCGGGAAGATTTATCGGTATTGCTCCTTACGGCACCATTTCTCTGACCTGGATGTAATTCCTATCATTGCTCTATACGTAAGGTGGGTTTCCCCATGCCCCTGGTTTGTTCAAGATTTTTAATTTATCTTTGATTTTCTGAAATTTAAATCTGACATGTCTAGGTGTTTGGGTGTTTTTGTGTTGTTATTGTTCTATGGTTTATTTGTTTGTTTTTCATTTTTTCTGCTTAATGTTTCCTGAATTTCCTAGAGCTGTGGTTTGTTATCTGACATTAATTTGGAGGAGATTTTCAGTCATTATTACTTTAAATAATGCTTCTGTTTCTTTCTCTATTTTACTTCTGATATTCTCATTACACACATGGTATACCTTTTATAGTTGTCCCATAGTTCTTGTATATTCTGTTCTGGTTTTTTCCAGTCTTTTTTCTGTCTTATTTTCCATTTTGGAAGTTTCAGTTGTCATGTCCTCAAAGTCAGAGATGTTTTTCCACCTATCTGTGCCCAATCTACTAATGAGCCTGTCAAAGTTGTTCTTCATTTCTGTTACACTGTCCATCTCTAGCATTTCTGTTTGATTCTTTCTTAGACATTTTATCTCTTGGCTTACATTATACATCTGTTTTTGCATGTTGTCTCTTTTTCTTTAAAGCCCTTAGCATATTAATCTATATTTTTAAATTACATATCTGGTAATCCCAACATGGGTGCCATATCTGACCCTGGTTCTGATGCTTGTTCAGTCTGTTTGAACTGTCTTTCTTTCCTTTTAGTATGCTCTGCAGTTATTTGTTGAAAGGTAGACATGATGTAGTGCGTAAAAGGAGCTGATGTAAATAGGCCTTTAGTACCATCATTGTAGGGTCTGAGGGGTCTGGAAAGCATTCGTAGTCCTACAGTTAGGCCTCAGTCTTTTGGTGAGCATGTGCCCTTGGCTGTTGAATTCACCAATGATTCTCAGTTCTTTCTTCCTCTTAGAAGGGGCAGAATGGCTAAAGTGGGCTCGAATTGGGTATCTCTCTTCCCTGAGGTCAGTTGGGCTTTGATAAAACTCTAATAGGGTTGGCTCTGGAAAAATAGTTTCTTCTGGGTCCAGGCCTTGTAAAGAAGAATAGAATTCTGTGGCATTTTTTGAAATGATTCCTCTTTCCTGGAAGCACAAGAGTACTTTTCTCCAGTATTTACTGTGAGGGTTGAGTAGAAGTCTTAGAGGTAAAGCTCACAAAAGTGTGGGGGAACCCTATAACTAGGTCCTCTGGATTTTTTAACTTTCAGACTTTTCCACACTGAGTCTCCAACAGCTCACCAATGACAATCTGGGTTTTCATCCCCTGGCATTGGTTCCCATAGAAGTTTCTGTTATTGTGAGTTGTGATGCTGTGTGTTCCTCTCTCCAGCTTGGAGGCAGCTGTCTTCCCTGTGACCTCACTTCTCTGATGATTCTAAGAAAAATTGTTTTTTTTTTTCAGTTTGCTCAGTTTTTTACTTGTTAGTGTGGACGAGTGGCAGTTTCTAAACTCCTAACATGCTAGACTGGAAACCGGGTGTCTAATCCCATGTTTAAAACAGGGCTTTGGACATTTTTATTTTCCTGAACACAATGCTGGCAGCAGAAACTGAATGGTAATCAGAGGTTTCTAGGTTCACGAGAGCTTATAAAAAAGGACCTCATGTCTTACCTGATCAACTCCCCTTGACTCTTTCATAGGTCAGTTTCTGACAAGATCTGAAACTAGCTTTTTGGGTTTTGTCACATATTTAAAATATTATACCAGCAGTAAGCCCATGAGAGGCATTATCATGTATTAAGGGCTACTGTGATTTTTCCTCTTTGGATGTTTCTAGAAACAGTAAAACAGAGATGATGGGTTTTGTAGCTGTTAGGTCAAACCTTGGCCCAGGATTCTGTGTCCCTGTTTTCTCTTTAGTGCTCACTGCAACCAATGTGCTGGGCTCTGTTTCTCCTTCCCCTCCACCTCATCTGGTTGACATGTTGAGAGGATGTTGGCCAGGCTGCCTGACAACGGAACTGAAAGCCATGTGGCTTGTTCAGTCGGAGAGGATATTCAGGAATAAAATAACCAAGTGGACAGCCCTGCACAAGGCCTGCAATTACAGAGGCATTGAACTTTCGAAGGAGTGGAGTGATCACCTAGTCTTTCCTCTTGTCTCACAGTCCTGGAATCAGCCTTAGAGAATTGTCTCTCTGACAGCATCAGGGTTCTCTGATCATTTCACGTATGGCAGTCTTACAAGATTCATGATCAAGTGAGATGAAGAACTTGAAGCGAAGCAGCGAGAAATTAAGCCACTTGCTTAAGTCCCAGGGGCCATGGTAAAAACAGCATGAAGTGAGATTTGTTAGTTGGATCTCACTGTGGAGTTGGTGGCTTTTAAACACATTCATTCTCTACCAACAGCCCTTTAGTCAGGTGCTGGGCGATGTCATGTGTAAAGCAAAAGAAGAAAGCTGCTGGCCCCTGGCGGGTAGGAGGCTGTGAGTGGGATGTGATATCTGGGAGGGAGACTCGGAAGCCAGGCTGCTTGCTGGCCTCGTCTGTAAAGTGTAGATAACCTTCATTCCTCCCCCAGAGGTTTACTGGAAAAGTCAGGTAAGCTCCGGCTATTGTAAACATACAGTTCATTCATTCTTTCCTTTGGTCATTCAAAAAGTTTTTACAAAGCACCTTATCATACTCCAAGCCCTGTTTTAAGCACGGGTATTCTTACTTTATGGAGCTTACATTCTCATGAATACTAATTATGGGATGATGGGTGTAGGAGACATGGGACCTCTCCTAATGACATCTCGCTGCCCTCCTTGGCTCCAAGGGCTCCTGAGAGCACAGTGTGAAAACCACTGCTGTAGGCCATGCTTCTTAACGTCCAGGACATTGTGCAGAGATGGACTGGAAAACAATCAGAATTATACGAAAGCACTGAGATTCTCTAATACTGACATAAACTCTTCCAGAAACACCAGGTAGGGGAGAAGAAGGGGTTCTGCGTTAGAGGGCCCAGTCTGGGAGCTAATCAGGGACACGTCTGCTTTCCCTTCCTTAGCTATCTTGAATGCTTGCAGCTCTGTGTGTCTTATTTTATATCCTATGCAAGCTGATACTTTCGGGTAAAAGGGTGAGAAGGAAATTTAGATCCAAAATACTGACAAAATGCATTGTCTAAAGATTCATTTCCCTTAAAAATGAAATTACAACCTAGATCTCTTAGCCCACCAATGTGGGGAAAGTGGAAAATTTAAGAAAGTTGTTTCGTTGAAAATTATGTTTCTAGATAGGGTTGACTCAGTTGGTATCAGAAGAACGAGCGTGTACAGCTCTGCTGAGAGGGGTACAAGAGAAACTTCTCTGTTGTGGTGCCCAAGAGAAGTTTAAGAGACAATGATTTGTGATTTTCTTTAATTCTTTACAGATACCTACAAACAGTAAAATCTTACCTGACTCTGTCTTCTCTCAGTGATTTTCAAAGACATCTGATAGAATTTCAATAAACTGAATTGACTGGGGAGGATGTTAGGTTTTTGTTTTTTCAATGTTGCCATTTCAAAGGGCTGAACACCACACAGTTGGGGGTCTTTGGCATCCTGCGGAATATGTCTCAAGACAGTTACAGTGTTCCAAATGTAAAATTTCCCTTAACATAATTATTCCTTTCCCTCTTCCCAAAGAATGTATAGTTGAAAAGTGAAGGAAAAGAAGAATACAACATATAAAGGAAGACCTATAAGATTATCATCAGATTTCTCAGCAGAAACTCTACAAGCTAGAAGAGAGTGGACCCCAATATTCAAAGCCCTGAAAGAGAGAAACTTTCAGCCAAGAATACTATACCCATCAAAGCTATCCTTCAAGTACGAAGGAGATATAAAAACATTCACTAATACAGAAAAGATGAGAGAATTTATCATCAGAAAGCCCCCACTCCAGGAAATACTAAAGGGGGTTTTCCAACCAGATTCAAAGAACAAAAGAAAACAAAACCACAAGTAACAGCTCCACCAAGAAAACAATAAAACCAAACTTAAACTGTGACAACAAAAGAAAAAAAAGGGGAGAAAAGATGAAGATTTAACAGTAGCAAAGGACGATGAAGCGCAGAAATACTCATAAGAAAGGGTACTACAATGAATATGGTAGGTACCCTTTTCATTACTTAATGGTAACCACCCTTGAAAAAACCACCACAAAAACACTTGACGTAAAAAAGGTAGCAACAGAAGAAAGAAGTATGGAATACAAACAAACAAAAACAAACAATAGAAAAACAAAAGAGAAGAATCAAACAAGATACAAAACTAACAGAAAACAAGATATAAAATGGCAATAGGGAACCCACAAATGTCAATAATTACACTAAATGTAAATGGATTAAACTTACCAATAAAAAGACACAGAGTAGCAGAATGGATTAAAAAAGAAAATCCAACTATATGCTGCCTACAAGAAACTCATCTAAGCATCAAGGATAAAAACAAATTCAAAGTGAAAGGCTGGAAAACAATACTCCAAGCAAACAACACCCAAAAAAAAGCAGGTGTAGCAATACTCATATCTGATAATGCTGACTACAAGACAGAAAAAGTACTCAGAGACAAAAATGGTCATTTCATAATGATTAAGAGGACACTGAATCAAGAAGACATAACAATCCTTAATATATATGCACCAAACCAAGGAGCACCAAAATATATAAGACAGCTACTTATTGACCTTAAAACAAAAACTAACAAAAATACAATCATACTTGGAGACCTCAATACACCGCTGACGGCTCTAGATCGGTCATCCAAACAGAGAATCAATAAAGATATAGTGGCCTTAAACGAAATACTAGAACACCTGGATATGATAGACATCTACAGGACACTTCCTCCCAAAGCGACAGAGTATACATTTTTCTCTAGTGTACATGGAACATTCTCAAGAATTGACCATATGTTGGGCCACAAAGACAATATCAGCAAATTTAGAAAAATTGAAATTGTACCAAGCATATTCTCTAATCATAAAGCCTTGAAACTAGAATTCAACTGTAAAAATGAGGGAGAAAAACCCACAAAATTGTGGAAACTAAACAACATACTTCTAAAAAATAAATGGGTCAAAGAAGAAATAAGCGCAGAGATCAAAAGATATATACAGACAAATGAAAATGACAATACGACATATCAGAATCTCTGGGATGCAGCAAAAGCAGTAATAAGAGGAAAGTTCATATCACTTCAGGCCTATATGAACAAACAAGAGAGAGCTGAAGTAAACCACTTAACTTCACACCTTAAGGAGCTAGAAAAAGAAGAACAAAGACAACCCAAAACCAGCCGAAGAAAGGAGATAATAAAAATCAGAGCAGAAATAAACGAAATAGAGAACAGAAAAACTATAGAAAAAAATCAATAAAACAAGGAGCTGGTTCTTTGAAAAGATCAACAAAATCGACAAATCCTTGGCAAGACTCACCAAGGAAAAAAGACACAGGACTCAAATAAATAAAATCCAAAATGAAAGAGGAGAAATCACCACAGACATCATAGATATACAAAGAATTATTGTAGAATACTATGAAAAACTATATGCCACCAAATACAACAATCTAGAAGAAATGGATAAATTCCTAGAACAATACAACCTTCCTAAACTGAGTCATGAAGAAGCAGAAAGACTAAACAGACCAATCAGCAGGGAAGAAATAGAAAAAACTATTAAAAACCTCCCCAAAAATAAAAGTCCAGGCCCAGACGGTTATACTAGTGAATTCTATCAAACATTCAAAGAAGACTTGGTTCCTATTCTACTCAAAGTCTTCCAAAAAATTGAAGAAGAAGCAATACTTCCAAACACATTTTATGAGGCCAACATAACCCTCATACCAAAACCAGGCAAGGATGGCACAAAGAAAGAAAACTACAGACCAATATCTCTAATGAATACAGATGCTAAAATACTAAACAAAATACTGGCAAATCGAATACAACAACATATTAAAAAAATAATACATCATGATCAAGTAGGATTCATCCCAGAATCTCAAGGATGGTTCAACATACGTAAAACGGTTAACATAATACACCATATCAACAAAACAAAGAACAAAAACCACATGATCTTATCAGTAGACGCAGAAAAGGCTTTTGATAAAATACAACACAATTTTATGTTTAAGACTCTCAACAAAATGGGTATAGAAGGAAAATATCTCAACATGATAAAGGCCATATATGATAAACCATCAGCCAACATCATATTAAATGGCGTAAAACTGAGGACTTTCCACCTTAAATCAGGAACACGACAGGGTTGTCCACTCTCTCCACTCTTATTTAACGTGGTGCTAGAAGTTCTGGCCAGAGCAATCAGACAAGACAAAGAAATAAAAGGCATCCATATTGGAAAAGAAGAAGTAAAGGTATCACTTTTTGCTGATGATATGATCCTATACATCGAAAACCCAAAGGACTCCACAAAAAGATTACTAGAAACAATAAACCAATACAGTAAGGTCGCAGTATACAAAATTAACATACAGAAGTCCATAGCCTTTCTATATGCCAACAATGAAATATTAGAAAACGAACTCAAAAAAATAATCCCCTTCACGTTTGCAACAAAAAAAATAAAATACCTAGGAATAAACATAACAAAGAATGTAAAGGACGTATATAACGAAAACTACAAGGCATTGCTAAGAGAAATAGAAAAAGACACAATGAGATGGAAAAATATTCCTTGTTCTTAGATAGGAAGAATAAATATAATTAAAATGGTCATATTACCCAAAGTAATATATAAATTTAATGCAATTCCCATCAAAATTCCTATTATATTTTTTAAAGAAATGGAACAAAATATCATAAGATTTATATGGAACTATAAAAACCCCCGAATAGCCAAAGCAATCCTAAGGAAAAAGAATGAAGCTGGGGGCATTACAATACCTGACTTTAAACTATATTATAGGGCCACAATAATCAAAACTGTATGGTATTGGCAGAAAAATAGACACTCAGACCAATGGAACAGAATAGAAAGCCCAGAAATAAAACCACATATATATGGTCAAATAATCTTTGTTAAAGGGGCCAACAACACAAAATGGAGAAAAGAAAGCCTCTTCAACAAATGGTGTTGGGAAAACTGGAAAGCCACATGCAAAAGAATGAAACTCGACTACAGCCTGTCCCCGTGTACTAAAATTAATTCAAAATGGATCAAAGACCTAAATATAAGATCTGAAACAATAAAGTACATAGAAGAAGACATAGGTACTAAACTCATGGACCTGGGTTTTAAAGAACATTTTATGAACTTGACTCCAATGGCAAGAGAAGTGAAGGCAAAGATAAATGAATGGGACTACATCAGAATAAAAAGTTTTTGCTCAGCAAGAGAAACTGATATAAAAATAAACAGACAGCCAACTAAATGGGAACTGATATTTTCAAAAAACAGCTCAGATAAGGGCCTAATATCCAAAATTTACAAAGAACTCATAAAACTCAACAACAAACAAACAAACAATCCAATAAAAAAATGGGAAGAGGACATGAACAGACACTTCTCCCACGAAGAAATACAAATGGCCAACAGATATATGAAAAGATGCTCAGCTTCATTAGTTATTAGAGAAATGCAAATCAAAACTACAATGAGATACCACCTCACCCCTGTTAGATTAGCTATTATCAACAAGACAGGTAATAGCAAATGTTGGAGAGGCTGTGGAGAAAAAGGAACCCTCATACACTGTTGGTGGGAATGTAAAGTAGTACAACCATTATGGAGGAAAGTATGGTGGTTCCTCAAAAAACTGCAAATAGAACTACCTTATGACCCAGCAATCCCTCTACTGGGTATATACCCCAAAACCTCAGAATCATTGATACGTAAAGACACAGGTAGCCCCATGTTCATTGCAGCATTGTTCACAGTGGCCAAGACATGGAAACAACCAAAAAACCCTTCAATAGAAGACTGGATAAAGAAGATGTGGCACATATACACTATGGAATACTACTCAGCCATAAGAAATGATGACATCAGATCATTTACAGCAAAATGGTGGGATCTTGATAACATTATACGGAGTGAAATAAGTAAATCAGAAAAAAACAAGAACTACATGATTCCATACATTGGTGGAACATAAAAACGAGACTAAGAGACATGGACAAGAGAGTGGTGGTTACCAGTGGTGGGGGGAGGGAGGACGCAGGAGGGAGGGAGGGAGAGAGTTAGGGGGAGGGGGAGGGGCACAGAGAAAACTAGACAGAGGGTGATGGAGGACAATCTGACTCTGGGTGAGGGGTATGCAACATAATTTAATGACAAGATAACCTAGACATGTTTTCTTTGAATATATGTACCCTGAATTATTAATGTCATCCCATTAACATTAATAAAAATTTATAAAAAAAAAAAAAAGAAAAGTGAAGAAATCCAGGTTTGTAATGATTCCATAAAATCAGAATTAAGGTACATTGCAAAGACAG